>NC_134266.1:37978570-38578570 GCF_031893055.1 Leptodactylus fuscus | reverse complement strand
GTCTTTAGAGCCCGTGTAAAAGGGGGCAAGGTAAGTAAATTTATAACGTTCATGGCAGAGCCAGGCACACAGCTTAAACGTTGCATAACAAAGAAACAGTCCATAACAAGTGCAAGTCTTTGCAGGCTCAGATGCATTAGAGTCCATGCAGGAGATAAAGAATTTAATCCTTGTAGCGGGCAGGAGGCACACCTCTTGTGCTTCTCTCAGACCTCCTGAGAGCAATTTCCGCAGCAGGGGGAAGTCCGTGAGGTTCTGCAGCAGGCAGAAGTGGCTGTGTAGCCGGCAAGGTTGGTGCAGCCGGAGGCATGGCTGCAGGCTGTAGAGCAGATGGGTAGTACCCTGTCAGAAGAAAAGGGGTTTCTTGACACAGCTCACTGACGGGAATGATAGTTCTGAAGGCGGTAGAAGGAGGATGAGGAGGAGGTACCTCTGGAGCAGGAAGAGGGTACCCGATAGGAGCTTCACTCGGTGGCAGCACCGGTGCAATGTACAGTTCTTCCCTGTGACAGGGCTTTAGCCGGTTTCGGTGAACGACTTGGGGAGCTCTTCCTTCTTTAAAGATCTCACATACATCAGGGTAAGGCACAGCTGTGAGGATATATGGTTCTGGTTCCCACAGAGGTTCTAGCTTGTGGCTACGGTGCTCCTTCTTCAGCCAGACCTTGTCTCCAATCTGGAGGCGAACAGCATGCGCTCGCTGGTTGAAATCTTCCTCCTGACGTCGGCGAGCTTCTTCCATTCGGAGATTAACAATTTCTTGTGCCTCTGTTATTCTCCTCTGATGTTCCGTAACCCAGTCATCCCTTGGCAGGGGATTTGTAGAGTCGGGTATCTGTATCCCAAGAGCTCGGTCTTTTGGGAGTTGTCCTTGTCGCCCGAACATCAGGTAGAAGGGCGTGAAGCCAGTGGAACAGTGGACGGTGTTGTTATAGATTTCCACCAGCTCAGCAAGGAGATTAGGCCACTCTTGTTGTTTTGCCACTGAGGCTGTGCGCAGCATGTTGATGAACACCTGGTTAACCTTTTCGCACAGCCCATTGCCTTGGGGATGGTAGGCAGTTGTCCGTAACTTCTTGCACTCATGGTACTGGCATAACTCCTGGAACAGCTGGGATTCAAAGGCAGAACCACGATCTGTCAGGGCTTTCTCCGGGCAGCCATAGTGCTTCACGTACTCATGGTAGAAGACAGCAGCTGTTGTGCGGGCGGTAAGGTCCTTGACAGGGACAACTGCGGTCCATTTGGAGAAGTGGTCTACCATTGTAAGAGCGTGGGAGTAGCCAGACCTAGTAGGGGCCAATTTTACATGGTCCAGGGCAACGAGTTCGTTAGGCCTTTGAGTCTGGATGGGGTGAAGTGGTGCACGCTGGTCTCTTCTTCCTGCCTTGGTCTCATCCCAATCCAATAGAATCGGCGGCGGATTGTAGCTTCGGTCTTATAGACCCCGAAGTGACCAGACTGGTCATGGTAGGCATCCAGCACCATGTTGGCGTCTCTCCTGGGGATAATAATTTGATGAAGTCGTTGGTTGGACACTGGATCTAGGGTGTTTCGGAGGATCAGCCCCTTTTGGAGGAAGAGACGCTTTCTTTGCCGCCACAAACGAAGGAGTTCGAGGTCTGGACAAGATTGACGTAGGCGGACAGGAGTTCTTCCGGTGAGTAGTTAGTCGTGTATCTCACCTAGGCTGCGGCTCTCTTGCTGCAACAGCAGCCACTTGGAAGGTTCCTGTAGAGGATCAATTGAGTTAGATGGTGACGTTTCTGCTTCTACAGCAGCGGTAATGACGTTTTGCTGGGCGAATCTGTTATAGAAAGGCGGCATCTCGACTTCTTCCCATTCATCTGGGACAGCAGACTCTTCTCCATTTTGGAGTCGTGACAGGGCATCTGCGTTTGTGTTCGTCTTTCCGCTTCTATATTTTATAGTGAAGGAGTAGTTCGCCAGCCTAGAGGCCCATCTTTGCTCAAGTGCACCCAGCCGTGCGGTGTTCAGGTGCGCCAGGGGATTGTTGTCAGTGTAGACTACGAAGGACGATGCAGCAAGATAGTCCTTGAATTTTTCAGTGATAGCCCACACAAGAGCCAGGAGTTCGAGCTTGAAGGAGCTATAATTGTTATCGTTTTTCTCAGCTCCTCGGAGACTTCGACTGGCATAGCCGATCACCCTTTCACGGTTGTCTTGCACCTGAGACAGCACAGCACCAAGTCCTTGGAAACTAGCATCAGTATACAGCCGGAAGGGTTGACTGTAGTCCGGGTAAGCTAGGATAGGAGGCTGGGTGAGCAAGGCCTTCAGCGCCTGGAAGGCGGTTTCTTGTCTCTGGGACCACTCTACTGGCAGCTTTCTGTTGTGACTTTCTTTTGGGCACCCCCGAAGCAGTTCTGTCAGAGGCTCAGCAATCTGTGCGAAGTGGGGGATGAAGCGGCGATAATAGCCAGCGAAACCCAGAAAACTTCTGACTTCTTTGACAGTAGAGGGTGTCTTCCAATCCGTGACAGCGGAGACTTTGTCCGGGTCAGGTGATACGCCTTCTGCGCTGACGATATGGCCTAGGTAATTGACACGAGGTTTCAGGAGGTGACACTTGGAGGGTTTGATCTTGAGACCGTGCTCTGTGAGCACGTGGAACACTTCAGCAAGGTGGTGTAGATGGTCTTTGTAAGACTTGGAATAGATGATGACGTCATCCAAGTAGAGCAACACATGTTGGAAGTTCACATGCCCTAAGCATCTCTCCATCAGTCTCTGGAAGGTGGCTGGTGCGTTGCAAAGCCCGAATGGCATGCTATTAAACTCATACAGGCCCATGGGAGTAGTAAAGGCAGTCTTTTCGCGGTCCTCCGGAGCCATGGGGACCTGCCAGTAGCCACTTGTCAAGTCCAGAGTGGAAAAGTAAGCAGCAGAGCCCAGTGCAGTCAAGGATTCCTCTATACGTGGCAGAGGGTACGCATCTTTGTGGGTCACAGCATTCAATTTTCTATAGTCCACACAAAATCGGATAGTCCCATCCTTCTTTTTGACTAGCACAAGAGGAGCGGCCCAGGGGCTCTGACTTTCTCGGATGACATTGGCCTCTTTCATTTCCCGCAACAGCTGCTTGACAGGTTGGTACATTGCAGGAGGAACAGGCCGGTGCCTCTCTTTGATGGGAGGATGATCACCAGTGATGATGCGATGCTGAATTAAGGAGGTCTTTCCATAATCAGAGGGGTGTTTGCTGAAAGCGTGGTGATGACGTTTGGCCAGGTTGATGACACCATTGATGTATTCTGGAGGTGTGTTAGCGTCCCCCACGTTAAGCTCCATCCACCAGGGTGAAGGGCTGGTCCTATCTGTGTAAGGTGTGGTGGTAGCAGCCCGTTGTTTTGCCGTAGCTGTGTCAGCAAGGATATCTGCAGGGCACAGCTGGTGCAATTGGCCAACCGGTGTGAATTTGTAAAGGCTCACAGGTGTGTCACTCATGTTGATGAGGCGTACTGGAATCTTACCGTTGGTGACAGTCACAAGACTGCGTGCAGCTTTAACCAGAGGTTGAGTCTCCAGCTGGATGGGTTCCAGAAGAGCCTGATAATCTTCGTTCTTTACACCAGGGCGTGCGTGGCACCAGACGATCGTCTCAGAGTTGGCAGACAGAGTCACAGGGTGAGTGTCCCGGATCCGGACACGGCAGATCTCTCCGTTGCGGTTAGCGAACCGTTGATGTGCCACCAGCACCTTGACATGGTGTTGTATGGCTTTCCTGTGGGAAGAAGAAGCAGTGGAGAGAGACACGTGCAAGGCACTGATTATTTCATCAAAACAGTTCTTAAGGACATTCATGCCTAGCACTAAAGCAGCGGAGCCCTCTTCTTCTACCCCTGTGACAATGACACCTTGTTGAGGGAGACGGCAGTCGCCAATCTGGATGGTGGGTTCCCAATAACCCACTTGAGGAATAGGCTGACCGTTACTTGCTAAGAGATCAAATCCTTGGCTGCCAATGTCTTTGGATAGGTCTCTGAGGTCCCAGTGTTGAACATAAGCAAACTTCTTTAGGGTAGTGACTTGAGAGCCAGTGTCTATAAGGGCCTCGAATGGGACTCCATTGATTCGGACAGTGATGTACGGACAGGGCGCAATGAATTTGGGCGCCTTGGAGGGACCTCTGTATATTCCTCCCGAGGGTTGGTCCTCTGCCTCGGGGGCATCCCGTTTAACTGAAAGCATTGGTTGCGATGGTGGCCAAATTTCTTACAATAAGAGCAAACAGTTCTATTAGCAGGTGGTGGCCTGTCAGGTGGAGGACGCCTGGGACGTGGATAGTACTGTCGTGGCTCAGGTGAGGAAGAGCGGGACAGGGAAGGCTCCCTAGAGGGAGGCACGGCTTGCACTGTCAGTCCCTCTAATTTTTTAACAGCACTTTCAACTATTCTGTCCATGCAATCTTTCAGACAGGCCACCAGATCAGGTGTAGAAGCTTGGGCAGCCTGAGTAACAGCAGGAACAGCTGGAGCGGCAGGTAACAGAGGTGTAGGTGCGACAACCGGTCCACTTTCTAAGTTGGAAGGGTGAGAGTACAGGAAGGGGCTGTAAGGTGACTCGGTCCCTAAGACTTGGATGGCTAGCGACTTGAAATCTGCAAATGAAACATCCTGATTCTGCACTGCTAGCATGCGGAGTTGAGTTTGTACTAGCCGGGAGTCTACGCCTTCAATAAATCTGTCCTTGAGCATCTTATCAGCTTCAACCGCAATAATGGAATCAATTTGCTGTACAGCCCGGAAAGCAGTTTGTAGGGCTAAGGCATAGTCTCTCAATGTCTCACCTGGTTGTTGTCTTCTATTGAAGAATCCCAGTCTCACCTCTGTAGAAGATCTTGGTTCAAATTCCCGCTTGAGCCGGGTGAAGATCTTTTCAACAGAGTCTTTATCAGCTGTGGGCCAGGAGCGAGCTTCTTGGAAGGCGACTCCTTCCAGCTGGCCCAGAAGCACATTCACCTGCTGCACTGGGGATAAAGGTAACAAGTGAAAAGCCCGGAGTATTTGTTCCTTAAAGTCTGTTAAAGTGTGGGGGTCCCCCCGATAACTGGGTAGGTGCGGAGCCCCCAGAAGAAAGTTCACTCTGGTAGCTGCAGCAGCTGATCCATCATCAGGAATAACATTTAATTGAGCATTGTCCGCGTCAGACATGATAGTAGGATAGTGTGGTACTGTCTCTTTAAATTTTTCTCGTGCTTGCGGCGCTGCGCCGGGTGGTCAATCAATTCACTCTTTCTTCCTCTTGCCAGCGCTGCTGGCGTACTCACTGCGTGGCTGCAGAGGCAGATGTGGACGCTCCGTTGCGGTCCCTGTAGCTGGGCAGAGCTCCGAAGCCGTCGGCGGCTGGTCGTGACGTCACTCCTTTTCCAGGAGTGCACTGCGGCCGGCTGAGATGAAGGCACGCCTCCCAACACTAGAGGGGAAGCCCAGGGCTTCAGCAAGATGGCGGCCGGAGCAGAGGCCACAAGAGGAGGAGTCAGCAGAAAGCAAGTACACAGTCTGTGGAGGGGGCGGAGACACTCTGGGGCTTTTGGCTCCAATCCAGGGGGGCGGTTCTGGCGCAGCCTGAGGATTTTGGCGCCCGCGGCAATACAGTCCACAGACACACCGGCCACACACCAATGGCGGCGGTTTTAAAGCACAGTACCCCTTTATACACAACAGTTCGTTACTCACTCTGAGATGGCTGGTAGTCCACAGGAGGGGTAGCGATGATGGAGTATAATGTCCAGCAATAAATTGGGGCCCAATTTTCACAAAGTTCATATTCTGTTCGTGACGCCAGAAAAAGGGGTCTTGTGGTAACCAGGGGCAACGGGCAATGTAGTGTTGTCACGTTTGGGCAGAGTGGTGTCCCGGTGTATCCCTGATTCTCCACAACCCTTTCCACTCTTCCATTCACCCAGGTGCGATGTGCAGGATAACAGTCGACCACACAGGGTTAAGGTGAACAGGTTAACTTTACTGAAGAAACCGACAGTCTTACAGTACTTTGCAGCAGCAGGTTCACAGTGCAATGTGACAAAGTCCAGTACAGGCACTGAAGAGTTAAGTGAAGCACCAATCACCAATCCTTATGTCCCTTAGCAGTAGTTGGGAGGACGGTTGCTATTAGCAATGTGAAGGTGTTCCAAGACAGTAGGAGAGTAGATGATAGGACAGGCCGGCCCTTGTGGGAGACAACGATAACTGCAGCTTCGTAACTTGGCTCGTTACGGATAAAGACTCACGTTTGGTGATGTCGGGGTGCAGTGGCTCGGGGACCGATGAAAGGCCACTAGCAAGGCAGGAGGGTCCTTGAAGTAGTTGCCCCTCCTGGCAAACAGTATGCACAATACTTTAGGGAGGTAGGAGACCTTGGAGAGTTTCCGCAGCTCGCGGGGCTCTGTCCGGAGAGGTAGAAGGTGCAGGAGTTGATTTCAGGGGTGCAGGCACTTCAGCCCAGCTGTACCGGCGGGCTATATCTTCCAGACCCGGAGTTCAGCTTGTCAGGGGTCTCGGCTGAGACCTGCAGTCTCACTGCAACTTCAGAGAAAACAAGTGTGTATAGACCTCAGGCTTGAGGCCTACACAGGAGCTAAGAGCTGGTGGCAGGTGTGTCTGCCTCACCTAGACTCTAGGTCTAGACTCCAGGACTGAGAGGAAGGAAGCTCCTCCCAGGGAGAGGACTGGATGGGGATTGGTGCTCACAACTCACATGTTTAGCAGACACAGGAAACTTAAAGTGACAGTACATAACAATACATTTATAATGCAAAGTACATCAGGACCTATATAAAAGAGAGATACATCTGCCTAAATACTGACAGGGGTGCCACAGAGGTGCTGGGGAGCAGTGCCCAGGAGTAAGCTACTGGCCACAGGCGCACAAGGGCCCTAACTCACTAACAGTGGCCGCTCTGGGTCACTGCACCAGGTTTCCATCTCCTGTCGGCAGAAGACGGAAACCTAAAAGCGGAGATCGGGGCGCAAATGTGAACCCATCCATATAGCTGTTTTTTCCACTGTAATATTAACACTTTGTTGGGCCTATTGCAGAGACCTTAATAGTTAACTCCCATCCTATTGCCTTAAAACCAACTCACTTTGCTAAATTCGGGACAGTCTGTTTACCGGCCAGATTTGCTCTAATGGTAAATCTTAATATGCGACTGGTATGTCTAACATAGTGTATTTCTATACAGGGAAATCTCAATCATTATAGTAAGCTTTACAATGTCTTCTTAGTCTAGAAATAAATAAGTGCACATATGCCTTGCAAAATCACAATGCCTGTGAGTTTAAAAAGGATCTGTCATCTCTCTGACATGTCTGTTTTACTAAATACTTGTCTTCCCCATGAAATACCAATTATAGAGCGCCTTTTCTTATAATTCTATGTTGCATTGTTCCTTTGTTATTCCCTTTAGAAGTGGTGAATAAATTGTTATCTGAGTGTTACCATTCCTTTGTCAAAGGGGTGTGGCACTAACAGCACTGATTTCACCCACTTGACAATTTATTCATAAATTTCTAGTTGGAATAACACAACATAGAGTCTTAAGAAAAGATGAAGGTAAATACATATATATATATATATATATATATATATATATATATATATATATCAGGACTGCCCATGAAAATACACTTAAGGGACTGAAAAAGGGCAGAAAATGGAGGCAAAAGGATGTTCATCTGCTTACATAGAGTCAATGTTAAAAAACAGATCCAACTTCTGTTTGCATTCAGTTTTTGCATCCATTAAATTGATCTGCTATATGCATTTGAGGCTGCTTTATTCTAATAAAAACTGCGGGTAGAGTCTAATAAAATTTTGGCGTAAGTGTTGCCAAGTCTTTTCACCCATTTCCTGTATACGGCTTAGAGATGTGGTCACTTCCTGCTTTTTAAAGGGCCAGCATAGAAGTATTGCTTCCCCATCCAATTCCTAGTAGTCACCTTTGACTAGTTAAGCCTTCTTCGCACATAGGAAGTAATATAGTTTCATAGCTACTAGCTCCTGTGAATGTGTACATTCTGTGTTATGTCTGTCTATAAGCGTATTGACCCCAGTTTGTTACAGGACCTTGTTCCTGCTACGTGACATTGCTGTGCTGATTACTTGTATCTATCCCCGGCTAGTTCCTGAACTCCAGATCTGTGCTGCCTGCCCTGACCTACTGCCTGGTCTCTAAATCTGTACCAAGTCTGCCAACCCTTACTATACCCTATACCTGACTACTCTCTTGCCTGATCCTTTGGTACTGCTCTCTGAAGTCTCTTGACCTACCTGGGTCATCATCTACACCAGAAAAAGAAAGAAAGACAAGGGCACCGAGCATATCCTAGTGGCAATCCAATAGGTAAGCAAAGGGTGGCTGCTCACCTGATAAGGTTGTGTGGAACACAACAACCTAAGAAATATGGCATGTAAGATGGAAATATCAGAGCAGCAGCTGGAGTATACGTCTTGGAGACATCAGGACAGCATCAAACATGGACCAGCCTACTCAGAAGAACAGGCAGGAATCAGTGCTCACCCAAGTGGATATAACGAACAACTTTATTAGCACAACGCGTTTTCGGGCCATTCTGGCCCGTCTCAAGTGCAAGAAATTAACCCAAACTTGTGAGTGCAGCTCTCCAGGCCCTTGGCTCAGAATGTCTCCTCAGGGTACCAATGATTATCTCCTTTTCTTCAGGAGTCTTCCCAGCTGACATCTAATGATGTTCAGGTTAATTTCTTGCACTTGAGAAAGGGACAGAATGGCCCGAAACGCGTTGTGCCAATAAAGTTATTCGTTATATCCACTTGGGTGAGCCCTGATTCCTGCCTGTTCTTCTGAGGAGGCTGGTCCATGTTTGATCATCTACACCAGGACTCCCTCTATAGTGGTTATGGGGTGAAAACCAGGTAGACACTTAGACATTGTACTCAGGAGTAGTGACACAGTGGGTTCACTACTGCTAAATTTGACAGACTGGTTAATAGGCACATGCTACCCACCCATTCTTAAAACAGCTGCATATTTCTAGCAAATGAGGAATGGAATACCATGATGTGATAAAACAGCTTTATAGCAACCAATCCACAGATTTTTCTTATATGACATTACATTAAAAAAGAAAAAATCTTAATAAAATTTCCATGATTCTTTAATACTAACAGGGCAGTGAATGCGGTCCAAAAATAATGTTTCCCTTACCTAAGAATGTCAAATTTGCTAATTTTTCCCCCTTTCTATTTTATAGATATTAATATGAATTCAATGAAGTCTCACTAATTACTATTTAAGACTAGCACTACAGGTAATATAATCCTAAACCACACATCTGTGCATGGACTGTATTTAATAAAACAAAAGAGTCACAGGTATCAGAGACAATGCAAATGGTGAGTCAGCAGGTCAGAGGTCAGAGGACTAAATTAGAAATCACTTTAGAAAGCAAGGTTGCACTTTCCCTTAAAAATTCACTAAGATGAGTAATAGAGTTCAATACATCTTTTTAAGACAAAAACTTCCTGTTGCTAAGTTGTTTCTCCACTAAAGGATTAAGTGTTTTCGGTCATTCATTCACTTTCAGGGCCACTCACTCTATTTATGGTGGAATGAGTGAATGCATCTACAGATCCCATGGGCTTCAATTTCTGCAGTAGTCGCCCCTCATTGACATCATTAACATATACTGTTGAATAGCCTAGAGATAGCCATTATGTAGGTTGGGCCAGTCAAAAGTAACAAAACTGTAGCATATCTATCTGTTCAAGAGTAAAGGGATTGTCCAGCCCCTTGGAATGTTTTAGCTAAAGATTACAATGGTGTAAAATAACAAACTATACAGTATAATATTGGGTCTTTCTAAACAGCTCCTTGAATTCCAGCATGGTACTGCAATAAGATGCCACCGTTGCAAGAAGTCTGTTCATGATATTTTTTTCCCTCCTAAATATTCCACAATCAGGGTTGCCGAGTCTTGAGTTGCATATTACAAAAATGTCACCAATTCTCAGCTGATTCAATGGAGCAGATTTATGAAGACTACTCACCAGTAGAGCGTGCACCTTCCATCGGAACAGTAAATGACCGTATATCTGGCAGTTCAGTTGGCCCCACAAACGCAATACAAGGGAAGTGGTGAAAGCTATAGAAAACAGAAAAGAAGTTGCAAATTTTTGTAAAAAAAACCAAAAACTGATTTGTAGAGATGAGCAAGTAGTATTCAATCGAATACCTCGCTACCATAAGAATGCATGTAAGCGGCCGAACACCAAGGGGTTAAGCGCATGCAATCTTCGATGTGCTTAACCCCTTGGTGTTCGGCCGCTTACACGCATTCATATGGCGGCGAGGTATTCGATCGAATACTACTCGCTCATCTCTACTGATTTGCTCAGAAAATGTGTGACGTTTTCTTCCATTTTATACCAATTTTCTGATAAAACTGCCACAATAACTACAGAATTCTAAACGTCCCTTGGCATTTACATCTACTCAAGCTCCGCAAAACTGTGTGCAGCGAACTTCATAGCTAAGCAGCCACATGCAAACCTTACATCACCAAGCACAATGCCGAGCACTGGGGGGAGTGGTGTAAAGCACAGTGCCACCAATGGTCTATATGACATTCTGATGGATGAAATTGGTGAATGCCAAGAGAATGTTTCCTTCCTGAACACCCTCTGCCACTTATAAAGTTTTGAGACAAAGGGATAATGCTATGGGGTTGTTTTTCAAGACTTGGCCTAGGCCCCATCGTTTCAGTGGTGGGAAATCTGAATGCTTCAGGACACCTAAACAATTTAGAAATGATATGCTTCTCACTATGTGGAGGCAATTTCAGGAATACCTTTTTCTATTCCACAATCACTATGCCCCAGTGCACAAAGTAAGGTCCATAAAAACACGGTTTGGTGAGGAAGAATTAGACTGACCCACACAGAGCCCTAACGTCAACCCCGTGGGGATGAACTAGATATTGTGAGCCAGGCCCTCTCTTCCAACATCTGAACTCACCTCTTCTGGATGAATGGACAAAATGTCCCACAGACACACCGCAAAATCTTATAGAAAGTCTTCCCAGAAGAGTCTGATTTTAGTTTAAATGAAGGGGTTGGGGAACAATATTAAAGGGGTTGTCCAGGGGCTGTTTACTTATGTGTCTTGGGTTATTGCAGCCAATGAACCCGGGGTTGCAGCCACATCATGACCCACGGCCCATGTGATCCTTCAGTCTCTAGGGTTGCTCCACCTCCTCTTCTACCAATCTCGCATAACCTATCCTAGATCATCAGCATGAAAAATGAATCTATGGCCAGAAAACCCCTTTAAAATACATTTACCCAGTTAATACACACATTATGAGGATAAAGACAATTATTTAGCTACTCAATATATACAAGTGTTAATGAATGAAATATATGAGAATGTCACAATAAATATGTTAGATAAATTGATATCACCTCAAATAGACACATGTAATTAGTAATCAATTAACAAAGCCATATATAGTCACATAGCTGTGTGTGTTTATAAATATATATATATATATATATATATATATATATATATATATAACACCTTTAATGTAAAACTTACACATAGTATAAAGAGAAATTGATATTGCTACTGTATATATGGCACAAAGCCAGTTGGTATTCCACCCCAAGATACATTGGAAAACAGAATCATACAGAGGGTAATAATTTTTCCATCTAGGAAACTGAGTTTTTACTATCAAAGATTAATCTTGTCAAATTTCCTAGTCTGCCTGATTAATAAAAGAAGAACAAATTAAAGAGTTGGGCTATGTTCAAATATGCCTTTGGCCTTTCCATTATGGGTTTAGTCAGGGGTTTCTATCACTTCTGACAACAAGAACATCAGCATGCAATACTTTTCTTATCATTCAAAATGGGTGCTATGTCTCCTTAGGGAGGCTGCCTTTGCTGGCCCCCTCACCCACATACAGTATGTTACCTCTCGCCAAACCAGTACCCTGCTTTGCACTGATGAGGGGCAAAAACCCTGAATGAGTTGTTTGCATTGGGGTCTCTCTTCCTTGGTCTGGTTTGGTTTTAATCCCAGACCATGTCATTATGTTTCTTAGAAAACCAGGCACTGATCTGTAAATAGTGGTGCTAGAGCATGCTTGCCTTTACCCATCAAGGAGAAATTATTTGCGTACTCTTTACCATTCAAACAACAGATACCTCGACTATTACAAAGATCTGCAGTTAAGACAAAAGAGTGTTCACATCCATCTTTTCCTAGATGCACCTTATTGCACTTTTCATCTACTGACTTCAAGGTTGCAGTTATCTCTCCCTTTTATCAATGTCCACCCATGGCCTGGTTCTTACCTTCTCAGAAATCCTTCAGCTATGATTTGGGTTTGAATATTTCTTTTCAAGACTGGTATCAGGCTCTCTTCTGAGTCATAATGATATCCAAAGATGCCCGCCATTGTGAAACGGATTAGAAAATTGTCCTATGGTGCAAAATTCTTCCCATTGCATTTAGACTGTAGTTTTAGGGAATTGGATTCCCAAAATTCAAACCAATTCCCTAAAACTACAGTCTGCATTCCATCGACTCTGCTGAGTCGAGAAGCCAGTGGTCACTGCCCATCAATTTCAGATAACACCATACACGCTTATCGTTAAACAAAGCGCATAACCAACCTATCTATCCAATGCCACGCCTACACGGCACGATGTTTGGCCATTCGTATCGGGTTCTTAAGGAGCATGGCCATTCTTGATCCTCACTTCTACTATATATCCCATTTCATTTAGACATATAAGATTCCTCCTTTTCATCCCTATGCTGGAGCGGTTGTGGATTAACTGGTACTTACCTTCATACTTAGTGGGAATGCCCTATGGTTCAACATTTTTGGATAATCACTTTTAACTATATGGCAAGTCATTATACGCGCGTATCACATTGAAACCAATAGGGAAACAAAGCAGCCCATTCATTTCAATGGGGGAGCGCTCGTATGCCGGCTCCCATTGAAATGAATGGGATCTGCTTTGTACGGACTGAAATCAACATAGAATTTGATGAGATGAGTGAATCTGTGAAAAATGACTTCACTGCTCTTTCAGGGAAAGGCATAATACAGTTAAAGAGGTATTGCCACGAAAATTACTTCTCCGCTATAAAGTGTTGATCAGTGGGCATAGCCAGGGGCTGTACTGCAGCTATTTCATGCACTTCTATTCAAATGAATGGAATAGGGGGACATGTCTGTATTCATTATCACTACATTGGGTGTAAAACACCCCACTCTCAAAATTGGTGGGGGTCTTGGCATAACCCCTTTCAGAAGCCATATTTTTTCCCATAAAAGAAAAAAAATATGAATTTGCATTAAAGAGGACCTTTCATGGTCAAGGGCACAAGCAGTTCTATATACCGCTGGAAAGCCGACAGTGCGCTGACAGTGCTTTCCCGATCTGTGCCCCAGGTAAAGAGCTATCGGTCCCAGTACCGCAGCTCTTTACAGTCAGAAGGGTGTTCCTGACAGTCTGTCAGGAACGTCCTTCTTCCCAGCAACGCCCCCTCCCTCTGCAAACAGTGCTCGTCCATAGACGAGTATTATCAGGAGGGGAGGGGGCGTTCCTCCCCGGTCACACTGTACAGAGCGATAGGCGCTGCTGTGGAGAAGGACGTACCTGACTGACTGTCAGGAACGCCCTTCTGACTGTAAAGTGTTACGGCTAAATTCAGCGCACGGTCGGCTTTCCAGCGGTATATAGAACTGCCTGTGCACTGGACCATGAAAGGTCCTCTCTAAGGGGGCATTCACACGACCATTAGTGGTGTTTGTTACAAAATATTAACAACGGACACTAACAAAATCAAAAACAAATCAAAAACAAAATCAAAAATTCATTTGTGCCATAAATCCACTCGTGTCCACTCGTGTCCATTTACACAAAAAATTTTCACAGACATTAAAACCTGGGATGCAGGACTTGTGTCCCCATTCAAAATAACAGACTTATGATGGACAGCAAGCGTCCATTCTTTTTTAACAGTAATGTCTATGGCTAACGGACAGTAATGAATGTATGTTTTTTCTGCGCATAAAACAAAAAAAGCATAAAAACAGACAGTATAAAAATGGACAATAACTAATGCTAAATTATCCTAATGTGTCCATTTTTTTTAACTGATCCATTGAATATCAGTTAGTGTCCGTTATGATAGAAATCCGTTTTTTGGACACGATCAGAATGGACATTCAACGGTAATGGTAATGTGAACATCCTCTAAAGAATTTTAGCTTCCATTGTTCTGTTTGGGGATATATGTCTCTGTTTGGCTATGGCTCCACATTGTAGAAATGCAGTTTTTTTGTTGAAGATTTTGCTGGGGGTTTTGAGCCAAAGCCAAGAATGATTACAAATGGAATGGGAAATATACAGGAAGCTTCTTATACTTCTACCTTCTGCTCAATTCACTCTTGGATTTGACTCAAAACCACAGCAAAATCTGCAACAAAAAAGCTACCGTGGGGTCTTATAGCAAATCATTCTTATGTAAAATACCAACAGACCATTGTTACTGCTATACCCTTCTTTAGACATGGGACTAAAAAAACATGGTAAGGACACACTCATAAATCACAATGTGTCACAAAATGGACAACTAGAAAAGAATATATATCAAAAATAGATTGTATCCTATAACCATAAAACATGCAGTATGTATAGGTAGCACCAACCTTGTTTGTCTATCTATGCTATATGTAAACTGTAGCTGCAACAACTGTACATTATGCTAGGGAATGATCCCCATGGAGGATAAATCCTCACCGCAGCTGCAGAGCCTGCCCTTTCACGCTATCGATTGTACACAACATAAGTTTTCACGCTTCTCCAAGTTTTTTTTTCTTTTCTAGACAAGAAACCATAACAAGCAACTATCAGTCATGATAAATAGCACTCACTTCCTAGCTCTGTCAGAATACAGGCGGGTTGGCAGGTGATCTTGGAAGGGACTACACGGCAACATATGGACATGGCAGTGACTGTAAAGTTGCAGGATAACTATCAAAAAGTCTGACCCAGTACACATTTTGTCAAAAACATTGTATTGTTAAAGGGTTTGATGAGTTCAGTATTTAAAGCTTATTGAACTCAAAGCTAAAACTGACGTCACTATTCAGAAGTTCAGTCCTTGTGCCAAAATCTCAGGGACTGGTGGTGTATGGACACTGAGGCATTATGGGTTACTTTCTACATGCTTGACTCTAGACAAGCCACATACAAAAAAATCCCTGTTAGACTTTATGCAACATAGGATATATTAGCCATACAGCACACAGAGACCCCGTCCCCAGAAAAACCACAGTTTCACTGTACTTCGCTAGTATACCCTTTCTTTTATCAACACTTAAAGGGTTTATAGCTTTGGAATAACTGAACGGATTTGGACAAACAAAATACCAAAATTCTTAGGATGATAGTATATTGCAGATACAATGTTGCCATATATCTGCAGATCACTGATTCCAAGAGACTGAGGGCACCTGATAGTATACCCAACCGTGCGCTCTTGGTACTGTAAGGGAATTACTAGAAAATCAATTCCCCAGTAGCTGCAGGTAAACCTTGGGAACAAAGGAACAACAATACAGTGAGTCCTAAGACTGAACCTGTCCCTGCCTACTTTCCTCACTGCCCTAGATGGCAGAGGACAACTGGGTGGCAATCCCTTCTTATGACAAAGGTGGTAACACAGAATGCAGAAAAGACAAACAACAATAAATGAGAGGTCAGCTAGCCAAGGGGTCGATACCAGTTGAGCAGCACAGTACAAAAACAAAATCCAAAAGAGTAGTCACAAGAAAATCCAAGGATCAGAAATGTAAATACAGATAATAACAGTACAGAGCTAGCACGCACAGAAAGGCAAATAGCAAGCACAAGAACCCGCCCCAGACGTAATTGGAAGGAAAGATGGCAATTGCACAAGTAAAGCTGAGATTAACTATATTTGGAGCAGAGGGAAACAAAGGTTTAAGAGATGGATGTGGTGGAAAGTCAATTACTGAGGTGAGGAAATGGTGCCATAGTCCAAATGTGCAAAGTTACAGGTACTAAGTACTAGCAAGCCCACTGGATCGAACATTTAGATTTTAAAATATATACATAGAAATGTAAATCCTTAGATGGAGAAATATTGGGGCTTATTAGGCAAGGGGTATATTATGCCTTTTGAATTATATATTATATGTATGGACTAAACACAAGGAAACAGTATAGTTGGTATATGGTTAGCAGAGCTTCAACCATTGTTATGTTTCTATTAGTTTAGAGTTGTGTAAAACGATAAGGGATCCGTTAAAAAAGTTAGTTTTTTTTCTATTTATATATACTTATCTATATATAGGCTTCAATCAAATAGTTTATAGAGGTGATGTATGTACACAAAACTCAAATTATTTTACAATCCTCCCAAAATTTTATCACCGAACCAATGGGTAGTTGTTGCCAATTGTGATTGTCAAAGCATCCATCAGAAGAGGCTATACAAATCTGATCTAAATGAAGTAGCGGGAATTCCATGAATAATATTAGGGATACTATAGTTTGCCTTAAAACACATTAGTAAAAACACGAGGACTTCAGAAACAATTTGTTTAGGACAGGTGAAGACAGCAGTTTACCAGAAGAACTGAATACCAACCTGTAGAGCGTGGTGGTTGAAATGTTATGGTTTGGGGCCGGCCGGAACACATCATGGGAATAGAATCCACTGTGAATTCTTTATTCTACCAGAAGGTGCCAGAGGATAATGTCAGATCATGTCAGAAGATTGAAGTTCAGCTGAAAGTGGGACAATATGATGCTAAAAATAACAGTAAATCCACCAAGGAATAGCTAAAACAAAGAAGATATGGAAAGTACTCGAGTGGCCGAGTCAGAGGCCAAAATTATGGAGATGCGGTGGGAGATCTGAAATAAGCTGTGCATGCAAGAAAGCCCACAGAGCTTAAAACATCCGTCATGGCGTTGTAACAGCTTTAACAAATACGTGCTGGAAGTTATTTCTACCAAAGAAGATACCAGGTATTAACACCACACCATTCCATTCAGAAAATGAAACAAAACCACTCCATTCTCACCATCGGTGGGGGCCCACGTTGTTGATTCCCCACAAATCTGCAATTTACCTACTATCCTGTGGATAGAAAATAAGTTGCTAAGATGGGAAAACCTTTTGAAAGGGAATTTGACAATAGAATCCAGCCAGTGGCGGCCCTACACTCATAGCAGCCATAGCGAATGCTAAGGGATCCACAACCATAGGGGGCTCAGTCAGCACCCTGCAGGATTACACCATCTATTAACAACTACTAATTATTGATCTTTGATCCTGTCCATGCTGCCTCCGCTTCTTGTTCAGTCCTCCAGGAGGCCCCTTGAAACCAGTATCAGGACATTGCTGATGCTATTCACTTTGATGGACTGAAGGGAGAAGCAGAAGCAACCTTGAGCAAGACCAGGGAAGAGTAAGCATGGCCATTGGATGAACCTCCCAAGATTTGTCTCACTAGGTTCTCTCGATCAGAAAGATAGGTAACACTGTTGTTTGTTATGTTGAATTACCTCCTGCGGGCCTCTGCTGTACTGTATGGGGACCAGTGATGGGGCCATTATATTGTGTGGGGGCAGAGATGGGGAAATATAAAATGGGTTGTTGGGGCTTAATTTTTCATGCGCTGTCCTTAGGAGATACTATGGGACATATTACAGTGGGACATTATGCTATGTGAGGGGCCACATTATACTGTACACTATGTGACATTATTATTAAAGAGATTACCCAGGAATTGGGCAAACTCTGCAGGAGCCTGGAGAAGGTGGCGGCCTAAAATCACTGGCACTTACTGTAAGGAGGCCTGTAAAGGGGCTATTTATTGCATGGTGTCAAATAAATGTACAATATACTGAGTGGGGATCCAGTAAAGGGGGCATTTACTATATGGAGGCCAGTAAAGGAAGAAGTAAATTGTATGGAAACTGAGCTCTGATACTGGCTGCCTCTTATTGGAGCTCCAAATCATACATCCTTGTTTGCTCCTTCCTGACATTTTCCACCTGACAGAACAGATTCTAAGTAGACTAACAGGCACCATATCAACTGCATTGATTGAACATAAAAGTCTTTGAGATAGAGGTATCCGTAGCAATGTTTTGGGCATTACTGCCCTTTGTCAGGCATAATGGAGACTAACTTTGGATAGGCCTAATCCTTACAGGAGCCAGGTGTCAGCATCCACTAAAATGGAACACCTGAGTGAGGTGAGTATGTGAAGGTTATAATCATGTAATGTATGAAAAACATTGTTATCCTTAAAAGCTGAATGCTAGATATAGTTGCTTATGCTTGAAATTGGAATATAATGATATATGATAAAATGGCGCCTGCGTGCAGGGTGAGTGTAAGAAGTTATGTGCTTGGCTTGCTGCCAGAAGACAGCTCCCTTGGGACACCACACAGGACTGGGAGTAGCTGGCTATATAGGGAACTGCTTAAACTTTCTCTTTCTGTTTGATTAAGATGTACTACACCAATAAGGAACAAATACAAAGACTTACATTGTTGTTATCTCGCTTACTTTCTCACCCGCTATTTAACCCCACATTGCCATAATAAGTCAGTGTATTTCCTTCTCAGCTGAGAGAGGAACTAATACCAACATTGTGTGTCTGGTGTCACTTCCTTACTGCTGGCACTCAGTCTAATTAATTAGGACAACGACAGTTACCCAGGAATATTGGTCAGTTGGTCATCAACACAGCTTCTGACCTTATCAAGTACATTTCTAAAAAAATTTCGTTCCCATATGCAGAATTCATAGAAATTTGAAAAATGTCCCAGACAACCCCTTTAGAATCATACATCATAGCTAATGCAGATATTCCCGAATCTCATAGTTATATGCAACATTAGAGATATATCAAGAAGTACAAGGTATAAAATTTGATTTAATTCATTAAAAAAATTGACTTTGTGATAGAAGAGCAGGATCAGGAGACAATTCATCTATTCAATGTACCTAAGTCATAATTAATGTTCAGAAAATTTAACAGTAAATATTACAGTAGAGATGTTAAATAAATATTCTTCAAATATCACCTCAAATCGACACCAAGAATTAGCCAATTACTTAACAGAAAGATTATAAAATTCCAATTGCAAATGTGAATTGTTCGGCTTATACTCAAGTCAGCAAAAAAAAAAATATTTTTTTTTTTTAGGAGGGGGGGTCTATGACCAGCCACAATATTAATGTATAGAATCTGCCATAAAATAGTGCAAAAGAAAAAAGATTTACAAAAAATAAAAAAAATAAAGGTTCTAAATTGCTCCTTTCCCTAAAATACATACAAAAGTAGAAAATGACTGTGAAACACAAACACATTAGGTATCCCTGTGTCTGAAAGTGCCTGGTCTACTGAATATAGGGGATCTGCAACGCTCCTGTTCCGTCAGGAAGGGGTTAATAGGAGCACTGCAGATACCCTATATTCAGCCAGACTGAATTCCAAGTGGGGGAAGAAAAAACAGTCCTCAAGCTCAGGGGAGGGGCAGACAGACAACCAAAACACTCCCTCCCCTTTCCCAGCACCCAGCAACTACTGCACCCAAAAACTCCGACCATTTTAAATTTTCCAGTAGCTGCTGCATTTCTCCCCCTCGGCTTATACTTGAGTCAATAAGTTTTCCCAGTTTTTTGTGGTAAAATTAGGGGCCTCGGCTTATATTCGGGTTGGCTTATACTCGAGTATATACGGTAGTCATCTGGACCACAATTTCCATGATCCTTTCAAGCCACCTACCTTCCTCTCATAGCCAGATATATACACTTAATGACAAAAATGGAGAAAGCAAAATGTTGGATTGCTGCAAAACTCATGCAGCAATCCAACCGGACACAAAGTCGAAAATGCAGGACTTTATGTCCGGTTAAAAAAAAAACGGTTTCGCCGTGGAGACCAGAAGACGCTCACAGGCGCTCACTGAATGCCGGATTTCCGTCTCCTGTCGGCAGAAGATGGAAACCCACAAAGCGGAGACTGTGCGCAGGTGCGAACCCGCCCTCAATGGCAGTTTTTTTTTATTAATACAATTTGGATTTACTGACTTCATTATGTAGATCCATTTGCTTTCTTTGGGTAAAGTAAAGTTGTCCCACTTCCCACCTTGAACATACTCTTTCAATACCTACAATGCAAACTACCTCGGTGTCCTCCTTGTGTATTATCCATACATGTCAAGAAAATGTGTCCTGATGACTTCTCCCCCTCCTGTATGTTAATTGGTGCTAAGATGGCAGTAACACCCCTATACTGGGTCTACTCTTGAAACATGCCAATATTTATTCACAGTCCTGACAGCCTGAAAGTCAAAGTTGCCAATCACTGTATACATAATACCTTGCAATGAGCATGGCGCTCCAAACACAGGCACATCTGTCTACTCCTAGCCATGCTACAGATATGCTGAGGAAGGTCTTAATAGACCGAAACATCCATCTCTGTCAGTTCAGTATAGCACTGACCTTTTTCTACTAAATTGCCTGGATATTTCTCATTACTCTGCAAGAAGAGTGCTCTGGATTTTAGGCTACATAGTACCTTACAGGTGGACTCCTAAGTAAGAGCTGCTCATCTCTTTCCTGGCCCTTGGTAATGCCTGTTTTAAGAGGAGTTGGATAATGGCTAAACCAGTGAAGTAACATGTTAGCGGTTGCCAGTTTTATTTATACAACCATTTTAATAATAGTCCCATCTAAGAAGTTAATGGTCTGGTCATAGAATTTTCACATAAAATATGCTTATTTTGTTGTTATTTAGGTGCCTGATAACCTGGGTGAATTGCTGTTTAGAGCCATCCATAGCAGAAAGATGTCATCGATATAGCGCATCCAGAGCTGGATGTAGTTCATCCCAGTCTGGGTAGGCTCAATCAAGAGGGAGGAGGGGCTACGTGCATGGGAGCAAGCCTGTGTTTCTAGCTATTCCTGTGCCTGCACCACGTGACCTAGCTTCCTGCTCTCAGATAGAGGAGAGGAGCTGCTTTCATTTCTGAACTCATATTCTGTTCTCCCAGTTATCAGGCTAGCTAATTCAATTGTGTTCATTATGGCAGAGACAGGCAGTCTCTGTATGTAACACAGAATGGAGTTGCTCCTGCCTGTACTTCATAGTACAATATTGTGCATATAGTGTTATTTGAGGACCTTTGATAACATCACAGGCCATTCAGCCGCCCTATAGGATCACGCTATGCGGTGGGCGGAGCTACACGCTAATTTGGGGGCAGAGCTAAACAGCAGGTTGCATGTGAAACCCCACCCACCAAATGATGCAAGAAACCAGGAAGAAAGAAGATTTTACAGCAGTGAAGACTGGTGAGTATGCGACGTGGGAATACCCCTTTAAAGACATCATTAAATTTAAGTAGTGTGCCCTGAATGAAAAATAGCTGTGTCTGTATTCATGTGACTGCCATAGAAACATGTAACATCACTTTCCCAGTGTCACTGGAGGCAGTTAGATGGCAGAAGTACATGATTTTCAATGGTGATCTTCTGACCAGGAGCCAGTTGGTAAAGCTTGCACAAATTTTTATGCTGTTAACCAAACTGTCAAAGAATTTTTTCATTTCTACTGATGTTCAATTGCAC
The DNA here is from genome assembly GCF_031893055.1 of Leptodactylus fuscus. Classification (NCBI taxonomy): domain Eukaryota; kingdom Metazoa; phylum Chordata; class Amphibia; order Anura; family Leptodactylidae; genus Leptodactylus; species Leptodactylus fuscus. The sequence continues at coordinate 38,556,851 of NC_134266.1, read as the reverse complement.
CTAACATGATCATTTTATCATTGGGTTCACTATTGTAAAGAGATTTGTCACTTTAGATAAGTTGCAAACCATGTTTGTAAGATGCATAAATTAACATTATAGCACAAGTATCTGTAGTCAGTATGAACAGGGACATATTGTAACATCTCTGCCTGTTCGGGTCACTGCACCACCCTCTGCTCGCTTGCTGCGGCGCAGGAGGCTGGTGCAGTTTGGTTCTTGGCTTAAAATTTTTGGTCGCACTGTGTGAACTCGGCTCTAGTTCTGTGATTGTATTTGCACCACACCCGTCTTCTGCCCTTGTTTGCCTCTGTCTATTAAGTAGTTAATTTTGCCTTGCATGTGATTGACAGCCTGCCTTCCTGTCAACTCCAGGGGCGGGTTCTTCCTCCCTATTTAGCCTTGGCTCCCATTCACACCAGTGCTTTCTATTGCCGTGTGCATATTTGCTCTTACTGTCCCTATTTTTGCTGACACTATTATCCTTGACCTTTGGTTTTCCTTACTGACTATTCTTTGGACTCCGATTTGGCACTGCATGGCTCGAATGTTACTGACCCTTGGCTAGCTGACCTCTCTTTGTTGTTGTCCGTCTTGTCTCCGTTTTGTGTTTCACATATACAGGGAGGGAACGTCATCGTGGTTGTGTATTACGTAGGATAGGGCCTGGCAATAGGAAGGGACAGTGGGGGGTGTCAGCTTAGGGCTCACTGTCTCTTGTGTCCCATCCCAGGGTTCCCTAACACTGTATAACACACATCTTCAGGCTAGGTTCACACCTGCACCCAGTTTTCGTTCGGGGTTTCTGTCCCTGAATCTTCTTACAAATTCCTATGAAAAAATTCCTGAAAGCAAATCGTTTCTTCATGAATGATGGGATGAAGAATATAAGTGGCTCATAGGTATGAGTCCGGTGTATCCACGAAGGGAAGAGGACAAAGTTTCATGGTTTGGGGAAAACACCATAACACATAGACAATGATGGAGAGTTACTTTATGAAATGAGTATAATATATCATATGAGGATTCTTATTTCTAGAAAAAGATTTTAAAAGTTAAAAAAATAAAATTTTTAGAACAGCATTTCAAAAGCACCTGATTTAGCAATATTATGTCACAAGATGTCTACCATACATGTGCCTACAGGTGGCCACCCAGTATCTCTGTTGTATATTGCAGCTGTCAAGGGTGTCTCTAGCATATCAAGATATATTGAATCGATTTTATGAGAATTTAGAGCATTTAACCAAATCTGAACTATGGCATCTGTATACACAGAATAAAATGACAAGTGATACAACCAAAGCTATGGGTACCTCACTATAACAGGGTGATAAAAGTTAGGAAGGTCAAAAAAGCTCTGAAAATCTAGGGGAAAATGAAATGTAGTAATGGGGTTCTGTATAAGAGGCATCAATATCATTATACTGCAAAGTGAATTTAATTGGTGCTTAAATCTCTCTTCTGCCAGGTATTCCACTAGATTAATGATGCCAGTAAATATCACCAGCATCTTTCTTTAAGAATACACAGGGAATATGAATCACCTAGAAAGCTGTGATTCTTCTGTTTTGTCAGCGTAGTTACTTGCTGGTATATGTCGGCTTTATCTTTCGCCTTTCTAAAGGGTGCAATGTTTTATAAAGCAAAAAATTGTGGTCAATATTCATATCCCAGGCCTAGCTCTGTATCTAGGTATGTGTCCTGTCAGACCCTACCAGCGAAGTCCTAGTATTTCATGTACAGATTAAAGCGAGTGACTACAGAGAGCATTTCAAGGACAATAGAATACAGAATACAAAAAGAAAATTCTGAAGACAGATTACTGTACAATATAGAATATAGGAGGTATTATAGCACCTGCAAGGAAAGCATACCACACTGCAAGCAAAAGGGGCATATGATGTTGCTTGTACAGTAAAGAGTTCTGTATCTAATACATTTTATGGTACAAATCCTAATTTTCAAGGTTACTATTTACGGTTAGTGAATAGAAACAATAGCGCAGAATTATTATGGCTTGTTTTCTGGTCACACTTTTTGTGCAAAAAAAGGGGGGCTATTTTACTTCAGCCCTGCCTTCACCTATCCCCAAAAAGGGAGGAGTGAAATAGAGCAGGGTATGGGATCCTCGGCCCCGCCATATTTATTATAATTGGAGGTGGAGGATGGAGGATGGAGGATGGAGGTGGAGGATGTATGTCATTTATGAGGAGATGTTCACCTTGTCATAAATTAGATGCGCCATATGACAACACCAGGTTTATAAAGACTGTTGTTAATAATGCCAGTCTTCATAAATGTGCTCGTTATTAACTTGAGAGAACGTATGCCACAAAGGTCCCAGTTTGTCAAATATCATGCTCTTAGTTAAGGTCACAATCAGTGGTGTAACGATTGTGGTCGCAGGAAGTGCGCCCGTGACCCCGGAGGTCATGGTCTGGCTTGGTGGATCAGCGATTTACACTTCAAAAAGGGCAAGATTGAGCCTGAAATGCGTTTATGTAAGAATTTCCAATAAAGCCATCATTTCTTCATTTACTTGTGGAAGCGTAATTCTTTGTCTCCATTCCTCCTAAGCGAAGGTTCGGAACTGATCCTTGTCTTCTATCCATTTACACCCTTGGGTGTTGGGAATCTCCTGCAATCCACTCAGAGAGGAACCCTCTTATTAATTGGTTCCAACGCAATCAAATTTGTTGTGGTCGGTTCACAACTCAACCAGGTGAGGACCTCTGATCTTCTTCACTTACCTCGATTATCACTTATCAAATTACGGTAAGGGGCACTCAGTGTTCTCTCTTTTTCTTTTTTGAGCCACTCCAATGGTTTGGGGGTTGTGACCCCTGTCTTGCAAAGCACTAAGGAGTGACCTTAAACATACAGCACGGTGTATAGTAAATAATGAAAAGGATGCCCCCTGTACAGTCAGCTGAATAGTGTTGGTGCTGGGAATCGCACTCCAGCCATTCTTATATTGATGTGGATCAGTTCCACAGTCCAAGATAATCCCATTAAGATTAGTTTTTTAAAATTTTCTATTTATCATTTGTTTCCATCACACAACTCAATGGTACCCGAAAAGACAGCACCCATTTGCACCCCATACAATTATATAATTTGCATGTATTAGGATTTGTTACCAAACAATTCACAATCCTTAATTTATGATTCTTCTCCTTAGTCATTGAACGATTCCTTATTCCTCCAGATATTATTAGACATTGCAGTTAACAAGCCAATCTAGAAATGCTAAGGAACGTAAAGGGTGGGCAGGCTGACGGTAATCTGAAACAGTGAATAATCTTCTGCTGTCAATGTGACATTATCACCTTCATTATTTATCTCATGTAATCACATAATAGTCACCGAATGTTTGACATTTAAAAAAGTAAAGCATTTCAATTCTGCAAGTTTATTGAAACTATTCAAAAATAGAAAATACACTGACATTTTAGGTCTTGTTTTTGGATGTATTTTCTTATCAAATGACTTCACACCAGAGTTTGCTGATCTCAATTACCAATCCTGTGTTTAAAGAAATTCTCAGCCCATACGATGCGTGTCCATAATGTCCTGGCAATGATCAAACACCAAAAAGGATGGAAGTTTCTCCCCTTTCTGGAACCCCACTGTCAGATGTAGTTTATATACTTTTTTAATGTTCCATCAAATCACATTAGTAATATTTGTAATTGTGACATGAGTAATGTGGAAATTTTGTAATAAATGGAATCCAAGTAAAATACCTCTTTCTCCACTTACATTGTTCTTTCTTGCTCTTCCTTCCTATTACTCTACTCTGAAATCTCCACTGAAGTGTCAAAATACAGTTCACAATAGAAGTCTGTGGAAAGGGAAGAGGGAGAAGTCAGTAGTAGCTGAGTGAAAGGTACAGAGAGCTAAATAGGGAGTTTCTGTCTCATCCCAAGTGCTTTATTCGCCAAAACAGACGTCAGTATTTCTCTATAATGTCCTATAATAGGATAAGGTTCCCTTATACTTTTCGTGTGCAGTATATAGGAGACATCATAACAACTTGTCTCAACACACCAGCTCAGGGACAACTGAAAATTGCAGAGAGGGCTTTCTGGGAGGAAAAATGCTCCAAATCATAATGGCCACAAATAGGGTGACTCCTCATGTGCACACATAGTACTACTGATTTATGCAAAGCTTGATGCAAGTTTACGTTAAATAATTTTTCCAACCAAAGACATTTGTAGCCTATTTTCAAGATACAATATGCCATAAATGTGTGAGTTGCTATGCTATCAGGATGTCACATCAAACCAGGCCTAAGATGGCCACATCATTCTTGGTCCCCTGATTGACACCTTTCTAAATCTTGGTCTTCAGCATGGTTCCCCTGGTGGTCACTGCATGGCTCCTCTCTCATTAATGGTCCCATGTATGCTTCCTCTGTTATCACTGGTCCCCACCATAGCGTCCCTTCTCATTACTTGTCCCCTTCAAGGCTCCAACCCCCTCAATCCTGTACCAAGCATGGCGCTCTCTCTCATTCCTGTTTCTTATCATGATTCTCTTCTCATTCCTAGACTCCAATATGACTCCTCTCTTCATTTTTCCCCTTTCACTGCTATCCTTGACCATAGTTGCTATTTCTTTGGTTAAAATTAGGACATGTAAGCATCACCCCTGGGAACACACTAAGAATGCACATTTTAGGGCTAGTTCACACGGGGGCAAGGAGGCGTATTTTGACAGCGGATTCCGACTCAAAATCCGCCTCCATACAATGGTGTTCTATGGAGACCACTAGCATTCTGCCCTTTCTTTAGGCGGTTTCAGTGGCTAACTGAGCTGCGGCTTCCGCCTTGCAGCAGCGACCCCTGCAGTCAGCCCATTCATTTGAACCGACTCCAGAGGGGGAAGCCACGACCGCAATGGTCGTGGCAGGTGGGTTTTGACCCGAGAGTGACGCGGCTCCCCAGAGAGATAACAGACCTGGCTTTATCAGAACCTGAGATAAGCTGCTGCAAGAGCAGTGTAATATAGCATGTGAACATAAATTCATAACAGTCTTGAAGCCATGTCATTTACCAGGATAAAAAGTAGCCTATGTGTTAATCGAGATTACAATCTATCTATGTGCCAAATTTCATCCAAATCAGTTCTGCCGTTTATGCGTGATTGAGGAACAAACACACAAACTTTCACATTTATATTATTATTTATTATTATTATTATTATTATTATTATTATTATTATTATTATGATAATCAATATGATTGAATGGATTGTTTGTGATCTAACTCTACTGACAAGTGATCCCATCAGTGAACCATTCTAGTGGGCCTTTGGACCCTATGTCAGGGCCTACAACCAATTGACTGTTCCCTGGAGCTATAATACCAGTCTAATTCTAGAGGGAGCTATTTAAGAAGTTCCATAGGTCTCTCTATTCTGCATGTTACTGATGTTACCCAGCTAAGATTTCTTGACACCAAGGACTCACAAATAAAAAGGAAGGAAATTGCTGACTTGCTAATATCAAATTGTCCAAAACTAAAAACAAAAAAAATCTGCAATCTTGAATTTTTCGCCTTCAGTTGAAATCTTTGGCTAGTAACAACCCCTCCTGATATAATGTGACATTAAAATATTCTGTTAAAGTGAGGAAAACAGCCACAATGGTTTATAAATGATATGAGAACATGAATAAACCTTATAATATAGGGAATGTTCATCTGAGAGCATAAGGCGAGTCTTCCAAGGCTTCTGCGGTTCTGCTCACATTTTGTTTACGAATCAATTATGCTGATCCATGAACCATCCCCAGCAATCTATTTGGGACCAATTTGTATATCTCACATTATTGCTCAGAAGACAATAACTTTACCTGAGTGCATGAGAGATGCCAGCGCTGCCCCAGCTGGTATCTACTGAGGTATCGGAGACAATATGGTAATTACATCGTGTTTGATAAAATGTAATATTCATTTAAATAAGACTACAGAACAAACCCATGTCACCCCTTGAGAAAACTGGATATTGTGTTAATACCGCCATGTTGTTACAGATCCTAATATTAGAAATACCGTATTTTTGTGCTATAAATCATAATGGCTATGCTGACTCTGCAGTCTGCACCTCTGCATGAGGACACTTTCTCACGTATAATATATTGTTAACTATACCTGTTATAGAATATCAAATTTATCTTAGGAATTCAAGCTGTGACTCCTTTTCTGTCTTTTATCTGCTTAACCATGTCACAGCACTCTATTATATTGGGAAAAATACACTACTTTTAATTTTTGGCACAGCCCTCTCATACAGATTCGCTGTTAGTTCTCCTTGACTGCATTAGGTCTCAAGATACCCCTGAAAAAGATCATAAAAAACACGGCTTCCACTTTGTGATTGCAGAAATACCTGGCGCTGCAGCACTTACTTATATATAAGTGCCTCACTTTTATGGGTACCACTGATATAGAAAGTCAATGTTAGCAACAGCAAGAAGCACTTCATGTATATTTATTAGGGTGTCTTATTAGTATTTAGTGGTATAATGTATCATGTCATCATCACGTCGAGGCTTCTGCAGTCCTTCTGAAAAGGATGTGTTGGTATCTCCATTGGAGGAAATTTCTGTAGTACTACGATCCCAGATAGCAGTGCATTAAAGGTTATGCCATTCTTGGCAAATCAGGTCTGATACTGGAATAACTGGGTGGAAATCCTGACCAAACAGGACAAGGCTTGCAGAAGCAGTATTTCTCTACACTGCCTCCATAAGGCTGAGGCCCCACGTTACGGAAACGCAGCTTCTTTTGTTGCAGATTTTGCCGCGATTTTTTGAGCCAAACCTAGGAGTGGCTACAAAAGGAATGAGAAATACATAGAGACTGTTACACTTCTCCCTTCTGCTCAATCCACTCCTGACTTTGGCTCAAAAAAAAACGTAACAAAATCTGCAACAAAAAAAGCTGCGTTTCTGAAACGTGGGGCTTCAGCCTGACTCCTATAGTGGTGATTGAGAGCTATGAGAACAGCGTAGCACAGATGAAGCAACACTGTTTCTGTAGTTTCCATTTACTTGACTCCATCCAGTGGCGTAACTACCGTCATAGCAGCAGAGGCAGCTGCCACAGGGCCCGAGACATTAGGGGGCCGCTACCGCTGCTATCATTATACTCGGGGGGTCTTTTCGGACCCCCGGGTATAATGATTGGCGGACCGGGAGAGGTAAGAAACATAAAAAACATCTCTAGTTACTTACTAGAGATGAGTGAGTAGTACTCGATCAAGTAGGTGTTCGATCGAATACTACGGTATTCGAAATACTCATACTCGATCGAGTACCACTCACTGTTCGAAGTTAAGATTCGATGCAGAACCAGCGTTGACTGGCAGAATGCTATACATTGCCAATCAACGCTGGTTCTTCTCTTACCTTTAGAAGTCTTCTCCCTGCGCAGCGTCCCCACGGCGTCTTCCGGCTCTGAATTCACTCTGCTTAGGCATTGGGCCTGGGCAGAGCCGACTGCGCATGTCCGCTTGTAGTGCAGGCATGCGCAGTCAGCTCTGCCCAGGCCCGATGCCTAGCAGAGTGAATTCAAGGCCGGAAGAGGACGCGGGGACGCTGCGCAGGGAGAAGAATCCAGCCTGACCCTCACTCATGGACTTAGTAAGTAGAATTTCATCAAATGTTGCCTACCCCTGAAACAAGCATTTCCCCCCATAGACTATAATGGCTTTCGAAACCCGTTCGAATAGTCGAACAGTGTGCGGCTGTTCGAATCGGATTTCAAACCCCGAACATTTTAGTGTTCGCTCATCTCTATTACTTACCTCTCCACGATCCTGCAGGCCTCCTTCCCGACGTCCTTTCTGACGTCTCTGATGTCACATGAACCCGGCCTGTGTCCGGGGTCATGTGACGTCCAACGTCATAGAAGAAGGACAGCAGCAGAGAAGACAGCGTAGGAGCTGGGGGACAGGTAAGAAACAGTGTTTTTTTATGTTTTTATTCCTCCAGGTCTCCGAATACTATACTCTGGGGTCTGAAAAGACCCCAGAGTATAATAATTATTTATGGGTGTCCACTATGGGCTGTAATACTGTGTGCAGGGGCCACTATGGGGCATAATACTGTGTGCAGGGGCCACTATGGGGCATAATACTGTGTGCAGGGGCCTCAATTTATTCCTGAATATTATCAGGCTGGGATTTATGTTGGTTGATGGTCCTGAATAAACAATTTGGTGGTGACCCCATTTTATCCTGGGAACCGACCATAAATTCACGTGACGTTAATCTAGTGAGTATGGGCACTAGGAGTGTAGCAGATTGCAGACTACTGGGAATACACAGAGACCACCAGTAGGTCTTTGCTTGTAGAACTTCTGTATTTTATCAAATACTTATGATAGAATTTGGGTCTATTGGGTGCCTTGAAGGCAAGAACTAAGAACCATTTCAAGTATTATTATTAGAATAATAGAATTTTACCGTAAGTTACTCTATTATGGCATTGATAAGCAATACAGGGGCTGCGAAAAATACAGTAGTTCTCCTAGTTTTCAATAAGAAAGATACCTAGCCGTGTGGCTTTCCAGCAATTACTTTATGTGCGAGGCTTACTGTGCATAATAATAAGCTATTCAAAGTGGATATCAAAGAACAGTATCCCAGTGGGTGATCAGACATGAAAAGGTAGTGGGGGCTCATGGCGTGAGCCGTGTCCAGAGTCCACAGAGGTTTTAATTTGCCCGTGTTCACAACAAAAAATATATGGCCCAAAATAACCAAATCACCTTTGTTAGTCATATCCAGATAAAGCAGGATTATATTTCTTAAAACAGTAATGCTGACCTTGTTATTTCGCACAGATCATAGTGTTACTTATAGCTCAATTCACCAAGAGACGGAAAGAATAGTATATTACAGTTTTAGCACTGCCACATCTCTGTATCCACGGCTTCTATACAGATCACTTGGCATGGTTGATATAATGTGAGCACATTCATGTGTGATCTTAACAAAGTATTACAATGATGCCATTCTCATGGGAAGGGGGGGGGGATAGTTATCTTATAAAGTTATCCTGGCTGCAGCTTCTCCAAACATCATTGTAGAGATTATATTCATTGTAACAAGAATACAACAAAATGGAAGCCACTGGCAACAAGGGCATACATACCATAAAGGGTGATGATGTACTTCATGCAGTGAAAATAGAAAAGGAAAACCAATGTTAAGCTACATACTGTATATACACTGTCTACCAATAAGTATCGGGACACCCAGTAAAGCTCTGCAGAGGTGGATTATGGTCTGGAGATGTTTCTCCTGGTGGAGCCTTGATCCCAGTGCATGGAAAACTCAATTCTGACGCCTATTGCACTATTTTAGATAACAGTGTGCTTCCTATATGATGGCGGTTCTAAGGGTCAGACCAATGTTACTTCCAGGATGACAACGCCAGCTGTCATGTAGTGAGGCCTACCATGGCTTGGTACAGTGACAATCAGGTTACCCGACTGGACTGACCTGCCCAGAGCCCAGACTTGAACCCTATTGATCGCTGAACTAAGGGGTGCAGCAGCCGACCAAAATCGGTGAAAGGACTTACCTGTCTTCTCCAAGCCGAATTGAATAAAATACCAATAGCCGTCATACAAGGACTTGTGGAAAGCCCCGGAGGATGGAGAGTATAATTGCCACTCGTGCCACTCAGACCACAGGTGTCCAAATACTTATTGTAGACAGTGTATTATAGGGTATTTTTTTTCCAGGCATTGCAATATTATGAAACAAGAGGAATTCTTCTCAGTTACAAGAAATGGCAAAGGTAAATGAAAAACTGCCAAGCCTTCTTGTTCATGGGGACAGATTGTGATGGCAGGAATCAGCACCAGGAAGGGAAGCAATTTTGACTTCTAATATGGAAGGTCTTGCACTTTTCCGTCTTTGGTAATGCCATAGAGATGAATGAAGCTTCAGTGTGTATACTCATCTGCCTATGCAGGGGACACAAGTCCCCTATTCATATGATTAGTCCTTGCGGTCGGACTCCACCAATCAGACACCTGTGGCTAGAAGAGAAGTCCAACACTTGGTACAACCCCATAGAACCCTGATCCAGCAATATATGTTCTGCCTTAGCCCTGTATAACAGGGATACTAATATAATGTGCACGATGCCCTTACTCACCCGATGCACTGATCACTTCATTCAGCCTCCAAACAGTTCCTTTAGCTGGTCATGTGATCGACTGAATGACCTGCTGGAAGTTTCAGATTTCTATGAAAGTCTATGAGAACGTAAAATTCAGACTGTCACAGACTTGCAACTTCTGGCTGGATGTGAAAGGGACTGTTTGGAGGCTGAATAAAGTTAATGAGCGTTTGCATCTTTTATTTTAATTAGTCTCCCCTATGCTATAATATTAAGGCACACAATGCAAATACATCTCTCCAGGGATCTCTATGCATATCTCCCAACCGTCCCGATTTCCCGGTTGGAGGGAGGTATGTCCCGATTTCAACTCAGATCTGCGTCCAGAGGACGCAGATCTGAGTTGAACACATACGCGGCTGAAGCAACGCGGCTGAGTTGAACACATACGCGCTTCGCCGCTGCACGCCGGCTACTGGCTTGTAGACGCGATGTGATGACGTCACATCGCATCTACAACTGTGTCAGCGAGAGAGAGAGGCGCGCAGAGAGCGGCGAGGGAGTGGAGGACAAGATAAGTGTAATGTGGAGGTGGAACGTGAAATTGGGGGCAGAGATGGAGAGGACGGCATGACACTGGGGGCAGAGATGGAGAGGACGGCAAGACACTGGGGGCAGAGATGGAGAGGACAGCATGACACTGGGGGCAGAGATGGAGAGGACGGCATGACACTGGGGGCAGAGATGTGGGGATATGAATCTGGGGGCAGAGATGTGGAGACATGAATCTGGGGGCAGAGATGGAGGGGACATGAATCTGGGGGCAGAAATGTGGAGACATGAATCTGGGGGCAGAGATGGGGGACATGAATCTGGGGGCAGAGATGGGGGACATGAATCTGGGGGCACAGATGGGGGACATGAATCTGGGGGCACAGATGGGGGACATGAATCTGGGGGCAGAGATGTGGAGACATGAATATGGGGGCAGAGATGGAGGGACATGAATCTGGGGGCAGAGATGTGGGGACATGAATCTGGGGGCAGAGATGGAGGGACATGAATCTGGGGGCAGAGATGGGGGACACGAATCTGGGGGCAGAGATGGAGGGGACATAAATCTGGGTGCAGAGATGTGGGGACATGAATCTGTGGGCAGAGATGGGGGGACATGAATCTGGGGGCAGAGATGTGGGGACATGAATCTGGGGGCAGAGATGGGGGACATGAATCTGGGGGCAGAGATGGAGGGGGACATGAATCTGGGGGCAGAGATGGAGGGGGGACATGAATCTGGGGGCAGATGAAGGGTGTATATGAAACTGGGGAGAGATAGAGGGGGACATATAATTTACGGGTGACTGTAGGAGGATTATACTCTGTGCGGGCACATGAAAAATTAACGAGTGGGCGGAATCAACACAAAAGTGGGCGGGGCTAAATTTGCCACAGCGCACTATGCGCGCCGCACATTTTGTCCCTCTTTCGGTTCTTCAAAAGTTGGGAGGTATGCTCTATGACCCAACATTTGTTCCTGCTTCACATCTTTTTCATAGTTTTGGATGCTCATAGTCAGTCACATCTTATATTGAATTGCATGGATGACAAGTTATACCTTCACCACCTCTTTCATGGTGCTAGTAATTGATGTAAGTACATATACGTGTTATAATTAATATGGATATATAGCATTAATACTTATCTAGCAGTCACAAGCATGTTCTATGAGAAGGCTGGTGTATGAGTTGTAGTAACCGCTATCACTCTGTTACTTGAGGGCACAATTTCGGAGGTCTTGCAAGCCGTTTGCCGCCATAAAAACCTCACTAGAGGATTCCTTTTTAAATCAGTTAGCTGGATAGAGGCTTTATTACTTCCCATTGTAAAATCGTAAGCCACTGTGTCTCAGGGTTTGTAAAGGTTAGCAGTCTTACACATTCATATGGAAGCCGTAAACCTCATTCATGTATATCTACAATATTCAGTCCATATTTAATATAACAATATCAGAAAGCAATGTCATAAAAGCAATGGAGAGGTAAACAGTAGTTTATCAATCGAGGGTGTCACGGTTTTAGCTGTAAGTAGGTTCATAACCCATAGGATTCCCTGCAAACCCTATAATAGTAAAGGTGAAGCCCTATAAATAACAGTGGCTATGTCATGCCCGTGGAACCTGTCAAGGGATGGGATATATAAGGCAGCAAGTAAGCCATAGTTATTGCTGTTAGCAGGAAATATGGAAAAGCATAAGGATCTTAGCGACGTTCACAAAGCTCACATTGGGATGACTGTGTCAGAGTATCTCCATAATGGTTAGTGTAGTGTTTCCAGTATAAAGTGATTATTACATAGGAAAAAGTGGTCCAAGGAAAGAAATCATTAATATTATTTATTTATAGAACACAATCGCATCATGTTGTACATTATTATATTAATTCCATGGTGCTGTACATTATTATAATAATTCCATGGTGCTGTACATTATTGTATTAATCCCATGGTGCTGTATTATATTTATTCCATGGTGCTGTACATTATTATATTAATTCCATGGTGCTGTACATTATTATAATAATACCATGGTGCTGTACATTATTATATTAATTCCATGGTGCTGTACATCATTATAGTAATCCCATGGTGTTGTACATTATTATATGAATTCCATGGTGTTGTACATTATTATATTAATTCCATGGTGTTGTACATTATTGTATTAATTCCATGGTGCTGCACATTATTATAATAATTCCATGGTGCTGTACATTATTATATTAATTCCATGGTGTTGTACATTATTGCATTAATTCCATGGTGCTGCACATTATTATAATAATTCCATGGTGCTTTACATTTGGGGTTTACATACGGCACAAAATATACAAAACAGATATAATACTAACAATGACTGACTGGCACAGTGGGGTAGAGGGTTCTGCCCGCGAGGGCTTACAGTCTATGAGGGAAGAGGGACAGAGACAGAAGGTGAAGGAAGAGACTGTACAGATGGCGGTGCGGTGATAGTGTTATTGGGGGTTGTAGGCCTTCCTGAATAGGTGAGTCTTCAGGATCTTCTTGAAGCCTGTGATTGTGGGGGTCAGTCTTATGTGTCTTGGTAAGGAGTTCCAGAGTATGGGGGATGCCCAAAGTTCACTGATGTATGCTCGATCCATGAAGACCCCACCCTGTGACTTATAATTATAATATAACCTTAATGTCTTTGTACCATTTAGCATTGGACATCTTAACTGGTCTTATGGGGTCCATACCTCAGTGGGACAGAATTATTTTAGTAGCACAATATATAATATTTTTGTTAATATTATGGCTAATTGTTATCTATTCAGTTTCTGCATTACGGGTCTGATCTATCGTTACATAATAATTTATACGTTGCATAATACTCTATACGTTCTATAAATATAGATATCCTATTGTAAAAACCTCTGTGTGATAATAATCCACATGCAGAGATATTCATTCCCAGTCTGTCATTATCTATAACAGGTTTCAGAGTAACTACACAATTTCCAGCAGACTTGCATACACAGTAATTGACTCTTTTATTGATTAAACGGCTATGGTGTCTACCAATCGGATTTCTGTAAGGCGCTTAAGCTGCAATGCACATGGCTCGGCCGATCTTACACGTTTGTTTCAAAGAGGGGAGAGGAATAAGCCAGACCCTCCTGACAGTGACTTGTCTTCTACTCGTGCAAAGGATCAGACAAGATGACTAGTCTTATTTATAGTCATTGTTGGACTGGGGTGCATCGGGTTCTCCTGTAAAATTCATTCATTGGGCCCACTGGACAGCCCTTCTGACAGTGCAGAGATATCAGTGCCAAAATTAATAGTGCTTTCTAGTGGTGATAACTAACACACATCGATGAGGATGTGAAAGGTACTCTTTAAATAAAAAAAGTGGAACACAATGTTGTTTGTTGTTCATCTGAGGTTGTACTTACCTAATATTAAGGCTTTCTGAGCACCATATTTTTTTCTCTATTTCCTCATACATAATTCCATAGAATTCAAAGGAGATGTTTTTTTTTCTTGTGACTATAAATGTTATATTATGCGACACATATCATACTATGTTTCACTGCATGACAACAGCACAGAACTGTTGCTAAGTAATTATAAGGGAATTGCCAGTTTAGTAATTCCCCAGTACTGCTGCTGAAACCTGGGAGGAAGGGAATGACAGAGACAGTGAGTCCAAAACTCGACCCCAGCCCCTGTCCCTGCCTACTTGCCTGTACTGTCCTAGGTGACTGCCGACAACTTGGCGGCAATCCCTGCTCTGAATAAGCGACAACACGAAATGCAGACAAGACAAGCAACACGAAAGAGGAGTCTGCAAGCCAAGGTTAAAGCCAGAGAGACAAAGCAGTACAAAATCATAATCCAAAAGAGTAAAGGAAACCAAAGGCGAGATGTCAGTAATACAATAGTAAGAGAAAGTAGGAAGTTAGCGAGGACAAAGACACAAGACAGAGTCAAAACATGCAGCAAACCTGTGTGGGCTGATGACCTGTATATAGGGAGTCCAGGATCTGCACCCAACTTCATTGGTAGGCAGGCTTTCAATCACACAGGCAAAGCTAAGATTAACTATTTGATGGATGGAGGTAAACAAGCTGTAAGAGATGGGTGGAAATGAGAGGAAATAGAGCGGTGTTCACACCGAGCAACAAAAACCTCTAAGCAAGGAATAAAACTGAATATGCCTCCTGCGCCATATTGTGCGAGTGGAAGGTGACACTGGGACCTGAACAGGCAGAGAGGTTACAGTAGTATTATACCTTACTTTTAGACATGTGGGTTTTTAAGTGTGGCACTGGCTCAGGAGCTGAGCTGCACCATAACTGGCAGGGGTCTGTTGTTTTTACACTTCCACCAGCAGTGTCCATGATCAAAGACAACTCTGATCACAGACATTTAACTATTCAGGTGGTGTGGTCAACAGCAAGCTCTAAGAGGTCTTATAGAGAAAGGGATCTCCTGACCTACCATTGTAAGGTTCCTATTAAGCCCTTCCTCGTGCATGGTATGATAGGAACGTGGTATTATTGCCTTAGATTATTGATTAGTGTATTGATAAAGCCAAGCTCCTGCAATACAATTATATGTATAGTGAGGTCAGTGGCATAACTACCCCCATAGCAGCGGAGGCAACTGCCACAGGGCCCGGGACATTAGGGGCCCAGTGACAGCTGCTGCCGCTGCTATCGTTATACTCGGGGGTCTTTTCGGACCCCCGAGTATAATGATTGGCGGACCGGGAGAGGTAAGAAACATAAAAAACATGTTACTTACCTCTCCACCATCCTGCCTAACGTCCTTTCTGACATCTCTGATGTCACATGAACCCAGCCTGCGTCCCGGGTCATGTGACGTCAGACGTCATTAAACAAGGATGGCAGAGGAGAAGGCAGCGGAGAATACCGCGTAGGAGCCGGAGACAGGTAAGTAACAGTAGTTTTTTATGTTTTTCTCCCCCCTGGGTCTCCGATTATTATACTCTGGGGTCTGAAAACCCCCCAGAGTATAATAATTGTTTATGGGTGTCCACTATGGGGCATAATACTGTGTGCAGGAGCCCCTATGGGGGATAATACTGTGTGCAGGGGCCCCTATGGGGGATAATACTGTGTGCAGGGGCCCCTATGGGGGATAATACTGTGTGCAGGGGCCACTATGGGGGATAATACTGTGTTAAGGGACCACTATGGGGCATAATAGAACGCGCAGAAATGCGTAGGAGGGGGTCGGTGTCGGTCGGGGGGGGGGGGGGCGCCATTCCTAGTTACACCACTGAGTGAGGTGGTGAGATACTCTGTGATAGAGATATTTATACTGTATAGCACTTGACAGCAAACTGGGACATTTCTGTCAATGTATCTTTGCAAATTCTAGTCTACCTGTTGCCTTATATAAGACTGTTCTAAAACCATCACACTAGTTCCCTTGTCTGAGAGCAGTGTGAAACAAGCTTGTTGCCTTATTGTGAGCAAAGTTCTCCAGTTTTATTTGGTGTCTGCCTGTATCCTTCTCTGAATAGGGAATCACTATCACTAAGGGCCATTCCATCTTGATTATTTAATAGGACAATCCCAATCGATTGACCCCTTAGCATTGGACTCTGTGAGACTGCACAGATAACACACCCAAATGGCTGCCCTTGATCAAACACATATAGCAGAACCATGATGAAGATGATGCCATACTAGCAACATTTTCCAGGGAACTTCTGGGAGAACAGTGCACTAAGCTTCCCACATATGAAATGACTGAGTGCATTGGCGGATATGGGACCATTCTGTTGGGCCTGGGTGATTTGCCTACTCTTCCAGGACTCCATTTTTTTGGGGACAACCAAGAAATTCTGAGAGAGTTGTCAAGTATGAGTAATATATAGTATTAAACAGACAGTACTGTACACGGGCCAGTTTTGACTCTTCTACCCTTCCTCACTAAGTACATCTATAGGAGAACAAGATCAAATGCCTTTAAGGGCAACATCAAGCCCAACCCTAGGATAGAGAAATTCTGAATATCAGAAAATTTTGTTCCTTTATGTACCCCAGATCCTACACAGGGAGCCTTTTTTGGAGCTATTAAACTTTATAGTTTACCAATACATGAACAACCCCTTCAATTGTCTAGCTCTCACCATCACTTTAAATGCAGCAATATACGATAGATGACTAGAATGGGTAGAGAGTAACTGTGTGTGTGAACGCTCTTCTGTTTTATTTTAGGTTGAATGAGCACAATAATAAGACATACACAGAAAATAAGTGCAGATGTCCCTTGAATAATGTGCAATATTTCTTTCCATAGTTCAATCTTATGTGCTCATTTGCAATTTTCTAATATTTATTAGAGCAATCAGTAAATCTGTGGGAGCATCCATTGCGCTTGATGATAAAGAAGATGGCTTATTTGTTGTATCTGGAAAATACATTTAATAATTAATTTACAAATCCAGTACATTACAGATGCAACCGGCGTTATATAAACTATTGTCCCAATTATTTCTTTGTTTATGCAGCAGTTTAAGAATCACAATTTAGGTCTGCAATGAAGTGAAAATAAAATAGCTGTACAACAGGGATTTTGGTAATAAATAGCCCCCCTGTTCATACCACCTGCTGGATGGCTCCCAAATGCAGTGCAATGAGATGTGTTTATTGGCTGTGTGCATTGTTGTCTAATACAAACACATTTTGGGGGGATTTAGAAGAATCATATGTCTCACTAATTACATTGTGACTATGAAAATGAAAAGAGATTCCTTGTGGAGCGCAGAGAGGACTCTTCATTGAACAAGGCGGAAAGACGTCTCTGATAGAGATGAGCGAACACTAAAATGTTCGAGGTTCGAAATTCGATTCGAACAGCCGCTCAATGTTCGTGTGTTCGAACGGTTTCGAACCCCATTATAGTCTATGGGGAACAGATACTCGTTAAGGGGGAAACCCAAATCCGTGTCTGGAGGGTCACCAAGTCCACTATGACACCCCAGGAAATGATGCCAACACCTCTGGAATGACACTGGGACAGCAGGGGAAGCATGTCTGGGGGCATCTAACACACCAAAGACCCTCTATTACCCCAACATCACAGCCTAACAACTACACACTTTACACACTCAATACCACCTCTCTGACAGTAGGAAAACACCTTGAAACATGTGTATTTGGCACTTGCAGTGAGGAGAGCTTGTCACCAGCAGTGAATTTGGCCCTTGTAGTAAGTTGAGGTTGGCACCAACATTTGTTTTGAAAATCAGGGTGGATTGAGCCTCTAACCAGCAGAGTTTGGGCAAATTCATGGTGGAGGGAGCCTCTAAACACCCCAGTTTGGACCAATTCATGGTGGAGGGAGCCTCTAAACAGCCCAGTTTGGGCAAATTCATGGTGGAGGGAGCCTCTAAAAACCCCCAGTTTGGACCAATTCATGGTGGAGGGAGCCTCTATAAACCCCAGTTTGGACCAATTCATGGTGGAGGGAGCCTCTAAACAGCCCAGTTTGGGCAAATTCATGGTGGAGGGAGCCTCTAAAAACCCCAGTTTGGACCAATTCATGGTGGAGGGAGCCTCTAAAAACCCCAGTTTGGACCAATTCATGGTGGAGGGAGCCTCTAAACAGCCCAGTTTGGGCAAATTCATGGTGGAGGGAGCCTCTAAAAACCCCAGTTTGGACCAATTCATGGTGGAGGGAGCCTCTAAAAACCCCAGTTTGGACCAATTCATGTTGGAGGGAGCCTCTAAAAACCCCAGTTTGGACCAATTCATGGTGGAGGGAGCCTCTACACAGCCCAGTTTGGACCAATTCATGGTGGAGGGAGCCTCTAAAAACCCCAGTTTGGACCAATTCATGGTGGAGGGAGCCTCTAAACAGCCCAGTTTGGACCAATTCATGGTGGAGGGAGCCTCTAACCAGCAGAGTTGGTGGAAATCAGGGTGGAGGGAGCCTCTAACCAGCCCAGTTTGGACCAATTCATGGTGGAGGGAGCCTCTAAAAACCCCAGTTTGGACCAATTCATGGTGGAGGGAGCCTCTAAACAGCCCAGTTTGGGCAAATTCATGGTGGAGGGAGCCTCTAAAAACCCCAGTTTGGACCAATTCATGGTGGAGGGAGCCTCTAAAAACCCCAGTTTGGACCAATTCATGTTGGAGGGAGCCTCTAAAAACCCCAGTTTGGACCAATTCATGGTGGAGGGAGCCTCTACACAGCCCAGTTTGGACCAATTCATGGTGGAGGGAGCCTCTAAACAGCCCAGTTTGGGCAAATTCATGGTGGAGGGAGCCTCTAAACAGCCCAGTTTGGGCAAATTCATGGTGGAGGGAGCCTCTAAAAACCCCAGTTTGGACCAATTCATGGTGGAGGGAGCCTCTAAAAACCCCAGTTTGGACCAATTCATGGTGGAGGGAGCCTCTAACTAGCCCAGTTTGGGCAAATTCATGGTGGAGGGAGCCTCTAAAAACCCCAGTTTGGACCAATTCATGGTGGAGGGAGCCTCTAAAAACCCCAGTTTGGACCAATTCATGGTGGAGGGAGCCTCTAAACAGCCCAGTTTGGGCAAATTCATGGTGGAGGGAGCCTCTAAAAACCCCAGTTTGGACCAATTCATGGTGGAGGGAGCCTCTAAAAACCCCAGTTTGGACCAATTCATGGTGGAGGGAGCCTCTAACTAGCCCAGTTTGGGCAAATTCATGGTGGAGGGAGTGGACTTGGTGACCCTCCAGACACGGATTTGGGTTTCCCCCTTAACGAGTATCTGTTCCCCATAGACTATAATGGGGTTCGAAACCCGTTCGAACACACGAACATTGAGCGGCTGTTCGAATCGAATTTCGAACCTCGAACATTTTAGTGTTCGCTCATCTCTATCAGAGACGTCTTTCCGCCTTGTTCAATGAAGAGTCCTCTCTGCGCTCCACAAGGAATCTCTTTTCATTTTCATAGTCACAATGTAATTAGTGAGACATATGATTCTTCTAAATCCCCCCAAAATGTGTTTGTATTAGACAACAATGCACACAGCCAATAAACACATCTCATTGCACTGCATTTGGGAGCCATCCAGCAGGT
The DNA here is from genome assembly GCF_031893055.1 of Leptodactylus fuscus. Classification (NCBI taxonomy): domain Eukaryota; kingdom Metazoa; phylum Chordata; class Amphibia; order Anura; family Leptodactylidae; genus Leptodactylus; species Leptodactylus fuscus. The sequence goes on along the minus strand of NC_134266.1, from coordinate 38,537,095 downwards.
GGTATGTGGAGGGAGCCTCTAACCAGCCCAGTTTGGACCAATTCATGGTGGAGGGAGCCTCTAAAAACCCCAGTTTGGACCAATTCATGGTGGAGGGAGCCTATAAACAGCCCAGTTTGGACCAATTCATGGTGGAGGGAGCCTCTAAAAACCCCAGTTTGGACCAATTCATGGTGGAGGGAGCCTCTAAACAGCCCAGTTTGGGCAAATTCATGGTGGAGGGAGCCTCTAAACAGCCCAGTTTGGGCAAATTCATGGTGGAGGGAGCCTCTAAAACCCCCAGTTTGGACCAATTCATGGTGGAGGGAGCCTCTAAAACCCCCAGTTTGGACCAATTCATGGTGGAGGGAGCCTCTAACTAGCCCAGTTTGGGCAAATTCATGGTGGAGGGAGCCTCTAAAAACCCCAGTTTGGACCAATTCATGGTGGAGGGAGCCTCTAAAACCCCCAGTTTGGACCAATTCATGGTGGAGGGAGCCTCTAAACAGCCCAGTTTGGGCAAATTCATGGTGGAGGGAGCCTCTAAACAGCCCAGTTTGGGCAAATTCATGGTGGAGGGAGCCTCTAAAAACCCCAGTTTGGACCAATTCATGGTGGAGGGAGCCTCTAAAAACCCCAGTTTGGACCAATTCATGGTGGAGGGAGCCTCTAACTAGCCCAGTTTGGGCAAATTCATGGTGGAGGGAGCCTCTAAAAACCCCAGTTTGGACCAATTCATGGTGGAGGGAGCCTCTAAAAACCCCAGTTTGGACCAATTCATGGTGGAGGGAGCCTCTAAAAACCCCAGTTTGGGCAAATTCATGGTGGAGGGAGCCTCTAACCAGCAGAGTTTGGACCAATTCATGGTGGAGGGAGCCTCTAAAAACCCCAGTTTGGACCAATTCATGGTGGAGGGAGCCTCTAAACAGCCCAGTTTGGACCAATTCATGGTGGAGGGAGCCTCTAAAAACCCCAGTTTGGACCAATTCATGGTGGAGGGAGCCTCTAACCAGCCCAGTTTGGACCAATTCATGGTGGAGGGAGCCTCTAAAAACCCCAGTTTGGACCAATTCATGGTGGAGGGAGCCTCTAAACAGCCCAGTTTGGACCAATTCATGGTGGAGGGAGCCTCTAACCAGCAGAGTTGGTGGAAATCAGGGTGGAGGGAGCCTCTAACCAGCAGAGTTGTGGGAAAGCAGGGTGGAGGGAGCCTCTAACCAGCAGAGTTGTGGGAAAGCAGGGTGGAGGGAGCCTCTAACCAGCAGAGTTGTGGGAAAGCAGGGTGGAGGGAGCCTCTAACCAGCAGAGTTGGTGGAAATCAGGGTGGAGGGAGCCTCTAACCAGCAGAGTTGGGGGAAATCAGGGTGGAGGGAGCCTAGTATTAGCAGAATTGTGTAACGCTTATGGTGGATGAGTATGAGGATGCGGAGGAATTGGAGAGGTTGAGTACAGACATGGAGTTTCATGTTGGGGTGCTTTACACAGGTGGGCACAAAAATGAAGGCTCTATCCAGTGGTGGTTCATTTTTATCAAAGTGAGCCGGTCGGCACTCTCAGCTGACAGACGGGTGCGCTTGTCAGTGATGATGCCACCGGCTGCACTGAACACCCTCTCAGATAGGACGCTGGCGGCAGGACAGGACAGCACCTCCAAGGCATATAGGGCAAGTTCAAGCCACAGGTCCAACTTTGACACCCAATACGTGTAGGGCGCAGAGGGGTCGGAGAGGACAGGGCTGTGGTCGGAAAGGTATTCCCGCAACATGCGCCTATACTTCTCACGCCTGGTGACACTAGGACCCTCCGTGGCGGCACTTTGGCGAGGGGGTGCCATCAAGGTGTCCCAGACCTTAGACAGTGTGCCCCTCGTTTGTGTGGACCGGTGAGAACTTGGTTGCCTACTGGAGGAACTGCCCTCCCTGCCGCCAACGTCAAATGCTGGAAACATCTCCATCATATTCTGCACCAATTGCCTGTGGCAAGCATTGATGCGATTGGCCCTCCCCTCTACCGGAATAAAAGACGAGATGTTGTTTTTATACCGGGGGTCAAGGATAGCAAAGATCCAGTACTGGTTGTCCTCCATGATTTTGACAATACGCTTGTCGGTTGTAAAGCACCCCAACATGAACTCAGCCATGTCTGCCACAGTGTTAGTTGGCATGACTCCTCTGGCCCCACCGGAAAGTTCAATCTCCATTTCCTCCTCATCCTCCATGTCTACCCATCCGCGCTGCAACAATGGGACGATTCGAAGTTGCCCGGAAGCCTCCTGTATCACCATCACATCATCGGACAACTCTTCTTCCTCCTCCTCCTCCTCCTCCATTAAACGCAGTGAAGCGGACAGATGTGTGGACCTACTCTCCAGCTGTGACGGATCGGATGCTATCCCTAACTCCTCTGTGTGATCTGAGTTATCCCTGATGTCAATCAGGGATTCTCTCAGAACACACAAGAGCGGGATTGTAAGGCTCACCATCGCATCCTCAGAGCTCACCCTCCTTGTGGACTCCTCAAAGACCCGTAGGATGTCACAAAGGTCTCTCATCCATGGCCACTCATGGATGTGAAACTGAGGCAGCTGACTTTGTGGCACCCTAGGGTTTTGTAGCTGGTATTCCATCAAAGGTCTCTGCTGCTCAACCACTCTATTCAACATCTGAAACGTTGAGTTCCAGCGTGTGGGGACGTCGCACAAAAGCCGGTGTTGTGGCACATGCAGGCGTTGCTGGAGAGATTTTAAGCTAGCAGCGGCTACTGTCGACTTGCGAAAGTGGGCGCACATGCGCCGCACTTTCACCAGTAGCTCTGGAACATTGGGGTAGCTCTTTAGGAAACGTTGCACCACTAGGTTGAAGACGTGGGCCAGGCATGGAACATGTTGGAGTCCGGCAAGCTCCAGAGCTGCTACCAGGTTCCGGCCGTTATCACAAACGACCATGCCTGGGCCCAGGTGCAGCGGCTCAAACCATATTGCCGTCTCATCGAGGAGGGCATCCCTCACCTCGGAGGCAGTGTGCTGTCTGTCCCCCAAGCTGATCAGCTTCAGCACAGCCTGCTGACGTCTACCAACGCCAGTGCTGCAACGTTTCCAACTCGTAGCTGGGGTCAATCTAACAGCGGAGGAGGAGGCGGTGGCGGAGGAGGAGGCGGTGGCGGAGGAGGAGGCGGTAGAGGAGGAGGAGGAGGGGGGTGTTCTTCTCGTGTCCCTGCCAGGAATGTTAGGCGGGGAGACGAGGTACACCGGGCCAGTTTGGGAAGCAGTCCCAGCCTCAACTACATTCACCCAGTGTGCCGTCAGTGAAATGTAGCGTCCCTGTCTGCATGCACTTGTCCACGCGTCGGTGGTCAAGTGGACCTTTGTGCAAAGCGCGGAACTAAGGGCCCGCCTGATGTTGAGTGACACGTGCTGGTGCAAGGCGGGGACGGCACACCGGAAGAAGTAGTGACGGTTAGGGACGGCATAGCGAGGTGCCGCAGTTGCCATCAGGTCCAGGAAGGCGGGAGTTTCAACAAGCCGGAACGCCAACATCTCCTGGGCCAGCAGTTTAGCGATGTTGGCGTTCAAGGCTTGCGCGTGTGGGTGGTTAGCAGTGTATTTCTGCCGCCGCTCCAATGTCTGAGAGATGGTGGGTTGTTGTAAAGAAGCGCCTGATGGTGCCTTTGATGGTGCAGGAGAAGGAGATAAGACAGGAACAGGGGAGGATGAGGGAGAAGTCAACAAAGTGGCGGAGGCAGATGAAGTGGTGTCCTGGCTCGTCCTCTGGAGTGCATCGCCAGCACAGTCAGCAGTGGCAGTGGCAGAGGCAGAGACAGTGGCAGAGGCAGTGGCAGTGGCGTGAACGGCAGGCGGCCTTTGTCCTGCCGTTGCTGCCTGCCACTGATTCCAGTGCTTGGATTCCAAATGACGGCGCATTGAAGTGGTGGACAGGTTGTTCTTCTCAGAGCCCCTAATCAATTTCGAGAGGCAAATTGTGCAGACAACACTATATCTGTCCTCGGCGCATTCCTTGAAAAAACTCCACACCTTCGAGAAACGTGCCCTCGAGGTGGGAGTTTTTCGGGGCTGGGTACGAACTGGAACATCTTGGGAGATTCCGGGTGTGGCCTGGCTTCGCCTAAGCTGCTGACCTCTGCCTCTAGCTACCCTTTTTGGTGCTGCACCTGCCTCAACATCCACACTACTTTCCCCGCTTGACATCCCCCCTGTCCAGGTCGGGTCAGTGTCCTCATCATCCACCACTTCCTCTTCCAACTCCTGTCTCATCTCCTCCTCCCGCACAATGCGCCGGTCAACTGGATGCCCTGACGGCAACTGCGTCACATCATCGTCGATGAGGGTGGGTTGCTCGTCATCCACCACCAAATCGAACGGAGATGGAGGAGACTCTAGTGTTTGAGCATCTGGACACAGATGCTCCTCTGTTAGGTTCGTGGAATCGTGACGTGGAGAGGCAGGTTGAGGGACAATGAAAGGAGCGGAGAACAGCTCTGGGGAGCAGGGACAGTTGGGGTTATTGTTCTGTGAAGCTTGGGAATTTTGGGAGGAAGGAGGACAAGACTGTTGGGTAATAGGAGGAGAGGAGGCAGAGTCTGACTGGCTGCTGGACAATGTGCTGTAAGCGTTCTCTGACAGCCATTGCAAGACCTGTTCCTGGTTCTCGGGCCTACTAAGGTTTGTACCCTGCAGTTTAGTTAATGTGGCAAGCAACCCTGGCACTGTGGAGTGGCGCAATGCTTGCTGCCCCACAGGAGTAGGCACGGGACGCCCTGTGGCTTCACTGCTACCTTGCTCCCCAGAACCATTCCCCCGACCTCGCCCACGGCCTCGTCCACGTCCCTTTCCGGGAGCCTTGCGCATTTTGAATTCCCAGTTAGAAATTGGCACTATATACCAGTAGCAAAAATTGTGGGTGCACGTAACCCCAATATATTCTTTGAATTCCCAGTCAGACAATGGCACTATATACCAGTAGCAAAAATTGTGGGTGCACGTAACCCCAATATATTCTTTGAATTACCAGTCAGAAACTGGCACTATATGGCAGTAGCAAGAAATGAGGGTATTTGTAACCCCAATATATTCTTTGAATTCCCAGTCAGACAATGGCACTATATACCAGTAGCAAGAAATGAGGGTATTTGTAACCCCAATATATTCTTTGAATTCCCAGTCAGACAATGGCACTATATACCAGTAGCAAGAAATGAGGGTATTTGTAACCCCAATATATTCTTTGAATTCCCAGTCAGACAATGGCACTATATACCAGTAGCAAGTAATGAGGGTATTTGTAACCCCAATATATTCTTTGAATTCCCAGTCAGACAATGGCACTATATACCAGTAGCAAAAATTGTGGGTGCACGTAACCCCAATATATTCTTTGAATTACCAGTCAGAAACTGGCACTATATGGCAGTAGCAAGAAATGAGGGTATTTGTAACCCCAATATATTCTTTGAATTCCCAGTTAGACAATGGCACTATATGGCAGTAGCAAGAAATGAGGGTATTTATAACCCCAATATATTCTTTGAATTACCAGTCAGAAACTGGCACTATATGGCAGTAGCAAGAAATGAGGGTATTTGTAACCCCAATATATTCTTTGAATTCCCAGTCAGACAATGGCACTATATGGCAGTAGCAAGAAATGAGGGTATTTATAACCCCAATATATTCTTTGAATTCCCAGTCAGACAATGGCACTATATACCAGTAGCAAGAAATGAGGGTATTTATAACCCCAATATATTCTTTGAATTACCAGTCAGAAACTGGCACTATATGGCAGTAGCAAGAAATGAGGGTATTTGTAACCCCAATATATTCTTTGAATTCCCAGTCAGACAATGGCACTATATACCAGTAGCAAGAAATGAGGGTATTTGTAACCCCAATATATTCTTTGAATTCCCAGTCAGACAATGGCACTATATACCAGTAGCAAGAAATGAGGATATTTGTAACCCCAATATATTCTTTGAATTCCCAGTCAGACAATGGCACTATATACCAGTAGCAAGAAATGAGGGTATTTATAACCCCAATATATTCTGTGAATTCCCAGTCAGACAATGGCACTATATACCAGTAGCAAGAAATGAGGGTATTTATAACCCCAATATATTCTGTGAATTCCCAGTCAGACAATGGCACTATATACCAGTAGCAAGAAATGAGGGTATTTATAACCCCAATATATTCTTTGAATTACCAGTTAGAAACTGGCACTATATGGCAGTAGCAAGAAATGAGGGTATTTGTAACCCCAATATATTCTTTGAATTCCCAGTCAGACAATGGCACTATATACCAGTAGCAAAAATTGTGGGTGCACATAACCCCAATATATTCTTTGAATTACCAGTCAGAAACTGGCACTATATGGCAGTAGCAAGAAATGAGGGTATTTGTAACCCCAATATATTCTTTGAATTCCCAGTCAGACAATGGCACTATATACCAGTAGCAAAAATTGTGGGTGCACGTAACCCCAATATATTCTTTGAATTCCCAGTGAGACAATGGTACTATATACCAGTAGCAAAAATTGTGGGTGCACGTAACCCCAATATATTCTTTGAATTCCCAGTCAGACAATGGCACTATATACCAGTAGCAAAAATAGTGGGTGTATATAGCCCCAATTCTATTGCTAGGGGACTTGCAGGGTATTTCTGAGGTGAAGGTGGGGGGGCACACCGTTGGAACGGGGATTTGGGGTGTATATATGGGGTATACGGGAATACACTGTCAGTGTGTTCCATTCAGGATCCTGGGAAAGCTGGGTTGCGGCGATTGAGCCCGTCAGTGCCACGTTACACTGACAAGCTTCTCCCTGGAATTGAAGTTATATGTAAGCCCAATATATTCTTTGAATTCCCAGTGAGACAATGGCACTATATGGCAGTAGCAAAAATAGTGGGTGTATATAGCCCCAATTCTATTGCTAGGGGACTTGCAGGGTATTTCTGGGGTGAAGGTGGGGGGGCACACCGTTGGAACGGGCATCGGGGGTATATATCGGGTATACGGGAATACACTGTCAGTGTATTCCATTCAGGATCCACGGAAAGCTGGGTTGCGGCGATTGAGCCCGTCAGTGCCACGTTACACTGACAAGCTTCTCCCTGGAATTTAGCTCTTACAAGAGCTGTTGGTTGTCTTCTCCTTCCTATCCTAGCCTGTCCCTGCCTACCCAGAATCTAACCCCTAGCTAACTGGACGGAAACCTCCGTCCCCGGTGAATTGCAAGCTCAGAATGACGCGAAGCTGGGCGTCGCTGTTCTTTTAAATTAGAGGTCACATGTTTTCGGCAGCCAATGGGTTTTGCCTACTTTTTTCAACGTCACCGGTGTCGTAGTTCCTGTCCCACCTACCCTGCGCTGTTATTGGAGCAAAAAAGGCGCCAGGGAAGGTGGGAGGGGAATCGAGTAATGGCGCACTTTACCACGCGGTGTTCGATTCGATTCGAACATGCCGAACAGCCTAATATCCGATCGAACATGAGTTCGATAGAACACTGTTCGCTCATCTCTAGTCTCTGATTAACTTAAAGGGTCTTAGCCGAACAAAACCGCAAGAGTAAATGTTGCTTTCAACTTCAATAAAGTACGAATCACTTGTTGATAACAAATCGTTTTTTCCTGAATGCCCAGACTTGTACACAAATGATCCATAGACCTACATCTAGACAATACCTCAAAGTAAATATATCCAATAGGTATAGGTCCCACCTCTGGAACCCACACTCTGCAGTCCCCATACTGGAGATAGAAACTGCTCCCACCAACCTCACACGTGGACAAAATTGTTGCTACCCCTCATTTAATGAAAGAAAAACCCACAATGGTCACAGAAATAACTTGAATATGACAAAAGTAATAATAACCAAACTACAGAGTGACAAGCCACAAAGCTTCTGGTAGAATGTCCTATGGACAGATGAGACAAAAGTCAAACTTTTTGGCAAGGCACATCAGCTCTATGTTCACAGATGGAAAAATGAAGCATATATTGAAAAGACCACTGTCCCTACTATGAATCATGGAGGAGACTCTGTTATGTTCTGGGGCTGCTTTGCTGCATCTGGTACAGGGTGTCTTGAATCTGTGCAGGGTACAATGAAATCTCAAGACTATCAAGGGATTCTAGAGAGAAATGTGCTGCCCAGTGTCAGAAAGCTTGGTCTCAGTTGTTGGTCATGGGTCTTGCAACAGGATAATGACTAGAGATGAGCGAACACTAAAATGTTCGAGGTTCGAAATTCGATTCGAACAGCCGCTCACTGTTCGAGTGTTCGAATGGGTTTCGAACCCCATTATAGTCTATGGGGAACATAAACCCGTTAAGGGGGAAACCCAAATTCGTGTCTGGAGGGTCACCAAGTCCACTATGACACCCCAGGAAATGATACCAACACCCTGGAATGACACTGGGACAGCAGGGGAAGCATGTCTGGGGGCATAAAAGTCACTTTATTTCATGGAAATCCCTGTCAGTTTGCGATTTTCGCAAGCTAACTTTTCCCCATAGAAATGCATTGGCCAGTGCTGATTGGCCAGAGTACGGAACTCGACCAATCAGCGCTGGCTCTGCTGGAGGAGGCGGAGTCTAAGATAGCTCCACACCAGTCTCCATTCAGGTCCGACCTTAGACTCCGCCTCCTCCGGCAGAGCCAGCGCTGATTGGCCGAAGGCTGGCCAATGCATTCCTATGCGAATGCAGACTTAGCAGTGCTGAGTCAGTTTTGCTCAACTACACATCTGATGCACACTCGGCACTGCTACATCAGATGTAGCAATCTGATGTAGCAGAGCCGAGGGTGCACTAGAACCCCTGTGCAAACTCAGTTCACGCTAATAGAATGCATTGGCCAGCGCTGATTGGCCAATGCATTCTATTAGCCCGATGAAGTAGAGCTGAATGTGTGTGCTAAGCACACACATTCAGCACTGCTTCATCAAGCCAATACAATGCATTAGCCAGTGCTGATTGGCCAGAGTACGGAATTCGGCCAATCAGCGCTGGCCAATGCATTCTATTAGCCCGATGAAGTAGAGCTGAATGTGTGTGCTAAGCACACACATTCAGCACTGCTTCATCAAGCCAATACAATGCATTAGCCAGTGCTGATTGGCCAGAGTACGGAATTCGGCCAATCAGCGCTGGCTCTGCTGGAGGAGGCGGAGTCTAAGGTCGCTCCACACCAGTCTCCATTCAGGTCCGACCTTAGACTCCGCCTCCTCCGGCAGAGCCAGCGCTGATTGGCCGAAGGCTGGCCAATGCATTCCTATGCGAATGCAGACTTAGCAGTGCTGAGTCAGTTTTGCTCAACTACACATCTGATGCACACTCGGCACTGCTACATCAGATGTAGCAATCTGATGTAGCAGAGCCGAGGGTGCACTAGAACCCCTGTGCAAACTCAGTTCACGCTAATAGAATGCATTGGCCAGCGCTGATTGGCCAATGCATTCTATTAGCCCGATGAAGTAGAGCTGAATGTGTGTGCTAAGCACACACATTCAGCACTGCTTCATCAAGCCAATACAATGCATTAGCCAGTGCTGATTGGCCAGAGTACGGAATTCGGCCAATCAGCGCTGGCCAATGCATTCTATTAGCCCGATGAAGTAGAGCTGAATGTGTGTGCTAAGCACACACATTCAGCTCTACTTCATCGGGCTAATAGAATGCATTGGCCAGCGCTGATTGGCCAGAGTACGGAACTCGACCAATCAGCGCTGGCTCTGCTGGAGGAGGCGGAGTCTAAGGTCGGACCTGAATGGAGACTGGTGTGGAGCGATCTTAGACTCCGCCTCCTCCAGCAGAGCCAGCGCTGATTGGCCGAATTCCGTACTCTGGCCAATCAGCACTGGCTAATGCATTGTATTGGCGTGATGAAGCAGTGCTGAATGTGTGTGCTTAGCACACACATTCAGCTCTACTTCATCGGGCTAATAGAATGCATTGGCCAGCGCTGATTGGCCGAATTCCGTACTCTGGCCAATCAGTGCTGGCCAATGCATTCTATTAGCTTGATGAAGCAGAGTGTGCACAAGGGTTCAAGCGCACCCTCGGCTCTGATGTAGGAGAGCCGAGGGTGCACTTGAACCCTTGTGCACCCTCAGCTCTGCTACATCAGAGCCGAGGGTGCGCTTGAACCCTTGTGCACACTCTGCTTCATCAAGCTAATAGAATGCATTGGCCAGCGCTGATTGGCCAATGTATTCTATTAGCCTGATGAAGTAGAGCTGAATGTGTGTGCTAAGCACACACATTCAGCTCTACTTCATCGGGCTAATAGAATGCATTGGCCAGCGCTGATTGGCCAGAGTACGGAACTCGACCAATCAGCGCTGGCTCTGCTGGAGGAGGCGGAGTCTAAGATCGCTCCACACCAGTCTCCATTCAGGTCCGACCTTAGACTCCGCCTCCTCCAGCAGAGCCAGCGCTGATTGGCCGAATTCCGTACTCTGGCCAATCAGCACTGGCTAATGCATTGTATTGGCTTGATGAAGCAGTGCTGAATGTGTGTGCTTAGCACACACATTCAGCTCTACTTCATCGGGCTAATAGAATGCATTGGCCAATCAGCGCTGGCCAATGCATTCTATTAGCGTGAACTGAGTTTGCACAGGGGTTCTAGTGCACCCTCGGCTCTGCTACATCAGATTGCTACATCTGATGTAGCAGTGCCGAGTGTGCATCAGATGTGTAGTTGAGCAAAACTGACTCAGCACTGCTAAGTATGCATTCGCATAGGAATGCATTGGCCAGCCTTCGGCCAATCAGCGCTGGCTCTGCCGGAGGAGGCGGAGTCTAAGGTCGGACCTGAATGGAGACTGGTGTGGAGCGACCTTAGACTCCGCCTCCTCCAGCAGAGCCAGCGCTGATTGGCCGAATTCCGTACTCTGGCCAATCAGCACTGGCTAATGCATTGTATTGGCTTGATGAAGCAGTGCTGAATGTGTGTGCTTAGCACACACATTCAGCTCTACTTCATCGGGCTAATAGAATGCATTGGCCAATCAGCGCTGGCCAATGCATTCTATTAGCGTGAACTGAGTTTGCACAGGGGTTCTAGTGCACCCTCGGCTCTGCTACATCAGATTGCTACATCTGATGTAGCAGTGCCGAGTGTGCATCAGATGTGTAGTTGAGCAAAACTGACTCAGCACTGCTAAGTCTCTGCATTCGCATAGGAATGCATTGGCCAGCCTTCGGCCAATCAGCGCTGGCTCTGCCGGAGGAGGCGGAGTCTAAGGTCGGACCTGAATGGAGACTGGTGTGGAGCGATCTTAGACTCCGCCTCCTCCAGCAGAGCCAGCGCTGATTGGTCGAGTTCCGTACTCTGGCCAATCAGCGCTGGCCAATGCATTCTATTAGCCCGATGAAGTAGAGCTGAATGTGTGTGCTTAGCACACACATTCAGCTCTACTTCATCAGGCTAATAGAATACATTGGCCAATCAGCGCTGGCCAATGCATTCTATTAGCTTGATGAAGCAGAGTGTGCACAAGGGTTCAAGCGCACCCTCGGCTCTGATGTAGCAGAGCTGAGGGTGCACAAGGGTTCAAGTGCACCCTCGGCTCTCCTACATCAGAGCCGAGGGTGCGCTTGAACCCTTGTGCAGCCTCGGCTCTGCTACATCAGAGCCGAGGGTGCGCTTGAACCCTTGTGCACACTCTGCTTCATCAAGCTAATAGAATGCATTGGCCAGCACTGATTGGCCAGAGTACGGAATTCGGCCAATCAGCGCTGGCCAATGCATCCCTATGGGAAAAAGTTTATCTCACAAAAATCACAATTACACACCCGATAGAGCCCCAAAAAGTTATTTTTAATAACATTCCCCCCTAAATAAAGGTTATCCCTAGCTATCCCTGCCTGTACAGCTATCCCTGTCTCATAGTCACAAAGTTCACATTCTCATATGACCCGGATTTGAAATCCACTATTCGTCTAAAATGGAGGTCACCTGATTTCGGCAGCCAATGACTTTTTCCAATTTTTTTCAATGCCCCCAGTGTCGTAGTTCCTGTCCCACCTCCCCTGCGCTGTTATTGGTGCAAAAAAGGCGCCAGGGAAGGTGGGAGGGGAATCGAATTTTGGCGCACTTTACCACGTGGTGTTCGATTCGATTCGAACATGGCGAACACCCTGATATCCGATCGAACATGTGTTCGATAGAACACTGTTCGCTCATCTCTAATAATGACCCAAAACACACAGCTAAAAACACCCAAGAATGGCTAAGAGGAAAACATTGGACTATTCTGAAGTGGCCTTCTATGAGCTCTAACCTAAATCCTATTGAGCATCTTTGGAAGGAGCTGAAACATGGCGTCTGGAAAAGGCCCCCTGCAAACCTGAGACAACTGGAGTAGTTTGCTCGTGAAGACGGGGCCAAAATACCTGCTGAGAGGGGCAGAAGTCAGTTACAGGAATCCTGTGATCGCAGCGATTGCCTCAAAAGGTTGTGCAACAAAATATTAAGTTACAGGAGCCATCATTTCTGTTCTTCTTTCATTAAACGAGGGGTACCAACAATTTTGTCCATGTGTGTATTTTACATTTATGGAATATTCCATGCACCATCAACAGGAAGAATCTCTGCGTATATTATCAGTATATCCATTATATAGCAATGTTTTTAGTTATCGAATGCAGAGAGAAAACAGGAGGAAAATCAGTTACTGCACAATAGGCGTAGTACTTGGCAGCGGGGCCCTACTTTTGATCACAGCTTTATAACCTCATAGACGCCGTGGTCAATAGCCAGTGTGGTATTTGTGGTGTTTTTGCTTCTCTCTGACACAGCCAATCAGTGGTTGGTCAGTGATGATCCCTACAAATGAAGCATAACTGCTCAAGACCCAAACTGAGACGTTTTGATGAATCCCAGACCAAATAGAAAGGTGAGAACACATATTTTATTATTGTATGACTCCGCAGTGGATGTATGTATCGGAATATTCCTTGATCTCTGATTATGCAAAAGATATGGATAAGAAAAATGATATTTTAGTTGTTATAAAGATATTTTAAGAAATGATCCAGCACAGCCCGTAAGACCTTCAAACAACATTACTATGTATACAGACAATTCTAGCCTTCATTTGTATACTTACCCTAATAATGTAAGTGCATTTATTGTACAATACGTCAAATTCATGTTTTTTCACCTTGACACACAGCACCAATTCTTTAATGCATTTAGAATATCATATCTCAGAATTTAGAGAAAAACACGACAATACAGTGTAATACAGCATCTTGTGTAACTACAACCCTTATTAATATAGTAGAAGAATATTTCACACAGCTCTGTAGCCAGGAAAAGCAATAGATGTATAGAAAATAGAAAATGACTATCCCCATCAATACAAGGTGATAAGCTAATGTGTACACATGGCCATAATAACCCAATTTTTTTCAATTCTGATTTTATTTGTTTTTACAACATTTAACATATGTAACAATGTTCACAGTAACAACCCTATTTTTTGATACATCTAAGTGAATCTAAAATTGATGCAGTTTTTAGGTCTATACTGGTATACAGTGGTTCCTTTAGTCTCCATATTCCGCTCCTCCGCCCCCCTCCGGAATAGCAGCATCGCTCCTGCCGCTGCTGGCTTCATGCAGCGCAGGAGCGTAGCGATGTTGCAGGCACCTGTGCTGACGTCTACACTCCCCGGCATCCGCCTCTCTATTACAGCGGATGCCGGGTCTGTATTGCATTGTGAAGGCTGGGGAACTGACTGGTCTCACCATCTATGAGCGCGCACGCAGGGCCAGCGGCATCTCGCTGCTGGCTTTGCATATGTAACCCCGCCCACCAATGACGCAACAAAGCAGGAAGAAAGAAGAATTTACAGCAGCAAAGAGTGGTGAGTATGCAACGTGGGAATACCCCTTTAATGTTGTTGGCTGGAAGACCTGGACAGTCACCGTGGGTAGACCGTTGGTGAAATAAATACCTACCGTATTTTTCGGACTAAAGAGGTTTGAGGAGAAAAATAGGGGAAAAAAAATTTTCAGGCAAAAAATGGTAAAATATTTAATGTATGGGAGTTGTAGTTTTGGAACAGCTGAAAGGCCACATTGACAGGTGACCCTGCAGCTGTACGGGGATGTATAGGGCGTTTTTTTTGTGGGGCCAGGTGTACTTTTTAGATATACCATTTTGGGAAATGTTTATTGCTTAGATCACCTTTTATTTAATTCAGAGGCAAAACAGAGAGAAAAACCCGGCAGTTTAGCACTTTTGATTTTGACGTTCACTGTACATAAAACTATTAGTAGACCGGGCATTTTCAGACACAGGGATACCTAATGTGTATATTTCACAGTAATGTTATACTTTTATATATATTCTAGAGAAAGGAGGTGAACTTTTATTTATTTTATTTTTTTATTATATTTTTTTTAAGTGTTTTTTTTTTTTTTTTTTTTTTTTTACTATTTTATTATCCCCCGCCTAGAGGGCTTGAACCTGCAATCATTTGATTGCAAGTCCCATAGACGGCAATACAAGTGTATTGCCGTCTATGGGAGATTCTATACATTACTATCACGGAGTGTCATAGACCAGCCGCGATAGTAATATATATCTATGACAGGCCTGGGAGCCTTCATTAGGCTCCCGGCTGTCATCGGAACAGGTCGGCTCCTGCGGCCTCGCCGTGCAGGAGCCGCCCTGCATCACTAAAGGTATGGGGCCGGTGGGGACCGGCCCCGGGGCTAACTGACTGCCGGGACCTGCGGAGGAGGAGCGGATTTACAGCATGGCCGCGCTACTGCCACCGCTGGTTTTCTTCAGCAGCAGGAGCGTGACAATCTGCAGGCCCCGGCAGCTAAGACAGTCCCCGGCATCTGCTGTAATAGACCGGCGGATGCCGGGGAGTGTCTTAGCTGCCGGGGCCTGCAGATTGTCACGCTCCTGCCGCCGAAGAAAACCAGCGGTGGCAGTAGCGCGGCCATGCTGTAAATCCACTCCTCCCCCCACATTCGGACTATAAGACGCACCCTCATTTTCCTCCGAAATTTGGGGGAAAAAAAGTGCGTCTTATAGTCCGAAAAATACGGTATATTACTAAAATGCAATCACCATGTACTGTGTGATTCCTCTGCACAACCAACTGGGGCAGCGCCATTTTATGTTCCGGGTAAAATGTGTGTATTGCACAGGACCTTGAAGAAGCTCCTGTCTTCTACATATAAACTGATTTATACCTTCCAGAAGCTCTTTATGACTGTTACTGTATTTTGGGATTATTTTATGTCGGTCACATGGGACCTTACAGTGGTACACACACGGCCCCCTGCACACCGCCAAGCCATGCATTTCAGGTGGATCACTACATTATATCCAAGTTTAGTAGATTAACCCTATTTGGTCTCGCTCGCTAACTGTTCACTTATTCAGTAAGCATTGGGCAAGTATATTATGTACTAAATACAGTATGGAGAATGTTATGTCTGCAGTGTGTAACAATTAAGCCATTGCGTCTGCAGTGTATGTGATGGCTGGGAATGCTCCTGGCTCATTCACTAAATGGATGTCTGTGATGGATGCCATAGAGTGACATCTGTCACCCATAGGCGTACTACAGTGTAAACATTTCTATATTGAATTGCATCCGTATAGAATATTGTTGTTACAGTTAAAAAACGGAAACCCTTGTGGATATCACCGTTGTCTGTATAAGGGGGGGCCTATAGGTCTATAAGATAAGATAATCCTTTAATAGTCCCACAGTGGGGAAATTGCATGTTACAGCAGCATAGTAATACAGATACAGGATAATACACAGTAATATATTACAGACGTAGACACACATAAGCTGAGAAGAGAAGATATACTAGGAGTCCATAGCAGCTAAGGAAGAGAAGAAGAAAGAAGGAAGACTTCAGGGTCACTTAGTTCTCTGTGTGGTGTGATCTTTGCTTGGTCTGATGTAGATTATACAGTCTGATCGTGGTTGGGAGGAAGGACCTACAATAGTGCTCCTTCTCACACTTGAGGAGAAGCAGACGGTCACTTACAGTGCTGCCAAGTCCCATCAAGGTCTCATACATGGGATGGGATTTGTTCTCCCACATGGAGCTCACCATGGACAGTATCCCTCTGTCACCCACCACCTGTACTGGGTCCAGGGGGCTCCCCAGGACAGAGCTGGCCCTCCTGATCAGCCTGTCAAGTCTATTTCTGTCCCTGGTTGATATACTGCTCCCCCAGCAGGCTACACCGAAAAAGATGGCTGAAGCAACCACAGAGTTGAAAAAGGTCTATATAAAGTATGATTTTGGAGCTTTTATTGGACATACTGTAAATTTACATTGTAGATACAGTAAGATTTAAGGATACATTTGCACCTGATTTTATAAAGAAGTATTGTGTATACTGGAGTCACTGGGTACATGGGAGGATTGAATGAGGATGAAGAAGACAATAGAGCCTAGGTACTTAATATGATAAGATCTGGAAGTGTCATGATGTTGTATTTTCTGTTCCTGTTTATGGCTTATGGCTCTACATGTAGATGTCTGTATACTGTGTGTGCCATCCTGATGAGTCCCCAGGTCTCATAGACTCTATCGGTAATATGCTCTCTGATATCTAAGCACAGTGATGTCATTTGTCATTGTATTTGCCAATGTGACCTCGTTAGACGGTGAGGAAATGAAGTCCTGTGCGCGGTCTCTGAAGCTGGACGTGTGCCATGGAAGTTACTAATTGCTGGCAGTGAGAGGATGGCACACAGTTGGATCTCGTGTTACACACACGGGGAGATGGTTTATCTCAGCCTGTGCTGGAGAGACGGGCACAGGCGGGAGAGATGCCTCAATCTGTATTGGTATCACACATACTGGGAAGGAGACTCCCTTGGATCATAAGAAAGAGCATTTGTAAAATAATATTTGTATAATGAGGATGTTTACAGAGTCTGGTATGGCCGTGTTATGGTATAACGCATGGGCATATACTGCAGCATATTGCAACCAGTGATACATATTCAACAAACAACGGAAGAGATGGCAATTTGAAGGATTTCCCACTAAGAAATTACTGACTTCAGTAGTCTAGCTACTATTAATTATTATTATTATTATTATATTATTATTATTATTATTATATTAACATTATCCAAGCTTTACTTCCTCAGACACAGCCACACATCTATCCATAGACTGTGTCTGGTAGTGGAGCGTATTCACATTCAAGTAAATAGGCTTAGCAGCAGTCTATGGGCAGCCGTGGGTAAAAAGCAGAAATATTTTCTGTTCAACCCCTTGAATTGTGAAAAAGGATAATGTTCTAGCTAGTTTTTGAGCCTCTGTCTTGGATTCCAACAAATTTGGTGGAAAAGAATAGTCGAATATGTTGCACATTTTTTTTCTGGTATAATGATGTACTCCATGTCAGAAACCATACAAGTCAGTGGAGTTTGTTGTACAGCATTGTTTTTCATCATGTGTCAGATCCATCTTAGCACTGAACTGAATTCTGTTATGACAGAACATGAAAATGGAATTCTTAGCACAGATATGAATGTAGCCTTAGTCACCGGGTTACTTACCTGCATTCATGCACACTGTACAGTATACAAATAGTTTTGCATAAGACAGGGACATGACATCCTACAAGTACAGTATCCTAGGAGCTAGCAATGGAAAAGTTTCCTCTTAGAGTTTACATCTATTTGAATGGATGGCACAACCTGGCAGAAGCAGATATACTATATTTGTATGCTATGCAAATATAGATGGTTAACAGTGTTTCCGGAAACAGAGTAAATAATTATAACATGGCCAAGGGTGCTGCAATACATAGCAAAGGTGAGACTATCATCTGTCTTCATTTGTGTTAAAAATTATTCCTTAAAGGGGTTGTTCAGGATAAAATGATAATTAACCCCTAAACTAAACTCCCTGCCCCCACCTAACTTCTAATTTACTTCAATTAAAAGAAAATCTATAATTACCCATATACCTAGAGTGGTCATGTGACCTTTCCAGGGACACTTTCTGATAATCTAGTGACTTTCCGTTTCACCACTTTGAAAACGGAACGTCACCTTCACTTCCCCCCTCCTATCCCCATCAATACTTACCAAGCCTGTGTCCAGGAAAGGGGTCTCTCCCTGTCTTCTAGCGGGCGGAATAGGTTAGCTAGGGAGACGGGGAAGGGTGAGAGAGGCTAATAATTGGTGGGATTGTTAGTCTTATTGTGACAGGTTGGGTGGGAGGGGCTAGGCTCAGTGAGACAGGGAGGGCGGGAGGGGCTAGGCTCAGTGAGACAGGAAGGGTGGGAAGGGCTAGGATAGTGAGACAGGGAGGGTGGGAGGGGCTACGATAGTGAGACAGGGAGGGTTTGTAACAGAGTATAAGAGGGGAGGGGGCTGAGTGAGAGGGAACAAGTGTAGCAGCTACACAGGAAGCTGTGCAGCAGGAAGCTACAGCATGTAAACAAAGGCAGAGGATGCAGCAGCAACCAGACACACCTAGAAATCACTCCAAACACTGCTAAAGGTATATGGGTGTACCTATTACTAGCAATAATAGACCTTTCCAAAAAAAATAAACATTTTCTGCCCAAAAAACCCCTTTAAGGTCAAGGCCCCAAGTAGCGGAAATGCAGCATTTTAGTCTGTTTCGGAAATGCAATGGACAAGAAGACTGTGTTTTACAGTACCAGCAAGGTGAATGAGATTTCATTAATATTATCCACACTTTGCAGAAATAAAGAGTTGCAGAAAAGCTGCATTTGTAGAAATCGTAGCGTGTTAATTTTGGCTATGGAATTGCAATTGCAAAAATTTTTCCTATATATTGAATAGGGGAAGAAAAAAGCAGAGAAAAAATTCCAGCAAAAATGAAAAATGCAGTGGAAAAAAAATGTATTTTAGATGCAATTCACTATGTGGGACCTTAGCCTAAGGGAGTATTCCTACCTGGGACATTCATCAGATATCCACATATGCAATATGATTATGCAATACTATA
This sequence comes from Leptodactylus fuscus, assembly GCF_031893055.1. Classification (NCBI taxonomy): domain Eukaryota; kingdom Metazoa; phylum Chordata; class Amphibia; order Anura; family Leptodactylidae; genus Leptodactylus; species Leptodactylus fuscus. Next base: position 38,518,089 of record NC_134266.1, on the reverse strand, counting down.
AATGTCTCATAGATTTAGTCCCACCTCTGGGATCCACATACATCTTGTGAACTGTGGTACTCAACCCACACCTCAAAGATACACTGTTTTTTCTATTCACTTCTATAGAACTTCATGAATAGCTGAACCTCCCCATTCTCATGATAGATGCAGGTCCCAAAGTCCATTGGTTGGTCCAAATCAATGATTGACAGCTATGTCTGGGTACACGATTGTACTGTGAATGCTTTAGGACCACCCACATGAAAAATAAGCCCAGATTTAGCAGCTATATCAATAAATAAATAACAAGCTATAATGGAACTTCTCTAACAAATCTATATAAAATATACTCAGTTCTTCCCATTATATAATGTGTTGTCTGTAGATGGGAATGCATTGTGAATGTAACAAGTTCTCTTTAAATCTTTTCAATCTAGACAAGAGCAACAATCACCAGTGTCACTGGTACACCCAGCAAGGTGAGGAGATGTAGGGTGACCAATATTGATTCCAAAAATAAGAAGGTGTTGCAGAACTTCTTTTCAGAAGTAATAAGTTTCCTAGAAAGTCAGTCCACACTACACTTTATGCACCTTATCACACTTACTGTTAACTTCTTAGATAGTCCAACTACCTCTATGTTGGTTTAGTTGCCTACTGCTATATTGGTTTTGTTGCCTGCCTCCATATTGGTTTAGTTGCCTACCTCGATATTGGTTTAGTTGCCTACTTCTATATCGGTTTAGTTGCCTACTGCTATATTGGTTTTGTAGCCTACCTCCATATTGGTTTAGTTGCCTACCTCGATATTGTTTTAGTTGCCTACTTCTATATTGGTTTAGTTGCGTACTGCTATATTGGTTTAGTTGCCTACCTCGATATTGGTTTAGTTCCCTACTTCTATATTGGTTTAGTTGCCTACCTCTATATTGGTTTAGTTCCCTACTTCTATATTGGTTTAGTTGCCTACCTCTATATTGGTTTAGTTGCCTACCTCGATATTGGTTTAGTTGCCTACCTCTATATTGGTTTAGTTCCCTACTTCTATATTAGTTTAGTTGCCTACCTCTATATTGGTTTAGTTGCCTACCTCGATATTGGTTTATTTGCCTACTTCTATATTGGTTTAGTTCCCTACTTCTATATTGGTTTAGTTGCCTACCTCTACATTGGTTTAGTTGCCTACTAAGGTTGAGCGATCAGGATCGGAAAAGATCAGATTCCAATCGGCGATCGAGTAAATTTCACAATCGCGATTGGAATTCCGATCCCGATCTTTTCCAGCGGGATCGAGGTCGGAGGTTATCTCAGGATCGGCTCTGCCCTAAAAGTAACTTTTCCTATAGAGAAGCAATGACTAGGGTTGAGGATCAGCATCGAAAAAGATCGGATTCCGATCGGCGATCGACCAAATTTCATGTTCACGATCGGGATCGGCTGGAAAATGATCGGAAATCGGATTTTAAAATCGATCCTGAAATCTCAAGATCGTCTCAATTCTATTGCCTTCCTCTATATTGGTTTATTTGCCTACTGCTATATTGATTTGACAATCCAGTCTTAATTATTGCCCTAAGACTGCAATGTATTATACTATATGTGTTCCTAATACTCTATTTCTAGTTTGACATCTCACCTCCTTTAAGTCCTGTTGCCATATTAAACAGGCAATGCCATTTTTATAAACTTTGTATAGATGAATAGTACAGGTGATTGTAAAAAAAAGCTTTGTAATGTAACATATCAGAGAGAAATGACCTGTTATATTCAATTTCAGACAGACTGTAGGTCATATTACTCAGATGGCTCATGTCTATACACGTCTGTGGAGAGGAATGGGAGGAGTATGGAAGAAGTAAGAGTGGTAGGAGTATGGAAGAAGCAAGGGAGGTAAGACAAGAAAGACAGCTTTAAAGTCTAGGCCTCGACCTTTCTATCACAGCCGAATCAATATATTCCCATCATTACAGGTCAGTAGCCATTACATATATCCTTCACGGTCCTCTGGCTGTTTCTGGGTGAGACAGAAACAGTTATAGAGCAGATTCTCCTCTACTTACTGTGAGCAGTGTATGGCAGCTCAAGTCTACTCACCAGCTCAGAGATTATACAAATGTCAGATACAGCAGAGTGGGAAACTGCAAAAATAATAATAATCAGAAATAGTATTACTTCTGATATACACACACAGTGGTTTAGCCTGAAAAGTTAACTTAATATAGCTGTCCTTATTGACTTCCAAATGTACAACCACAAATGTCACTAGTCCAGTAAATCTCCGCAGAAGCTTTTGGATTTTTCTCTCTTTGCTTCAGATTCCTAACATTGCATTGGCCCGTTGTAATTTTTTTACATGCTGTCATCTGGCTTTGAGATGATCTGTGACAGATAAAATATACTGGCTGTAGCAATGGTACTTTGTATGTAAAGACAGCAGGCCTAGATGACAGCCCTGATCTTGACACTTCCGTACATCTATGAAAATATAAGCACTGCTCGAGTGTTGAGCTCTGCAGATATTTGATATATACCGATAGTAAATGGATTGACCTATCATAACAGCAGCCATTTTTATTCTATCCAGTGACATGAATGGAGCAGGAATATTTACTAAGAACCAGTCAGGGATCTACAGAAAATGAATAGATGCAATAAACTTTATAAGGAATTTACCTCCTACAACTCCCCTCTAAGTCACTTATATGTTGTGCTAAGTAACTGGGCTGCTTTAGTCATACAGCAAACGATACAAATGCACCAAACCCTATGGGAAGGGGGGGGGGGGGGTGAATCAATAGCCAATGGTGCAAAATTTAAAATGCAAAATCACATTGCACTCCTCAGAAAGAATTAATAAAAGCCAATCAGTAAGTAATATGTTCCACATCCTGCAATAAACAAGACCTCAGTATTTATGAAAAATTAAAAAAAAGATTAATAATAATATTGGTAAGGCGTTAAATCCTCATCTGTATATGTCACCAAAGTAATTATAGCCACTTACAACCAATAGGATTTCTGGATGTCTGACATCAGTTACTAGTCATTATTATGCCAAATCAGTTTTCCCTACGCTGTGCTGAGGAGATCCAGATTGAAAAAGCGCTGTCCACAGCTGGGATACTGATTTGGCTAAACCCCATATCATAGCATTAAGGCTTGTTGGAAAAGTCGGGCATGATGTTTAAGGGGGCTGCCCCTAGAGGGCAGCAAGCAGAGGCACTGTTTTCCTATCTACATCTGGGAAACAGATTTGCATATTTTTTCCATAATCCCCCAGTGGAGCAAAAAAGTCTTTTTGTAAGTCTCCTTACTCCTGTGAAGGTCTCTCCTTAAGGAGTGATAATATCCCCAGAACCTAGTTATTATTTGTCATTAGTTATCTTCGCTCAGACAGGTTTGAGATGTTATGGGGCAGGTACAATAGCGCAGTCAGCTCTGCTACATAGTTATAAAAGTTAGAACCGGATGTTCTGATTTTATATTTCTACCATTGATATCAATGACTTCAGTCCTGCCTTCTATTCTGAACCATTAGAATCCCAAGTGATGGCATGTCTTCATCTAGTACATGTGCAAGAAAACTGGGCACTAGAGATGAGCGAACAGTGTTCTATCGAACTCATGTTCGATCGGATATTAGGCTGTTCGGCATGTTCGAATCGAATCGAACACCGCGTGGTAAAGTGCGCCATTACTCGATTCCCCTCCCACCTTCCCTGGCGCCTTTTTTGCTCCAATAACAGCGCAGGGTAGGTGGGACAGGAACTACGACACCGGTGACGTTGAAAAAAGTAGGCAAAACCCATTGGCTGCCGAAAACATGTGACCTCTAATTTAAAAGAACAGCGCCGCCCAGCTTCGCGTCATTCTGAGCTTGCAATTCACCGGGGACGGAGGTTTCCGTCCAGTTAGCTAGGGCTTAGATTCTGGGTAGGCAGGGACAGGCTAGATAGGAAGGAGAAGACAACCAACAGCTCTTATAAGAGCTAAATTCCAGGGAGAAGCTTGTCAGTGTAACGTGGCACTGACGGGCTCAATCGCCGCAACCCAGCTTTCCCAGGATCCTGAATGGAATACACTGTCAGTGTATTCCCGTATACCCGATATATACCCCCGATACCCGTTCCAACGGTGTGCCCCCCCACCTTCACCCCAGAAATACCCTGCAAGTCCCCTAGCAATAGGATTGGGGCTATATACACCCACTATTTTTGCTACTGCCATATAGTGCCATTGTCTCACTGGGAATTCAAAGAATATATTGGGCTTACATATAACTTCAATTCCAGGGAGAAGCTTGTCAGTGTAACGTGGCACTGACGGGCTCAATCGCCGCAACCCAGCTTTCCCAGGATCCTGAATGGAACACACTGACAGTGTATTCCCGTATACCCCATATATACACCCCAAATCCCCGTTCCAACGGTGTGCCCCCCCACCTTCACCTCAGAAATACCCTGCAAGTCCCCTAGCAATAGAATTGGGGCTATATACACCCACAATTTTTGCTACTGGTATATAGTGCCATTGTCTGACTGGGAATTCAAAGAATATATGGGGGTTATGTGCACCCACAATTTTTAATACTGGTATACAGTGCCATTGTCTGACTGGGAATTCAAAGAATATATGGGGGTTACGTGCACCCACAATTTTTGCTACTGCTATACAGTTCCATTGTCTGACTGAGAATTCAAAGAATATATGGGGGTTATGTGCACCCACAATTTTTAATACTGGTATACAGTGCCATTGTCTGACTGGGAATTCAAAGAATATATGGGGGTTATGTGCACCCACAATTTTTACTACTGGTATATAGTGCCATTGTCTGACTGGGAATTCAAAGAATATATGGGGGTTATGTGCACCCACAATTTTTAATACTGGTATACAGTGCCATTGTCTAATTGGGAATTCAAAGAATATATGGGGGTTATGTGCACCCACAATTTTTACTACTGGTATACAGTGCCATTGTCTGACTGGGAATTCAAAGAATATATGGGGGTTATGTGCACCCACAATTTTTACTACTGGTATATAGTGCCATTGTCTGACTGGGAATTCAAAGAATATATGGGGGTTATGTGCACCCACAATTTTTAATACTGGTATACAGTGCCATTGTCTGACTGGGAATTCAAAGAATATATTGGGGTTATGTGCACCCACAATTTTTACTACTGGTATACAGTGCCATTGTCTGACTGGGAATTCAAAGAATATATGGGGGTTACGTGCACCCACAATTTTTGCTACTGCTATACAGTTCCATTGTCTGACTGGGAATTCAAAGAATATATGGGGGTTATGTGCACCCACAATTTTTAATACTGGTATACAGTGCCATTGTCTGACTGGGAATTCAAAGAATATATTGGGGTTATGTGCACCCACAATTTTTACTACTGGTATATAGTGCCATTGTCTGACTGGGAATTCAAAGAATATATGGGGGTTATGTGCACCCACAATTTTTACTACTGGTATACAGTGCCATTGTCTGACTGGGAATTCAAAGAATATATGGGGGTTATGTGCACCCACAATTTTTAATACTGGTATATAGTGCCATTGTCTGACTGGGAATTCAAAGAATATATGGGGGTTATGTGCACCCACAATTTTTAATACTGGTAAACAGTGCCATTGTCTGACTGGGAATTCAAAGAATATATGGGGGTTATGTGCACCCACAATTTTTAATACTGGTATACAGTGCCATTGTCTGACTGGGAATTCAAAGAATATATTGGGAATACAAATACCCTCATTTCTTGCTACTGCCATATAGTGCCAGTGTCTGACTGGGAATTCAAAGAATATATTGGGGTTATGTGCACCCACAATTTTTAATACTGGTATATAGTGCCATTGTCTGACTGGAAATTCAAAGAATATATGGGGGTTATGTGCACCCACAATTTTTACTACTGGTATATAGTGCCATTGTCTGACTGGGAATTCAAAGAATATATGGGGGTTATGTGCACCCACAATTTTTACTACTGGTATACAGTGCCATTGTCTGACTGGGAATTCAAAGAATATATGGGGGTTACGTGCACCCACAATTTTTGCTACTGCTATACAGTTCCATTGTCTCACTGGGAATTCAAAGAATATATGGGGGTTATGTGCACCCACAATTTTTAATACTGGTATACAGTGCCATTGTCTGACTGGGAATTCAAAGAATATATGGGGGTTATGTGCACCCACAATTTTTACTACTGGTATATAGTGCCATTGTCTGACTGGGAATTCAAAGAATATATGGGGGTTATGTGCACCCACAATTTTTAATACTGGTATACAGTGCCATTGTCTGACTGGGAATTCAAAGAATATATGGGGGTTATGTGCACCCACAATTTTTAATACTGGTATACAGTGCCATTGTCTGACTGGGAATTCAAAGAATATATGGGGGTTACGTGCACCCACAATTTTTGCTACTGCTATACAGTTCCATTGTCTGACTGGGAATTCAAAGAATATATGGGGGTTATGTGCACCCACAATTTTTAATACTGGTATACAGTGCCATTGTCTGACTGGGAAGTCAAAGAATATATGGGGGTTATGTGCACCCACAATTTTTAATACTGGTATACAGTGCCATTGTCTGACTGGGAATTCAAAGAATATATGGGGGTTACGTGCACCCACAATTTTTGCTACTGCTATACAGTTCCATTGTCTGACTGGGAATTCAAAGAATATATGGGGGTTATGTGCACCCACAATTTTTAATACTGGTATACAGTGCCATTGTCTGACTGGGAATTCAAAGAATATATGGGGGTTATGTGCACCCACAATTTTTACTACTGGTATACAGTGCCATTGTCTGACTGGGAATTCAAAGAATATATGGGGGTTACGTGCACCCACAATTTTTGCTACTGGTATACAGTGCCATTGTCTCACTGGGAATTCCACAAATAATTTGGGGATTCATTCACCCTACATCTCAGGCTCTTGCCATATTCACCCAGGTTGTCAGTGCTGCACCAGCTCGTTCCCAGACAGCTCGGCCCGAAAAACACGTTACCTATATAGAGGATTTGGACAATGAAGACAACATGTTCTAAATCTAATGTCTGCACCTTCTCCAGAATTAAAATAAAGGCAGCTTTTAACTTTCAAATAGCACTGCACAAAGGAAGAGCTTATCAGCTTGTCTCATGACATGCTACTGAAAAGTTTCATTTGTGTATCTTAATGTAAATATAGTTGTATAAGCTTTTTGGGTTTTAGGCACTGCCAAGTTATTTATTACCACCCGCTCCCTTATAATGATGATGACGCCAAAGTCACTGTGGGTGTTCAGAGCTCACAGCTTTGGGTGACATTTGTCTTGCTCTCTGTCGGTACCAGCTGTCTTTTTGGATACCGTAAAGTTATGTTGACTTTATTAACAGCTATAGAAGCTTTAGCCAGGTTGTGACGGTGTGTAACCCTAACAACACTAAGTGGGATACACATTAATAGTCAGTCTATGTACGCTAAACGTATCACTGAAGTAATTTTTTTTCCCTCTCCCCTAATATAAGAAAGGAACAGACATTAGACCTAGACCGGGGTTCGAGGCTTGAAAAAATCCAGTATTATTTGTTCTTCATGATGTGAAATATGTGTTGAAAAGCAACCCAAGATGAAGTCAGCCATGTGTGCCAGTGTGTTACTTGGCATGCCTTTGCTGGCCCCAACTGTAAGGGTCACTCTCCATTTCCTCCATTTTCCACTCCCCTTCACACCATTTGTGGTGAAGCAATGGGATGCACTGAAGTGCACCCTCTAGCCTCGTGTGGGATAGGGACATCAGATGCCACTCCAACCCCCTCGTCTTCCTCCGCCAGCCAACGGTGCGAAGATGAGAGGAGTGTGCTCTGAATGTTTTCTGCCTAGCAGAGGCTAGTTCTCACTTACGAAAATGGCCCCACTTTGACCTGTATATCAGGCACAATGGTGTAGGTTTCAAAGAAACATGGCACCAACAAGTTGGAAAACGTGGGCCATGCGTGGACCGTGTTTGAGTCTGGCAAGCTCCAGATCTGCTACCAGGTTCCAGCCATTATCACAGGCGCAAAAATGCCAGGCCCCAGGTGTAGCAGGGAAAAAAAAATGCCATCTCAGCCAGGATGGCATCCCTGACCTCGGAGGCACTGTGCTGTCTGTCCCCCAAGCTGATCAGTTTCAGCACGGCCTGCTGACATCTCCCCATGCCAGTGTTACAGTGTTTTCCGCTAGTAGCTGGGGTGGAGGTTGCAGCTTCGTAGGGTTTCAGTCTACTCCTGCCATGAATTTTGGCCTGGGAGAGGAGATAGGCCACCCCAGTTTTCACCCGGGGAACAGACTCCACCACATTCACCCTGCCTGTCATTAAAGATAAGCACTGCAGCATCCCTGACCACAGGCGCTTGTCCATGTGTCGGTGGTCAAGTGGACCTTGCAGCAAAGCGCAGAGCTCTGGGCCCGACTGATGTTATGGGACACATGCAGGCGCAAGGCAGAGACAGCACACCAAGAGAAGTAGTAACGGATAGGCCCAGCATAGGGAGGTGCCCCAGCTGCCATCTGCTGACGGAAGGCCTGGGTCTCCAGAAGCATAAACAAACACCAACATCTCCAGGGCCAGCAGTTTATCGATGAGGCTGTTACAGGCTTGGGCATGGGGGTGGGTTGTATTGTACTTCTGCCTGCAATGAAAAGCTTGGGAAATGTGGAGTGGCTGGGAAGAGGCGCATGATGGTGCAGGCCAAAAGGGCGCATGAGGGTGAACTCCCCAATGTGTCAGAGATAGGTGTGTAGGTGTCCTTGCATCATATACTTGCACCATATTTGGCTTTGGAAGTTAATTTTGTGCCAAAAAGTGGTTAAGACAGCGATCCCTCAGCTACTCCCGTTACACTGTCTATTGAAGTTACCATCTGTGGAAGTGGACCACCATTTCTAAGATCCCAAAGGAAGCAGGCAAGAGATGTGCAGTTCAGAAAAAAAGATGAGAAAATAAGTTTAGGCTGTAGAGCACAGAGGGATCGGAGAGGACAGAGCTGGTGTCGGCCAGGTATTCCTACAACATGCGCCTATACTTGTCCCTCCAGGTGACACTAGGCCCCTGAGTGGCAGTAATTTGTCCAGGGGGGCCATTAACGTGTTCCAGACCTAGGAATAAGTCTTCCAACAGGGTAGAGTTTTGCATGCCTTTGCTTCTACCCACTGTTTTTGCTGCTTAGCTTCCCTCCACATCTACTCTGCTTTCACCCCTAAACATCACCCCAGTTTATGCCTTTGCTTCTACCCAGGTTTTTTGTTGATTTAGCTTCCCTCTACATCTACACTGCTTTAGCCCCTAGACATCACCCCTGTCCATGTGGGGTCGGTGGCCTCGTCATCCACCAACTCCTCTTCCAATTGCGCACTGCCCCCTTACTGCAAACCGCACATGACCACAGCTTGCCTTGATGGCAACTGTGTCTCATGATCCCCACTTAGGTCCAGACAAGTCGGTGGCGGGTCCAAAACCCCAAAATTGGAAGGAAATGGCAGATGCTGCAGTATTTCTAACACCTGTTCCTGGTGCTCGGGCCTGGTCTGTGTTGTACCCTGCACCCTGCTTAACGCATCTGCCATATCCGAAGTTGTGCTGAGCGCATGCTAATGTTTCGTGTCCAGTGCAATGGATGGGATGGGATTTCACATAAGTCTGCCACCCATGGCCACTCATGGTTGAGCAACTGAGGGAGTTGACTTTGATGAACCCGAGGGTTTTGGAGTTGGAACTACATCAAAGGTCTGTGCTGCTCACACACTCTGCTCAACACATGATATGTTTAGTGCCAGCAGTGTGGAGACGTCGCACAACAGCCGTTGTTCCAGCAGGTACAGGCGTTGTAGGAGTGCATAGAGGCTAGCAGCGGCAACTATACACTTTAAAAACTATCCGCACAAGCACCACACTTTCACCAGTAGCTCAGGAACATTGGGGTACCTTTTTCAAAAGATTAGCAGCAATGAGTTAAAAACGTGGCCCAGGCATGGAATATGTTGCAGGCTGCCAAGCTACAGAGCCAATCCCAGGTTACGGCCATTATCACACATGACAACATGCCTGGGCCCAGGTGCAGTGGCAAAAACCACATTGCCGTCTCATCGAGGATGGCATGACTCACTTTGTAGGCAGTGTGCTGTCTGGCCCCCAAGCTGATGAGCTTCAGCACGGCCCGCTGACGTCTCCCCACACCAGTGTTGCAGCGTTTCCAGCTCGTAGCTGGGGTCAATTTAACAGCGGAGGAGGGTGGTGTTTCAGCCCTCCTCCCAGGAATGTTGTGTGGGGAGACAAGTCAGGCCACCACATTTTGCGACCCGGTCCACGCCTCCACTACATTCAACCACTGTGCCAAAATTGAAAGGTAGCGTCCCTGTCCGCATGCACTTGTCCATTCGTAACTGGTCACGTGGAACTTTAGGGCTAAGCGCTGAATTTAGGGACCGCCTCATGTTTGGGGGAAAGTGCTGGTGTGGACGGCACAGTGCGGTGGCGCAGTAGACACTCTGCCCAAAAAGGGCAGAGTGTCCCCCAGCCGGGATTCCAACATCTCCTGGGCCAGATTTCTTGAGATGAGGCCGTTGAAGCCTTGGGCATGTGGGTGGGTTGCGCTGTACTTTAGCATGAAATGAAAGGCTTGGGAGATGGGGAGTTGCTGGGAAGAGGCGCATGATGGCGCGGGCAAAAGGAGAAATGGCAGGAAAAGGTGAGGATAAGGGTGAACTCCCCAAAGTGTCAGAGGCAGATGTGAAGGTGTCCTGGCTCCTGGTCTGGACTGCAGCGCCAGCCCTGTCAACAGTGGAAGAGGCAGTGGCCGCCAGGCCAAACGACGATTATCCTGCGCTTGCTCTCACCCACTGAGCCCAGGGGCAGCGGGGATAAACAAATTGCCATCTCATCCAGGATGGCATCCCTGACCTCAGAGGCAATGTGCTGTCCGTCTCCCAAGCTGATGAGCTTCAGCCCAGCCTGCTGACGTCTCCCCACACCAGTGTTGCAGCGTTTTCAGCTCGTAGCTGGGGTCAATCTAACAGCGGAGGAGGAGGAGGGTGGTGTTTCAGCCCTCCTCCCAGGAATGTTTTGTGGGGAAACAAGTCAGGAAAATTCTTGAAACGGGAGAGTTTTGCATCTTTGCCCTTGCTGCCTATGGACATCCCTTTGCCTCTAGCCACCATTTTCCCTGCTTTGCTTGCCTCCACATCCACACTGCTTTTGCCCCTAGACATCACCCCAGTCCATGCCTTAGCTTGTACCCCCAGTTTTTCCTGCTTAGCTTGCCTCCACATCCACACTGCTTTTGCCCCTAGACATCACCCCAGTCCATGCCTTAGCTTGTACCCCCAGTTTTTCCTGCTTAGCTTGCCTCCACATCCACACTGCTTTTGCCCCTAGACATCATCCCTATCCATGCCTCTTCCCCTAGCCATAACTCTGCCACCCCTGGAAACTCATGGTGCAGAAACTTTGGTTGCTGACTTTGAGGAACCCTTGGGTTTTGTAGATGGAACTCCATCAAAGGTCTGTGCAGCTCACACACCCTGCTCAAGATATGGTATTGTAGGGTTTCAGCGTGTGTGAATGACGGACAACAGCCTGTGTTTGGACAGATGTAGGCCTTGCTAGAGTGTTTTTAGGCTAGCAGCGACTCCTGTGCACTTGCAAAAGTGGGCGCACAAGCGCCGCATTTTCAACAGTAGCTTCGGTACATTTGGGTATGTTTTTAAAAAACTTTGCACCACTAGGTTAGACGTGGGCCAAACATGGAACGTGTTGGAGGCTGGCAAGCTCCAGAGCCGCTACCAGGTTCCAGCCATTATCACAGGCGTAAAAATGCCAGGCCCCAGGTGTAGCAGGGAAAAAAAAATGCCATCTCAGCCAGGATGGCATCCCTGACCTCGGAGGCACTGTGCTGTCTGTCCCCCAAGCTGATGAGCTTCAGCACCGCCTGCTGACGTCTCCCCACACCAGTGTTTTAGCGTTTGCCGCTAGTAGCTGTGGTGGAGGTTGCAGCGTCGTAGGGTTTCAGTCTACTCCTGCCATGAATTTTGGCCTGGGAGAGGAGATAGGCCACCCCAGTTTGCACCCGGGAACAGACTCCACCACATTCACCCTGCCTGTCATTAAAGATAAGCACTGCAGCATCCCTGACCACAGGCGCTTGTCCAAGTGTCGGTGGTCAAGTGGACCTTGCAGCAAAGCGCGGAACTAAGGGCCCACCTGATGTTGAGTGACACGTGCTGGTGCAAGGCGGGGACGCCACACCGGGAGAAGTTGAGACGGCTAGGGACGGCATAGTGAGGTGCCACAGTTGCCATCAGGTCTGGGAAGGCGGGAGTTTCAACAAGCCGGAACGCCAACCTCTCCTGGGCCAGCAGTTTAGCGATGTTGGCGTTCTAGGCTTGCGTGGGTGGGTGGTTAGCGGTGTATTTCTGCCGGCGCTCCAATGTCTGAGAGATGGTGGGTTGTTGTAAAGAAGCGCCTGATGGTGCCTTTGATGGTGCAGGAGAAGGAGATAAGACATAAACAGGGGAGGATGAGGGAGAAGTCAACAAAGTGGCGGAGGCAGATGAAGTGATGTCCTGGCTCGTCCTCTGGAGTGCATCGCCAGCACTGTGAGCAGAGGCAGTGGCATGAACGGCGGGCGACGTTTGTCCTGCCGTTGCTGCCTGCCACTGATTCCATTGCTTGGATTCCAAATGACGGTGCATTGAAGTGGTGGACAGGTTGCTCTTCTCAGGGCCCCTACTCGATTTCGAGAGGCAAATTGTGTAGACGACACTATATCTGTCCTCGGCGCATTCCTTGAAAAAACTCTACACCTTCAAGAAACGTGCCCTCGATGGGGGAGTTTTTCTGGGCTGGGTACAAAAGGGAACATCTTCGGACATTCCGGGTCTGGCCTGGCTTCGGCAAAGCAGCTGACCTCTGCCTCTGGACATGTCTCTGCCTCTAGCTACCCTTTTTGGTGCTGCACCTGCCTCAACATCCACACTACTTTCCCAGCTTGACATCTGCCTTGTCCAGGTGGGGTCGGTGTCCTCGTCGTCCACCACCTCCTCTTCCAACTCCTGTCTCGCCTCCTCCTCCTGCACAATGCGCATGTCAACTGGCTGCCCTGACAGCAACTGCGTCTCATCGTCGTCGATGAGGGTGGGTTGCTGGTCATCCGCCACCAAATCGACCGGAGATGGAATGGAGGAGACTCTAGTGTTTGAGCATCTGGACACAGATACTCGTCTGTTAGGTCCGTGGAATCGCGAAATGGAGGGGCAGGTTGCGGTACAGTCAAAGGAAGGGAGAACAGCTCTGGGGAGCAGGGACAGTTGGGGTTATTGTTCTGGGAAGATTGGGAATTTTGGGTGGAAGGAGGACAAGACTGTTGGGTAAGAGGAGGTAGAGGCTGACTGGCTGGTGGACAATGTGCTTTAAGCGTTATCCGACAGCCATTGCAAGATCTGTTCCTGGTTCTCGGGCCTACTAATCTTTGTACCATTCAGCCTAGTTAATGTGGAACTTTTGTGCAAAGCGCAGAACTTAGGGCCCGCCTGATGTTAAGGGACACACGCTGGTACAAGGCTCAACTCACCCTAAGTGCCAAAAACACTGCTGGTGCAAGGCTCTACTCATGCCAAGGGCCTCAATCTCTGCTGGTAGCTCAGCTTAAGGTCATGTAACTTTGTTTGGAAGGGCTCATGTTAAGGGCTAGAAAAGTGAATTTTGGAAGGTCTTACCACATCAAACACACACACACACACACACACACACACTCAAAATGACAGTTAAGGGTGAGGGCTTTTGGAATTCCCATTGCCTATTCCATTTGTGGTTGTCATGGGGAACGTGATTTAAAGGGGTGGTTGTTACTGTTTGTTGAGCTTAAATTGGGGTTTGTGTCCATCCATTTGGGGAGTAAAGAAGGTTTCCAGGTATTTTCCCACTTTGATAGAGGTTTTTTTGAATGTGGAAAGTGTGTAGTTGTTAGGCAGTGATGTTGGGGTAATAGAGGGTCTTTGGTGTGTTAGATGCCCCCAGACATGCTTCCCCTGCTGTCCCAGTGTCATTCCAGAGGTGTTGGCATCATTTCCTGGGGTGTCATAGTGGACTTGGTGACCCTCCAGACACGGATTTGGGTTTCCCCCTTAACGAGTATCTGTTCCCCATAGACTATAATGGGGTTCGAAACCCGTTCGAACACACGAACATTGAGCGGCTGTTCGAATCGAATTTCGAACCTCGAACATTTTAGTGTTCGCTCATCTCTACTGGGCACAAACATGCTTCTAGCCCCTGTGGGATGGACAGGTGCCAAAACAATGGCTGCCATATACTTATAGTCAGTATATAGATAACATTATTGTCACTGTATAGGACAGTGGAGCCTGCAGCTGAAATGTATACTGTGAAATATTTGTTTTTACAATGGTGGTCAATGGGTGATATATTTATATCAGCGGTACCTCCAACTTTTATGTGAAACTGATTTCTCAATCATAATGTGACCAAGTAAAAATCCATAATAAGGCCGGTTGCAGACGACCATGGCCGTGTTCAGTGTGCTATCCGTGTATTTCACAGATAGCACATTGACCCATTCATTGCTATGGGCCTGTACATATAACCGTGAATTACGCGGTCCCATGTGCAAGCTGACAGTTCAGGCCGCAAAATACAAAACAGTCCTATTCCTGTCCTATTGTGCAGCCCTTGCTTCCGAGGCTCCTATTCATTTAATGAAAATGGAAGCAGAAGAATGGCTCGTGTCTGGGTGGCATACGGGGGACATTCGCGTGTTCCCATGTGCCGCCCGTTCCTTTAATTCACATACGATCGTGTGCAACCTGCCTAAGGCTGATAAATTGAATTTACTATATGTACCTTTATATAGACACTGCAGGTTCTTCTCTCAGTAGGGACTGGTCTGTCTCTAGTAAAGAGGCTTCCTAGATGAGAGCATATGCCTGTAGAGAGGGGATGATTTTATAGACCAGACCAGTACTAGCTCCCTTCTATAGACAATTTAGTACTCTTTGCTCATAGATACAGTGATTAAAAATGTGTTCACTTGAATCACCTGTAATTGTGTCCGCTGAACCTAAATTTGGGGAGTAAGGGTGAAATAGATCCTGTCATCCGGTTTCTATAATAAGAGATACAAATGGCTCCACCGGAGTACCTCTACACAGCGGCACAGTAGTTATTTGGAAGCCTTTTTACTAGTACTCAAGCCTGGTACTTGCCTCACCTCTTATGAGTATATTTTGGAAGCACAACAATGACAGTATGTTTCTGGCTTGTCAGACTATAGCGATGCCTATACTCTGGAGAATATTGTGGTCTGAAGTCTGATCTTAAGGAGATAGTAAGTGCCACTCTAGTGGAGATACACCATTAGTCCCTACCATCTAAATACTAGAGTGGTACGAAATTTGGCTATGGCTGGAAGTGCAAATATACCCCGGCTGCAATATCATATCAAGATATC
Source organism: Leptodactylus fuscus (assembly GCF_031893055.1). NCBI lineage: Eukaryota > Metazoa > Chordata > Amphibia > Anura > Leptodactylidae > Leptodactylus > Leptodactylus fuscus. The sequence goes on along the minus strand of NC_134266.1, from coordinate 38,502,565 downwards.
TGTTGTAGAGCAATTTTATAGTGCTCCACATTTTGGGCTGTAGTTTTATATATATATATATATATATATATATATATATATATATATATATATATACATACTATTAAAAGATAAGTTTTATTGATATCTACTCGCATTCATGTGAAACATGGCAGACTTTGAGGCATTCGGGCAGACTGGTTATTTTGCTAGAGGTCCTCTCTCCCAATTGAAAAGCAGGATCTGAAATCCTTTGTCTAATTTACACTGGGTTCACGCTAGTTGTATCACCATTGATCTGGTCCATTGGCAGACCAGAACCACATAGAGATAGGCCACTAATATAGCAGTAACAATGGGGTCCGTCAGGTGTTTGCCCATTTAAAACCAGAGGAGGAAAAAGTCCTCTGTGCAGGACCTTTTCCTCCATCTACTTTTAGGCAAACACTACGATAGTTTTTGGTTTTTTGGTAGATTGTGAGCCCCATATAGGGAACACAATGTACATTTTTTTCCCTATGAGTATGTCTTTGTAGAGTGGGAGGAAATCCACGCAAACATGGGGAGAACATACAAACTCATTGCAGATGTTGATCCTGGTGGGATTCGAAACCCAGGACTCCAGCGCTGCAAGGCTGCAGTGCTAACCACTGAGCCACCGTATTGTCCCCTGACACTACGATAGAGTTTGGCGCAGGCATGAACATAATTGTGGGTGGTTTACATTGTATGAAATAGCGTCAATACATATTTTTTTCTGCTTTTGGATTCAGATGAAGGAGGTTTGGATCTTACATTAGAGGAAGATTACAAAGGATGGAAAAAAGGAACTAAAAAATAAATAAAAAGGAATGGAAGTTCTAGTTTTCTCCTTAATTCTTTCAACTATAGCTTCTCCTAGAGCTGAAATATATAACAGCTTTAAGCACTTGTGAAAGGCTTCACAGACTCAAAAATTCAGTTTTTCTATTTCGTCTGCTGCTGAAATTTTTCAAAATGTCATGAGAGGGACTCCAGCTGGCAAACCCAGAGTCTTCACCGTGAGTGATGATATTATTGTATACGAGACTGCTCAAAAGGAACACAATAACACAGAACAAGTTTTTTTGGGAGATTACGAAACTGTTACCTTAATGGAGTAAAAAGTCTTTGAATTTCTTTGACTATATTTCCTCTGAATGCAAGTTACGGGCAAGACCTTCTACGTTATTAGACATCACATCAGCCTAGAAACCACAGACTATTTCTAATGTACACGTTCATCCAGAAACCCATTATCCAGAAGGTAATGAAAAGTGGAAACAAAATGAGAGGACATTTGTGCTGCTGCTTAGTGATAATGTCCTACGTAGGAACAAGAACCCTAAATACCTTCTCATGTGATCTAAAAGGACTATGTGACTCACTGAGGAGATCTCCCAATCATCGTCTTTATTGGTGTAATACATGAAATATAAAATACTACCAAGTTTTTACATCCTCGTTATATAATTTTTCCTCAAGCTCTCAACATCATGTTTTTAGGGATACCCTTACACAAAAAACACTTTTGCCGATTACTTATATAGAGAAGCCAATTGAGTCATCTTTGTAGTTAATGGTGTTCATTGAGGATTGTATTTGAGTTTGCAGGTGGATAGCAAGGTTGATGTAGATGTCAACTTAGGTCAAGAAGTTTTCATCCATTGCTTCACTCTAAAGGTTTCATATAAAGCACTTGTACATTATACCAACCAAAAGTGGTACCTAGAAGACAACCCAAATGTGCAACATAAAGAATAGGCTTAATATGTATAGAAAGTACCATGTATGGATGACGGACACTCCATAGGACAGATGCTACAAGACTGAATTTTATGATTTGTGTATTGGTATTCTTTACCATTGGTGAACTAGTCCCAAAAGGGAGTTTCCTTATCAAACACTATTAGTGAATGCAATGCTCCATTCCGGTAATCCATTATACTACTCGCCTCTGAATCAGTCTCTCCAACTCTTACATGCTGCTGTGTGTACACCAGAAATCAGTTTCTCTACAAGGTCAGATTCACACACAGATACTTAGAATGGAATTTGTGGCGATCTTCCATCTCAAATTCCACTCCAAATATTGGCCCCGTGGAATTGTTTGCACACTGATTAACCTCGGATACAATGTGATTAACCCATGCAAGCCTCGCATCAGTTTTCACATGTGTTAGCCACGAAATCTATGGCAATATTGGGCAGGACGAGTTCATTATTATTTTTATTGTTTATTTATATAGCACCATTAATTCCATGGTGCTTTACATTTGGGGGTTACATACAGTACACAAAATATACAGGTTGATATAATACTAACAGTGACTGACTGGCACAGTGGGGTAGAGGGCCCTGCCCGCGAGGGCTTACAGTCATCACTTCCCCCATTAAAAATAATAGGAGGCAGATTCTGGACAACTTTTGAAGCTAATTTTGAGCTATAATTTAGACACTTGACCGGAAGAGAGAGGTGACCTTGTGGGTAAGGGGTGTGGGAAAGGGTCAATGAAGTAACTTGCACCAATAACTTTAAAGCTAGGTAATGGGGGGTATATTTAGAATAGAAAGTCTAAGAATACACCAAATATAATCAGCATCAGACAATTTAATGAATCTGGTGCAGTCTAGGACTGTCTAGTCTAAGTTTACAGCTTTTAGACAGTATTAGTAAATCTGGCCCATTGTTCTTTTATCTACAAGCAAATGCTACTATACTGTATGTGGTTGTTTTAAGTTTGCATAGTACTGTAATAGTGCAGAAGACATACTATATATATATATATATATATATATATACTGTATTAATAGTTTTATATTGGAATTCATTATTAACCAATTATTGTTTCAGCGTCTAGATTGCTCAAGTAGGGGAATATGCAGAACGAAGTATGATTATTGGTTCCTGTGTTCTTATCTTCTTGCTCTCTTTTTCTTCCCAAATATTGCCGTATTGTATTACATTGTCATAAGTCTTGTCACTAGGGAAGTGATCGGTGTTTCAGATAAACATCATGAAAAAAAACGTCTTCCTGAGTTGATAATTATGTTAGTTGCATTCACGTTGTGTCACCTTGTGACTCAGCCTTACACTGTCTGCATATTTCATAGCTGTGTATCTCTGTATTAGACCTTGTATGTTTCTTGTGCTTGATAAAATATTAGTGAACCTAAAATCAAATGAACAAGTTTTCCATGGATCAACTTTTTATTTATAGTTCATTTTTCAACTCAGGAAGACGTTTTTTTCCTGATGTTTATCTGAAACACAGATCACTTCCCTAGTGGTAGAAGCACATTAAGGCCTTGGTGTGGCCTAGCCAGTCTCCAGACCTCAATCCTTATGGAGCGAGCTGAAGCCCCAAGTTGCCAAGCAAAAACCTCAAATTCTTAATGATTTAGAAATGATCTGCAAATTGGAGTGGACCAAAATCCCTTCTGACATGGGCACAAACCTCATCACCAACTACAAAAAACATCTGACCAACAAAAGTTTTCCCACCAAGTATTAAGTCTTGTTCGCCAAAGGGATCAAATACTTATTTCTCTATGCAAAATGCAAATAAATTTATAAAATTGATACAATGTGATTTTCTGAAGTTTATTTTTGATATTCTATCTCTCACTGTTACAATTAACCTCCCCTTAAAATTATAGACTGTTCATGTCTTTGTCAAACTTACAAAATCAGCAAGGGATCAAATACTTATTTCCTTCACTGTATATAGAGGGGAACTATACTGAGACACACAGGCCTGCACCAAATTATTAGTCTATAGGAAACCGTATGTATCATGGACACATTTTATATTAAAAGTAATATTTCTAAGGGAAACGACCTGTGTAATATAGAGTACAATATAACAGAATATTTTCCTTTATGATGCACTGTCTTCCTATTTACATCATGGAAGACAGATTTGCATATTCTTCCCATGATCCCTCAGTGGAGCGTCTATGACTTAATAAGACTACACACACCTACACGGTGGTCTCTCCCTATGGAGTGACGATATCCCCTTAATGATGTATTTATATGCAATCAGGCAAAGAAGAACTTTTATTTTACATATTTCCATTTGGTATTATTTATACAGTTCCCATCCCTATAATATTGGGCGTATTGGCGTATGTAATATGTAGGTTGTGTAATTTGTCTAACAATGGGACAGTTTGCACTAATGCCTTTTGCATCTTATGCGGCGTTGAATGGAATGACATCTTCTAAGGTGTCGATCATTCCTTCTCACCGTGCTGGCGCATCGGCAGACAGCTTCTATTTATAAACCAGTTAGATTTTTTCCTCAATCATTTTCTTTTATGTAAAGATGACATTGCTTTTGTGTCAGAAGTTTATAAGAACATAACTTTAGACAATAAAATGCTTTATGTTTGATGGTTCCCCGTGTCTAGACCTCTGTGAGTTAGGTATTTCATAGGATCTAATTATATCATGCAGAGATCATAAATGTCTTATAAAATATGATGCTGCACTGAAAAGTCTGTCATGAAATCGAGATTAATTTGACAAGGTTTTGACAAGGTAAGAAAATGTTGTTATTGTTATTTTACAATATCACAGATGCTATAAAGTGCTGATAGATATTTCTCTATGAGGACAATACTCCACCACAAGAGATCGACAGACGCATCTAGAGGATAGAGTCTGATCAAATAATATGTAATAAAATATGATCTGATTTATACGTTTTGGACATCTCTTGACAATTTAATGGTTAAAACATCAACATAAGGCAAAATTGCCACCCAGCCAAGGGGGCACATCAAGGTCCGATAGACAGATGGATTTACAAAGGGATATGACTGTGAAATGATTCCCACACCCTTCTTCTGGGCCACTTGTACCTATGTGCCTACCAATAAAGGATATAGGGTGTAGGTAAATGCACAGTCCAGGCACATTAATGTGACCACCTATCAAAATCCAGAATAACCACCTTTGGCAGAGCGGCCGTGAGTTGTGCAGGAAGAGAGGGGATGTTGTGATGATGTCACTGGGATGTTGAGCCATGCCGACTCCAGTGCCGTGTCCAGCTGCGCTAGGTTACGCGGTTGAGCATTCTCTGCGCCGCCGTTCAGTATAAATCCCGGTCTTTGTCGGTATGCAAATGAGTTTTCTCGCAGCGCTGGGGGCGGGCCCCAATGCTATGAGAGAACTCTCCAGTGCCGCCTCCATCTTCTTCAGGAATGGGTTCTTCATGCATCTTCTTCCGGCACTGGGGGTCAAACTTTCAGGCTTTGGGCAGAGCCGACTGCGCTTGCCCACAGGCCACAAGAAAATGGCCACTTACTGTGTAAGGCATGTGCAGTTGGCTCTGCCCGAGGCCTAGAAGTTTGACCCCCAGCGCCGGAAGAAGACGCGTGAAGAGCCCGTTCCTGAAGAAGAAGGAGGCGGCACTGGAGAGATTTCTACCGAACGGCGGTGCGGAGAAGACATCTAAAGGTAGGAGAAGAGTAACCTTTCTTAAGGCTATTTCTACGTGTTAGTCACAAAAAATTGCTTTTTAATGATAGGATCCCTTTAAAGCTCAAAAAACCACAGCAAAATCTGCAACAAAAAAGCTGTGTTTCTGCAACATGGGACTTAATAATGAAGGTGTATTGAAAACAACAGACCCCAATGTAACGTTGCTCATTTCCTTCCATTGTAGATTAAAGGGATCGTTTGTCCCATCTGTGTTGTAATACTACCAGTATTGCTGCATGTATGAACAATATACAAAAATGGTGTCTTGAAGCTGCCTTGTTTTATCCCACACTACTTCTAGGCGCACACAATCTCCCATAAACAGGTCTGCTTTATAAGATAACATAAAAGGAAATATAAACACATGCACATCTTTGCTCTAAGCGCCTCACAATTCACCACCACTGGTTAAAGAGCTGCATAAGATTGTTATAAAAATATGTTTCCTGTGAAATCTGGAGCTAAACAGCAATTACACTTTAGCCTTCTATTATGTGAAGGTGTTATTACAATGTACCATTACAATATAATGTGCTATGGCAGTGCTGAATGTTGTGTTATTTCTGTATAGTGGTAACTCAGTATGTTAAAGTGAACCTGGGTGATTTATGCTGCCCTATCTGTGAGCAGGGTATGATAGCGGGCAATAAGCTGAGCTCTTTGATATGTAGGTTTATATGATTTGGAGACAGATTTCAGTACTAAGGCATTCATAAATATTGTGATATACTTTATTAATGGTTTTAGCTCCTTTTGGTGAAATCCTGTGCCGAAATCTACTTTCCGGACTTTCTGTACACTACTTCTCACCGGAGTACAACGGGGTGAGAACTTGTATGTGTTAGGAACCTAGTGCAATATACAATGAACAGTTAGTCCCGGGCAACCAGAGTCCCCCACACACTGAGGCAAAACAGCACTGAGTGTCCAATGCTCTTCAAACCGGAGCAGAACCAGGCCCCAGAGTTCTTCACCAGAGCTCCTGATGGTGGAGATGGACCAAATTCTGGGACCCAGAATCGCAGCCGCCCAGAGAGCGTCACACACACAGCGCACCTGAAGTTGCAGTGAAACCAGAAAACCCAAAAACCACTCACCTAGGTGGGTGAAGAAACAGGAGAAGGTGGTCAGCAGGGTTGAGTGCAGTATGGATGATCGCCAGGGGATGGCGGAAACACCGCAGGAAAGTTGTACAGGCCAGGTCAGTACACAGGAGGTTATGCAGTATCCAGAACGTAGTCAAACAAGCCGTGTCAGAACAGAGGAGGTCACAAGGTAACAGAGAGTACAGCAAAAGAGAAATCAGAAAAGCCGGGTCATACACTGGAGGTCATGAGGTATCCAAATCACAGGGCAAGGAGAGGTGGTCTAGGAGACAAGCAGGGTCATTCACAAAAGCCAAAACAGGAACAAAATAGGAAGGCAGGGAAAAGGCAAGACAGGCAGGGGTAGAAGCATAGGTGAGCTGATTCCCAGAGGAAACTGAATAACCAGCGACAGGCCGGAGTCAAAATGAGGCCTAAATAACCTCTGGCCCGCCGCTAACCTCTTGACCCTTGAAGTGCCGGTTCCGGTCCCAGGAGGCGACCAGAAATCCCTGCAGACTATTGCAGAGGTTCTGGTCCGCCCCCTCTGGGGATCAGAAGCACCAGACCCAGCACTGGAAACAGAGTGAGCCAGCAACCTCCGTGTATCACAGCAGAGGCTCCGTCTGCGCCCGAATCTCGGCTCGGCGACATTTCTGTTTGTGCACAATATACCCAGGTTTGCCCTGACCCCCCCCACACACACGTGCACCCCCAGTTTGAACACCGAATTCCCCTGACGTACTCTCCAAACCGGTACACCCAATGCAGTCCTCACGGCCCTGGCCCACGGCTGCATGTTCGATACTCTCCCGACCATGCAATAGACGCCATTTTCTTGAGCCCGCAGAGTGTCCGGTTACAGCCGATATAGCTCTGCCCACACATTAGCCATCCTATCCGAGAACGGCTAAAGGACCTGTGATGACGTCATCTGGGGTCCTTTAGCCTAGCCGGAACATACACTCAGTGCTAGCGGTTGTGAAGTCCAGGCATTTAACAGCACAATAAGTAGCCCATGTTTCATTCCAGGTCACAATATATGTATATGGCAAATGTCAGCCAAATCCATTCAACCATTTTGGCGTGACTGAGGAACAAACATCCAAACACACAAACTTTCACATTTATAGTATTAGTAGGATATATATAGTATTTTCGTTGAAGACAACATATCCTACAGTGGCATGCACTACCCACTGTGCGTTGTATCAGGCATATTTGTGGATGATACACATAAGATAGATTCTGCGAGTTGTGAAAGTAACACCTTATGTTACTGACATAAGAATTCCTTCACAAGATAAATTTATTATAGCAAAAAGCAATTAAATGGTTGAAAGGTAGTGAGCGAGAGACCTGTCATCACGTATGACGTGCCTGACATCGTGTGTGGCTACGATTCCTAGACTGGGAATCCATCCAATGAAAAACCACGGTTCTAAAACTTAACACCCCCCTGCTTGGTACACAGAGGAGGGAGAGATAAGCAGGTACTTCACTGAAGAACAGAATACAATCCAGGATCCTGGGAACATGTCCCATTTATGGACCTAGTGGGATCTGGGGTGAATATTACTCAAGGGATGATTAATGTGTGCCAAAGAAACAGATTTTGTGGGGTGCGCTGAGCATCTGTGTGTGGGGGATACAGTGACGCTCCTTTAATTAGCTGGCAATAAAATGTCACTAGAGAAAGGTCCTATCGCAGAAGCCTGAGCTGTGCGTACGAGATTTTCTATTTAAATGTGTCTGTTTATACAAGTCTGAGCTCATAGGATATATATATATATATATATATATATATATATATATATATATATATATATCCATCCTTTACACATCTTCATAAACAGATATTCACCGGCTGCACGTTGCAAGATCCATTTGAAGAATGAAACGGTTAATTACTGTTTATTTGCATGCTTAATGTTCCCAAGAATAATATGTTTCATCTTCTAGCCAAATGGCCATTGCTATTAGATTTCACTGGTTAATAAGCAATTAGTAGATATTATGTAGTACAGGGAATGTATCACGTGTATCCTGCCAAATTATAAAGCTATAAGGCATTAAGCAAACCTGAAAAATATTATGTACCGAGCCCAGAATGACGTGACTGCTGTGTATTGGGGGAAGGGGGCCTGTCGTCAGTATATCAGCGTCCTCCTTGAACCGAAAAAGCTCCTTTTCTACATTTTAGGCTGTATCCCTGGCAATGAGCTTCTCTAGCTTTCCATTTTGTCATAGATACTGAAAAATAGACCCAAGGGTCAACGCAGCAGAAAGAGATGGAAAAAAACAATTTTATAAGTTTTAATAAAGTATTAATCACAGATGGTTGACGTAGAATAGTTCTAAAATGTGGTTGCTATCTGTATATGGGTGTAGCTTTTTTTTTGTTGTCCTCCAAAATTTCAGGTCTTCACAAAACGAACCATAACCTTTGTCTCGTAATACTGATGTGTCCACCTTTACCTGAGCTCCCAATTGGTTAAGGACTAGAGATGAGCGAGTAGTACTCGATCGAGTAGGTATTCCATCGAATACTACGGTATTCGAAATACTCGTACTTGATCGAGTACCACTCACTATTCGAATGGAAAAGTTCGATGCAGAACCAGCATTGATTGGCCGAATGCTATACAGTCGGCCAATCAACGCTGGTTCTTCTCCTACCTTTAGAAGTCTTCTCCGCGCAGTGTCCCCGCGGCGTCTTCCGGCTCTTCATTCACTCTGCCAGGCAATGGGCCTGGGCAGAGCTGACTGCGCATGCATGCCCGTTTGTAGTGCGGGTATGCACAGTCGGCTCTGCCCAGGCCCGATGCCTGGCAGAGTGAATTCAGAGCCAGAAGATGCCGCGGGGACACTGCACAGAGAAGACTTCTCAGAGGATCCAGCCCGACCCTCACTCATGGACTTGGTAAGTGTAATTTGATCGAATGTTGCCTACCCCTGAAACGAGCATTTTCCCCCATAGAATATAATAGGGTTCGATATTCGATTCGAGTAGTTGAATATTGAGGGGCTACTCGAAATGAATATCGAATCTCGGACATTTTACTGTTCGCTCATCTCTATTAAGGACGCCAATACGTCTCCTAAAACAAATTCTCTTAGATATTGCAACATATTGACAGACTGCAATTCACATAGCAGTTACTGGATGGCCACCTATAGACACAGACATCTCGTGAGAGAGTATCATGAGATCATGTGGTTTAGGAATCTGGTCATTTTGTGCTACGTAGCAAGGGACAAGTTAAGACAAGAGCAAAGGTAAGGAAGAATGTTTTTGAATGTAGTCATGTCAAACGGAGTTGTCTTCAGGCCTCTAAAGCAGATGAGACAGGGTCTCTCATTCAGGGATTTAGAAGAGCTGCATATCCATTCTCATGGAATTGTACACACTGCTTATCCTCATGATGCCTCAGAGTGTGCAACCACATTGGATCATCTTGTCCCCTGCTGGGCCAGACTGACCCAGTATGTGGCTAACCCATGTGTCCACCTTCACATATGTATAAATGTGACTTTTAAACATGTGTCCCGTCATATAGCTAGGATCATTGAAGCTTAGTCCCGAAACACATAAAAAAAATCTACTGTAGGCAACCAGAACAAACCTAACACTGTCCACTGTGCTGTTCTACTCTGGAAATTCAGGTTCTAGGGAAGCTGTCCACCAGGTTAGAGAAGTTAGACATTGAAATCAATGACACTTAAAGAGGTATTATCATTTTAACAAGTTATCCCTTATCCATAGGAGGGGATAACTTGTAGACGGACTTGGGGTCCATCTGAGTTTGTGCCGATGGTAGCGTTGGATATAACCATGCACTGTATTTCAGGTATCACCCAAACAACTAAAGAAATGAATAGTGCCTTCTGGAATGATCACCACTTCACTTAGAATGAGGGACAAAATCTCCCTGTTCTCCTGGTTCTTCAGTACAGGATCAAGCAAAATCATATTAAGAACACATAACTTTTACAAAATTCATTAAATGTCCTAATAACTATGAATAGATGTACATAAAAGTGCTCAAAAATTTCATTAAAGGCACCTGTATATAAGGAACCGTCTTATTGGAACCTATGCAAAGAGGGAATGATAGAAGCCAATTTCATACATCTGTCCATACAGGGAAGGATAAGGTCTCACCTTTAATTTGCCCTAATTCCCAAAGATATGACTCCTATCCTGACAAGAACAGCCCCAATACTCTCCCTATACTACCCTAAGTTATCAAGTCCTATCTGACACATTTCACGTCCTCCTTAAATAGGGAGACATTCATCAGAGGATCTAGGAGTGAAAAAATTGAGCACACACTAAGTCTCCACAGTATAACACCATACTTTTTATACACCATATAATAAAACGGTATAAAAACAAGCGGGGTGTAAGCAAGAACACTTACTGGGTAGCAAGCTTTCAATGGAGAACAAAAGGGGGAGACTCACTCAAAACCCACATACAGAGAGGCTATTGTCCAAATCTGGTGCTCTATTGTTGGTTCAGGTGAGCTCTTCACTGTACTGGCAAGAGCTTTATCTTAAAGTGACAGGTAAAATCTATCATTTGAGACATTGTATGAACTTTAAGACTCCAGGAATCATATATAAGATGACATGGGACTGTGGGAAGGAGTATATAGGTAAAATCTGGTGGGAGCTGAGGAAAAGGGTAGGAGATCACCTGAGAGATATCTGTCGTAAAACGGATTCGCCCATCAAATTTATAGAAATAGATAGAGTATTTCCCAACCCCATTGGTGGAGACTGGGACAGGCTGCTATTACAAAAGGAGGTCAGATGGATTTTTGATTTCCGAACAACAAACCCGAGTGGATTAGATGAACAGCTGGATTTTGGCCGTGTCAATTTAGAAAATGTAACCAATATACAGTCCTATGTAAAAGTTTGGGCACCCCTATTAATCTTAATCATTTTTAGTTCTAAATATTTTGTTGTTTGCAACAGCCATTTCAGTTTGATATATCTAATAACTGATGGACACAGTAATATTTCAGAATTGAAATGAGGTTTATTGTACTAACAGAAAATGTGCAATATGCATTAAAACAAAATTTGACCGGGGCAAAAGTATGGGCACCTCAACAGAAAAGTGACATTAATATTTAGTAGATCCTCCTTTTGCCTCTAGTCGCTTGCTGTAGCTTTTAATCAGTTCCTGGATCCTGGATGAAGGGATTTTGGACCATTCCTCTTTACAAAACAATTCAAGTTCAGTTAAGTTTGATGGTCGCCGAGCATGGACAGCCCGCTCTCAAATGATCTGAAAACAAAGATTGTTCAACATAGTTGTTCAGGGGAAGGATACAAAAAGTTTTCTCAGAGATTTAACCTGTCAGTTTCCACTGTGAGGAACATAGTAAGGAAATGGAAGACCACAGGGACAGTTCTTGTTAAGCCCAGAAGTGGCAGGCAAAGAAAAATATCAGAAAGGCAGAGAAGATGAATGGTGAGAACAGTCAAGGACAATCCACAGACCACCTCCAAAGAGCTGCAGCATCATCTTGCTGCAGATGGTGTCACTGTGCATCAGTCAACAATACAGCACACTTTGCACAAGGAGAAGCTGTATGGGAGAGTGATGAGAAAGAGGCCGTTTCTGCAAGCACGCCACAAAGAGTCGCCTGAGGTATGCAAAAGCACATTTGGACAAGTCAACTTCATTTTGGAAGAAGGTCCTGTGGACTGATGAAACAAAGATTGAGTTGTTTGGTCATACAAAAAGGCGTTATGCATGGCGTCCAAAAAAAACAGCATTCCAAGAAAACAGTTGCTACCCACTGTAAAATTTGGTGGTGGTTCCATCATGCTTTGGGGCTGTGTGGCCAATGCCGGCACCGGGAATCTTGTTAAAGTTGAGGGTCGCATGGATTCCACTCAGTATCAGCAGATTCTTAAGAATAATGTTCAAGAATCAGTGACGAAGTTGAAGTTATGCCAGGGATGGATATTTCAGCAAGACAATAATCCAAAACACCGCTCCAAATCGACTCAGGCATTCATGCAGAGGAACAATTACAATGTTCTGGAATGGCCATCCCAGTCCCCAGACCTGAATATCATTGAACATCTGTGGGATGATTTGAAGCAGGCTGTCCATGCTCGGCGACCATCAAACTGAACTGAACTTGAATTGTTTTGTAAAGAAGAATGGTCCAAAATACCTTCATCCAGGATCCAGGAACTGATTAAAAGCTACAGGAAGCGACTAGAGGCAAAAGGAGGATCTACTAAATATTAATGTCACTTTTCTGTTGAGGTGCCCATACTTTTGCACCGGTCAAATTTTGGTTTAATGCATATTGCACATTTTCTGTTAGTACAATAAACCTCATTTCAATCCTGAAATATTACTGTGTCCATCAGTTATTAGATATATCAAACTGAAATGGCTGCTGCAAACACCAAAATATTTAGAACTAAAAATGATTAAGATTAATAGGGGTGCCCAAACTTTTTCATAGGACTGTATATCTTGATATGTTTTCATTCTGAGAATTACCATCTGATTCTTTATGCCTCTGGTTTTCCATGGTGATCTAGATAATGAAGCTCTTGTAGATAGGAAAACCCGCTAGTGTCCTTTATTTCTATTTTGTTCCCAGGATCCTATAAACTTAGTGGTCATCCTCTCTGCTATGTGAAGGTCCATCATGTAGTTTGCTCACTTTGAATAATACTTAAAAGACTTATATGTCACATATGGCCATTGATTTGCAACTGTACTTAGATCTAGTTATTTTGTGATTGGCTAGGAATAAGACCAACCTATATTTGAGCCCGAATTGTATATGTTGGATCTGGCTTGGGAATCCAGTGTATTGAATTTATTCAGATACGAGGTGCATATCACTTGACCCATGAGTCCTTGAACATGGGTCAAATTTACTTTGTTGGTAATGAATACGTAATGTTAATTCCCTTAATCCAACCTCTGACTAGTCAGAGATTTTTGATCTATGCTCAACAAACTGCAGCATTTAAGGAATCACATTAGTCTTAATATAGGGACAACTGATGGACTAGAACTTGATGATGATGATGGTCGATTTACATCTGAACAGGCCATCTAGAGCCATAATCTATAATGTATCTATTCACATATGAACAATCCATAAGACAATTCTATGGTATTCTACCCAACAAGTGCGGATTATCTAAATTGAGAATTTGTTTGCCGCACATCACTTAATACAAACAGTTTACTTATTCCTTTATATTTACAATGTGACCTATACATGCTGATAAAAAAAGAAGATTTATCTAAATCACAATGTGATCTCTCTATGCTGGTCAAATAGCCAATTCAGAGCCTTTGTAAGCTGGCTAAATAGCTTATGTTGAGTCTGTATCAAAGCCTGATCGATGCGTGATGAATAGCCTATTCGGAATTTATAAAAGACCCTTTCCACTACATGCATAACAAATAGAGCCTGCCGTATAAAGTATGACTTGGCTGCCTTCAGTATCTGGCTCCTTAAATTGGCACACACGGTGCGCCATTCCCTTTTGTTTAAAAGTAAAGTGGCCAAGACAGTGAAGGGGTGGCCTTAGCCCTATATATAGCGACAGTGGTGGTGTGACCTGTTCAGTCACGTCCGATTGCTATATGATTGAAGAGCTCCCTTGAATCAAAAGTAGAACACTAGATTTGGACAACAGGTTCCCCTGTATGTGGGTTTTGAGCGAATGCCCCCCTCTTAGATCCCCTGAGGAATGTCCTACTCTTTGAGGAAGACATAAAACATGTCGGCAAGGAGTTAATAATTTAGGGTGATATTGGGAGATTGTTGGGACTGTCCTTGTCAGGGGAGGAGTCATTTCTTTGGGAATTAGGTCAAATTAAGGGTGAGACCTTATCCTTCCCCATACGGATGGATGTTTGGCTCCTGTCCAGTCCTCTCTTTCTAGGATCCAGTAAGACGGTTTCTTATATACGGACACTTGTGTGGAACTTTTTGAGCACTTGTATATAAGTCTATTTACAGTTTTATTATTGCTTATGTCCTATATAGGACGTTTTATTGAATTTTGTAAAAGTTATGTTTTCTTAATATTATTATTTCACTTGGTCCTGTGCTGAGTAGCCTAGATTGATATTGATTGACCTAGATTTGGATCAGGGGTGATACTTCATTCACTATTCACCAGTTAGCTTCTCTGTGTTCTCCTGGTTGGTGGCGGACTGAGCAGTCGTACCGCCACCAATCTGCAAGTTATCTCAGATCTTATGGATGGGGATACATTGATAAGATTAAATGCCCCTTTATAATCATGTTTGTCTTGTAAGTATTTTATCTGATCAACATTTTTTGCCATTAACTCGGTCAATATGACTCACATTGCTATTCAGTTTTGCATTATGTGCTAGTACATAATCTTTGGTGGTCTACAGACTAGACAAGCCATATTATTTGTATTGGAGCTCGGGAGAGTCCAAATGCAAAGCGATATGTTACTATATGTCAGGGTTTGGTTCTATTCACAGCCCTGTGAAAAAAATTTGCTAAATATGCACCATTTTCGCCAGTGTCCAGTTCTAACCACTAGAGTAAATTTGGGCCAGTTGGAACATATGTTAATGTTTGCAAAAATTAGGTTTATTAGCAAAATGTCCAGCTGTTTGCTATACACCAATCAAACAAGAATTGGAATGGCTCAACACAACTAATATATCAAGTGGTTTCTCCAAAGTCAACATAAAATGCCACTTGTAATGACTCCTACAGCCTCAGAAATATTCAACCACTTCATGGCAAGCATTTTTAGTACTTTGCAAAGCACCCTTCTGCTATAATGGCCTGCTGCAAACATGATGCACAGCCAGACACCGGCTGCTGGCAGCACTCCTGCAGAGTCTTAGCCCATTCCTCATGGGCAATAGCCTCCAGTTTACTAATATATATATATTTATATAAATCCTGAAATCTTGCAGTTTCTCACAATATGCTGACACTTCAGGATTACAAAGAAAGATAAGACCTATATATAAATAAACAGACTGCACCATTTACCATAGGTTATTGTCAAAGCTCACCTGCTCATTCTCCCTGTACAATGTCTTCTTCACAGAGGACCCCTCGAAGGGAATACCGAATGCATTGACAAGTAGAGAGCTTATAAAAGCACATGGACCCCGTAGACCAGCGGTTCTCAACCTGTGGGTCGCAACCCCAGCGGGAGTCAAATGACCAAAACACAGGGGTCGCCTAAAGCCATCAGAAAATACAGTGGGGGCGTACTGAGGAGCATATAATACAGTGGGGGTACTGAGGAGTATATAATACAGTGGGGGGTATTGAGAAGTACTGTATATAATACAGTGAGGGGCGGTGATACTGAGGAGTATATAATACAGTGGGCTAGGGGGGCATACTGAGGAGCATATAATACAGTGGGGGCGTACTGAGGACTATATAATAGAGTGGGGGGTACTGAGGAGTATATAATACAGTAGGCTGGGGGGCATACTGAGGAGCATATAATACAGTGGGGGCGTACTGAGGAGCAGGGGCGTAACTATCCTAGAGGCAGCGGAGGCGGCTGCCACAGGGCCCGGGCCATTAGGGGGCCTGGTGACAGCCGCTACCGCTGCGTTGTTTTTTTCAATAGGCCGTTACGGGCCCTATTCACTTGCCGATCCTGGCTGGGCCAGGATCAGCAAGTGACACCGCGGGCCCCACAAACACTATCATTATACTCAGGGGTCTTTGCAGACCCCCGAGTATAATGATCGGCGGACCGGAGAGGTAAGGGAACATAAAAAACTGTTACTTACCTAGCCAGGATCCTGGCCAGGACTCCGTCCTACTTTGTCTGACGTCTCTGACGTCACATGAACCCGGCATGCTTCCCGGGTCATGTGACGTCCGACGTCATTAAAGAAGGACGTGAGCGGCGGTCGACAGCATAGGAGCCGGGGAACAGGTAAGCAAGTGTTTTTTTTAATGTTTTTATTCCCCCGGGTCTCCGATTATTATACTCTGGGGTCTGAAAAGACCCCAGAGTATAATAATTGTTTATGGGTGTCCACAGAGGGACATAATAGTATGTGCAGGGGACACTATTGGGGTTAATACTCTGTGCAGGGGACACTATTGGGGTTAATACTGTGTGCAGGGGCCACTATTGGGGTTAATACTGTGTGCAGGGGACACTATGGGGCATAATACTGTGTGCAGGGGCCACTATTGGGGTTAATACTGTGTGCAGGGGCCACTATTGGGGTTAATACTGTGTGCAGGGGACACTATGGGGCATAATACTGTGTGCAGGGGCCACTATTGGGGTTAATACTGTGTGCAGGGGCCACTATTGGGGTTAATACTCTGTGCAGGGGACACTATTGGGGTTAATACTGTGTGCAGGAGCCACTATTAGGGTTAATACTGTGTGCAGGGGACACTATGGGGCATAATACTGTGTGCAGGGGCCACTATTGGGGTTAATACTGTGTGCAGGAGCCACTATTAGGGTTAATACTGTGTGCAGGGGACACTATGGGGCATAATACTGTGTGCAGGGGCCACTATTGGGGTTAATACTGTGTGCAGGAGCCACTATTAGGGTTAATACTGTGTGCAGGGGACACTATGGGGCATAATACTGTGTGCAGGAGCCACTATTGGGGTTAATACTGTGTGCAGGGGCCACTATTGGGGTTAATACTCTGTGCAGGGGACACTATTGGGGATAATACTGTGTGCAGGGGACACTATTGGGGATAATACTGTGTGCAGGGGCCAGTAAGGGACATAATAGAGTGTGTGTGTGGGGGGAAGGCGTTCGAGGTCTTCGGCGTCAGTTGGGATGGGGGGGTCCCATGTCAAAAGTTTGCCACGGGGCCCCGCCATTCCTAGTTACGCCACTGCTGAGGAGTACAGTGGGGGGATGATACTGAGGAGTATATAATACAGTGGGGGGGTGATACTGAGGAGTATATAATACAGTGGGGGGATGATACTGAGGAGTATATAATACAGTGGGGGGGTGATACTGAGGAGTATATAATACAGTGGGCTGGGGGGCGTACTGAAGAGCATATAATACAGTGGGGTGGGGGGTCATAGCAATGAGCAATTTGTAGCATTAAGAATACATAATGCATATCAGGTATTTAAATTCCGAATCATAACTGTAGCAAAATTACAGTTTTGAAGTAGCCACCAAAATTATTTTTTGGTTTGGGGTCACCGCAACATGAGGAACTGTATTGTGGGGTCACAGCATTAGAAAGGTTAAGAACCACTGCCATAGACTATAATGGGGTCTCTATGTATTTCGCACGGTGTCCGCACGACTCTTGTGGAGGGAAAAGTAGTTAATAAAGTACTTACCTCTCCGCATGACTCGTGCAGAGACCGCACAGAAAACACATGGACCCCATTATAGTCTATGGGGTCCTTGAGCTTTCAGTGCTCACTGCTTGTCAATGCATTTGGTATTCCGTTCGGAGGACAGACAGAGGTTCAAGACTGGCATATGATACGCTTGTCTAGATAAATTCCCCCAATGGGTTATCTCCATACAACAGTATCCTATGGCCATGTGGCTGCTGTAAGCCGTGTTTCTGATCACTATTGACAACACCTCAAATAAACTCATATCCAGAAAATAATTTGTAAAAGGTCCACAATCAGGAAATAAAAACAGATTAGGGCTCGTTCACATCTGCGTTCTTCTTTCCTTATTGCAGGTTTCCGTTTCCTGCATAAAACAGAGCAGGAGACGGAAGCCTGCAGGAGACTTTCTCACCCATTCATTTGAATGGGTGAGAAAGCTGTCCGGCCGTGCGCGGCAGTGAGCGTTTTGCACTCTCCGCCGCGAAACCGGGTTTTCTAATCCGGACACAGAGTCGGACATGCAGTACTCTGTGTCCAGATAAAAAAATCCGGTTTCGCGGCGGAGAGCCTAAAACGCTCACCGCCGCGCACGGCCGGACCCGATCTATGGTTTCCGTCTTCTGCCATGCAGAAGACGGAAACCATAGTACGGACACATTGAACGCAGGTGTGAACCCAGCGTCAGAGAAAAGGAAATGTGTCAGTATCTGCTATTAAATAGCTTTTAGCAAACAAACAAAAAAACTGAAGGTGATAGATTCTCTTTAAGATGATAAAAAGATGACCAGTGATCAATGCAGAGAGGACAGTCAGATATTATATACAGTGCTGTTGTTCTTCTCCCTTATCTTCCCCATAATTGGTAAGGGGTGTTCATGTGATGTTTGCCTCGCGTTTCTTCTACAATTACTGACACAACACTACTGTATATAGCTCCAGGATGATCAGTCAGTTCTACTTGTAATTTCTCACACTTACTGTATATTTGTCCTCTATTCCCAGCTGACCTCTGTTCTTACTAAAGTGGAATCAGTCTGTTCATTAGGTCACTATAGAATCATCTGGAAAGCTCAAGCTTAACCCTCATAGATTGGTATATATATATATATATATATATATATATATATATATATATATATATATATATACACACACAACTATTACCATTAATATAAGAAGATAATCCTTTAATAGTCCCACAGTTGGGAAATTTCAGACTATTACTGTATAATATGTAAGAAGGGGCCTGTACAGATCTACATAGAAGACGTAAAATTCCATAGTACAATCCTCCATAAGCTGCCATACAGTCTTTATTGGGTGCCATTCATCTAAGTACAGCGATATTCTATAAAAGCAGAGCTTTGACTGGAGAATACGTATACACAACATCCAACTGAGCATACCCCGATTTTTATTTTGTGAAATCTGAGGTGTAACATGAAGCTTCTAAAGCCGTTGCAAACTCTTTACCAGGCCCCCTAACTGTTATGTATTGGTTATAGTAGTGGTCTTCTCATATTAGACAGAGAAAGTTTATGAGTCCCCTATGAAATGAGGGCATGGGTGCGACCACATCATTAGCACCCCATCATGTTACACCTATAATTAGAGGCATACAAAGTCATTGTTAAGGCCCTTTGCACCTCATTGAAAACCCAGTCACAGCTCCGTACATGAGCCCTTATCGCTATCACAATTTTCTCAATTTACAATTAAAGACCCTTAGGACCTTTTGTGGTTTGTCAACCTATTGTTACTTCCTCACCCGTTCATACTCCTGCGCTGTCCTCTGGCCGCACTGTACGGCGCAGGAGGCATGTCCATTCAGGATTACCTGCTCCCGAACTCTTGTCATTCTGTGTTGGCACTGTCAGGGTTAATTTGTGTGTGCCTGTGATTGACAGCTTGATAGCCTGGGGCGGGATTTGGACTTCCTTAAACTGGCCATCAGCCCACACATGTCTGCTGGCTATTGTGTCTCTGACCTTGCTAAGCGTCTTCATTTGCTCTTATATTGAATTCACTGACCTCTGCTACTCTTTTGGATTGTGATTTGGTACTGCTTATCTCACTGGTTTGACCCTCTTCTGTATTGTGTTGTCTTATCCTGTTCTGTATATCACTTATCCAGAGTAGGGTTTGTCATCCTGTTGTCTCTGTCATTAGGACAGTTGTGGTAAATAGGTAGGAACACAGGGTCGGCTGAGTTTAACGCTCACTGTCTCTATTTTCCCTTTATTGGGAATTGGCTTCAGGCAATTATAACACCTATGACTTGCTTCAGGTACCTAGTGATACAAGGTGTAGAGGTGGCGACAGGCCTGGACCCTGATACCTGAGGAAAAGTCCATCTCCCACATACAAAGACACCACTCTTATAAATGGCACAAGGTGATTGGCCCGTCATAGATTTTGAATGGGGTCCAGGAGCTAAGTTATGCTCCTGACTTGGGGATGTTCTACAGAAGATAGATGGACTGTGGATCACAGTAAGTCTAGGGTTATACAGTAATCTGACTGCAAATCTTGTGCTGCCAACCACAATTGTTGAAAATAAAAGGTTGCATTTCCGCCCAATTCTTCACTATACTGTTGTGTATCCCTGGACTTTTTTACTCTGTACCTTAAAGGTTTATTCTGGAATTTTTATATTGATAGCCTATCCTTAGCATAGGTCTTTAATATCAGATTAGCCGGGTGTGACTACTGAACTGCAAAAAGATCACATGACAGGCCGTAGAGCGTTCTTCAATCAGTTGATCGATGGAGGTTCCATGTGCTGGATCTGATATTGATGAACTATCCTAAGAATAGGTCATCAATAGCTATAACCCTAAAACCCCCTTTATTTAGCTGTAATTGTTGACAGGTATGGTATCTTTGCATTTGATTTATATTCATCTTTCATGTTCAATGCCTGTAATTCCTTCCATAAGGCCCAGAGGCCCAAAGTGCAAAAAGATTCAGTATTGCAGAGTGATTTGGATCAATACAGTTCATTTAAAACCTGAACCTGTTACTAAAAATTATGGCCAGTCAGCAATGAGTTGTGCGGCAAAGAAATGACATCTTGTATAAATAAAGCAGCAGATTCTGTTTAATTTCTCTGAAGAAATATATTATACTTCTCCAAACGCGATGGGCTTATTTCTAATGCCTGAGCTGAGAACGCTGACGTTCACTCTTCCATAACTATCTCTCAGCCTCTCCTCTAGAATCCGTGACCTAGTTTTGTGCTTGGAAGGTGCAGGGACCTGGATTCTGAGTTCACCTGGCACATCTGCTCAGTGCGTTTCCTTGAAGCTGTGCAGGGAACTACTGGATAAGAGCTTCACACATTATCACTCTCACAGACCCTGCCTCCTCCACAATAAGCCACCATTTTAGAGAGCATTTCTGCAACCTATTCACCACAGTGAAAAGGATGAGAAGGGGTTAAATCACCTGAGATCTAAAACACGTTATCCAAGAGAATTGCTCAGTGTGTATAAATCAGTATTAGAAGGGAATGTAATGTGAGGTCTAAATGTCAATGTCACAGTGTCAAATATCTGGAGATATAGGGATTAACTGCATTGTCTAATGTTACAGCATCTATTAAATAGAAAAATTACAGTACACCAGGATATATATACAGTCCTATGAAAAAGTTTGGGCACCCCTATTAATCTTAATCATTTTTTGTTCTAAATATTTTGGTGTTTGCAACAGCCATTTCAGTTTGATATATATAATAACTGATGGATACAGTAATATTTCAGGATTGAAATGAGGTTTATTGTACTAACAGAAAATGTGCGATATGCATTAAACCAAAATTTGACCGGTGCAAAAGTATGGGCACCCTTATCATTTTATTGATTTGAATTCCCCTAACTACTTTTTACTGACTTACTGAAGCACAAAATTGGTTTTGTAACCTCAGTGAGCTTTGAACTTCATAGCCAGATGTATCCAATCATAAGAAAAGGTATTTAAGGTGGCCAATTGCAAGTTGATCTCCTATTTGAATCTCCTCTGAAAAGTGGCATCATGGGCTACTCAACAACTCTCAAATGATCTGAAAACAAAGATTGTTCAACATAGTTGTTCAGGGGAAGGATACAAAAAGTTGTCTCAGAGATTTAACCTGTCAGTTTCCACTGTGAGGAACATAGTAAGGAAATGGAAGACCACAGGGACAGTTCTTGTTAAGCCCAGAAGTGGCAGGCCAAGAAAAATATCAGAAAGGCAGAGAAGAAGAATGGTGAGAACAGTCAAGGACAATCCACAGACCACCTCCAAAGAGCTGCAGCATCATCTTGCTGCAGATGGTGTCACTGTGCATCGGTCAACTATACAGCGCACTTTGCACAAATAGAAGCTGTATGGGAGAGTGATGAGAAAGAAGCCGTTTCTGCACGTACGCCACAAATAGAGTTGCCTGAGGTATGAAAAAGCACATTTGGACAAGGCAGCTTCATTTTGGAAACAAAAATTGAGTTGTTTGGTTATAAAAAAAGGCGTTATGCATGGCGTCCAAAAAGAAACAGCATTCCAAGAAAAACACATGCTACCCACTGTAAAATTTGGTGGAGGTTCCATCATGCTTTGGGGCTGTGTGGCCAATGCCGGCATCGGGAATCTTGTTAAAGTTGAGGGTCGCATGGATTCCACTCAGTATCAGCAGATTCTTGAGAATAATGTTCAAGAATCAGTAACGAAGTTGAAGTTATGCCGGGGATGGATATTTCAGCAAGACAATGATCCAAAACACCGCTCCAAATCCTCAGGCATTCATGCAGAGGAACAATTACAATGTTCTGGAATGGCCATCCCAGTCCCCAGACCTGAATATCATTGAACATCTGTGGGATGATTTGAAGCGGGCTGTCCATGCTCGGCGACCATCTAACTTAACTGAACTTGAATTGTTTGTCCAAAATACCTTTATCCAGGATCCAGGAACTGATTAAAAGCTACAGGAAGCGACTAGAGGCTGTTATCTTTGCAAAAGGAGGATCTACTAAATATTAATGTCACTTTTCTGTTGAGGTGCCCATACTTTTGCACCGGTCAAATTTTGGTTTAATGCATATTGCACATTTTCTGTTAGTACAATAAACCTCATTTCAATTCTGAAATATTACTGTGTCCATCAGTTATTAGATATATCAAACTGAAATGGCTGCTGCAAACACCAAAATATTTAGAACTAAAAATGATTAAGATTAATAGGGGTGCCCAAACTTTTTCATAGGACTGTATGTGTATAAAATGGTTCCTCAGTGCCCGCACCTGTATTACAATGGTCCCCACTGTCAGTATAATCAGCGCCGCACCTCCCATGAGGCGCTATGCCGGGCCCCCGGGGGGGGGGCATTTTTGCTGACCTAAGCCAGTCCAGGACAAGCTGTCTTGGACTGGCTTAGCGTCACCGTCTTGGCAGCCCGGCATGGGAAGCGAGTGGTGGATTGGGGAGGCCCTGTGGACGCAGCGCTGCTCCACCGGCCTCCCCTCACGCTCAGGCAGAGAGCAGGTCCTCTCCCTGCCTGCTCTCTGCCTGCTAACGCCACCCCGTCTGCTCCGCCCCGCCCCGCTCCCCTACACTCCTCCCCACCCCCCTTCGTTCTGCCCCACCCCCTTCGCTCCGCTCCGCCCCTCCTCCCGGGGGGGGGGGGGGGCGGCTTTCTGTCGTCCGCCTCAGGCGGCATAAAAGCTAGGTTCACCCCTGAGTATAATGGCCCCTTCAGTGCCACCACATATAGTATAATGGCCACTACCCTTAGTATAATGACCCCTTCAGTAAACATCTCCATGAATACTGAGGTTGGTGCATGGGAATTCATGGGTGGATGAGGAGTGTTTCTCAGCTTCTGGGCATACCCAGGTAACGTTGGATGTACCCCATGGGGTATGCGTACTGCAGTTTGAGAACCACTGGAATATAATACTGAATATTACAATATATATATATATTATATATATATATATATATATATATATATATATATATATATATATATATATACACACACACACTGCTTTAGACTGGGGAAACACTTAAGAGTTATATATTGAGCATTATAAGAAAGATGAGATTCTCAAGACCCAAGACTTCAGTACCTGTATTATTTCTATTGAAAACACAATAGAGATTCGGAGCAGCTCCAGTTGCATATTAATATTTCAACTGTGATGTTGGTGATTTCATATGTCACCAGAAGCACGGTTTTGCATTTAAAAATGCCCCCCCCCCCCCCTTCAGTCACTGCTTCCCTGTATTACACAAGATCCCACCACTCCAATTGTGCTCCACTGGACCCTTCTATAAGCTAGAATAGGAAGCTACTTTGTAGAAGTGTCTCCTGTGGACTGGAGTTGATCAAATATTATATTACCTGGCTGTCCATTCACTACAATTCCAGACATATAATACTAAATTTCCCCTGCAAAGGGGAATCAAGGGTGTGAGTGGGATTGAGTGGGAGTGAGATCGAGTGGGATTTGGGATAATCAACTAATCTTACCCTGAATGTCAGACAACCAATATCTTGAGTTTGGGTAATGCCGGGAACTTTTGGAAAAATTGGGTCGAATTTGGTTCAAGGTAAGAGGACCAACTCATTAGACCTTACAATTTTATGACACAAGGGGAACTCAAACAAGGTACACAATCTTATTTTACATTGTGATCACATAATAGATTTTATTTTATAAAAAAAAATTGTTGTATAAACCATTTACTCAGTAAAGTGAGGAGGAAGAAGAACTCCTCAAGTGTAGTGTATGTCTAAGGCCTGCGTCGGTAATCTATTCGGGTAGTCTGCATGGGGATACCCCCCAACATTGGAAAGCTGTGTGCAGTGAAAGTATCTATATAGTGAAAGCATCTATTAAAGTCTATGGGGTCCGTGTGCTTTCACTGCACACCACTTGCCAATGTGTTCGGTAGTCCGTTTCGGGGGGGTTCCCATGTGGACTCCCTGAGAACTCTAATAGAAATACTTTGCAGTCTTATAGGGGGACATTGTCTTGTACAGCTGTTTTTTTGGTCTACAAGACATGAAAAAAATGTCAATTGTTTTGCACAAAAAATTGGGACTTTTTTTTTTTTTTTTTTTTACATTGGAGCCCTGCTTGCCACTTTTGAGACAAGTGTACAGTGCAGAGAGGGGACGGAGACATGCCAGCTCAACAGATTTATTAGAACTAGTGCCAGATAACTGGCTCAAGTTAAAGCTGAAAACTTTGCCAATCCCTGGCTAGCTTAGATTTCTTTTATACTGCAATGGACCAGAATTACTAAGAAGCTGAAGTCTTTTGATAATTTTGGCGCATCTGCTGCCAGCGCTTACAAGACCAGTGTATCGTGCAATAAATCTCCCCCACTGTATTTCAAAGAATTACATCACTAACCAAAGGACGGCAACTTATACTGTATTTGCTTAGGGAAGAAAAAAAGTTAAATTTAGTTTAAGAAAAATGTAATAAATTTTTTTTTAAAATTAAACATTTTAAATAGATAGATAGTAGTAGTAGATAGTAAATAGATTAGATATTAGATAGATTAGATATTAGATAGTAGATATTAGACACAATTCTGAGCAGAAAAAGTGCCCATATTTCTACAGCAATGTAAAAAAAATCAAAACAAATTGTGTCCCAAAAGTGATTTTTTTTTTCTACCCATAGACATTGCAGACAGTGTCCCCTCTATGACTGTCAGTCACGGTTAGGACCACCCACTGGACTCAATTACTCCTAAGCATAGAAAGACCAGGGAAATAAATTAATAAATGACAATTTATACTGAATCCTTTACCACAAAATGATATATCATCTGCTCTGCTCCACTTGCTCTATAACACGCCGCCTGCAGATCTGACTATTTTTATTGTGATCATTTCCCTTTAAGGGATTTAAAGAGTTGATAACTAGAGATGAGCGAGTAGTGTTCGATCGAGTAGGTGTTCGATCGAATACTACGGTATTCGAAATACTCGTACTCGATCGAACACTACTAGCTGTTTGAAGTTTAAGGTTCGATGCAGAACCAGTGTTGATGGGCAGAATGCTATACATTCTGCCGATCAACGCTGGTTCTTCTCTTACCTTTCCAAAGTCTTCTCCGCGCTGCGTTCCCGCGTCTTCTTCCGGGTGGAATTCACTCGGGCCCGGGCAGAGCCAACTGCGCATGCGCGTGCATGCCCGCACATGCGCAGTCGGCTCTGCCTAGGCCAGATGCCTAGGCAGAGTGAATTCCACACAGAAGAAGATGCAGGGACCCTGCGCCGGGAGAAGACTTCAAGCAGAATCCAGCCCTACCGTCACTCGTAGACTTGGTAAGTATGATTTTATCGAATTTTGCGTACCCCTGAAACGAGCATTTCCCCCCATAGACTGTAATGGGGTTCGAAATCCATTCGAATAGTCGAACAGTGTGCGGCTGTTCGAATTGAATTTCGAACCTCGGACATTTTAGTGTTCGCTCATCTCTATTGATAACTAGATGTTTCTACCCGAAGAGAAAGCCAAGAACATATTCCTAAGAGAGAAATTGTCAATTATGAAGAACGTTTGCAGTAAATGATGACCAGTGGGGTCCATGGATCCACCCTGATATACGGTGATGCCCTTGCTCCTCTGCTTCTATTGATCGCCCGTAACATATGTGTAAAGAATACTGTGAAAAGGTGACAGGCAGAATGCTGGAGTCCAAATATATCAGCCCCAGGTTTCTGATATATGTGTGGTCCAGTAGGCCTCAGCCCAGGTGTAGATCCTGGGCTCATTACTGGGCCAGAAAAGGCTGCAGATCTTGCATTGGCGGTCAGTTCCATGAGGTGAAAGGAGGTGTGAGGTTCTGTCCTGTAACCCTGAGTCCGGTGAGACAGTATTGCACTTGTTTTGTTCATGTGGCTGGAAGTAAGCCACATGTATAGTTAAGTTATCAGTACTGTTTAGTTAGTGGCTCAGACGAGCAGGTTTTTATTTTGATTTTTTGCCTGAAGGCTGTATTTTGTTTTGCTCATTTTGTGCCTGAAATCAAGCTTTATTTATTTTCCTCTTTTTTTCTCTAAATAAACCTGTTTCCTGCATATTTTGTGTCCCTGTCTTGTCTGTTTGGGTCCGCACCACTACTGAGCTTCTACTGAGCTACATTCTCTACAATACCTAGAAAATTTTTAAATAAATTCTTACATATGTAATTTAATTTGTGGATTGTTAAAGTATTCTTCTGTGGTGATATATATTCCTTAAATGTATCTGTTTTTTTCCATAAACAGCGCCATTCCCGTCCATAGGCTGTGTCTGGTATTACAGCCCATTTCTATTAAAATGAATTGGTTTGCGTGGCAAATACAAAACAAAGTTCATTGACAACAGAGACATTTCTTCTGGGGAAAAAAAATGAATTCATTTTATCACCAAAACCAATACACCTTCTATGAACTTCTATGTTTTATAATATCTCAATGGGATAATATCTGTTAGCAAATAATATTACAACAGCGAGGCGAAATCTCGGAAAGTCTGTGCTGAGAGGATGTGAGTAGTAGAGTAGCATTTGTGAAAATTGGGGATGTTTGAGACGGCTGTCCAGAGGTAATTGTATGCAGACACTCTGTGCTCCATTTCAAGAATGGTAACATAACATTTACTATCGGAAACAAACATATGGAACATTTCGTCCCTTGTAGTTCTGCTGAATATAACACTCACGAGATCCTGTATCTGTATGAAGATAAAAGCATCTGAAATCATTCCTGATTGTCGGTTAGAATAAAGGTGACTCGCGCGGTATCACATGTGCTGGGCTTTAGTAGACGGAAAGCAATCAGGCCATACAACTGTCTTTGTAGTATTTCAGAACAGCAATTCCATTGAGACAGGTAAGAATTTGTGCCGTTTATGGCCGTTCTGTATAATCACCGGTAATGAGAGGTGTTTTTTTTACACTATATAGGTAGGTATATATACAAAAGATAAGTAGCAGCCATGTGCAAACACAGATTTGGAAAAATGTTTCTATGAAATCACCTTTATGTGAATTTTTTCACGGTCCCTAATATACGTCCATATTGCTTTTCAGCTGGGCCCACCTATCCCCACATTGCTCTGTGGGCTGAATACATTTTTTTTCTTATTTTAAATGTAGATTGTGAGCCCCACACAGAGCTCACAATGTACATTTTTTCTAGAGATGAGCGAGTACTGTTCGAATCAGCCGATCCGAACAGCACGCTCGCATAGAAATGAATGGACGTAGCCGGCACGTGGGGGGTTAAGCAGCCGGCCGCTGTCAAAGCGGAAGTACCAGGTGCATCCATTCATTTCTATGGAGCGTGCTGTTCGGATCGGCTGATCCAAACAGTACTCGCTCATCTCTAATTTTTTCCCTATCAGTATGTCTTTGGAATATAGATGGAAATCCATGCAAACACGGGGAGAACATACAAACTCCTTGCAGATGGTTTTATGCCCTTGGCGGGATTTGAACACCAGGACTCCAGCGCTGCATTGCATCCCAACCTTCTGTTTAATGTATTTAAATGGACACAGGAGATATATACCACAGAGCAGCATCTGTCCCCAAAGACACCCATGCAAAATATGTATATCCTATAGTATATGTTTTACTGCCGACTAGATGGCACCAGCTAATACAGGAGAGAGTGTGTAAAGTCATTGCAGGCAGAGCTATCGGAGGGCTTATCACATCCAAGAGTTGGTGCATGGGATTTGGCAAACAGACAGTAAAGATGGCGACAAAGAAGCTTCTGGAGAGGCCATCCATGGAAGGCAAAAGTGGCGAGCCCTGCTAGAGTAAGAGAGTGCTAGGAGATACACTTACCTCTAAAGACTGGGCTAACGCATTCCATACTTGCTTACTTTTCCCTTGTTGTTTGTATTTCCATGGTTGACAGTAAAGCTCTCTGTTAGGGGCAACACTGTGGCATTGCAGCGCTGGATTCCTGGGTTTGAATCCTTCCAAGGACAACATCTGCAAGGAGTTTGCATGTTCTCCCCGTGTTTGTGTGGATTTCCTCCCATACTCCAAAGACATACTGATAGCAAAAAAGTACATTGTGAGCCCTATATTTCCTAAAAAAAAAAAAGTCTCTGTTAAAGGGGTATTCCCATGACACTTGTTCACTAACCTGCAGGCTGTTGTGCTCTCTTCACTTCCTGCTTTTCTCGGCACATAGGTGGGCGGGGTTTCACTTGCACGGGATTGGTTGTAGATGAATTACCACAGTGTGAAGCTGATGTAGCAGAGCTGGATTTGAGTCAGTTTGCATTACATACAGAGGTAACTCCCTATCTCAGCTCTTATCAGCCAAATTCAATTAAACCAACTGATAAGAGCTCTAAGAAGCTCCGCTACTTAAAAGACACAAACAGCTCAGAGCTCCTCCCAGCCCCTCCCCCCCCCTGAGAGCAGGCAGCTACATCACTTGACAAATGAGCAGATAATCCCAAGGGCCATAGAAACGGAGTGTAAACAATGAAGTGAATAAATTAAGATAGCAGCCAAACAAAGCCGTTTTGATAATGCAATGCATTTAGGAAAAGTCTTAAAACCACATAAACTAGCAGTATAGATAGGATCTTTGTGATGGGACAACCCCTTTAAGCATAGTTGGTTGTCTCATGTCCATCAGTTCCTGCATGTTACAACTGGATGTCACAGATCAATTCACAGATAAATATGGTGCATGCACAGTACCACTCTGTTTACACAGGGGGCTTGGGGACCCCATTCTCAAGATTGATAGAGGTCCCATCCTTGGACTATTGGAATGTACTGTAAATTAAGTCATGTGAACTACAAGCCTAGATATACGATATCCAACATCAGATGTTTTGTTCACAGGTTTTCAACGGCTTTTTTAGCTTTGCAACGAGACCGCTTGCTATCACTTACTGAAGAATCACACACAAAGAGAATTGCACATGAACCCGTAGGTCAGACATCATGAAATGGTTTGCCAGGATCTCAAGATTAACTGAGCAAGTTATAAATGATGTTTACCTACTTCCCGAGCAATATACCTCTAACCTGCTTATTAAACTCATCAAGAGTCAGGGCACCGATAATACAGAATGAGACCAGTTTATATTACACAACATATGCTTCACTTGCTTCTTTCATTAGACGCTGCTTATTGGGCTTATGTCGAACTGAATAAGAGATGAGAGACCAATTTCAATTTTGCTGTGGTCATAAAACACTTAATAGTCAAGATGTCAGCCTGTATTAAAGTCTCCAAACAATATACAGCAGCTAACTTTAAGTTTACTATCGCACTTAATATGCCCAGGTTACCTTCTTTATCTATTCCTCTAAGCCTGGGTGCCTATCCTAAAGAAGAGGTTAATGCAGTTCCATTATGGTCCCATTGTTATTAGAATAAGACTTCAGTTAAAGTTATACGCTGGCCATACACTTAGGACACCCGTCCATCAAATGCTCGTTCAGCCATTAGCTATCTCACCAGATCCGCCATAAACATGCATACTTGGCTCGGTCAAGTGTCCATGGGTCCTGAATGGGGAGAAGGGTGTTTGCAGCCACCAGACACCATTGAAAAAATCCTATTACAGACAGTAACTAATCTTTCCTGGCACTTCAGACAGGACCAAGAACTAGAGACTGGCTGGGAGTCAGTAGTGTCAGAAAATCGATGCAGTTAGTATTGCTTCTTTTACGTGTTTTGACCAATTTTGACTAAAATATTTTTTTTGCAGAATGGATATGAGAAATAAATCTTTACAGTCACAGCAAGGTGGATGGCAGTCTAGCGAACCCCATCCCTACCTTGCGAAAAAATACGCACAGCAAACATGCTGTGATTTCCAAAACCGTTGCGGTTTTGGAAATCACAGTATGCCAATTATACCTACGGAAACACTGGTGGTTTTCCTATAGGTATAATGGAAGCAGAAAGCCCGTAGAGGTTTCCTTTCACTCTCAGGGTAAAGCACTGCGGGAAAAACCATAACGTGTTGCTGCTGCGGTTTTCCCGAGGCGCTTTTTTTACTGTGGGACGCTACATTGAGCCTTAGCCTAAAGGAATGTTCTGAGCTAAAAATATTTATGATCTATTCTTAGGATAGGTTATCAGATTGGTGGGAGTCTGACACCCACCCACCGATCAGCCAATCTCAGCAGTTAATACACAGAGAATAGGGCTGGAAGCAGATAGTTACATTTTTTTGTGTAGTGGCTACATTCGGTATTGCAGATCAGCTACAGCGAGTGAGTTCTACCACTACATTGAGAACAGAGCTGTCTGCTTTCTACCCCATTCTCTATCAATCAGCTGCTGAGGGTGCAAGTGTCAGAATCCCACAGAGCCGACACTAGTGATCAATCTTTAGGATAGGTTATTATATTGGTGGGAGTATGACAACCACCACCACCACCACCACCACCATAACCGATAAGCCAATCTCAGCAGTAAATATACAGAGAATAGCACTGGAAGCAGACAGTTACATTTTTTGTTTAGTGGCAACAGCCGGTACTGGAGATCAGCTACAGTGAGTGAGTTCTACCACTACACAGAGAACAGAGCTGTCTGCTTTCTGCCCCATTCTCTGTCAATCAGCTGTTGAGGTTATGGGTGTCAGAATCCCACAGAGCTGACACTAGTGATCAATTTTTAGGATAACTCATCAATATTTGTAACCCAGAAAACCCCTTTATTATATTATGTATTGGTCCAATGAGTTGTCTCATGTCCCAGGTTATAGAAAGAGTTAAAATATAAAAGTCATAAGAAATGAATGTATATACAGAAGTCTTCAATGAAGGGGTGTGGCGATGCTTGCATTTTCTCTTTGCCAGTGTCTCTATAGCGTGAGATGATGCCCTACTTTGCTTGTAACTGGAGGGATGGTGTTGGTGGTGAATCTAATTGGTGTTGGCACCTGTCTTATGTCTTGTTTTCCACACAGTTGTGCTTTGGTGAAGACACGCAAGCATGCATGAGAAAAGAAGCATTAATATACCTCCTGCTGCCATCCTATGCCAGACACAATGTGCGCCTTGTCATGCTTTGAGAGGCAGACCTAACATACATGTTTTACACATGGTGCATTATTCTCATACTCGGTCTGGGGACAAACGCCACTGATCGCCGGATCACGATACAGCTGTCACATCAGAACACATTTCATGAATGGATCCATCATGCACATAGCTTTTGTATACTCTGCCAGCTGACACATTTGTGATGCTGTAACTTAGGCCAGTTTATATCACTCTCACCACGGCATGAATGCATATACAAGCGTTCCTCCACAGAATTCACTTATACTGAGACAGATGTGTCTGGTTTTTGTTTTACAAGATAGACATTTAGCTCTTTTTACGCGCTCCCCAAATAGTCAACCGACATCAGTCTTACTATGCAGCCCGGTATGGCAGCGAGATGGAGGAAAGATGACAGCTCAAGCATTTATTTTATGGAGTGGGTCAAGCTATAGCAGGAACCTGATCGAGATGCTTTCTCTTGCAAAGCAGCAAAGTTGTTTTACTTATTACCAAGGCAATATTATGTTGGAATCAGTAGGGGGTCATTTGTGAACAGCAAGGTAGAATAGCAAAGTGAAGGTTGTTATGCAATGCTTTATGAGAGAATACGGCTTTTCATGCATCATTGTATCTGCTTTTACTAACACACTGATGACTTGCTATAAAAAATATCCATTATGAGATAAGCACATAGTAAGATGAGAGCATCCGAATCAACCTGAGAGCATTAGTGTTTTCTGAATATGATGTGTTTCAATATTTCACCCTTTTTTTGTAAAAGTACCCTTTTGTTTCATTCAATGCCATCCTTTAAGAGGAATTGGTTAGCAGAAAATGGCCTATAGATTTGATGCATTTTGTATTTTAAGCATTTTTTTAAAAATTTTCAATGTCACAATCTATAGTAAAAATTCAGATATGTGCAGCTTTCACTCTGGACACTTAACCACATAATACACATGACACTTCTTGATAGGCAGAGATCAATTTTCAGAAGTGAATCCATTATCACAGGCAAGATAACAATGAAAGCTAACACATATAGAATCCACCATTTACAATAGGTGATGGTCAATGTTCACCTCCTTAACATACAATGATATCTGCAAAGAACACAAAGTATGTCTCGATTGTTCTCCTATAGTGTCAATGGACGAGATTTATGAAAGTGTCCAAAAAAAAACAAAACATCGTTGTTGCCCATTAAATCTAAGTATAACTATAGATAGTGTTTAAGAAATTGATGCCATAAGAAACAACTCAGGCTAGGTTCACACTTGTGCCCGGTCTCTGTTCAGGGTTTCCATCCCTGAATCTGCTTAAAAATGCAGAGAAAAACCAGAAACCAGAAGACCCCCATTATAGTCTATGGCTCTGCGGGTTTCTGCAGGTAACTGCTTTTTTAAGTGGATTAGGTTTCTGCTTGGGGACCCCACAAACGAAACCCAAACACAGGCGTGAACCTTGCATCGGAGTACAGTGCAGTCTCTACATGCTTGCACACCTTCTTTGACTCTTCCTCTCCTCCAGGGCTCTGCAAGCTCTCTGGATGATCCTTGGTCGTTTTCCCCATGTCTGTGTGCCAACTACTTTTTCACCAACTACCTGGTCTGATATAGCTTCACTAGAGATGAGCGAACAGTAAAATGTTCGAGATTCAATATTTGTTTCGAGTAGCCCCTCAATATTCAACTACTCGAATCGAATATCGAATCCTATTATACTCTATGGGTGGAAAATGCTCGTTTCAGGGGTAGGCAACATTCGATCAAATTACACTTACCAAGTCCACGAGTGAGGGTCGGGCTGGATCCTCCAAGAAGTCTTCTCCGTGCAGTGTCCCCGTGGCATCTTCTGGCTCTGAATTCACTCTGCCAGGCATCGGGCCTTGGCAGAGCCGACTGCGCATGCCCACACTACAAACGGACATGCGCAGTCGGCTCTACCCAGGCCCGATGCCTGGCAGAGTGAATGAAGAGCCGGAAGACGCCGCGGGGAAACTGCACGGAGAAGACTTCTAAAGGTAGGAGAAGAACCAGCATTGATTGGTCGACTGTATTATACTGTATAGCATTCGGCCAATCAATGCTAGTTCTGCATCAAACTTTTCCATTCGAATAGCGAGTGGTACTCGATCGAGTATGAGTATTTTGAATACCGTAGTATTCGATCGAATACCTACTCGATCGAATACTACTCGCTCATCTCTAATCTTCACACATTGTCTCCTCCACCAGTAGTGATATGGACGACACCTCCTGGCTGCTAGCTACACAGTTACAGAACAGTAACAGAGATTGTTGGCTACAGGCAACAAAGATAGTTCTTCTTCTAGACTGTTTTATAAATCTGCCCCAATGAGTCTTCTCCAGACTAAAGGTTCCTATGGTCTATGTGGCTGCTATAAAGCAAGTCTCTGAACATTGCTAACATCAACACAAACAAGATGGCAGCCGCCATAATCACGTAAAAAAGGAATAAAAATCTACAATCAGAAAATAAAAACAAATTAGAAAACAATGTTTTAGTATCTGGTTTTAATCATTGAAATATAAGTCACACGTGTCCTTTAAGTTTATGATCTTATACTTAATAACGTTATGCACACAAGATCTATCACCTCTAGGACCCACATATAGTTCAAAAACAGGGATTCCCCTTCTCTCTAGGAGTCACTTTCCCTATTCACTTTCATAGGATTTTCTGAAAATAGTCAGCTGTACTATAGTTTGGGGCCATTGGAGGACCAGAACAATGGGCAAATGGACTACTAAAATAGTAAACTCATACAGAACCCACCGTACCCCATATAAAGGGGTCCATCAAGTGTCTATTGTTTACAAACTGAAATTGCCATAAAAAACTCTGCATGCAGAACGTTTTCATCTGGCAACTTTAGGCACACAATGAGATAGCGTCTCCGATTGAAGACCCCAATGTAGATATGAACATAGCCTTGTGGGGCTAGCTTCACTTCTGTGCTCAGGTTTCCATTCGAGGAGTCCGCTTGGGGACCCCCTGATTGGAAACCTAATACGCATAAAAAAAGTGGTTACCTTAGGAAACCCACAGACCCCTTAGACTATAATGGGGTCCGCATGGTTTCCGTTCTGTTTCCACCAAAAAAGAA
Source organism: Leptodactylus fuscus (assembly GCF_031893055.1). NCBI lineage: Eukaryota > Metazoa > Chordata > Amphibia > Anura > Leptodactylidae > Leptodactylus > Leptodactylus fuscus. Next base: position 38,467,452 of record NC_134266.1, on the reverse strand, counting down.
CTTGCAGCACTTTTCTGAACAGAATCCCCATATGGAGTACAAGTGAATATGTGAACCCAGCCTGACTGTGTTTTTCTTAGGTTTTCAATTTGGGCTGGGGGTATATGGGAATTGGTCATCATGCAGTGATGTATATGTCTAACTCTCTATTTAATTAACCCAAACTATTGTTTTCTCCTATTTCTATGTATTACACATTCACCTACCAACATACTGTTTTCTGCATACTTGTCCATGTGCACTGTTTGGCCACATAAATATTGCATTGTTTTTTCGGATTCTCACATAGTACTAATAGACACTACAGTCGAGCCCTCACATGGCTCCATCAACAAACAAAATGAACAGTGTTGGAATATGGAGCTCCGGACATTTCTTATCACAAAAAGTGGTTTTATTTAGTAAAAGTGGTAAAGCTTACAAAAATATTGTAATCGTAATGACATGCCGAAAAAACTATCCATGCAATTTTTAATGCAGAATAATTCCTCCAAATTAATAACTGAATTGCATTTTTTTATATGGAGTACCAACAACTAGCCCTAAATGCTAAATAAAACATTATATTACATTACATTATTATATTATATTATTATTATATTACATTACATTATATTACATTACCATTCAAAAATATAATATGTCATACAAAAAATAAGCCTTCCTATGGCTATGTCAATGGAAAAGTATAATCTTTGGTTTTTGAAATGCAGAGATGGGAAAACAAAACAAAAAAAGACCCCGGAACCTTAATACCCAAACAAGGCAACAACCTGAAAGGGCTAAAGTCTAGGTTCACACTGGGCTGTTGGAAATGTTCTGCCAAACCTATACCCCAGACATATACAGCTGTCGACCTAAATATATTTAGAAGACATAGGTTAAAACTGTAAAACAGAACCTATAGACTCCAATGTATGACAAGTGCCCCTGGAAATGAAGAACTATTGGCCGCTATACTGGTGCCATGTCTCTTGCATGCAAACACCTTCTCCCATCTGCTTATGATGCCAACAGCACTGACATCACCATGCAGAACAATCGCTACTGACTGTAATAATTCCTCTCCTCTGCCAAATAGTATAAATCATGGTAATTTTTATGAAAAGAAAATATTTTATGTATTTTGACGAGTCATCAGAGAAAATGCTTGTAAAACTAACAACAATATGGTAACCAGAGCATCGCAGACAACTGGGTCCTAAACAGAACATCCATTGTATAGGGCCCGATGTAACATCACTAACATATGTCAATGGGGCCCATGGCTGCCCTTAGGATCAGCGGTGTCATGTTCTGTTTCTTATGTACAAACTGTGATGTCATAGCAGAATAGATTGCTAAAACCAACTTGTGATGTCACCATACAGGACTGAATGACCATTAGAGCCAGGGACATAGTAATAGGGGTCCAATAACAAATAAAATACAGCATTGCTTTAAGTGGCCCAGTGTAAACAGGAGCCCGATTTTTAATTTTGCATCAGGGCCCCTATGCCTCTGATTTCAGCTATTTCTCTACATACACACAAGAGAATGGAAAGCCTTTTGCAAGCGCTGATCTTTTCCATTCACTTGTGGCAACAGACAGCGCGGGGGTTCTCAAGACAGATGTGGGTCCCGGATGTAGAAGCAGCATCTATCAGGCATTCTAGGTATAAAGCCATAACTTCCAAGATGAGAAAACCATCCATATAGTCATCACCTTACATTGCAAAAATAGGATAGTGTATAGTGCGTAAATAGTAGTAACACTCAAAGCCTCGATAAATATGACTATATAGTGCCAAGTATATACCAGTAATAAATCACAATAAATAATACCAACATACAGCGACTAAATAGCGTAAAGTGATCACAGTGATCGAGAACTTCAGCGCCCTTTTTAGCAGGAGCAGCTAATGCACTCTGTGTACCCCTAAGGTCAACCATAATGGAACCTATATAATTTAATAGGACCTGACCATTATACAATTTATGCCTGCGACACTGGGAAATACAGTCCTGTGCAGAGGCTATAAACTGAGTCGGGGTCACTCTCCATAGTAACTGCAGGTGTACACCAATCTGGGGTAGGGTTGAGCCGTTCTTGAGATTTCAGAATCGTTTTTAAAATCCGATTTCTGATAATTTTCCATCCGAACCCGATCCCAATTCCGATCCTAATGCAACTCAGTGGGATTTTTTTAATGATCAAAAATTGGATTTTAAAAACGATCCTATTCACTACACAGTGTGGAGTCCAAAAATTGAAGGTTTCAATTTTTGGTCTCCACACTGTGTAGTGATTAAAAAATCCGCCGGCTACTTAGTCCCCCCCCTGCTGTCCGCTTACCTGCACAGAACCGCTGCCGCCTCCCCTGGTGTGTACGCTGCTCCCTGCTCTGGCCTGTTGTTCTCTGTCCGTTTCTCTCCTCTCTCATTCAGACGCCGGCAGAGCACCGTACGCGTCCCCGCCTCCCTAGGGAATCACTCACGTCTCCCCGCCCCCACTCTCCTAAGCCAAAACAAGCCCCGCCTACTCCCAGCATCAGTAACACTAGCCTAGGCAGGCGAGGGCGCGCAGATCACTTTGCTGGTGTGTGAATGAGAGACGCGAGTACAGAGAACAATGGCTGGAGCTCCGGGGAGTGGCAGCAGTTCTGTGCAGGTAAGTTACAGTTAAATTACAGGTAAGGGTTGAACGATCGGGATTGGAATTCTGTTCCTGATCTTTTTTAGGCGGCATCGGAACCCAAACACGATCGTGAAATTTACTGGATTGCCGATCAGGATCTGATCTTTTCCGATCGCTCAACCCTAATCTAGGGGTATACACCAATCTGCAACTGGAGATGTCATTGCCTTAGTATGTACAAAAGTGAATTGGCATGTAAAACATGTACATACATATAGCACATAAAAAGAGACATGTCCTCTATTCTAGGATAGCATTAAGTAAAACGCAATGACAAGAAAGGATGAAGTTTGTATACCAGGTCATTGCACTTTGGAAATTTGCAGGTATAGTTGTCATTTGGATAGACTTTGACATAGGACACAGTTAATTAGAGAGATGTACAGTAGCCATTGCAAGACAACATCAAGCCTGGTGATTCTATGCCTCAACCTTCTTTTCATGACTCTTATGGAAATTCCTCAGCTAGTGGGTGCAGAGGCCGGTTAAACCAGCTCTGCTGTCCTGGCCACCTCCTCTAGTTGGCACTACACTTACATCATGATGTTATGTCCCAGTGTTCTTAAGTGTTGACTACCCTGCACCCTAGATGCATACCTCCCAACTTTTGAAGAACCGAAAGAGGGACAAAATGTGTGGCGCGCGTAGCGCGCCGCGGCAAATTTAGCCCCACCCACTTTTGATGACTCCGCCCACTCGTTAATTTTTCATGTGCCCGCACACAGTATAATCCTCCTACAGTCACCATCTCTGCCCCCAGATTCATGTCCCTCCATCTCTGCCCCCAGATTCATGTCCCACATGCCGCCGGCTCCTGGCTTGTACATCGCATCTACAAGCCAGGAGCCGGCGGCAGCAGCCAAGCGAGGAGCTGACACAGGTCAGCTCCTCGCTTCAGCCGCATGTGTCAGCGAGAGAGAGACGCAGCGGCGAAGCGAGCACGCGAGCAGCTTCAGCCGCGTGTGTCAGGGAGAGATGCGGGCAGCGGCAAAGCGAGGAGCTGACCTGTGTCAGCTCCTTCCTTCAGCCGCACGTGTGTTCAACTCAGATCTGCGTCCTCTGGACGCAGATCTGAGTTGAAATCGGGACATACCTCCCTCCAACCGGGACCGCGGGACATGTCACCCAAATCGGGACTGTCCTGCGGAAATCGGGACGGTTGGGAGGTATGTAGATGTGGCAGCTTATGGTTTCCAGGACCGGACCCAGGACATTGAGGCGATGGCGTCAGACGGTGCCTCATAAAAGGTGCGCCCCTGTGGCTGAGACTTGGTTCAGACAATGTGCGTTACCCAAAATGTCTTGGCGTTTCACCTTTGACATGCATGGTGCCATAGATTCACCATCACTGCACTTGAGCTTCCTTTTAGTTGAAGCATTTCCCCCAATAAACGTATCTATTCACTCCAATATTGTTATTACTTACATGTATTATCTTCTATTAACTTTAGCTTTTTTAAAGCAGTCTAACCTATAAAAGACAAACAAAGGTGTATAACTAAAAAAAAAAACCTAAATACAGTAAATATATTCCCTTACTTTGACACGGTGTAGGAACAGCTACTAATTCACTCTAGGACGTCAGAGTGATAATGATACTGCCCCAGTTTCTACCCAATGAACCACAGCAATTTATAATAGTAATAGAATGAGGCCTACTAAGTTAGATCAATGTAATTTCCTTGACCTAGATGTGTGATATACAGTATACAAGCAGTGTAGTGTGCAAAATCTTAAGAAACACCAATTATATCAGCAAAGAGCTGGGGGAAGAGTAAGTCACTGTTTGGTTCAGAATGGAACATGCAAAAGATCGAAGAACCTGAACAAGTGCAGAATAGTCCACTGTCTTAGGACTGCGATATAACTGGATAGAAGATCATCCCCCTATCCACAATCCAAAACTCAGCAGACAGACCTCAAAAAGCAAAAATCATTCCCGATTATTCATCACTTCAAGTTCTGGCTTATGAAGTGGACACCATGTTCACATATGAAGCCGGTTATTCTAATGATGAACACAAACTGATCCCAAGGGACTTCATTGACTATATTGGGGTCCGTTGGGTGCCCACTGTGTGTCCATTTTTACCCGAAATTGCAGAACAAATAAGTTGGGATTTCAGGATTCCTTCATATGCGATTTCTAAAAGACTCTGCGTCAGGCGGCCACCCGATACAGATGTGCAGTCACCCTAAGGATTCTCCCTGCCCTGAGTATACTTCCATTTTTACTGTGATTTTCATTTTCTGTTTGTGAATGTTAATAAAAGAAATTCTATATTTGGAGATGTATTTTTTATAGGGATAATAACTTATTAACGCTGTCTATAAGAAATGGAATCAAATATTGCCTGAATGCTGACATTATCTATTTATCCAACAGGTTAGAAAAATTAGTACGTGGTCATGTGATGTACGGTCCGTGGTCATGTGATGTACGGTCCGTGGTCATGTGATGTACGGTTCATAGTCATGTAATGTACGGTCCGTGGTCATGTGATGTACGGTCCGTGGTCATGTGATGTACGGTCCGTGGTCATGTGATGTACGGTCCGTGGTCATGTGATGTACGGTCCTTGGTCATGTGATGTACGGTCCTTGGTCATGTGATGTACAGTCCTTGGTCATGTGATGTACAGTCCGTGGTCATGTGATGTACGGTCCGTGGTCATGTGATGTACGGTCCGTGGTCATGTGATGTACGGTCCTTGGTCATGTGATGTACGGTCCTTGGTCATGTGATGTACAGTCCTTGGTCATGTGATGTACGGTCCGTGGTCATGTGATGGATGCACAGGTGCTGCTCGTTATAGTCATAGCACAGTAATCAGACACCTGTCTGGTAATGAGCTGTGCACCTGTGTATTCATCACATGACCATGTATAAAAATCTCACCATCTGCAATTAACCCCTCCCCAACATCCGCTGTACTAGTACGGTGGATGTTGTGTGTTTAAATATGGCGGCCGCTCGGAAGTCAAGCTGCCACCATAGCTGCCATGTCTCTGCTGTTTTATACATAAACTTCATAAACGACTTTTCTCTCTGCATGTTACGTGCAGATCCCGCACAGAAAACACACAGATTCCATTATAGTCTATGGGGTCCATGTGTTTTCAGAGGCTCACCACTTGTCAATGTGTTTGGTATTCCGTTTCTTGGGTCCCCATGCAGACTCCCCGAATGGAATACCGAACGCAGATGTGAACCGGGCCTTACAAGATTGTCGCTACATAAAAGACAAATTTGTGGCTGTGTGCCAAGTTAAGTGATGAAGAATTGACTTTCTAAAAAGAAAAAAAAAAAAAATCACCAAAAAATCTCCCTTTACTCTCACCAACATAGGGTTGGTATTGGCAGAAGCAATGGAGGGATTGGTTGTTTTATTTTCTTATGTTTTATGTCTTATTATGCCAGCAGAGTGGCAGTGACAAGCGGTACAGGTAACTAGAGAATTTGAAGAAAGACTTATGGCACACTGTTAGCGTGCCTACCACTTGGAATATTTGGGACAAGTCCGGCTCCTGTTGAAACAGTTCACTATCTATTGTTACCTGTCCAAAAAACCTGGCCGTGTGCCTTTAAACAAGGTCATCACTTTACTCCATACTTGTGCGGGGAGAGGCTAATACAATAGTGGTAAGCTGCAAAACTGCCTAAAACATTCCCTATGTCATACTAAGCCCGGGACACTTAAGTCCTGTAGTTTTAGTATAGGCTCACTTATCTGTGTCACAGACTTTGTAGATCCATTCACATCAAGAATTTTTACTATTTGAGGAAATCCAGACCAGACCCCTAAATTAACTCAGACCTGGTATTTCTACTCCTGACATTGGGTTTAGCGTTACTGATGTATTGGTGAAGACTAGAGATGAGCGAGTAGATAAATATTCGATATTCATTTCGAGTAGCCCCTCAATATTCGACTACTCGAATCATCCTATTATAGTCTATGGGGGAAAAATGCTCGTTTCAGGGGTAGGCAACATTCGATCAAATTGAACTTACCAAGTCCACGAGTGAGGGTCGGGTTGGATTCTCTGAGAAGTCTTCTCCGTGCAGCGTCCCCGCGGCGTCTTCTGGCTCTGAATTCACTCTGCCAGGCATCGGGCCTTGGCAGAGCCAACTGCGCATGCCCGCACTACAAGAAAATGGCCGCTTACAGTCAAAGCGGCCATTTTCTTGTAGCGCGGGCATGCGCAGTCAGCTCTGCCCAGGCCCGATGCCTAGTAGAGTGAATTCAGAGCCAGAAGACGCCGCGGGGAAGCTGCACGGAGAAGACTTCTAAAGGTAGGAGAAGAACCAGCGTTGACTGGCCGACTGTATAGCATTCGGCCAATCAATGCTGGTTCTGCATCAAATTTTTCCATTCGAATATCGAGTGGTACTCAATCGAGTACGAGTATTTCGAATACCGTAGTATTCGATTGAATGCCTACTCGATCGAATACTACTCGCTCATCTCTAGTGAAGACACTACCCATATCCAAAGCTTCTATGATGGGATGTCTGTGGCCTCTGGACAGCCGGGCCCCCACTTCGAAATAATTGATACATGCCGACATTTATAGCACAGTCCTGATTTTGTGATACCCAATGTATAAAGAATATTTTTTATCAAGCTTTTCGCTGTATATAATAGCATAGTATTTACGTAGCTTTTACCGCACAATTCAATAACTGCAGGCTTAATTCATCTCTTACAATACAAAGTAACACTACACTGTAAAGTCCTTCCTAATGTGAGGTATATATGAGCCCAAGCATCTCCCTCATTAGAAATGCACAATGCTGCGAAGAGTCGCCTTTTTCCAGAAATGTATCATGCAGTGTATTATAATTCTTCCATTTCAGAGACACTAGTGGAGAATATTTTAAATTAAAATCATATCTTTCATTAGTATTCCATTAAAAATACGTCTATTGTGCCTTTTGACCAGTTCTTTCAACAAAGAATGACTGGGATATGATGTATTATACTTATCCAATCTAGAGGAAACCAATTGAGCCATCTTGTTGGGTTGTATTAAGGAGGCAGATTCATATTCAGACACCCATTATTCAAGGCTGTGCGCTATTTGCGGTTTTTCTTGGGGAGGACATGATCCCGAAGATCTTAATGGGTGTATGTAGAAGGATGGAGAACATGGCCAAGAGTAACAGATGTCAGAGATTTCAGCTTTCTGCCATGGCTTTGCTTGCTGATATGCCCCAGATATAATGATCATGGGGCTAAACAGACTGATCCTTATTGTTTAAGGGACAGTAACACTTGTTTCCATGGGTTGTGTCAGGTATTGCAGTTATAATCATTTTACTGCAATAAACCTGCAGTGCACTGTCTAGCAATAAGTATTTGGACACCCATGCAAATGAAGATATCTGCGGTGTCACGCCTTCCACCGTTAAATATCGTGTAGGAAACAGCATTGGCGTTAGTGCATTGCAAGATGCCACGAAGTGCAGAGTTGTCCAATTTCGAGAAAGGGGTAATTGTCGGGTACCACAGAAATGGTCGATCCTTAAGGGAGATAAAGGTAGCAAGTGAACTGAATTATCCAAAATCGACAGTGGCCTATGTGATTACGAAGTGGAAGGTGAATGGTGATTGTTGGAATGTGCCCCGAGTCGGCAGACCCCTGAAACTGGGAGATACTAGAGACTGACGAGTGCTGGCCAGAGAAACTGCACCCAACCCATGGCTCACATACACCAGGAGTTTCACCAGGCATCCGGGAGTATTGTGTTGATCAATACCATCTGTAAGGAAACATCTGCTGGGGTCTACCAACTATGGAGTAGGAATAAATGTTGTTTTTCTATTCTACCACAGGCGTCCAAATACTTATAGGTAGACAGTGTACTAAGCATACCAATACCAAGGTCAGATACACCCTCAAAGAGGTATTTGGGTCATAACTTGGTGATTGGTGACTGTCCAACCACTGGAACCTCCACCAATTCTCTATATATCTGAGCACAGCACTTGGCTACTTCTATTCTAGAAGTGAATGGAACAGTTGTGACTTCATGACTAGGCTTTTCAGGTATCGCGGTGACACAGAAGATAGCAGTTCTTTTTATCATTGGGGGATCCATTGTTCAGATCCCACCAATTAGCAAATTATTAAAGGCTAAATTAAAATATTCAGAATACCCCTTTAAGCTCATATCCACATAGGATATGTCTGCTTGGGATTTCCCATTGCAGACATTTCCCTGCAAAAAATTACCCAAATGGGCGATTTTGAAGCAGAATTTACAGGTTAATGGCTGTGGCTGCAGCTTTTACCTTTTAATGTGGCGGTCAATTAAAAAACAAACAAAAAACATTATTTTAACAGGTTAATAACATAAAAATATAAAGAAAAAAAAAGGGAAATTACCCGCAACACCAGAATAACAAAAACCTGAGGCGGTGGAGTGATTTACCACCAGGAGGAATACAGAGGTTTTGCTCAAGTAACTAAAACGAAGTTTTTAGCAGGAAAGATGGAACAGGAAAAGTAGAAAGTTTAGAGAAAAAGGAGATAAGAATCGATTCAAATAGTATAGAGAGAAAGTGTAAGTAGAAGACAAAAGAGGTGGCAGGAATAAAGGGAATGAGGCAGGAGTTAGGATGTTCAGGGGGACATACAGTAGGTTTGGAAGGAAGAACAGAAAAATCAATGGGCAAGTTAGGGGGCCGAGCCCAGAAGAGTGTGGTGTTAAGCTACATTTTGGATTTCCTTACAGTAGTACCATGTCTTATGGTATTTCCCATAGGAGTCATTGATAGAGACTGCCGATCAATTTTCACTACAATTTTTTTTTCACAGAGCACGAATGGAAATGGTTAAAATCTCATCTACTTATCTGGCACTAGCACTGCGGATTTACCACCCACAAATAGGGATGTACTATGTGGATGTCCCCATAGATTTACATTGTGTTTCAACAGACTGAGGCCTGGTTCACATTTGCGTTCGGTATTCCGTTCGGGGAGTCTGCATGGGGACCCCCCGAACAGAATACCGAATGCATGGGCAAGCGGTGAGCAATGAAAGCACATGACCCCATAGATTATAATGGGGTCTGTGTGTTTTCCGTGCGGTGTTCGCACGAGTCATGTGGAGAAAAAAGTACTTCATGAACTACTTTCCTCTCCACATCACTTGTGCGGACACCATGCAGAAAACACACGGACCCTATTATAGTCTATGGGGTCCGTGTGCCATCATTGCTCACCGCTTGTCAATGTGTTCGGTATTCCGTTCTGGAGTTCGCAAATGGAATACCGAACGCAGATGTGACCCAGGCCTGAGAAACTCATTCCAGATGAGGGGACTGTAATGAAGTCACATCGGCAACATGGTAACACACTTTCCTTCATAAGTAGAGATGAGCGAACACTAAAATGTTCGAGGTTCGAAATTCGATTCGAACAGCCGCTCAATGTTCGTGTGTTCGAACGGGTTTCGAACCCCATTATAGTCTATGGGGAACAGATACTCGTTAAGGGGGAAACCCAAATCCGTGTCTGGAGGGTCACCAAGTCCACTATGACACCACAGGAAATGATGCCAACACCTCTGGAATGACACTGGGACAGCAGGGGAAGCATGTCTGGGGGCATCTAACACACCAAAGACCCTCTATTACCCCAACATCACTGCCTAACAACTACACACTTTCCACATTCAAAAAAACCTCTATCAAAGTGGGAAAATACCTGGAAACCTTCTTTACTCCCCAAATGGATGGACACAAACCCCAATTTAAGCTCAACAAACAGTAACAACCACCCCTTTAAATCACGTTCCCCATGACAACCACAAATGGAATAGGCAATGGGAATTCCAAAAGCCCTCACCCTTAACTGTCATTTTGAGTGTGTGTGTGTGTGTGTGTGTGTGTGTGTGTGATGTGGTAAGACCTTCCAAAATTCACTTTTCTAGCCCTTAACATGAGCCCTTCCAAACAAAGTTACAGGACCTTAAGCTGAGCTACCAGCAGAGATTGAGGCCCTTGGCATGAGTAGAGCCTTGCACCAGCAGTGTTTTTGGCACTTAGGGTGAGTTGAGCCTTGTACCAGCGTGTGTCCCTTAACATCAGGCGGGCCCTAAGTTCTGCGCTTTGCACAAAAGTTCCACATTAACTAGGCTGAATGGTACAAAGATTAGTAGGCCCGAGAACCAGGAACAGGTCTTGCAATGGCTGTCGGATAACGCTTAAAGCACATTGTCCACCAGCCAGTCAGCCTCTACCTCCTCTTACCCAACAGTCTTGTCCTCCTTCCACCCAAAATTCCCAATCTTCCCAGAACAATAACCCCAACTGTCCCTGCTCCCCAGAGCTGTTCTCCCTTCCTTTGACTGTACCGCAACCTGCCCCTCCATTTCGCGATTCCACGGACCTAACAGACGAGTATCTGTGTCCAGATGCTCAAACACTAGAGTCTCCTCCATCTCCGGTCGATTTGGTGGCGGATGACCAGCAACCCACCCTCATTGACGACGATGAGACGCAGTTGCTGTCAGGGCAGCCAGTTGACATGCGCATTGTGCAGGAGGAGGAGGCGAGACAGGAGTTGGAAGAGGAGGTGGTGGACGACGAGGACACCGACCCCACCTGGACAAGGCGGATGTCAAGCTGGGAAAGTAGTGTGGATGTTGAGGCAGGTGCAGCACCAAAAAGGGTAGCTAGAGGCAGAGACATGTCCAGAGGCAGAGGTCAGCTGCTTTGCCGAAGCCAGGCCAGACCCGGAATGTCCGAAGATGTTCCCTTTTGTACCCAGCCCAGAAAAACTCCCCCATAGAGGGCACCTTTCTTGGAGGTGTAGAGTTTTTTCAAGGAATGCGCCGAGGACAGATATAGTGTCGTCTACACAATTTGCCTCTTGAAATCGAGTAGGGGCCCTGAGAAGAGCAACCTGTCCACCACTTCAATGCACCGTCATTTGGAATCCAAGCAATGGAATCAGTGGCAGGCAGCAACGGCAGGACAAACGTCGCCCGCCGTTCATGCCACTGCCTCTGCTCACAGTGCTGGCGATGCACTCCAGAGGACGAGCCAGGACATCACTTCATCTGCCTCCGCCACTTTGTTGACTTCTCCCTCATCCTCCCCTGTTTCTGTCTTATCTCCTTCTCCTGCACCATCAAAGGCACCATCAGGCGCTTCTTTACAACAACCCACCATCTCTCAGACATTGGAGCGCCGGCAGAAATACACCGCTAACCACCCACCCACGCAAGCCTAGAACGCCAACATCGCTAAACTGCTGGCCCAGGAGAGGTTGGCGTTCCGGCTTGTTGAAACTCCCGCCTTCCCGGACCTGATGGCAACTGTGGCACCTCACTATGCCGTCCCTAGCCGTCACAACTTCTCCCGGTGTGGCGTCCCCGCCTTGCACCAGCACGTGTCACTCAACATCAGGTGGGCCCTTAGTTCCGCGCTTTGCTGCAAGGTCCACTTGACCACCGACACTTGGACAAGCGCCTGTGGTCAGGGATGCTGCTTATCTTTAAGGACAGGCAGGGTGAATGTGGTGGAGTCTGGTCCCGGGGTGCAAACTGAGGTACCCTATCTCCTCTCCCAGGCCAAAATTCATGGCAGGAGTAGACTGAAACCCTACGACGCTGCAACCTCCACCCCAGCTACTAGCGGCAAACGCTAAAACACTGGTGTGGGGAGACGTCAGCAGGCGGTGCTGAAGCTCATCAGCTTGGGGGACAGACAGCACAGTGCCTCCGAGGTCAGGGATGCCATCCTGGCTGAGATGGCATTTTTTTTTCCCTGCTACACCTGGGGCCTGGCATTTTTACGCCTGTGATAATGGCTGGAACCTGGTAGCGGCTTTGGAGCTTGCCAGCCTCCAACACGTTCCATGTTTGGCCCACGTCTAACCTAGTGGTGCAAAGTTTTTTGAAAACATACCCAAATGTACCGAAGCTACTGTTGAAAATGCGGCGCTTGTGCGCCCACTTTTGCAAGTGCACAGGAGTCGCTGCTAGCCTAAAAACACTCTAGCAAGGCCTACATCTGTCCAAACACAGGCTGTTGTCCGACATTCACACACGCTGAAACCCTACAATACCATATCTTGAGCAGGGTGTGTGAGCTGCACAGACCTTTGATGGAGTTCCATCTACAAAACCCAAGGGTTCCTCAAAGTCAGCTCCCAAAGTTTCTGCACCATGAGTTTCCAGGGGTGGCAGAGTTATGGCTAGGGGCAGAGGCATGGATAGGGATGATGTCTAGGGGCAAAAGCAGTGTGGATGTGGAGGCAAGCTAAGCAGGAAAAACTGGGGGTACAAGCTAAGGCATGGACTGGGGTGATGTCTAGGGGCAAAAGCAGTGTGGATGTGGAGGCAAGCTAAGCAGGAAAAACTGGGGGTACAAGCTAAGGCATGGACTGGGATGATGTCTAGGGGCAAAAGCAGTGTGGATGTGGAGGCAAGCTAAGCAGGAAAAACTGGGGGTACAAGCTAAGGCATGGACTGGGGTGATGTCTAGGGGCAAAAGCAGTGTGGATGTGGAGGCAAGCTAAGCAGGAAAAACTGGGGGTACAAGCTAAGGCATGGCCTGGGGTGATGTCTAGGGGCAAAAGCAGTGTGGATGTGGAGGCAAGCTAAGCAGGAAAAACTGGGGGTACAAGCTAAGGCATGGACTGGGGTGATGTCTAGGGGCAAAAGCAGTGTGGATGTGGAGGCAAGCAAAGCAGGGAAAATGGTGGCTAGAGGCAAAGGGATGTCCATAGGCAGCAAGGGCAAAGATGCAAAACTCTCCCGTTTCAAGAATTTTCCTGACTTGTCTCCCCACAAAACATTCCTGGGAGGAGGGCTGAAACAACACCCTCCTCCTCCTCCGCTGTTAGATTGACCCCAGCTACGATCTGAAAACGCTGCAACACTGGTGTGGGGAGACGTCAGCAGGCTGGGCTGAAGCTCATCAGCTTGGGAGACGGACAGCACACTGCCTCTGAGGTCAGGGATGCCATCCTGGATGAGATGGCAATTTGTTTATCCCCACTGCCCCTGGGGCCAGTCTTTTTTGTCTTGTTGGAGGGCTCTGGAGCTTGCCAGCCTCCAACACGTTCCATGCCTGGCCCACGTGTTCAATGTAGTGGTGCAATGATTTTTAAAAACATATCCCAAATTAGCTGAGCTAAGGGTGAAAGTGCGGCACTTGGACACCCACTTTACCAAGTCTACAGTACCTGGAGCTAGCCGCAATACACTCCAGCAAGGCCTACATCTGCCTGAAGCACCTACTGTTGTGCGAGGTCACCACACGCTCTAACCCTAGATACCGTATGTTCAGCAGGGTGTGTGAGCAGCAGAGACCTTTGATGGAGTACCAGCTACAAAACCCAAGGGTTCCTCAGAGTCAGCTCCCTCACTTTCTGCACCATGAGTTTCCATGGGTGGCAGACTCATGGCTAGAGGCACAGGCATGGATAGGGGTGATGTGTAGGGGCAAAAGCAGTGTGGATGTGGAGGCAAGCTAAGCAGCAAAAACTGGGGGTACAAGCAGCCGGTGGCATCATCACTGACAAGCACAGCTGTCTGTCAGCTGACAGGCTGACTTTCACCAAAATGAACAGACAATGGATAGACTCATCATATACATGTCAGTTACATGACAAATTTAGTGCAATTTGCAAGTCCAAGATGGGTTGGAGATCTGCAGAGAGGAATCTCACCACCTCTTGCGGGTGCCATCATTTGGAAGGCAAGCCCTGGGCTCAGTGGGTGAGAGCAAGCGCAGGATAATCGTCGTTTGGCCTGGCGGCCACTGCCTCTCCCACTGTTGACAGGGCTGGTGCTGCAGTCCAGACCAGCAGCCAGGACACCTCCACATCTGCCTCTGACACTTTGGGGAGTTCACCCTCATCCTCACCTTTTCCTGCCATTTCTCCTTTTGCCCGCGCCATCATGCGCCTCTTCCCAGCAACTCCCCATCTCCCAAGCCTTTCATTTCATGCTAAAGTACAGCGCAACCCACCCGCATGCCCAAGGCTTCAACGGCCTCATCTCAAGAAATCTGGCCCAGGAGATGTTGGAATCCCGGCTGGGGGACACTCTGCCCTTTTTGGGCAGAGTGTCTACTGCGCCACCGCACTGTGCCGTCCACACCAGCACTTTCCCCCAAACATGAGGCGGTCCCTAAATTCAGCGCTTAGCCCTAAAGTTCCACGTGACCAGTTACGAATGGACAAGTGCATGCGGACAGGGACGCTACCTTTCAATTTTGGCACAGTGGTTGAATGTAGTGGAGGCGTGGACCGGGTCGCAAAATGTGGTGGCCTGACTTGTCTCCCCACACAACATTCCTGGGAGGAGGGCTGAAACACCACCCTCCTCCGCTGTTAAATTGACCCCAGCTACGAGCTGGAAACGCTGCAACACTGGTGTGGGGAGACGTCAGCGGGCCGTGCTGAAGCTCATCAGCTTGGGGGCCAGACAGCACACTGCCTACAAAGTGAGTCATGCCATCCTCGATGAGACGGCAATGTGGTTTTTGCCACTGCACCTGGGCCCAGGCATGTTGTCATGTGTGATAATGGCCGTAACCTGGGATCGGCTCTGTAGCTTGGCAGCCTGCAACATATTCCATGCCTGGGCCACGTTTTTAACTCATTGCTGCTAATCTTTTGAAAAAGGTACCCCAATGTTCCTGAGCTACTGGTGAAAGTGTGGCGCTTGTGCGGATAGTTTTTAAAGTCTATAGTTGCCGCTGCTAGCCTCTATGCACTCCTACAACGCCTGTACCTGCTGGAACAACGGCTGTTGTGCGACGTCTCCACACTGCTGGCACTAAACATATCATGTGTTGAGCAGAGTGTGTGAGCAGCACAGACCTTTGATGTAGTTCCAACTCCAAAACCCTCGGGTTCGTCAAAGTCAACTCCCTCAGTTGCTCAACCATGAGTGGCCATGGGTGGCAGACTTATGTGAAATCCCATCCCATCCATTGCACTGGACACGAAACATTAGCATGCGCTCAGCACAACTTCGGATATGGCAGCTGCGTTAAGCAGGGTGCAGGGTACAACACAGACCAGGCCCGAGCACCAGGAACAGGTGTTAGAAATACTGCAGCATCCGCCATTTCCTTCCAATTTTGGGGTTTTGGACCCACCACCGACTTGTCTGGACCTAAGTGGGGATCATGAGACACAGTTGCCATCAGGGCAAGCTGTGGTCATGTGCGGTTTGCAGTAAGGGGCCAGTGCGCAATTGGAAGAGGAGTTGGTGGATGACGAGGCCACCGACCCCACATGGACAGGGGTGATGTCTAGGGGCTAAAGCAGTGTAGATGTAGAGGGAAGCTAAATCAACAAAAAACCTGGGTAGAAGCAAAGGCATAAACTGGGGTGATGTTTAGGGGCTAAAGCAGTGTAGATGTGGAGGGAAGCTAATTCAACAAAAAAAAAAAACAGGGTAGAAGCAAAGGCATAAACTGGGGTGATGTTTAGGGGCTAAAGCAGTGTAGATGTGGAGGGAAGCTAATTCAACAAAAAAAACAGGGTAGAAGCAAAGGCAAAAACTGGGGTGATGTTTAGGGGCTAAAGCAGTGTAGATGTGGAGGGAAGCTAATTCAACAAAAAAAACAGGGTAGAAACAAAGGCATAAACTGGGGTGATGTTTAGGGGTGAAAGCAGTGTAGATGTGGAGGGAAGCTAAGCAGCAAAAACAGTGGGTAGAAGCAAAGGCATGCAAAACTCTACCCTGTTGGAAGACTTATTCCTAGGTCTGGAACACGTTAATGGCCCCCCTGGACAAATTACTGCCACTCAGGGGCCTAGTGTCACCAGGAGGGACAAGTATAGGCGCATGTTGTGGGAATACCTGGCCGACACCAGCTCTGTCCTCTCCGATCCCTCTGTGCTCTACAGCCTAAACTTATTTTCTCATCTTTTTTTCTGCACTGCACATCTCTTGCCTGCTTCCTTTGGGATCTTACAAGTGGTGGTCCACTTCCAAAGATGGTAACTTCACTAGACAGTGTAACGGGAGTAGCTGAGGGATCCCTGTCTTAACCACTTTTTGGCACAAAATTAACTTCCAAAGCCAAATATGGTGCAAGTATATGATGCAAGGACACCTACACACCTATCTCTGACACATTGGGGAGTTCACCCTCATGCGCCCTTTTGGCCTGCACCATCATGCGCCTCTTCCCAGCCACTCCACATTTCCCAAGCTTTTCATTGCAGGCAGAAGTACAACACAACCCACCCCCATGCCCAAGCCTTTAACAGCCTCATCGATAAACTGCTGGCCCTGGAGATGTTGGTGTTTGTTTACGCTTCTGGAGCTTTAGGCCTTCCGTCAGCAGATGGCAGCTGGGGCACCTCCCTATGCTGGGCCTAGCCGTTACTACTTCTCTTGGTGTGCTGTCCCTGCCTTGCGCCTGCATGTGTCCCATAACATCAGTCGGGCCCAGAGATCTGCGCTTTGCTGCAAGGTCCACTTGACCACCGACACATGGACAAGTGCCTGTGGTCAGGGATGCTGCAGTGCTTATCTTTAATGACAGGCAGGGTGAATGTGGTGGAGTCTGGTCCCCAGGTGCAAACTGGGGTGGCCTATCTCCTCTCCCAGGCCAAAATTCATGGCAGGAGTAGACTGAAACCCTACGATGCTGCAACCTCCACCCCAGCTACTAGCGGAAAACACTGTAACACTGGCGTGGGGAGATGTCAGCAGGCCGTGCTGAAACTGATCAGCTTGGGGGACAGACAGCACAGTGCCTCCGAGGTCAGGGATGCCATCCTGGCTGAGATGGCATTTTTTTTTCCCTGCTACACCTGGGGCCTGGCATTTTTGCGCCTGTGATAATGGCTGGAACCTGGTAGCAGATCTGGAGCTTGCCAGACTCAAACACGGTCCACGCATGGCCCACGTTTTCCAACTTGTTGGTGCCATGTTTCTTTGAAACCTACACCATTGTGCCTGATATACAGGTCAAAGTGGGGCCATTTTCGTAAGTGAGAACTAGCCTCTGCTAGGCAGAAAACATTCAGAGCACACTCCTCTCATCTTCGCACCATTGGCTGGCGGAGGAAGACGAGGGGGTTGGAGTGGCATCTGATGTCCCTGTCCCACACGAGGCTAGAGGGTGCACTTCAGTGCATCCCATTGCTTCACCACAAATGGTGTGAAGGGGAGTGGAAAATGGAGGAAATGGAGAGTGACCCTTACAGTTGGGGCCAGCAAAGGCATGCCAAGTAACACACTGGCACACATGGCTGACTTCATCTTGGGTTGCTTTTCAACACATATTTCACATCATGAAGAACAAATAATACTGGATTTTTACAAGCCTCGAACCCCGGTCTAGGTCTAATGTCTGTTCCTTTCTTATATTAGGGGAGAGGGAAAAAAAATTACTTCAGTGATACGTTTAGCGTACATAGACTGACTATTAATGTGTATCCCACTTAGTGTTGTTAGGGTTACACACCGTCATAACCTGGCTAAAGCTTCTACAGCTGTTAATAAAGTCAACATAACTTTACGGTATCCAAAAAGACAGCTGGTACCGACAGAGAGCAAGACAAATGTCAACCAAAGCTGTGAGCTCTGAACACCCACAGTGACTTTGGCGTCATCATCATTATAAGGGAGCGGGTGGTAATAAATAACTTGGCAGTGCCTAAAACCCAAAAAGCTTATACAACTATATTTACATTAAGATACACAAATGACACTTTTCAGTAGCATGTCATGAGACAAGCTGATAAGCTCTTCCTTTGTGCAGTGCTATTTGAAAGTTAAACGCTGCCTTTATTTTAATTCTGAAGAAGGTGCAGACATTTGATTTAGAACATGTTGTCTTCATTGTCCAAATCCTCTATATAGGTAACATGTTTTTCGGGCCGAGCTGTCTGGGAACGAGCTGGTGCCGCACTGACAACCTGGGTGAATATGGCAAGAGCCTGAGCTGTAGGGTGAATGAATCCCCAAATTATTTGTGGAATTCCCAGTGAGACAATGGCACTATATACCAGTAGCAAAAATTGTGGGTGCACGTAACCCCCATATATTCTTTGAATTCCCAGTGAGACAATGGCACTATATACCAGTAGCAAAAATTGTGGGTGCACGTAACCCCAATATATTCTTTGAATTCCCAGTGAGACAATGGCACTATATACCAGTAGAAAAAATTGTGGGTGCATGTAACCCCTATATATTCTTTGAATTCCCAGTCAGACAATGGCACTGTATAGCAGTAGCAAAAATTGTGGGTGCACGTAACCCCCATATATTCTTTGAATTCCCAGTGAGACAATGGCACTGTATAGCAGTAGCAAAAATTGTGGGTGCACGTAACCCCCATATATTCTTTGAATTCCCAGTGAGACAATGGCACTATATAGCAGTAGCAAAAATTGTGGGTGCACATAACCCCCATATATTCTTTGAATTCCCAGTCAGAAACTGGCACTATATACCAGTAGCAAAAATTGTGGGTGCACATAACCCCAATATATTCTTTGAATTCCCAGTGAGACAATGGCACTATATACCAGTAGCAAAAATTGTGGGTGCACGTAACCCCAATATATTCTTTGAATTCCCAGTCAGAAACTGGCACTATATACCAGTAGCAAAAATTGTGGGTGCACATAACTCCAATATATTCTTTGAATTCCCAGTCAGACAATGGCACTATATACCAGTAGCAAAAATTGTGGGTGCACATAACCCCAATATATTCTTTGAATTCCCAGTGAGACAATGGCACTATATACCAGTAGCAAAAATTGTGGGTGCACATAACCCCAATATATTCTTTGAATTCCCAGTGAGACAATGGCACTATATACCAGTAGCAAAAATTGTAGGTGCACGTAACCCCAATATATTCTTTGAATTCCCAGTCAGAAACTGGAACTATATAGCAGTAGCAAAAATTGTGGGTGCACATAACCCCCATATATTCTTTGAATTCCCAGTGAGACAATGGCACTATATACCAGTAGCAAAAATTGTGGGTGCACGTAACCCCCATATATTCTTTGAATTCCCAGTGAGACAATGGCACTGTATAGCAGTAGCAAAAATTGTGGGTGCATGTAACCCCCATATATTCTTTGAATTCCCAGTGAGACAATGGCACTATATACCAGTAGCAAAAATTGTGGGTGCACGTAACCCCAATATATTCTTTGAATTCCCAGTCAGACAATGGTACTATATAGCAGTAGCAAAAATTGTGGGTGCACATAACCCCCATATATTCTTTGAATTCCCAGTCAGAAACTGGCACTATATACCAGTAGCAAAAATTGTGGGTGCACATAACCCCAATATATTCTTTGAATTCCCAGTGAGACAATGGCACTATATACCAGTAGCAAAAATTGTGGGTGCACGTAACCCCAATATATTCTTTGAATTCCCAGTCAGAAACTGGCACTATATACCAGTAGCAAAAATTGTGGGTGCACATAACCCCAATATATTCTTTGAATTCCCAGTCAGACAATGGCACTATATACCAGTAGCAAAAATTGTGGGTGCACATAACCCCAATATATTCTTTGAATTCCCAGTGAGACAATGGCACTATATACCAGTAGCAAAAATTGTGGGTGCACATAACCCCAATATATTCTTTGAATTCCCAGTGAGACAATGGCACTATATACCAGTAGCAAAAATTGTGGGTGCACGTAACCCCAATATATTCTTTGAATTCCCAGTCAGAAACTGGAACTATATAGCAGTAGCAAAAATTGTGGGTGCACATAACCCCCATATATTCTTTGAATTCCCAGTGAGACAATGGCACTATATACCAGTAGCAAAAATTGTGGGTGCACGTAACCCCCATATATTCTTTGAATTCCCAGTGAGACAATGGCACTGTATAGCAGTAGCAAAAATTGTGGGTGCACGTAACCCCCATATATTCTTTGAATTCCCAGTGAGACAATGGCACTATATACCAGTAGCAAAAATTGTGGGTGCACGTAACCCCAATATATTCTTTGAATTCCCAGTCAGACAATGGCACTATATACCAGTAGCAAAAATTGTGGGTGCACATAACCCCAATATATTCTTTGAATTCCCAGTGAGACAATGGCACTATATACCAGTAGCAAAAATTGTGGGTGCACGTAACCCCAATATATTCTTTGAATTACCAGTCAGAAACTGGAACTATATAGCAGTAGCAAAAATTGTGGGTGCACGTAACCCCCATATATTCTTTGAATTACCAGTCAGAAACTGGAACTATATAGCAGTAGTAAAAATTGTGGCTGCACGTAACCCCCATATATTCTTTGAATTCCCAGTCAGACAATGGTACTATATAGCAGTAGCAAAAATTGTGGGTGCACGTAACCCCCATATATTCTTTGAATTCCCAGTCAGAAACTGGCACTATATACCAGTAGCAAAAATTGTGGGTGCACATAACCCCCATATATTCTTTGAATTCCCAGTGAGACAATGGCACTATATACCAGTAGCAAAAATTGTGGGTGCACGTAACCCCAATATATTCTTTGAATTCCCAGTGAGACAATGGCACTATATACCAGTAGCAAAAATTGTGGGTGCACGTAACCCCAATATATTCTTTGAATTCCCAGTGAGACAATGGCACTATATACCAGTAGCAAAAATTGTGGGTGCACGTAACCCCCATATATTCTTTGAATTCCCAGTGAGACAATGGCAATGTATAGCAGTAGCAAAAATTGTGGGTGCACGTAACCCCCATATATTCTTTGAATTCCCAGTGAGACAATGGCACTATATAGCAGAAGCAAAAATTGTGGGTGTACGTAACCCCCCATATATTCTTTGAATTCCCAGTCAGAAACTGGCACTATATACCAGTAGCAAAAATTGTGGGTGCACATAACCCCCATATATTCTTTGAATTCCCAGTGAGACAATGGCACTATATACCAGTAGCAAAAATTGTGGGTGCACGTAACCCCCATATATTCTTTGAATTCCCAGTGAGACAATGGCACTGTATAGCAGTAGCAAAAATTGTGGGTGCACGTAACCCCCATATATTCTTTGAATTCCCAGTGAGACAATGGCACTATATAGCAGTAGCAAAAATTGTGGGTGCACGTAACCCCCATATATTCTTTGAATTCCCAGTCAGAAACTGGCAATATATACCAGTAGCAAAAATTGTGGGTGCACGTAACCCCAATATATTCTTTGAATTCCCAGTGAGACAATGGCACTATATACCAGTAGCAAAAATTGTGGGTGCACGTAACCCCAATATATTCTTTGAATTCCCAGTCAGAAACTGGCACTATATACCAGTAGCAAAAATTGTGGGTGCACATAACCCCAATATATTCTTTGAATTCCTAGTGAGACAATGGCACTATATACCAGTAGCAAAAATTGTGGGTGCACATAACCCCCATATATTCTTTGAATTCCCATTGAGACAATGGCACTATATACCAGTAGCAAAAATTGTGGGTGCACGTAACCCCAATATATTCTTTGAATTACCCGTCAGAAACTGGAACTATATAGCAGTAGCAAAAATTGTGGGTGCACGTAACCCCCATATATTCTTTGATTTCCCAGTCAGAAACTGGCACTATATACCAGTAGCAAAAATTGTGGGTGCACATAACCCCAATATATTCTTTGAATTCCTAGTGAGACAATGGCACTATATACCAGTAGCAAAAATTGTGGGTGCACGTAACCCCAATATATTCTTTGAATTCCCAGTCAGACAATGGCACTATATACCAGTAGCAAAAATTGTGGGTGCACATAACCCCAATATATTCTTTGAATTACCAGTCAGACAATGGCACTATATAGCAGTAGCAAAAATTGTGGGTGCACATAACCCCCATATATTCTTTGAATTCCCAGTCAGACAATGGCACTATATACCAGTAGCAAAAATTGTGGGTGCACGTAACCCCAATATATTCTTTGAATTACCAGTCAGAAACTGGAACTATATAGCAGTAGCAAAAATTGTGGGTGCACATAACCCCCTTATATTCTTTGAATTCCCAGTCAGACAATGGCACTATATAGCAGTAGCAAAAATTGTGGGTGCACGTAACCCCCATATATTCTTTGAATTCCCAGTCAGAAACTGGCACTATATACCAGTAGCAAAAATTGTGGGTGCACATAACCCCCATATATTCTTTGAATTCCCAGTGAGACAATGGCACTATATACCAGTAGCAAAAATTGTGGGTGCACGTAACCCCAATATATTCTTTGAATTCCCAGTGAGACAATGGCACTATATACCAGTAGCAAAAATTGTGGGTGCACGTAACCCCAATATATTCTTTGAATTCCCAGTGAGACAATGGCACTATATACCAGTAGCAAAAATTGTGGGTGCACGTAACCCCCATATATTCTTTGAATTCCCAGTGAGACAATGGCACTGTATAGCAGTAGCAAAAATTGTGGGTGCACGTAACCCCCATATATTCTTTGAATTCCCAGTCAGAAACTGGCACTATATACCAGTAGCAAAAATTGTGGGTGCACATAACCCCCATATATTCTTTGAATTCCCAGTGAGACAATGGCACTATATACCAGTAGCAAAAATTGTGGGTGCACATAACCCCCATATATTCTTTGAATTCCCAGTGAGACAATGGCACTGTATAGCAGCAGCAAAAATTGTGGGTGCACGTAACCCCCATATATTCTTTGAATTCCCAGTGAGACAATGGCACTGTATAGCAGTAGCAAAAATTGTGGTTGCACGTAACCCCCATATATTCTTTGAATTCCCAGTGAGACAATGGCACTATATAGCAGTAGCAAAAATTGTGGGTGCACGTAACCCCCATATATTCTTTGAATTCCCAGTCAGAAACTGGCACTATATACCAGTAGCAAAAATTGTGGGTGCACGTAACCCCAATATATTCTTTGAATTCCCAGTGAGACAATGGCACTATATACCAGTAGCAAAAATTGTGGGTGCACGTAACCCCAATATATTCTTTGAATTCCCAGTCAGACAATGGCACTATATACCAGTAGCAAAAATTGTGGGTGTATATAGCCCCAATTCTATTGCTAGGGAACTTGCAGGGTATTTCTGAGGTGAAGGTGGGGGGGCACACCGTTGGAACGGGGATTTGGGGTGTATATATGGGGTATACGGGAATACACTGTCAGTGTGTTCCATTCAGGATCCTGGGAAAGCTGGGTTGCGGCGATTGAGCCCGTCAGTGCCACGTTACACTGACAAGCTTCTCCCTGGAATTGAAGTTATATGTAACCCCAATATATTCTTTGAATTCCCAGTGAGACAATGGCACTATATGGCAGTAGCAAAAATAGTGGGTGTATATAGCCCCAATTCTATTGCTAGGGGACTTGCAGGGTATTTCTGGGGTGAAGGTGGGGGGGCACACTGTTGGAACGGGTATCGGGGTATATATCGGGTATACGGGAATACACTGTCAGTGTATTCCATTCAGGATCCTGGGAAAGCTGGGTTGCGGCGATTGAGCCCGTCAGTGCCACGTTACACTGACAAGCTTCTCCCTGGAATTTAGCTCTTATAAGAGCTGTTGGTTGTCTTCTCCTTCCTATCCTAGCCTGTCCCTGCCTACCCAGAATCTAACCCCTAGCTAACTGGACGGAAACCTCCGTCCCCGGTGAATTGCAAGCTCAGAATGGGCGTCGCTGTTCTTTTAAATTAGGGGTCACATGTTTTCGGCAGCCAATGGGTTTTGCCTACTTTTTTCAACGTCACCGGTGTCGTAGTTCCTGTCCCACCTACCCTGCGCTGTTATTGGAGCAAAAAAGGCGCCAGGGAAGGTGGGAGGGGAATCGAGTAATGGCGCACTTTACCACGCGGTGTTCGATTCGATTCGAACATGCCGAACAGCCTAATATCCAATCGAACATGAGTTCGATAGAACACTGTTCGCTCATCTCTATTCATAAGTAAGAAACATAATTAATTTGATTACTTAGATCTGATAAAAATGTAAACATAGAACTGGAACCGAAAAACTGAGAATAAAAAAGAAACTGTAAACTTGTAAATCTTGTAGGTGCACAAGATGTGTTGGATCTGTTTGGTAACGAATGTGACACAGAAACCAGAAAGTATAATCTATTCTCCTATACAGACGATGTAAATATTCCAGTCTCTTGTAACCCACTCTACATGATAATGGCAAATATTTACAGAGCACAATGCTCCACATTACCATCAAACAAACACTTTGTATATTGTTTAGACATCACTTTGCAATTAATGAGCTCCCGTGACTGAACTCTGCTCCTTCCAGCCTTTATTACTCTGGCTCCATATCACAAGGTTGTAATTATGCAAATCTCAAAAAAAAATGGTTGTATTATTTAAAGCCAATTATGACTCTTATTTTGTGGGTGAATCGAGTTTCTCTAAAGATGCTTTCTAAATACTGGCTTGTTGGTTAGCAAAATTTCACTTCGCTGGTGTTTCAATCCACCGAGAAAAAAAAGATATCCCGGGTAAGTAAGACATATAGGACTCTTATGATATGCCGAATAAGTCAGAGTGGAACACTAAGAGAAAGGTGGATGGTGGACATCAAGGTTGAGCCTTTTGAAATTTGGTAGTGCAGTAAGTTTTGCTTGTCTTAAAGGGGTTATCCAGGAAATACAATTGTTTCATAAGGAGGCAGGGGAAGGTGAAAAAAAAAAAAAAAACATACTCACCTGTCCCCGTTGCTCTGGTGTCACCCACCGCGGTCCAGTCCTGCTTCTCCATGGGTGTTGTTCCATTAGAAGTCCTCAATGCAGAAGTCCTCCTAAGGAAAGGACATGGGACATCACAGGTGACGTCTGTGAGTGACGTCCCAGTTTCTTTCCTTAGTCTGTCGAGGTTGTTGATTGTCTTGGCCTCAGTGGTCACATGTGGCGAGGACTTCCACCAGAAGAAGCATCAGGGTCCGTGGGAGTGCATGGCAGTAGGGGACACCGGAGCAACTGGAACCGGTGAGAAAGGTTTTTTTTTTATTATTATTTTTCCCCTTCCCCAGCCTCCTTGCCGAAAATTGCATATTCTGGACAATCCCTTTAAAGGGGTTGTCCCATCACAAGGATCCTATTTATACTGCTTGTTAATGTGAATGTAAGACTTTTCCTAAATACATTGCTTCAGCAAAACTGCTTTGTTTGTCCACTATCTTACTTTATTCATTTTTTTTTTTGACACATCCCTTGACTTATCTGGTCATAAGTCAAGTGATGTATCTGCTGCTCTGAGGGGGGAGGGAGGAGGGGCTAAGTGCACGGGAGCGAGCCTGGAGGTGGGGGGGCAGTTTACCCTTTGGGGGGGAAGGGGCCGCCAATATAGACCCGGCATCCACTGTAATAGAGAGGCGGATGCCGGGGACGGTTAGACGCCAGCACAGATGACAGCAACATCGCTATGCTTCTGCCCTGCATGAAGTCAGCAGCAGGAGCGATGCTGCTATTCTGGGGGGGGGGGGGGGGGGGCGGAGGAGGAGCGGAATAACAGCATCGCTTCTGCCGCTGCTGGCTTCATGCAGGGCAGAAGCATAGCGATTTTGCTGGTATCTGTGCTGGTGTCTTTGCATCTGTGCCAGTGTCTACACTCCCTGGCATCCGCCTCTCTATTACAGCGGATACCGGGTCTGTATTCACATATGCAAAGCCAAGCGGCGAGATGCCGCTGGCCCTGCGTGCACGCTCATAGATGGTGAGACCAGTCTAGCCTTCACAATGCGAATACAGACTCGGCACCCGCTGTAATAGAGAGAGGCGGATGTCGGGTCTGTATTCGCATTATGAAGGCTAGACTGGTCTATGAGCGTGCACGCGGGGCCAGCGGCATCTCGCCGCTTGGCTTTGCATATGTGACCCCGCCCACCAATCACGCAACAAAGCCGGAAGACAGAAGATTTTACAACAACGAAGACTGGTGAGTATGCGACGTGGGACAACCCCTTTAAATATGTAATTTTTTAACCACCCCCCCCCCGCCCACACACACACGCACACACACGCACACACACATATCTGATAATAATACAATGCTTTGTAGAAAGGAACCTACCACCCACCTCGAAACCCCAGAGGCACTGATTGCAGGCATTACCACCAAGTCTCAACTGTATAATACAATGGAAACCAGCACGTGAGCAGTCAACATATTTAAATATCCTCCATTTTTCCCTAGTGAATCAGTGCCTCCATTTGCATATTGTCAAAATGGCAGCACCTAGGCAATGGAGGCAAAGAGTTACAAGGGGAAAACATCTTAACCTATATGCAGGCTGGTAGACATGGGCTACATAGTGAGCCTGCAGATAGTTCAGACACAAGGGATTCACTCTGAACAGAGCCTGCACATGCAACAGCGGAGAAGATGCAATGCATTTACCTTACATGTGAGTTGGCAGACAGACAAGCACCGTTACTCATATACATGTGTAGCTAGCTCTAGTTCTCCTGGGACCTGAGACCCTGCATTCTTGAGATTTATTTGGGCACTCACCAAAATTACACTAATAATTTTATGGCAGTGTCACAAATAAAACAACTCTGTAATAGAGCGTGCACACAGCACAAACCAAGTGCAAATGTTTATTTGGTAGGGAATAATGCACCGTGTATGTTTTCCCTATGCCTATATGAGTTTACATTACGTTCTCCGTTTCCTCTTACAAACCAAATGTGCTCATATATCTGTATCTCTGTGTATTAAAGATTAAGAGGTCTGGTTACAAGCCAGAGACCAATGTGAGTAAATACATGCTGTGTACAGAACTGCAGAATATTTAATACATTACAACATTAATAAATTAATGTAACAATATTAATGTACTCTATGTCAAGAAAAATCCCATAGGAAAAATGCATACAACTCAACTTCAGGCAACCTGTCTTTCTGAAGGTCTGTCTATTAGGTTCATGTTATCATGCACATATCTTTAGCATCAAGGACTGTATTCAGTCCTGTCCTATGATATCAGGAAAGCCTGACATCCCATAGCTGCCTTATACCTGTGTGTACAGATACTTGCTGCCATGTATATTCAAATCGAGAAAACTAGCAGCACCGCCAAAGCGTCACATTCAGATGGGTGCAAGCTTTAGAGATTAGACCAACCATCTATACCTTACCAGGTAGACAAAGGAGGAAGCAGACCTCTGGTATAAAGCAACTCCAAGGCAAAATTTTATTTTTAAGCTTTTAAATGGTTGAGTAGAGGAACTGAAACATTGCTGTACTCCGGATGAATAAAATTTGGTCTTGGATTTGCTTTATACGACAGTGTTGCTTCTACCTTTGTGTACCTGCTTCCATGCAGAAATACTGCTGATCACTGAAGCACTGTAATCACTGTAACAATAGATCTTTCTGGGCACCGATATACAGAACCGGTGAAAAGTTTGGACAAACCTTTTCATTCCATGTTTTTTCCTATCTTTTTTTTTTCTGTATTGTAGATTCATATTGAAGACATGAAAACTATAAAGAACACATATAGAATTAAAGGGGTTGTCCAGGGTAAACTAAGAATTAACCCCTAAACTAAAACCCTCCCGCACCTAGTTTCTAATTTACGTCAATTAAAAAACATCTATAATTACCCATATCCCTGGAGCGGTCATGTGACCACCCCAGGGACACTTCTCCCATTTCATCGCTTTCAAAATGGAATGTCACCATTACGCTTCTCACTCCCCTATCCCCATCAATACCTAACAAGCCTTCCTGTGTTCGGGCAAGAGCTCCTCCCCTCTTCTACTAGTGGGTGGAATAAGTTAGCTAGGGAGATGGTGGAGAGTGGGAGGAGCTAGTAATGGGCGGGATTGCTAGGCTAGAGAGAGTGACAGGCTAAGTGAGACAGGCGGGCTCACTAGGCTTAGTGAGACAGGGAGGGTGGGTGGGGCTAGTAATGGGCGGGATCTCTAGGCTTAGTGAGACAGGGAGGGTTTTGTAATGGAGTGAAAGAGGAGGGGGGCTGAGTGAGAGGGGACTTGTGTATTTATTAACTTATTTTTATTAATAATTTATTAGCCCATTACTAGCACAAACAGACCTTTCTAAAAAAAAAAAAAAAAATAGATTTTCTGCCCAGAAATCTCCTTTAAAAAGTCAATGAAAAAGTGTTATAAAAAAAAGAATATGGATTCCACTTTAGATTCTTCATTGTAGTCACCTGGAATTGTTATCAATTAATGGCTATGCCTTGTCAAGAGTTAAAGGGGTGTCAAGGAATTGGACAAGTCACAGAGGAGGCCAGAGAAGATATAACATTAAAAAAAAATTACCGTATTTTTCAGACTATAAGACGCACCTAGGTTTTAGAGGAGGAAAATAGGGGAAAAAAATTTTGAAGCAAAAACTGGTAAAATATTTAATATATGGGAGTTGTAGTTTTGCAACAGCTGCAAGGCCACATTGACAGGTGACCCTGCAGCTGTACGGGGATGCATAGAGCATTTTTTTTTTGCGGGGCCAGCTGTACTTTTTAGTTATACCATTTTGGGGGATATCTATTGCTTAGATCACCTTGTATTGAAAAAAAAAACAGGAGGTGATTCAGAACTTTTATTTATTTCATATTTTTAAAGCTTTTTTTTTTTTTTTTTACTATTTTATTCCCCCCCGGGGGCTTGAACCTGCGGTCACTTGATCGCAAGTCCCATAGACAGCAATACAACTGTACTGCCGTCTATGGGACATTCTGTCTATTAGTATTACGGCTGGTCATAGAGACCAGCCGCAATACTAATACAGCCGTGACAGGCCGGGGAGCCTCATTAGGCTCCCGGCTGTCACCCGAACAGGTCGGCTCCTGCGATATCGCCGCGCAGGAGCCGGCCTGCAACTTTACAGGTACGGGGCCGGTGGCGACCGGCCCCGGGGGAGAAGGGGCAACGGATACTGACCCGGCATCCGCTGTACTAGAGAGGCGGATGCCGGCACGGGATAGACGCCGGGGCCTGAGACATCGCTGCCCTGCCCTGCCTGAAGCCAGCGGCAGGGGCACGGAGGAGCCCCTGCCGCTGCTGGCTTCATGCAGGCAGAGGAGCGCAGCGATGTCTCAGGCCCCGGCACCTGTAATGGCGTCTATCACTTGCCGGCTTCCGCCTCTCTTACAGCGGATGCCAGGCGCCACCTTCAGACTATAAGACGCACCCTTCTTTTCCCAAAAAATTTTGGGGAAAAAAAGTGCGTCTTATAGTCCGAAAAATACGGTACTTACTTGTATGAAGATTCACAGTTTTCATGTGAATACATACTGTATGTACTGTACAATGCAGACCATAAAAAAGCAGTAAAACCATGGAATGAAGTTATGTCCAAATTTTTGAGTAGTACTGTACCTGCTTATCCCTAATCCTATCCTATCCTACTAATTCCTATAATATTATAAATTCCTACTAATATTATAAATTGTTTGTGTGTTTGTTCCTCAATCACGCAAAAACGGCTGAATGGGTTTTAATGAAACTTGGCACATAGATAGATTGTAATCTCGATTGAGACATAGGTTACGTTTTATACCAGTAAATGATATGGCTTCAAGACTGTTATGAATTTATGTTCACATACTATATTACACTGTACTTATCTCAGCTTCTAAGAAAGCCAGGGCTGTTATCTCTCTGTGTAAACACTCAGATAACCCTCAGTCCATTGTGTACAAGCATCTCCATATTATCTGATCTGCTCCAGGCACTGCTGACTCACTGGATGGGAAAACACCTTTAATCCAAATTGGCAGTTTGCCAATTTTCAACATGCCTGGAAAAAGAAAATCTAATTTGTCACAAACAAGGAAAGCTATGAAGGAGCCAGAAGTCACAGAGCTCTCCTCAAGCGCAGCTGAGGGTGATCATCGACGTCAACAACACATGCATTATATGGTGTTGCAGAGAGCTGCTGAGATACCAGAACAATCACGGGCACAGCTCAAGGAATGACTTCAGTGGCAGGCCAGCTTGACATCTGCGGAAACACTGGAGCAGGCGGATCATCAACGCCAACAATACGCTCATTATGTGACGTTCCAGCAAGGTGCTGAGATGCCGGAACAATCACAGGCATGGTGTGAGGAACAAGGTCAGCAGCAGGAAAGCTTGAGAGCTGCCGAAACGCCGGAGCAGGCAAACCATCAATGGCAGCAATTTGATGAATATAGGCGGATCATCGACGCCAACAACCCGCAAATGAAGTCGCGGGCAGAGGCTAGTGTTCTATAAGGATTCATGAAATGTCAAGTTTAATACTTGTTTAATACATCTGTAACTTTCTATTTTAGACAATCACACCTTGACATAAAAATATCAAAAAGTTACCAATAAACCTTTACAGAATAGTGGAAGAATGCATGTGCAGAGGTCACCTTACAGGGAAATGGAAGAGGAAGAAGTTGAGCACTCCCCATCACCATTGCGAATACTGTGATCCTGTGTTATCTGCCTTCTGCTATATAATAAAGGTGTTACTTGTGACTGTGACCTTGGACTGTAGACCCTACCCCAAACAATTGGCATATATAAGGTTTTTGTTGTTTGGGTTTTTTTTGTTTTTGTTTTTTATTTTACAGATAATGATTTGTAGTATTATTAAAGCAGCCCCCAAAATGCTAACAAAAAAAAAGCACAAAGTATGGCTGAACTTATCAGTACCCAAACAATGTATATGACTGAAACAAAAAGACAAATAAAACATAAAAGCAAAAAGTGGAAAACGAAATATAACAAAAAACAAAACTTGTTACAAATTCAATTCACCATCTTATCCGATTTTACATAAAAAAATAAGGAATAAAAAATGAACATTAAAACATTATAAATTAAATACCTTAAACTTGCTAAGTTTTTGCACAAAAATTTGCATCAGTTTTTGCTCAACTTGTGATTTTTTTCATATTGTGCACCCCACATGCCACTTTCATAAAAATTTAGAGGATCATAGGGGAGAGACATGTCCGACTTTGTGTCCGGATGAAAAAAATTGTTTCCCCGTGGACAGGCAGAAGACGCACACGGGCAGTCACTTTTGCCAACCCATTCACCAAGTGAACGGGTTTGAAAACTGACCGCTGGGTTTCCGTCCCCTGTCCAGTTTTGCCGGGGCAGAAGACAGAAATGCACAAACTGGACAATGAACACAGGGGTGAAAGGACCCTTACCAACCACAGTGATATAACAGTTGTGCTTGACATTGCAGGCCAGCAAATTTCTTGTGAATGGCGTTGAGCTGCACAGAGACCACGTGCCCTATAATGCGGAAGCACCACTAATCTGTGGGGATCCCCAGTGTTGATGCCCCATTGATCAGAAATCGATGACCTAAGGATAGATCATCAATAGAGATGATCGAGTACTATTCCAAATGGCCGTTCCGAACAGCACGCACCCATAGGAATGAATGGAAGCGGCCGGCTTAACCCCCTACGTCCCGGCTGTGTCCATTCATTCCTATTGGTGCGTGCTATTTCAAAATGGCTGTTTCCAATAGTACTCGCTCATCTTTAATCATCAATATTAAAATCCCCAAAAATGTTCCTTTACATGACAATATACAGTCTGTACAATTCAGTATCCGAAAAGAAGATAAAGAAAAACAATGTGGAAATAGGGATGACAAATAGACAAGCCAAGGACGGGGGAGACGCCAGCATATAGTAAAATAGTTTACAACTTTAATAACACTCCTATCGATCGATATAAATAGAAAACAAAGATAAAAAATAGTTTTTGATTATTGCAGCTGCTAAAGTATTATACCGTAGCCACAAAAATAATATGTATATAGATTTTTACGTTAAGCTCAGTCGGAGTTACTTTTACATAGCAATTCCCTAATACATCCGCCCGGAGCAGACCTTGTTAGAGGGAATCTCTTGTAGTTAATTCTCTTTTTTCAACATTCTTTAATCTGCTTTCTTTTTCATCTTTAGTTTTGGTGATTGACTATTTCTAATAGAATAAAGGAGAAGGAGGTGATGGGAAATAACACGGGGGCATTCCTGAATCTAAGGAGTGTCCACACAGGGCATCACTGACTCACTGACTCATTAAAGTCTAAAATTCTGGTGGTCAAGAGTTGTAGAGAATGAAAAATCTTGCAAAAACTGTTATTTAGGAAATAAATCATTCATTCGTGTTGCGTTTATACGTTTACTCCAGAGAATGGCAGAATTAAGATGCAGAGCATCCCTCCTTGGCAAGCTGATGGAATGTGGACGGCTGTATTCCCATTACACAAAAGTTAGGTTTATAAGCAGTTGCAAAACCTTATATTCCTGCTCACAAGGACTTGATTAATCAGGCAATTTTCACTATGTGGTTTAGCACTTTGTCCAAAATTATAATATAGCTGTCTTCGCTTCCATTGCTTGCAGTGTACAGGCGAAGGTGTACAGGCCAATCCACAGAACATAGCTCTTAAAGATCACACATAATTTTCTTATCTTGAATTCATATTATGGCATACCTATTAGAAACAGGTACATGACCCTGGAACACATGTTACCTATAGGAGCAAGTTTTTACAGTTTTAACACCCATTTAATAGTATTAATTACACCTTATATACAGTGCCAGATACAGAACTCTCCTTATACACTGTCTACCATTAAGTATTTGGACACCTAATAAAGTTCTGTGGGGGTGGAGTTATGGCCTGGGGGTGTTTCTCCTGGTATGGACTGGGACCCTTGCTCCCAGTACATGGTAAACTCAACGCCGATGCCTATTGCACTATTTTAGATAACATTGTGCTTCCGACATTATGGCGGTTCTATGGGTCGGACCAATGTTACTTCCAGGATGACAACGCCAGCTGTCATGTAGCGAGGTCTACCATGGCTTGGTACAGTGACAATCAGGTTATCCGACTGGACTGTCCTGCTCAGAGTACAGACTTGACCCCTATTGAGCACCTCTGGGACGAGTTGGATCGCTGAACTAAGGGGTGAAGCAGCCGACCAAAATCTGTGAAAGAACTTAACTGTCTTCTCCAAGCTGAATGGAATAAAATACCACGAGCCGTCATACAAGGACTTGTGGAAAGCCCCGGAGGGTGGAGGCTGTAATTGCCGCTCATGCCGCTCGAACCACAGGTGTCCAAATACTTATTGGTAGACAGTGTATATGCATGCTCATAGATGGAAGGCTGCCCATCACTCAGTGAGACTACCCACTAGACTCCAAAGCATTGAAAGAGCATGGATTTCTATCAATAAATTATAACTTGTGCTAATTCTTTTCCCATAAACCCATCCACCAATCTGCTCAGCTTCTGCTCTATAACATGCTGTCAGTAGATATAGATATTGTATCAGGTGTCTTTTACTCTCAAATTTTATCTACACATTAGGGCAGTTTTATTAATATAGGCTCATATATGTAGTAATAATATTAAACAATATATAACCTTGGTGTACCATGTTACCATATACATCAACACAGTGCATGGAGTTTGGTGCATAAAGTGCAGATAAGGCAACTATGACTAGTAAATAAATTGCACAATATACGACTAGGAAGCCATGCTCCCTTCTTTAGATAATTTGCACTGGACTTCAATGCTATTTGACAACTTATTGTCCCCAGTGTTGATAAGCAGTGTTTTTTTCAAGCCACTTTGCACTGCTATTTACTATGGTCTGAAAACTTACCCAAATTCTCCTATGTAAAACTGGGGTCCCATGTTACAAAAAAACGGTACAAAGGTATCTTCTGGTACTATCTGGAAATAAAAGATTGTCCTGTTATAGACACTTATCCCTTATTCATAGGACAAAGTATTAGTGTCCAATCGATGGGCGCCCTATCACCAAGTTCCCAGTGATCAAGAAGACAGGAGTACAAAAATTCCCCTGCTGCACCCCTTAGTTTGGCGATCCAACTAGTCTCGTTGGTGCTCGATAGAGTTCAAGTCTGGGCTCTGTGCAGGCCAGTCCAGTCGGGTAACCCGATTGTCACTGTACCAAGCCATGGTAGACCTCGCTACATGACAGCTGGCGTTGGTATCCTGGAAGTAACATTGGTCCGATCCATAGAACCCCAACTCCTCCTCTGCAGAACTTTACTAGGTGAACAAATACTTATTGGTAGACAGTGTGGAATAGGCTGTCAATGACTGATCAGGCCCACCTTCCGGACTCCTAGATATAGAAAAAGCAAGGACTTCAATCAGTAAATTACAAGTCATACTAGATATTTTCCAATAAAACAATGCATCAATGTGCTGAGCTACACCTGCTCTATAACATGATGTAAGCAGAGTAGACTGGATGTCCAATGTGACTGTTTTCTCTTTAAATCCATGAAAAGGCAGTCAGATTGAGATTTGCTCCTCTATACAATGTCTGTCTATATTCTTCTTGATTTGACTCTAATAAGTGTGGAATTTGCTAACCTTTTCTGTGTCAAGCACATCTTTCTAGAAATCCCCTTCGACCCATTCTATGACCTTTTACTCTGAGATGAGTATTGTCTGCCATCATGCCTCAGTATGGATCTGTTAATGTGTACTACCACCTAAAGTACAAGTATCAGTACTGTTTATACATAGATATATAGAATATCGGAGGGCACACTGGACCCTTACACTGGCAATGTGACAGAGAGCCGTACAGTATACAATAAAATGACACTGTCACATTGTAATAGAAAGAAAACAAGTGTATCTTTATTTCCGAGCCTGACAGATATGAAGCCTTAACGTGTGTTTTCCTTGCTTTGGAATGAAATAGAAAGCCGGTCACTTTGCATTTAAATGGAGCTGGCTTCTATATAATCAGACAAGAGAAAGATACAAACAAAGTGCATATTGAGATTGATGTGCCAAAAATATTCTTTATAGAAATTCAGGGATCGTTCACATAGCATGCAAAAGAGAAACTGCTTAGGAAAGAAGAATATTCTCTACTTTATTATACATCTATACATGTCATCGAGTGACCTGTGGGCCATGAGTAGGACTCGAACTTCTTACATATAGTTCATATTTGTCTTGTTTGTCCATGGGATACCTGATCTAGAATATATTTCCAATATAGAAATATATTGTGCATCATTATGCATAATCGGTCATGCTTGCTGTGGCCTTGGAGATGCCCATACCAATTGGATGGATTTTAGAGTACCTGCTAAGTGGATGGGATTCTGGCTAATCCTATTCACACACTGGAGGAGAAACTCACTCCTATTCATAAGTATACAATGACCAGTCATTGGTATACAATGGTCCAGTCTAAAACATTGGTGGGTAATAAAGGTGCCCTCTGTGCCTGGATGATGGACGAAGAAACTGTGGAGTTGCTTGTGTTTGTCAACGGGTCAAAGGATCTACTCTACTGGGCCATTTGGAGCCTGTTCACCGTGTGTTCATGCCCTCATGTAATTATTGCTCCTTTGTCAGGATTCGGGGACGCCACGGCCTTACTGCTATGCGGCGCAAATACTCCTCTGGCAGTATTTAGTACATTAATGGGTTAAGTTGTCTCCTTGATGTCGGTTTGACTGGCCGGCTATCTGGCCAGTCATTCCTATCTTTTATGGGTGGGGTTGTATCTCAGTTCCGATTTAGGTCCCCTTCCCCATGTTTATGTGCCCGCTATAGCATTCAGTTACTATTTGCAAACTTCCAGGTTCTCTATAACTTTATCTGTACACTTGATACAGTCCTTAAGCTTTGCTTTCTCTTACCCTTCCTGGTTCTTGCCTGTTTAGTTTCCTTGTTTATTTTTGTATTCTATTGCTTACTTATATCTACCACTGGCCTAGTCTGACTACTCTTAACAGCTATTGTTTTCTGTTATCTGCCACTACTAGTAATACTCAGCTTGTTTCTTTTTTACATCTTAGCCCACTGTTCGGGTAACTATAGGGAATCTATTTTAGGTTCCTTTGAGGGGCGTCCTTGTAAAGATGTTACTGAGCTTAGGCAGGTTCAGTCTGGGAATCTGTTAGGGAAAGTTTCCCAACCTGTTTCTTCCCGTGGTCCTGGATTTGCACCTGGCCATAACCAATCCAGGTCATAGGTTGCAAGGACGTCGGGGACTCTCCTTGGCTACGGATTTCTGGGAGCTCCAGGTCAGTGTTTTACATCCTTATAGCCGAGTCAGAACAGCTTAGATGGCGCAGCAATTTGTTGTAGAAATCAATCCTCTTCTCTCACTTCAATAGAAACATGTCTAGCAGTCAACAGTTTCTCACCAAAAGGTACTCTACCCAAAAGTAGCCTCTAAGAGCCTTCTTATAGAGCAGCTGAGGAAGCACTTATATTGTGGTGAGAGCCAATTTCTAATCAGAGAACACCTGTAATTATTTACATATCTGCCGGAAACAGAACTGCATGCCAAGTTTTGCAGCAATCCAACATGTCTGTGGGTGCATTATTTTTATTGTCAATGAGTGTAGATATACACTTCTACATGCTTTATGCATGGCACAGTGTAGACTGCAGCTTTCATAATGAAATAAAAATGTTGATACAATTGTAACGAGAAGTTAACATCTGCTACATTTCTTCCTCTTCTACTCAAGTGTATAGCGTGCAGTCCTCCTCAGTCACGCACATTATTTTTCTACTCTTGCGTAGGTCTCGGGTTAATTGAATCTTGCAATCCCCCATTTTGTGCATTTAATTTCACAGCTCTCAGTTGTGCTCTTCACATATAATCTCCATTATCTTCATTTCACATAGATATTTTTCTTGATGATACCTAGATAAGTCACGGTTTCTCGCCTTCTCACAGGCGAGGGTTAAGGTCCATCTTGCTGGTTCCTTGTGTTAATTTTCCAGTTTAATCAAAATGTTAAAAAAAAAAATCAATACAAAGATGTAATCTTAAAATAATCAAGGTCCTGTAAGGGAAATCTACTGATATACAGTACACTAATTCCTTAATGAAAATCCCTGACGACTTCCAACTCCTTGTACCAAATTATAACAGAAATAGTTCTGCTGTAAACTATAGAAACTATTTAAAAATGGCTGCAAAATCCTAACGAAATTCTATACAGCAGTTGCATAGGACTTTATATTGTGTCTAGAGAGGTTAAGCTATTAGGGTAAGTTCACACGTAGTTTTTGGTCAGGATTTTGAGGCCGTATCCACCTCAAAACCCTGACCAAAAAGATGGCTCCCATTGAAATCAATGGGAGCTGCTCAGGAGTTTTTTCCGGGAGCGGAAGCAAGGTGCTCATCCTTCAAGCCGCATCAGCTCGCGATTCGGCCTGAAGACACTCCCTCCTCCGGACTAGGCTCATTCATTGGGCCTAATCCAGAGCAGAGTGCGTGACTGGATGCCAGTGCAGTGCACCGGCTTCCAGTCGCGGCTACCTGGCTTTTGGTCCGGAACCTAAGGCGGCCTCCACCTCAGGTTCCAGACCAAAAATCGCTGTGTGAATTTACCCTTATTTAGGTCACCCACAACTCTGAACTGACTAGTTATGGAGAGCTGTATCTCCATAAACTAGGGAAATTTGTAATTTAGAATTTTAGGACAACTAAGGCCCTATTTACATCTGTGCTTGGGGACCCCTGGTACAGAAACCTATATGCATAAAAAAGCAGTTACCTAAGGAAACCTGCGGACCCCATAGACTATAATGGGGTCCATGTGGTTTCCACACAAAGCATGTGGAGAGAAAAGTGCTGCTTGCAGCAGTTTTCTGTCCGCATGTTTCGTGCAGAAAACAAATGTAACCCCATTATAGTCTAAGGGGTCCGTGGGGACCACATTTTTATGCATATAGGTTTCCATTCAGGTGTCCCCATGCGGACTTCCCGAATGGAAACCCGAACGCAAATGTGAATAGGGCCTAAGCAGTTACAGGGACCCTTTTAACTACTATTATTTTAAGGGACTGTTTTCTTTCAATTTTGATACCAAATTTTTCTGACTTGTTCAACAAATGGGCTTGGCAAAATGGGAAAAGAGGTGTGGCTTAAATGCCAAGTACCGTATATACTCGAGTATAAGCCGACCCGAATATAAGCCAAGGCCCCTAATTTTACCACAAAAAAAACTGGGAAAACTTATGGGAGAATACCCGCACTGCATCAGAGAACAGGTAAGTTGAACCCTGACTCGCGTATAAGCCGAGAAAGTGTATAAGCATAAAAAATGTGCAGAAAAAGACAGCTTATACTCAAGTATTATACGGTAATAAAAAAAAAAAACCTCAGATCAACCAGAATTAGCCACATTGCTAAACTTGGTATA
Organism: Leptodactylus fuscus; assembly: GCF_031893055.1. Taxonomy (NCBI): domain Eukaryota; kingdom Metazoa; phylum Chordata; class Amphibia; order Anura; family Leptodactylidae; genus Leptodactylus; species Leptodactylus fuscus. Next base: position 38,428,547 of record NC_134266.1, on the reverse strand, counting down.
TTTTTGGACCGTCAATGGTTACACTGTCTACCAGTAAATGCACCTTTGTGTCCTGATGCCACAAGCACATAGTGATAATCATGTAGATGTAGCTTGATATAGTAGATTGTTCTCAGTGTCATAGTTGTGGTTATTTTAGTATACATGTATAGTAATTCTTATGAGTAAGTAGCACTGGCTGTCCTTGGATGGGGCCTGGGTGTACCGCTGACACACAAAATCTCAAGGCTCCATCTGTGAGTTTGGCTTATTATGTTTTCTCTATGCTATTACATTGGTGAAACCCTATTGGCAATGTGTTCCTGGAAATGACACAACACTGTAATCAGAGAATAATCTACATAAAATATGGTTTGCTTAGAATATTATGTCTCATTTTCAGTAACTAAATCTATGCGCATTGCCAAAGGAGTGTACAAGCTCTGGAAATCAGCGGTGGTCTGAGATCATAGACTTCACCTGTAGGATAATATCAGATCATAACAAGAACATCGTGACTGTAGTTTTTGCCCTGTTAAAGGTAAAATTTTGATTGTATCTGATTTGTCATAAGTATATTTGACAATATACAAGTAAGCGAAGAGCAAAATGTGGAACAGAAAATCAAAGACATACAAAATATTTGGCCGCAGGTCACAGATGATCAGTAATGGTCAGAACAGTACATGGCTCTTACTCTTATTGGAAAACCATCGTTCTCTAACCATCTCATGGATACGTCATGCTGAAACATGTGGTCAACATCAAAACTAAACCAAATCAAAACCCAGACTACATATCTGCAGACGAGAAGAGGAAACTCTACATCCTACTGGGAGAAGAAGAGGCCACTGTGGAGATCGCTGCCCAATACGTGTCCAGCTGTCACCAAACAAGAGGAAGATGAGACGCATGGACTATCAAACCACCCATCCCCCATGGACTATTAAGCCCCCCATCACCTGTATACCCACTGACACCCCAACGCCCCATACAAGAATGAGGAGACCCTATAGACACAAACCCCCAACCCACGAACCCCATACCCATCCCCCTCCACCACGCCCAACTTTCTTTTTGCTTTGGCAACACCAAATGTTTTATTCTTTGGTTTTTGGTTTTATCCTTTGGTAATGCTAATAAAGCTTATTTGCAGAGCTATGAGTATAGAGGATCCAGAACTGTTGTTATGTAGGGTTGAGCCGATCTTGAGATTTCAGGATCGTTTTTAAAATCCGATTTTTGATAATTTTCCAGCCGATCCTGATCGTGAAATTTGCTTGACTGCCGATCGGGATCCGATCTTTCCCGATCCCTCAACCCTACAGTTATGCCATGGTGAAATAGAGTATGTACTAAAGCAGACCTGTCCGGAGAGGGGACAGACTCTACATAAGGTGGATGCTTATATAAAATGATATACCTGCACATGGACAGACTTATCCTAGGTTCACAACTGCATTCAGGATTCCATTCTCCAGGTTCACTTTGGGACCCGAAAAATAGAAACCCAATTCGCTTAAAAAGCAGTTACTCTGAGAACCCCACACACTATAAAGGGGTCCACTGGATTTTCTCCTGAAAAATGCACTTTACATGCAGAATGGGGAACTCAATCCCAAGTGTTAACCAAGCTCAGGTGTGAACCGAGCCTTAGCTATGCGATAGAAGTTAGGATGAAAAGTGAGAGACAGCCAGGGGTACACACCAGGGGTGCACTATATTTCAGTTGAAACAGGCAGCCAGTAGAAAATTAAAGATGAACCTTTATTCACAACACAAGAGGTTGTAATTTCTTATGGCTGAGGCCCCACATTGTGGAAATTTTATAGTTTTTTGAACTGAAGCCAGGAGTGGATTGAGCAGAAGGGAGAAGTATAAGAATCTCCTATATATTTCCCATTCCTCTTGTAGTCATTATTGACGTTGGCTCAAAAAAATGCAGCAAAATCTGCAACAACAAAAGAAAAACTGTTTCAGCAACGTGAGGCCTCAGCCTTTGAGGGTGCCTTCACACGGAGTTTATGCTCCGTGTATTCTGTCTAGAAGATGCCCGTTATACAAACAAGCCATTGAACTCAATGACTCAAATAACTACATTTTACACGTGTATTTTTACACGTGTAAAATGGACAGAATACACGGAGCGTAGACAGAATACACGGAGCGTAAACTCCGTGTGAAGGCACCCTTATACATCTTTGTGATGAATGAAATTTAGAGGTAAAGATGGAGGGAGCTGCTGTGCTTCCAAATATAGATGTAGGGGGCAACACGGTGGTTCAGTGGTTAGCACTGTAGCCTTGCAGCGCTGGAGTCCTGGGTTAGAATCCCACCAGGAACAACATCTGCAAGGAGTTTGTATGTTTTCCCTGTGTTTGCGTGGATTTCCTCCCATTCTACAAAGATATGCTGATTGGGAAAAAATGTACATTGTGTTCCCTATATGGGGCTCACAATCTACATTAAATAAATAAATAGATGTAGCATTTACTTTACTTCTTAAAAGATATATCATTGGATTATATTGGTTGTTATATGATAAAATGGGCCTGTTAAATATTATATATTTACAATATTCTCTAGCAGACATGGGGTTAACACTCTACTGACATCATATCTGTTGTATTTTGGGTACATGGGTGCGGTTAGAGTACACCATAGTAGAAATCTCCCTACATAGCTGTAACATGGAAGGTAACACCCACTCTCATGAATATAAATGAGTGACAGACACACACGTCGTCGTCGTCATCCATGAGGGGGATCCATGGGGAATCTATGGCAGGTCTGTCTGCCATCCCTCTCTGTCATCCTGGACAAGATGTCGTGAATATCCCAAGTCCACCAACCAGATGACAAGCATGAACCAAGCTGTAACTACAAGATATCCAGATGATTTAACTTCTCTGAAGATGTAAGCTATTGACAATTGACTGATATTTGTGTTATTTGGACATTTTCCCTGTTCCTGTGTTTTCCTTCAAGATATTAATAAACCTCTACACTGTTTTATAACAAGCTGACTTCTTCCTATCGTGGATAAGGCCTTCAACACGTGACACAAGTCTATCCCACAATTTCAAGGCTAGGTACGGATATTTAACAGTGGATACAAGTCTCACCGGCAAATACAAGATATTTAACAGTGGCGAGCCAGCACGGTTGGTTTTTTTCCTGTTTTTCTCGTTCCGTTCACTTGCAATTAAGGGGGAAGAGAGGAGTATTTTGCAAGTTGTATGAATTGCAAGATTCAGGAAGACTTCGAAAAAGAACTTATATTGGTGAGATACAGATGACTGTTGTACGTGTTATATGATACGGAAGCCTGTGTGAGGAAAGCCTGTGAGGAAATACAGAAGGACCACAAGTGCCAGACGTACTGAGACGTTCTGATGACAGGGACCAACTGTTCCAAGGACAAGCTAAAGGTGAAGCTTTCTACAGTGGTGAGTAAAGATTTTACTTTTAAAGTATGGAAAAATTTGAGTCATTGTCTAAAAAATGTAACGTTGAGTTTAAAATTGTGGCTAGTGACAATTTAGCGAGTATATGGCAAGATTTGTATACACAATGTGAGCAGGCAAATTCTAAGATTGAAAATAGAATTTGTTCTACAAAAGAGAAGCAGGTATTTAGGAATATAGCTTCTTTGGTAAAGATTTTTAATGACATGGTAACAGAAAAGAAATTAAGTAATAGTATGCATAAATCTGTTCAGACAGATGAGAAATCTCAATATGTTGATAAAGAGCACCATGTGGCAGTAATGGCCATAGATGGTGAGGAACAAATGATACAAGAAACTGAATTGAAATTAAAATCTCAGGAATATTTGATCAGTCTGAGTAAAGCCATTCCCACATATGATGTAAAGATCCATGTGTGTAGAAACTCAGAAATTTTTGAAAGCCATGCAGAGAAATTTGATCTAAATATTGAACAGAGAAATAAACTGTTTAAATTATGGCTTCCTATTGATTTTACAGAACGTTTGTCTGCAAAAATGTCTTATGATAATGAGTCAAATGAATGGTTAAAAGACAGTGATGTGGAGAGATTAAAGAAACTAATCTGGTGCACTAGAGGTGACAGCATGCCAACACCTGATATACTGAATGAGATAAAGATTGGCAGAAAAGAATGTACATATGCATTCATGTCTAAATTTGAGAGAACATACAAAACTGTCATTCAAAAGGTGAACTCTTCATCTATGGTGAAAAGTTTTGTTAAAAAGTTCAAATTCTTGGATGCAGTCACCCTTGCCAGTGCGTCAGATAAGAAGACTTTATTTGAAGCTGCTAGTTTATTGGACATGGCCAGAAGACATCAGAAACATATGTCAAATGTAAATCGAGTATGTCCAAAGCAAAAAGCAAAGCCTATTAAGAGACATCTGTCAAATCATGTTAAAGTGTCCCCTATTTATAGGAGGGAAAGTGACAAAATCTATGAGAAACGTAGGAAATTACATGTTGCATATAAACCATATGCCATGCAAGAAAATCCACAAATTGAAATTCCATTATTAACTGAAATTAAAGAATTGCAGCCAGCCAAATCTATTGAGTATCTGCAAAAGAATGTATCTGGGAATGTACCAGTTGTCTCCAAAATGTCAGATCTTCCCAGTAACCAAGAGGAATTTGAGCTACCTAATATTTTTAGGAAAAGGGCAAGCTTGGCATTCTCTAATGACCTGGTGGAGTTATTGTGGGATGTGATTGACAGGAAGGTCAGGGGTCGAGTTTAAAAGTATCTCTGAAGGAATGACTGTCTATTGAGTATTTACTTATGTACTATCTGGCTATGTAAAGAGAAATCCCTTTTACATGAGGAGAAGTCCAATGATCAGGTATAACCCACATGATTATGTGATAATGTTTGTAAAATAATCCTAATTATGCTATTGTGAATAATACTATGGATCATATTATTATTAGAGATGAGCGAACAGTGTTCTATCGAACTCATGTTCGATCGGATATTAGGCTGTTCGGCATGTTCGAATCGAATCGAACACCGCGTGGTAAAGTGCGCCATTACTCGATTCCCCTCCCACCTTCCCTGGCGCCTTTTTTGCTCCAATAACAGCGCAGGGTAGGTGGGACAGGAACTACGACACCGGTGACGTTGAAAAAAGTAGGCAAAACCCATTGGCTGCCGAAAACATGTGACCTCTAATTTAAAAGAACAGCGACGCCCAGCTTCGCGTCATTCTGAGCTTGCAATTCACCGAGGACGGAGGTTTCCGTCCAGCTAGCTAGGGCTTAGATTCTGGGTAGGCAGGGACAGGCTAGGATAGGAAGGAGAAGACAACCAACAGCTCTTGTAAGAGCTAAATTCCAGGGAGAAGCTTGTCAGTGTAACGTGGCACTGACGGGCTCAATCGCCGCAACCCAGCTTTCCCAGGATCCTGAATGGAATACACTGTCAGTGTATTCCCGTATACCCGATATATACCCCGATACCCGTTCCAACGGTGTGCCCCCCCACCTTCACCCCAGAAATACCCTGCAAGTCCCCTAGCAATAGAATTGGGGCTATATACACCCACAATTTTTACTACTGGTATACAGTGCCATTGTCTGACTGGGAATTCAAAGAATATATTGGGAATACAAATACCCTCATTTCTTGCTACTGCCATATAGTGCCAGTTTCTGACTGGTAATTCAAAGAATATATTGGGGTTACGTGCACCCACAATTTTTACTACTGGTATACAGTGCCATTGTCTGACTGGGAATTCAAAGAGTATATTGGGAATACAAATACCCTCATTTCTTGCTACTGCCATATAGTGCCAGTTTCTGACTGGGAATTCAAAGAATATATTGGGGTTACGTGCACCCACAATTTTTACTACTGGTATACAGTGCCATTGTCTGACTGGGAATTCAAAGAATATATTGGGGTTATAAATACCCTCATTTCTTGCTACTGCCATATAGTGCCAGTTTCTGACTGGTAATTCAAAGAATATATTGGGGTTACGTGCACCCACAATTTTTACTACTGGTATACAGTGCCATTGTCTGACTGGGAATTCAAAGAATATATTGGGAATACAAATACCCTCATTTCTTGCTACTGCCATATAGTGCCAGTTTCTGACTGGGAATTCAAAGAATATATTGGGGTTACGTGCACCCACAATTTTTACTACTGGTATACAGTGCCATTGTCTGACTGGGAATTCAAAGAATATATTGGGGTTATAAATACCCTCATTTCTTGCTACTGCCATATAGTGCCAGTTTCTGACTGGTAATTCAAAGAATATATTGGGGTTACGTGCACCCACAATTTTTACTACTGGTATACAGTGCCATTGTCTGACTGGGAATTCAAAGAGTATATTGGGAATACAAATACCCTCATTTCTTGCTACTGCCATATAGTGCCAGTTTCTGACTGGGAATTCAAAGAATATATTGGGGTTACGTGCACCCACAATTTTTACTACTGGTATACAGTGCCATTGTCTGACTGGGAATTCAAAGAATATATTGGGGTTATAAATACCCTCATTTCTTGCTACTGCCATATAGTGCCAGTTTCTGACTGGTAATTCAAAGAATATATTGGGGTTACGTGCACCCACAATTTTTACTACTGGTATACAGTGCCATTGTCTGACTGGGAATTCAAAGAGTATATTGGGAATACAAATACCCTCATTTCTTGCTACTGCCATATAGTGCCAGTTTCTGACTGGTAATTCAAAGAATATATTGGGGTTACGTGCACCCACAATTTTTACTACTGGTATACAGTGCCATTGTCTGACTGGGAATTCAAAGAATATATTGGGGTTATAAATACCCTCATTTCTTGCTACTGCCATATAGTGCCAGTTTCTGACTGGTAATTCAAAGAATATATTGGGGTTACGTGCACCCACAATTTTTACTACTGGTATACAGTGCCATTGTCTGACTGGGAATTCAAAGAGTATATTGGGAATACAAATACCCTCATTTCTTGCTACTGCCATATAGTGCCAGTGTCTGACTGGGAATTCAAAGAATATATTGGGGTTACGTGCACCCACAATTTTTACTACTGGTATACAGTGCCATTGTCTGACTGGGAATTCAAAGAATATATTGGGGTTATAAATACCCTCATTTCTTGCTACTGCCATATAGTGCCAGTTTCTGACTGGTAATTCAAAGAATATATTGGGGTTACGTGCACCCACAATTTTTACTACTGGTATACAGTGCCATTGTCTGACTGGGAATTCAAAGAGTATATTGGGAATACAAATACCCTCATTTCTTGCTACTGCCATATAGTGCCAGTTTCTGACTGGGAATTCAAAGAATATATTGGGGTTACGTGCACCCACAATTTTTACTACTGGTATACAGTGCCATTGTCTGACTGGGAATTCAAAGAATATATTGGGGTTATAAATACCCTCATTTCTTGCTACTGCCATATAGTGCCAGTTTCTGACTGGTAATTCAAAGAATATATTGGGGTTACGTGCACCCACAATTTTTACTACTGGTATACAGTGCCATTGTCTGACTGGGAATTCAAAGAGTATATTGGGAATACAAATACCCTCATTTCTTGCTACTGCCATATAGTGCCAGTTTCTGACTGGTAATTCAAAGAATATATTGGGGTTACGTGCACCCACAATTTTTACTACTGGTATACAGTGCCATTGTCTGACTGGGAATTCAAAGAATATATTGGGGTTATAAATACCCTCATTTCTTGCTACTGCCATATAGTGCCAGTTTCTGACTGGTAATTCAAAGAATATATTGGGGTTACGTGCACCCACAATTTTTACTACTGGTATACAGTGCCATTGTCTGACTGGGAATTCAAAGAGTATATTGGGAATACAAATACCCTCATTTCTTGCTACTGCCATATAGTGCCAGTGTCTGACTGGGAATTCAAAGAATATATTGGGGTTACGTGCACCCACAATTTTTACTACTGGTATACAGTGCCATTGTCTGACTGGGAATTCAAAGAATATATTGGGGTTATAAATACCCTCATTTCTTGCTACTGCCATATAGTGCCAGTTTCTGACTGGTAATTCAAAGAATATATTGGGGTTACGTGCACCCACAATTTTTACTACTGGTATACAGTGCCATTGTCTGACTGGGAATTCAAAGAATATATTGGGAATACAAATACCCTCATTTCTTGCTACTGCCATATAGTGCCAGTTTCTGACTGGGAATTCAAAGAATATATTGGGGTTACGTGCACCCACAATTTTTACTACTGGTATACAGTGCCATTGTCTGACTGGGAATTCAAAGAATATATTGGGGTTATAAATACCCTCATTTCTTGCTACTGCCATATAGTGCCAGTTTCTGACTGGTAATTCAAAGAATATATTGGGGTTACGTGCACCCACAATTTTTACTACTGGTATACAGTGCCATTGTCTGACTGGGAATTCAAAGAGTATATTGGGAATACAAATACCCTCATTTCTTGCTACTGCCATATAGTGCCAGTTTCTGACTGGGAATTCAAAGAATATATTGGGGTTACGTGCACCCACAATTTTTACTACTGGTATACAGTGCCATTGTCTGACTGGGAATTCAAAGAATATATTGGGGTTATAAATACCCTCATTTCTTGCTACTGCCATATAGTGCCAGTTTCTGACTGGTAATTCAAAGAATATATTGGGGTTACGTGCACCCACAATTTTTACTACTGGTATACAGTGCCATTGTCTGACTGGGAATTCAAAGAGTATATTGGGAATACAAATACCCTCATTTCTTGCTACTGCCATATAGTGCCAGTTTCTGACTGGTAATTCAAAGAATATATTGGGGTTACGTGCACCCACAATTTTTACTACTGGTATACAGTGCCATTGTCTGACTGGGAATTCAAAGAATATATTGGGGTTATAAATACCCTCATTTCTTGCTACTGCCATATAGTGCCAGTTTCTGACTGGTAATTCAAAGAATATATTGGGGTTACGTGCACCCACAATTTTTACTACTGGTATACAGTGCCATTGTCTGACTGGGAATTCAAAGAGTATATTGGGAATACAAATACCCTCATTTCTTGCTACTGCCATATAGTGCCAGTGTCTGACTGGGAATTCAAAGAATATATTGGGGTTACGTGCACCCACAATTTTTACTACTGGTATACAGTGCCATTGTCTGACTGGGAATTCAAAGAGTATATTGGGAATACAAATACCCTCATTTCTTGCTACTGCCATATAGTGCCAGTGTCTGACTGGGAATTCAAAGAATATATTGGGGTTACGTGCACCCACAATTTTTACTACTGGTATACAGTGCCAATTTCTAACTAGGAATTCAAAATGCGCAAGGCTCCCGGAAAGGGACGTGGACGAGGCCGTGGGCGAGGTCGGGGGAATGGTTCTGGGGAGCAAGGTAGCAGTGAAGCCACAGGGCGTCCCGTGCCTACTCCTGTGGGGCAGCAAGCATTGCGCCACTCCACAGTGCCAGGGTTGCTTGCCACATTAACTAAACTGCAGGGTACAAACCTTAGTAGGCCCGAGAACCAGGAACAGGTCTTGCAATGGCTGTCAGAGAACGCTTACAGCACATTGTCCAGCAGCCAGTCAGACTCTGCCTCCTCTCCTCCTATTACCCAACAGTCTTGTCTTCCTTCCTCCCAAAATTCCGAAGCTTTACAGAACAATAACCCAAACTGTCCCTGCTCCCCAGAGCTGTTCTCCGCTCCTTTCATTGTCCCTCAACCTGCCTCTCCACGTCACGATTCCACGAACCTAACAGAGGAGCATCTGTGTCCAGATGCTCAAACACTAGAGTCTCCTCCATCTCCGTTCGATTTGGTGGTGGATGACCAGCAACCCACCCTCATCGACGATGATGTGACGCAGTTGCCGTCAGGGCATCCAGTTGACTGGCGCATTGTGCGGGAGGAGGAGATGAGACAGGAGTTGGAAGAGGAAGTGGTGGATGATGAGGACACTGACCCGACCTGGACAGGGGGGATGTCAAGCGGGGAAAGTAGTGTGGATGTTGAGGCAGGTGCAGCACCAAAAAGGGTAGCTAGAGGCAGAGGCAGAGGTCAGCAGCTTAGGCGAAGCCAGGCCACACCCGGAATCTCCCAAGATGTTCCAGTTCGTACCCAGCCCCGAAAAACTCCCACCTCGAGGGCACGTTTCTCGAAGGTGTGGAGTTTTTTCAAGGAATGCGCCGAGGACAGATATAGTGTTGTCTGCACAATTTGCCTCTCGAAATTGATTAGGGGCTCTGAGAAGAGCAACCTGTCCACCACTTCAATGCGCCGTCATTTGGAATCCAAGCACTGGAATCAGTGGCAGGCAGCAACGGCAGGACAAAGGCCGCCTGCCGTTCACGCCACTGCCACTGCCTCTGCCTCTGCCTCTGCCACTGCCACTGCTGACTGTGCTGGCGATGCACTCCAGAGGACGAGCCAGGACACCACTTCATCTGCCTCCGCCACTTTGTTGACTTCTACCTCATCCTCCCCTGGTCCTGTCTTATCTCCTTCTCCTGCACCATCAAAGGCACCATCAGGCGTTTCTTTACAACAACCCACCATCTCTCAGACATTGGAGCGGCGGCAGAAATACACTGCTAACCACCCACACGCGCAAGCCTTGAACGCCAACATCGCTAAACTGCTGGCCCAGGAGATGTTGGCGTTCCGGCTTGTTGAAACTCCCGCCTTCCTGGACCTGATGGCAACTGCGGCACCTCGCTATGCCGTCCCTAGCCGTCACTACTTCTCCCGGTGTGCCGTCCCCGCCTTGCACCAGCACGTGTCACTCAACATCAGGCGGGCCCTTAGTTCCGCGCTTTGCACAAAGGTCCACTTGACCACCGACGCGTGGACAAGTGCATGCGGACAGGGACGCTACATTTCACTGACGGCACACTGGGTAAATGTAGTTGAGGCTGGGACTGCTTCCCAAACTGGCCCGGTGTACCTCGTCTCCCCGCCTAACATTCCTGGCAGGGACACGAGAAGAACACCCCCCTCCTCCTCCTCCTCTACCGCCTCCTCCTCCGCCTCCTCCTCCGCCACCGCCTCCTCCTCCGCTGTTAGATTGACCCCAGCTACGAGTTGGAAACGTTGCAGCACTGGCGTTGGTAGACGTCAGCAGGCTGTGCTGAAGCTGATCAGCTTGGGGGACAGACAGCACACTGCCTCCGAGGTGAGGGATGCCCTCCTCGATGAGACGGCAATATGGTTTGAGCCGCTGCACCTGGGCCCAGGCATGGTCGTTTGTGATAACGGCCGGAACCTGGTAGCAGCTCTGGAGCTTGCCGGACTCCAACATGTTCCATGCCTGGCCCACGTCTTCAACCTAGTGGTGCAACGTTTCCTAAAGAGCTACCCCAATGTTCCAGAGCTACTGGTGAAAGTGCGGCGCATGTGCGCCCACTTTCGCAAGTCGACAGTAGCCGCTGCTAGCTTAAAATCTCTCCAGCAACGCCTGCATGTGCCACAACACCGGCTTTTGTGCGACGTCCCCACACGCTGGAACTCAACGTTTCAGATGTTGAATAGAGTGGTTGAGCAGCAGAGACCTTTGATGGAATACCAGCTACAAAACCCTAGGGTGCCACAAAGTCAGCTGCCTCAGTTTCACATCCATGAGTGGCCATGGATGAGAGACCTTTGTGACATCCTACGGGTCTTTGAGGAGTCCACAAGGAGGGTGAGCTCTGAGGATGCGATGGTGAGCCTTACAATCCCGCTCTTGTGTGTTCTGAGAGAATCCCTGATTGACATCAGGGATAACTCAGATCACACAGAGGAGTTAGGGATAGCATCCGATCCGTCACAGCTGGAGAGTAGGTCCACACATCTGTCCGCTTCACTGCGTTTAATGGAGGAGGAGGAGGAGGAGGAGGAGGAGGAAGAAGAGTTGTCCGATGATGTGATGGTGATACAGGAGGCTTCCGGGCAACTTCGAATCGTCCCATTGTTGCAGCGCGGATGGGTAGACATGGAGGATGAGGAGGAAATGGAGATTGAACTTTCCGGTGGGGCCAGAGGAGTCATGCCAACTAACACTGTGGCAGACATGGCTGAGTTCATGTTGGGGTGCTTTACAACCGACAAGCGTATTGTCAAAATCATGGAGGACAACCAGTACTGGATCTTTGCTATCCTTGACCCCCGGTATAAAAACAACATCTCGTCTTTTATTCCGGTAGAGGGGAGGGCCAATCGCATCAATGCTTGCCACAGGCAATTGGTGCAGAATATGATGGAGATGTTTCCAGCATGTGACAGTGGCGGCAGGGAGGGCAGTTCCTCCAGTAGGCAACCAAGTTCTCACCGGTCCACACAAACGAGGGGCACACTGTCTAAGGTCTGGGACACCTTGATGGCACCCCCTCGCCAAAGTGCCGCCACGGAGGGTCCTAGTGTCACCAGGCGTGAGAAGTATAGGCGCATGTTGCGGGAATACCTTTCCGACCACAGCCCTGTCCTCTCCGACCCCTCTGCGCCCTACACGTATTGGGTGTCGAAGTTGGACCTGTGGCTTGAACTTGCCCTATATGCCTTGGAGGTGCTGTCCTGTCCTGCCGCCAGCGTCCTATCTGAGAGGGTGTTCAGTGCAGCCGGTGGCATCATCACTGACAAGCGCACCCGTCTGTCAGCTGAGAGTGCCGACCGGCTCACTTTGATAAAAATGAACCACCACTGGATAGAGCCTTCATTTTTGTGCCCACCTGTGTAAAGCACCCCAACATGAAACTCCATGTCTGTACTCAACCTCTCCAATTCCTCCGCATCCTCATACTCATCCACCATAAGCGTTGCACAATTCTGCTAATACTAGGCTCCCTCCAACATGATTTCCCCCAACTCTGCTGGTTAGAGGCTCCCTCCACCCTGATTTCCACCAACTCTGCTGGTTAGAGGCTCCCTCCACCCTGCTTTCCCACAACTCTGCTGGTTAGAGGCTCCTTCCACCATGAATTTGCCCAAACTGGGCTGTTTAGAGGCTCCCTCCACCATGAATTGGTCCAAACTGGGCTGGTTAGAGGCTCCCTCCACCATTAATTGGTCCAAACTGGGCTGGTTAGAGGCTCCCTCCACCATGAATTTGCCCAAACTGGGCTGTTTAGAGGCTCCCTCCACCATGAATTTGCCCAAACTGGGCTGTTTAGAGGCTCCCTCCACCATGAATTGGTCCAAACTGGGTTTTTTAGAGGCTCCCTCCACCATGAATTGGTCCAAACTGGGGTGGTTAGAGGCTCCCTCCACCATTAATTGGTCCAAACTGGGCTGGTTAGAGGCTCCCTCCACCATGAATTGGTCCAAACTGGGCTGGTTAGAGGCTCCCTCCACCATGAATTGGTCCAAACTGGGGTGGTTAGAGGCTCCCTCCACCATTAATTGGTCCAAACTGGGCTGGTTAGAGGCTCCCTCCACCATTAATTGGTCCAAACTGGGCTGGTTAGAGGCTCCCTCCACCATGAATTTGCCCAAACTGGGCTGTTTAGAGGCTCCCTCCACCATTAATTGGTCCAAACTGGGCTGGTTAGAGGCTCCCTCCACAATTAATTGGTCCAAACTGGGCTAATTAGAGGCTCCCTCCACCATGAATTGGTCCAAACTGGGTTTTTTAGAGGCTCCCTCCACCATGAATTTGCCCAAACTGGGCTGTTTAGAGGCTCCCTCCACCATGAATTGGTCCAAACTGGGCTGGTTAGAGGCTCCCTCCACCATGAATTTCCCAAAACTTGGCTGTTTAGAGGCTCCCTCCACCATTAATTGGTCCAAACTGGGCTGGTTAGAGGCTCCCTCCACCATGAATTGGTCCAAACTGGGGTTTTTAGAGGCTCCCTCCACCATGAATTGGTCCAAACTTGGCTGTTTAGAGGCTCCCTCCACCATGAATTGGTCCAAACTGGGGTGGTTAGAGGCTCCCTCCACCATTAATTGGTCCAAACTGGGCTGGTTAGAGGCTCCCTCCACCATTAATTGGTCCAAACTGGGCTGGTTAGAGGCTCCCTCCACCATGAATTTGCCCAAACTGGGCTGTTTAGAGGCTCCCTCCACCATGAATTTGCCCAAACTGGGCTGGTTAGAGGCTCCCTCCACCATGAATTGGTCCAAACGGGTTTTTAGAGGCTCCCTTCACCATGAATTGGTCCAAACTTGGCTGTTTAGAGGCTCCCTCCACCATGAATTGGTCCAAACTGGGGTGGTTAGAGGCTCCCTCCACCATTAATTGGTCCAAACTGGGCTGGTTAGAGGCTCCCTCCACCATTAATTGGTCCAAACTGGGCTGGTTAGAGGCTCCCTCCACCATGAATTGGTCCAAACTGGGGTTTTTAGAGGCTCCCTCCACCATGAATTGGTCCAAACTTGGCTGTTTAGAGGCTCCCTCCACCATTAATTGGTCCAAACTGGGCTGGTTAGAGGCTCCCTCCACCATGAATTGGTCCAAACTGGGTTTTTTAGAGGCTCCCTCCACCATGAATTTGCCCAAACTGGGCTGTTTAGAGGCTCCCTCCACCATGAATTGGTCCAAACTGGGTTTTTTAGAGGCTCCCTCCACCATGAATTGGTCCAAACTGGGCTGGTTAGAGGCTCCCTCCACCATGAATTGGTCCAAACTGGGGTGGTTAGAGGCTCCCTCCACCATTAATTGGTCCAAACTGGGCTGGTTAGAGGCTCCCTCCACCATTAATTGGTCCAAACTGGGCTGGTTAGAGGCTCCCTCCACCATGAATTTGCCCAAACTGGGCTGTTTAGAGGCTCCCTCCACCATTAATTGGTCCAAACTGGGCTGGTTAGAGGCTCCCTCCACAATTAATTGGTCCAAACTGGGCTAATTAGAGGCTCCCTCCACCATGAATTGGTCCAAACTGGGTTTTTTAGAGGCTCCCTCCACCATGAATTTGCCCAAACTGGGCTGTTTAGAGGCTCCCTCCACCATGAATTGGTCCAAACTGGGCTGGTTAGAGGCTCCCTCCACCATGAATTTCCCAAAACTTGGCTGTTTAGAGGCTCCCTCCACCATTAATTGGTCCAAACTGGGCTGGTTAGAGGCTCCCTCCACCATGAATTGGTCCAAACTGGGCTGGTTAGAGGCTCCCTCCACCATTAATTGGTCCAAACTGGGCTGGTTAGAGGCTCCCTCCACCATGAATTTGCCCAAACTGGGCTGGTTAGAGGCTCCCTCCACCATGAATTGGTCCAAACTGGGTTTTTTAGAGGCTCCCTCCACCATGAATTTGCCCAAACTGGGCTGGTTAGAGGCTCCCTCCACCATGAATTGGTCCAAACTGGGCTGGTTAGAGGCTCCCTCCACCATGAATTTGCCCAAACTGGGCTGTTTAGAGGCTCCCTCCACCATTAATTGGTCCAAACTGGGCTGGTTAGAGGCTCCCTCCACCATGAATTTGCCCAAACTGGGCTGTTTAGAGGCTCCCTCCACCATGAATTGGTCCAAACTGGGTTTTTTAGAGGCTCCCTCCACCATGAATTGGTCCAAACTGGGCTGGTTAGAGGCTCCCTCCACCATGAATTTCCCAAAACTTGGCTGTTTAGAGGCTCCCTCCACCATGAATTGGTCCAAACTGGGCTGGTTAGAGGCTCCCTCCACCATGAATTTCCCAAAACTTGGCTGTTTAGAGGCTCCCTCCACCATGAATTGGTCCAAACTGGGCTGGTTAGAGGCTCCCTCCACCATTAATTGGTCCAAACTGGGCTGGTTAGAGGCTCCCTCCACCATGAATTGGTCCAAACTGGGTTTTTTAGAGGCTCCCTCCACCATGAATTTGCCCAAACTGGGCTGTTTAGAGGCTCCCTCCACCATGAATTGGTTCAAACTGGGCTGGTTAGAGGCTCCCTCCACCATTAATTGGTCCAAACTGGGCTGGTTAGAGGCTCCCTCCACCATTAATTGGTCCAAACTGGGCTGGTTAGAGGCTCCCTCCACCATGAATTTGCCCAAACTGGGCTGGTTAGAGGCTCCCTCCACCATGAATTGGTCCAAACTGGGTTTTTTAGAGGCTCCCTCCACCATGAATTTGCCCAAACTGGGCTGGTTAGAGGCTCCCTCCACCATGAATTGGTCCAAACTGGGGTTTTTAGAGGCTCCCTCCACCATGAATTTGCCCAAACTGGGGTGTTTAGAGGCTCCCTCCACCATGAATTTGCCCAAACTCTGCTGGTTAGAGGCTCAATCCACCCTGATTTTCAAAACAAATGTTGGTGCCAACCTCAACTTACTACAAGGGCCAAATTCACTGCTGGTGACAAGCTCTCCTCACTGCAAGTGCCAAATACACATGTTTCAAGGTGTTTTCCTACTGTCAGAGAGGTGGTATTGAGTGTGTAAAGTGTGTAGTTGTTAGGCTGTGATGTTGGGGTAATAGAGGGTCTTTGGTGTGTTAGATGCCCCCAGACATGCTTCCCCTGCTGTCCCAGTGTCATTCCAGAGGTGTTGGCATCATTTCCTGGGGTGTCATAGTGGACTTGGTGACCCTCCAGACACGGATTTGGGTTTCCCCCTTAACGAGTATCTGTTCCCCATAGACTATAATGGGGTTCGAAACCCGTTCGAACACACGAACATTGAGCGGCTGTTCGAATCGAATTTCGAACCTCGAACATTTTAGTGTTCGCTCATCTCTAATTATTATATATATACACACACATATAGGAGGAGAGCCTGATGTGTGGTGACAGATTTTTGTCATAGTCCACTCTCTGGATGCAGAGAGAGGAGGAACATGTTATGTACATTATATGAATATGATCAAATAGTACTAGGGATCCATAAAGTTATTAAATTTTCCATTGGTTAAAATCATTATTGTATTAATTAGTTTTTTTGCTAAAGTTTATCTATTTTTTTCTCTTCAGATATAGATATATGGAAAAATGGATCAGTTCAATCAGTGATGTCCATTCATTCATCATTCATTCCTTCTAGCCAAAAGAATGCATGGAGTGTCTAACTATTAATGAGTAAACAAATTAACATGATGTGACTGATAATGCATGATAAAGTGATATAAGTCCTAACTTACCTTAAGCATGTTTGTCAATAGTTTCATGTAAAGTCCATGTTTTTAGGATTTTCAAGTTATAATCCATTTTGTTTAAAGGCATGCAACTAGGCATGGAGTTCTTACAGTGAATCAATGTCCGTTCATGTGGTCAGTTGATTGACAGCAACACACTGTGACCTGTGACCCTGATGGGCTGGTCAGTATAAGTGTTATGTGTGTTATGTGTCCACTGGTGTATACAACAGATCTGTGACATCACAAATAGGCCTAAGAAAATCAGGATGCATCCAACAAGGAAAAAAGGAAAATATATCCAACAAAGAGACGTCTATTTTCTTTCTACTGTCTATTTTCTTTTTCTACTATTTTCTATTTCTTTCTATTTTTTTATCTTATATGATCCTCTATATTAAATTGGGAAATTAGCAAATATATGTGAAATCCATTGAAAGGAACCTCATATGTTTATACCTACAGGAAAACCAAGTGTTTAAGTCACATGAGCTGAGAGAAAAGGTGACAGCTGCACTACAAAGCAAAGTTATTTTAGGTGAACATTCTGTAGGAAAAAGTAGCTTTTGAGAAGATACAGATAATCTTCAATATATTTGTTCAAACCTGACAAATAATAAAGGTTTATTGTGGTAATTGGATCATGGGATAATAAATATATTAGTTATGGTGGGAAAATCTAGTTAGCTATAGCCAGTATTGCAGTATTGATTTATTGTATTATTATTCATTATGTATTCTTACATGTACACACACACTTGCATACACTTACACACATCAACATCTACAAACATCGGGAAAACATAAATGTCTTATATGCAAATGAGATACGCTAATCATCTTCATGAAGGGAGAGGTATATGGGATATCAAGAGTGATAGTCTCTGGTTTATTCTTTACACTTCTGATTATAGGATGTGACATATTTTGAAATGTTTATGATTTATATACTTATTTCATATATATGGTATTCATATACAGCCAGTACACAAGAATATATACAGTTAAGTTTAAGACAGAGACAAGAGTGTGTTGGCACAAGTATTGTCTCTATTCTTGGTATTGGAGGTATCTGAAAGGTTAAGAAGGTCACAGGAATCTGTGAAGAGACGAGGTGTTAAGAGGAAACTTTAGGCACATACGTTTTTATGAATAAAGGTTAATATTGTGTCTCAGATAAAGAACACAATGATATTTAATAAATGAATGTTTAAAATAAAATAATATCTTATTAAAAAGGAAATAAAGTGATTAAACTTTAGAAAATGTATGATAAGTATGATAACACATTCATATAGGAACATATGTTTAGTATAATTGGTGAAAAGTTCTAACTAAAGAATAAATATTGTGATTGTCTATAGAATGGTAATTAATAATCACATTATATTTCAGAGTTATGTTGCAATTTGTCATCACAAGTAAATTACACATATATATTCATACATATAGATATAAAGATATATATGTTGATATATGATGTTTATATAGATTATTGTATCCAAAGTACTATTATCTGATAGTTTGATAAATGTATTGAATATCAATATTTTAATAAGTCAAATATAAATATTGATACAATGTAAAGAGAAGTATGATATATAAATGAGTGGTATGGTACACTGTGATATTATAGTTTAGTTAATTGCCTAGTTTGGCTTAGCTATTAGGGAAAGAAAACTTATCTTCAATCAAGTCCAAGATTATGATAAAGTTTGATATCAAATGTTAATAAAAAGACCTTTAACAGTTACAAGAAGAAGATGTGCGGGAAAAGACAAAATCTGAAGGTATGATGCTATATGCTTAAGCTTATGCCAAGGACTGTGTTTAAAAACTATTACTGGAGTTTGGAACCTTTGATCAGCGGATGATTGGACAGATATAAAGACGTCCTCATCAATGTTTGGTGGAATCCTCTCTATTTCAAGACTTCAAGTTGTTTGGTGAGCAAAAGGGTTGTGAATGATAAAACCCGAATACAGATATTGTGTATCCAAGAGACTGAGATTCCAGGACTGAACCTTACTGACAAGCAGCAGGGATGATGTCAGAATTCACACTTGCCTTGCTTTTGCAGTATTGCTCCAGAAGTGTCACATTGTTGTTCTACAGTGACAGGTGGTAAAGGTAAATACCAAAGGAAACTCCTCTACAGTCTATGTCTTGGTAAAGTGAAACATAACATATGGACTTTGCTGTTATATCAATATCTTCTCAATATGAACTTTAATGGACAATGTTATAATATCTGCACAACACGGAGGAAATCTAAAAGGACTTTAAGTCAAGAACTACATTTGTGGTAATAAGCCTTCTATTATGACGGAAGAAGAGATGACCAGAAGACCAGACGATGAAAGAAGAGCCTTCATTAGGTGTAGGTTAGATAGTGGATCAAATTGTTTCCATCTTTGATCACAGTTTACCATAACATACCATAACATTTATTAATGACAAAATTTATTGTAAATTGATGAAATTATTGTTATATGGAAAATTAATGAAAATTAAGTTCCAGTATTCAGCAAAGAAGAAAGAAGATATAATCTAATTGTATGAATATTGTCGTATGGTATATCTTGAGAGTTCAAACAGATATTTCACTCTCAAAAGGGGGAAATGTTAAATATTATATATTTACAATATTCTCTAGCAGACATGGGGTTAACACTCTACTGACATCATATCTGTTGTATTTTGGGTACATGGGTGCGGTTAGAGTACACCATTTTAGAAATCTCCCTACATAGCTGTAACATGGAAGGTAACACCCACTCTCATGAATATAAATGAGTGACAGACACACACGTCGTCGTCGTCATCCATGAGGGGGATCCATGGGGAATCTATGGCAGGTCTGTCTGCCATCCCTCTCTGTCATCCTGGACAAGATGTCGTGAATATCCCAAGTCCACCAACCAGATGACAAGCATGAACCAAGCTGTAACTACAAGATATCCAGATGATTTAACTTCTCTGAAGATGTAAGCTATTGACAATTGACTGATATTTGTGTTATTTGGACATTTTCCCTGTTCCTGTGTTTTCCTTCAAGATATTAATAAACCTCTACACTGTTTTATAACAAGCTGACTTCTTCCTATCGTGGATAAGGCCTTCAACACGTGACACAAGTCTATCCCACAATTTCAAGGCTAGGTACGGATATTTAACAGTGGATACAAGTCTCACCGGCAAATACAAGATATTTAACAGGGCCCAGTGCCAGTCCTTCTTTCTTGAATTCATTTGTATCCATGTCCTTAAGACTCAGACGCAATAAAACAAGTTGTAGCTCAGCCGCTCCTAAATGTAAGAAGCCTTACTAAGCATTCTGCAACACTGCCTGACTAACTGAAATCAATGGGAGCCGCTCAGGAGTTTTTTCTGGGAGCCGGAAGAAACGAGGCGCTCATTCTTCATGCTGAGTCACCTCGCGATTTGGCCTGAAGACACTCCCTCCTCCAGACTGTGCCCATTCATTGGGCCTAATCCGGAGTGGAGTGTATGCCTGGATGCCTCCGCCTCAGGTTCCGGACCAAAAATCTCCGTCTGAACTTACCCTAAGTGTGATTGTTAGGAGAAGAGCAGATTATGCTGGGGTGGCAGGGGGGTTCTTTTTTTTTGATCACAGTGTGGGCCATACATTTTTTTAGAGGGCATTCTGAGGGTATTTTTTTCATAATCGGTGTCAGTGAATTTCCTTCATTAGGGGCACAATGGGGGCATTTTAACTAGCAGGAAAAGTGGGGCATTTTTCCATAATTACAGTGCATAATGTGAATATAGTACAATAAGTTTTTTGTATGGAGGCTGATTCTTCTTACAAGTTTGGCCCTGGTTCTTCTTACAAATTTGGCTCTGGTATGGGTAAGATACTACCAACCTTACCTGTTTTTCTTGGGAAAAGGGCATAAAAAGCTAATTCCACACAAGATATTACCTAACCGAAAATCTGGCCCTGTGCATGCAGTATTACGGAAAAATACAAAGTGACCTGATTGACCCGTCTGCTTTTATCCTTATACAATTGTCTCCGGCAGCTATTTCTAATATGTAAATTGCAGATAACAAGATCCACACATTATTGCATAAGCAGAAGCCAAAGACTGTGAAGTTGTGAACAGTAACTCAAGTCAAAAAATAAGTTTATCAATGAGGAGAAAAAAAATGAAGTTGACTTATTAGATTTTTGCTGTTGAGTTATGACTTGGAACCCCTATGTACTAATGTGAAATTAGTAAGCAATAGAGATGAGCGAACACTGTTCGGATCAGCCGATCCGAACAGCACGCACCCATAGAAATGAATGGAAGCACCTGTGACGCCGGCCGGCCGCCGGCAAAGTCAGCGTCACAGGTGCTTCCATTCATTTCTATAGGAGCGTGCTGTTCGGACTGGCTGATCCGAACAGTGTCCGCTCATCTCTAGTAAGCAAGTACTCTAACCATCAGGTCTTATATAATAAGGATTCTTCTGGTGCGGCACAGGGGCCTTTGGGCCCTCTCAACTCTTAGGACCTAAATGCAACTGTTACATCTGTACTTCCTATAGCTATGTACCTGCACAAAACATACCATGTGTCATCTATGTAGGCATATCAGCAAACAGGCAAGATCACAAGCTACATAAAACCCCACAAGGTTGTCAGTTTTTGAAATACCAGCCTCGGTTAGAACTAACGACCAGGACTCATACAACGTCACTTACATCACTCAAGTTCCATCGTAAAAGGCTGCTGCAAGAAAATGCTGCGGAAAAATTGTGGCGGCAACACATCATGGTTTTTCCAATAGAGCTTTTCACAAAGTCTGCGGACTTTCTGCTTCAATTATACCTATAAGGAAACCGCTGGCATTTCCGTACGTATAATTGATATGCTAAGAGGTTTTTGAAATCGCAGCTTGTCCGCTGTGCAGATTTTTTTTCCCCAATTTGTTGATGAGATTCGCTATAATCTACTTTGCAGAGACTATAAAACGCTGAGTTTTTCTCTGGCATTTCTGGAATGTAGATTTACACTAACACTGAAGACTTGCTCTCTTGATTTTATGCTGTACTCCAAGATCATGGGTCCAATTTCCACATAGGGAAGAGCGAGTGTCTCTAATAAAGTGGCCATTCAAGGTAAGCGATCATTAGTTAGCTTTGACTATTCCATTAACCTGACATATTTCTCCTATAGCTCACTGTAATGCTATTAAGTTCCATTCCCTTTCTATACTACCTAGGCAGTGATTTCATATCACAATTATGTAACAAATGGACTTGTAATCAATGTTATCCTATAAATACACACACAATATTATTATTACAATCAGCTTCTTGTGTCCGGTGGTCAATGAACTTATACCTGGTGGTCCAGTGTAAAGCTGTATGGCAGTATGGCTTTCCAGCACCTCCTATCATTTGTATAAGGCTAAAGCCCCACATGGCATCCTGAAAATACCAAAATAGTTCTGCAGGAAAGGCTGCGGCTGCGACGCATCATGGTTCTTCCCACATCATTTTGCACAGAGTTTTCTTCTGCAGACTTTCTGCTTCCATTATATCTATAGGGAAACCGCCGGCATTTCCGTAGACATAATTGACATGCTACGATTTCCAAAGCCATGATGGTTTTGGAAATAAGGCATGTCCGCACAGCATATTTTACCGCACAGTGGGGATGGGATTCGCTAGAATCCCATCCAGTTTGCTGACTGTAAAACTGTTTTTTTTCCGCAGCGTTTCCTTAGGCTGGGTTCACATGTAGCAGTACTGAGCAACCAATTACTGTCAAGCAAAACTACAGACAACAGCCATGTTTTGCAGTTACTACCTGTACAAACCAGGCAGACATTTACTTTCATGAGTGCTATGTACCGTAATTAGTTAATTTTTTAGCAAACGTTTAACCAATTAACAAAATATTGGTTTTTTTTTATTATATATCAGAATGCAAATTGCATTTTTTTTAAATTGTTTAAAAACATAGCTTTCCAAGAATTATGTAAAATATACAATTATGTATCGGATGACAGGAGTGACAGGGAAATGTGGGTCACTACAAAGCATATGCCAGGGATTTCCACTTCTCTGAACCTGTCTCCACTAGACAACAGCTGCTCTCCTGTAACCTAATACAAGATCAAGTGAAATATCTGTATACATACAATTGTATATTAAAGATGAAGCTCATTCTTTCTCATTAGATATTGTGGTAAATGTTATCCTATAAATGCTGATAAGGTGAGAGAACTACTTTAATTCATATAAAGCCATACATCATTTCAAAGCATACAGGTTGTACAGTACCTTACCTGCACAAAGCCTTCTAGTGCTGGGGAAATTAGTTTTGGGAGTAATATGGCAGGTCTAGCAGCCATTATCTTGGCAGCCAGTTTAATATATACAGTAATAAGTGGTATACACCAATAAGAAGTGGGCAGTATAGGGTCTATACCTGGTTTTGCAAGGACTTTAATATACACCATATTGGAGACTCTTGGGCTGCTTTCACACGGAGTAACGCACTGCTCATTCTGACACGTAAACATGTGTCAGAGTGACCGCTGTAAAACAGAATCCCATTGACTTCAATGGGTGCCGTCTTACGCACTCTACATATTGAAATCAATGGGAGGCTTTTTAACCCATTGGTTTCAATGTGTAGTGCATGTAAGACAGCACCCATTGAAGTAATGGGATTCTGTTTTACAACGCTCACTCTGACACGTGTTTACGTGTCAGAATGAGCAGCGCGTTACTCCTTGTGAAAGCAGCCTTGGTATGGGACTCCTCCCTGTTGTAATGTGGGAAGGGTATAGGGATGATGTCCATTACATGTATCTTGTATTTTATATGTCATTTCGCCCTCTTTGACAATGTTGTTTGCGTTGTGATATTGTTAGTTAAATCCATTCTTGTCTAAATGTCTCTATACAATGCAGTTTACTTTTTTTTATCCTTTTCTATTTAATTAATAAACCAATAAAATGTTATAAAAAAAAAAAAAGTTTGTGACAACTGAGCATTGGCTGGAATGCAGGTGAGCGCTAGCCCTTTAAATCGGCTTTCCCACTACAGGTTCTTATTCTGTAACCATGACATAGAACAGGGGTGGGCAATTAATTTTCCCATGGGGCCGCATAAGAAATTGAAACTATGCTAGAGGGCCGCGCCACGGCAAATTTAGCTTCACCCACTTCTACGTTGAGTCCGGCCATTACCAATAATCTTTCCATGTGTCCACACAAAGTATAATCCTCCTACAGTCACCCGTACACTATATGTCCCCACATTATAATGTTCCCTTCCAACTGTACCACAGTATTAAGTCCTTCTCCTGGTGCCCCAGTTTAAACTGGGGGAAACTAGAGGGGACATGAAACTGGAGCAGCTGGAGGGGGGACATTAACAGTGGGGGTAGTTGGAGGGGGGCAATAAATTAATGACAGCTGGAGCCGGACATGCAACTGGGGTCAACTAGAGGGGGGACATTAAAATCGGGCAGCTGGAAGCAGACATTAAACCATAGGGGTAGCTGGAGGGTGACATTAAACTGGGGTGACATTAAACTGGGGCAACTATAGGCAGACAGGTCCCTCTCCACCTACTCCCACGGTTTAATGCCCCCTCCAGTTGTCTCCAGTTTAATGTCCCCCCAGTTTAAGTGTCCCCCTTCATCTACCCCCAGTTTCATGTCCCCCCTCCATTTCTCCCCCAGTTTCATGTCCCTCCCCACCATCTGCCCCCAGTTTCATTTCCCCCCTCCATCTGCCATCTCTGCCCTAGTATAACATTCCCCTTCCATCTCTGCCCCTAGGTTACTCAAACACACACACACACACACACACACTCCACCCTGCATCTCACAATCCTCTCTCAGTACCTTATGACACACACCACATGTCTCCATCTTCTTGCACTGTCCTGCCGACACTAAGACATGCCTCCCTAGTCAAGCTATGCGGGCCGGTCTGAATCAGTCAGAGGGCCGGATATGGCCTGCGGGCCGTGCTTTGCCCAGGTCTGGCATAGAGGATACGTGTTTAATCATTTGGAATATCCAGCCCTACACAGACCACGATGGACACTTTAGGCTGGGTTCACATGGGGCTTTTTAGTTCAGAACCTGAGGGAGAGGCCGCCTCAGGTTCCGGACCAAAATACGGGTAGCCATGACTGGAAGCCGATTGAGCTCCAGCATCCAGTCCAGATTAGGCCCAAATAAATGGGGCTAGTCGGGGGGGAGTGTCTTCAGGTGGATGTCGCGAGGAGAATCCACCTGAAAGAATGAGTAGGTTGCTTCTTTTTTTCCAGGAGCCGGAAAAAAGAACTGACCAGCTCCCATTGAATTCAATGGCCGTATTTTTTTTTTTAAATTTATTTTGCTTATTTGTATAGCGTCATCATATTCCGTAGCGCTTTACAGACATTGCCAGCCACTGTCCCTTATAGTTTTCAATGAAATGGAAAGACGGCGCTCTCAGGTCACAACAGGATTTTATTCAAAAAGACAATGATGCACAACGCTAAAAAATCGCCGCGTTTCGGGCACACCTGCCCTTTCTCAAGTGCGTAACTTCACACAAAGCTCGGTCAGTCTGGAAGATGTATACAAATTGACTGACCGAGCTTTGTGTGAAGTTACGCACTTGAGAAAGGGCAGGTGTGCCCGAAACGCGGCGATTTTTTAGCGTTGTGCATCATTGTCTTTTTGAATAAAATCCTGTTGTGACCTGAGAGCGCCGTCTTTCCATTTCATTGAAAACTCTATCTTCCCTGGCCTTGGCCGGTGTCCATCAGACGTGCTGCCTCCTCCACCTGACGGTAAACCCCAAACGTAGTTGTGAGCGATTGTCACAACCTCATCAGGTGAGAGGCCATTTGGTCCTTTTAAATCTTCTGGTTATTTCCACCAAAATTTATCAGACATTCTACACTATATAGTGTGCTCGGTGTCTCTTTTGTTTTTTATTTTACTGTCCCTTATAGGGCTCACAATCTAAATTCCTTATCAGTATGTCTTTGGAGTCTGGGAGGAAACCTATGCAAATATGGGGAGAACATACAAACTTCTTGCATTATATGGAAAAAACGCAAAAAAAAAATGGTTTTTGACATTGCAGCACTTGTTGTGGATATTTTTCTGCAATGTGCCAGAATCCCATCGGTTTGGCATTTACTATAAAACACTGTGGTTTTTGCTATGGTGTTTCTGCCACAGCCAAATTGTGGCATTTTTGTAACCTGGGGCCCCGGCATTAAGAAGCTGAATGTCAGCATGTGCACAGAGCGAGCAGGAAAAGCAATGAGACAGTCAAGAGAGGAATGCTGAGTGGGAAGAAGCAGTAAGGCTCCGTTCCCATGGAGTAACACGCTGCACATTCAGACACATATACACGTGTCAGAGTGTGAGCGCTCAAAACAGATCCCATTCACTTCAATGTGTGCCGGCTCACGCGCGCTACACATTGAAATCAATGGGTTAAAAAGCCTCCCATTGATTTCAATGTGTAGCGCCCGTAATCCGGCACACATTGAAGTGAATGGGATCTGTTTTGAGCGCTCACACTGACATGTGTATACATGTCTGAATGAGTGGAGCGTTACTCCGTGGGAACAGAGCCTAAGACAGCCAGTATGGGAGATAGTCCAGAAGTGAGCATGCACTTTGGCTACACCACATCTGTTAAAGACCTAAAGCTGATGAATGATAGACGCTCTTTAGGGAAAAAAAAAATAAATAAATTTAAAAAAAAAAAAAAAAAATATATATATATATATATATATATATATATATATATATATATATTTATAATTTAGGCATTGGCCTTGGATACAGTGTGTGAATGATACATTGTTACTGTACCTGGAGATGTTTTGGCTCTATTGGAAGTAATTTGTTACAAGTTACTTCTACAAAATGTTGACATTTAGTTCTGACATGTCAGCTCTTTCTGCAGAGAGTTGGGGAAAAAGTAAATATAGTTCATTTGTTGTTTTGGGTTTTTTTTCCATTTATTTTGGACACCAAAACAGATAATGTACTGGTGTAAATATAGACACATAGTTGCTCTGCTGTTATATGTGTAGGATATGTGTTTTTTCATTATTTTTTTTCTTTGATAAAATTACATCCCCAAAACAAATACAATACCATGTACTGGTGCTCTTCACGACACCCAAGAGTTCAGTGACTATTAGGAGATACATACTGTAGGTCTGATCAGCTATTACTTGTAACAGCAGATTGCTAGCCATTTGCTTAAAGGAATCCTATCATCGGATACCCTTTTTTCTTACTAACATTTAGGAATAGCCTTAAGAAAGGCCAATTTTCTCCTACCTTTAGATGTCTTCTCTGCGCTGCCATTCGGTAGAAATCCCGGTTTTTGTCTGTATGCAAATTAGTTCTCTCGTAGCACAGGGGGCAGGCAACAATGCTGCGAGAGAACTCTCCAACGACGCCTCCATCTTTTTCTGAAACGCCCTCTCCCTGTGTCTTCTTCCATCCTGGGTTTCGATCTTCTAGGCCTCGGGCAAAGCCAATGAAAATGGCCACTTGCACAGTAAGCTGGTGTAAGCGGCCATTTTCTTGTGGCACGGGCATGTACAGTCTGCTCTGCCTAGAGGATTGAAACCAAGGATGGAAGAAGACACAGGGAGAGGGCAATCCAGAAGAAGATAGAGGCATTGCTAGAGAGTTCTCTCGCAGCATTGGGGACGCTCCCAGTGCTGTTTGAGCACTGGGACCCGCCCCAGTGCTGCGAGAGAACTCATTTGCATACAGACAAAAACCGGGATTTCTATCAAACGGCAGCACAGAGAAGACATCTAAAGGTAGCAGAAGAATAGCCTCTCTTAAGATTATTCCTACGTGTTAGGGAGAGAAGAAAAAGGGTATCCAATTATAGGATCCTTTAAAGAATTGAGCCATTGATCTTTTGCACATAGCCCTTCTCAACATTTCTACAGCAGCTGTGCTTGGTAACACAGTACAGCCCATTCACTTAAGTGGGACTGAGCTGTGTTCAGATTATGTGACCGATGAACATCATGTCACAGACTGTGAAGCAGATCTCCGCTTCAAACAGCTGATATGTAGGGGTCACCCATTTTTGTCTATATGCAAACAATCTCTTTGTATCAATGGCAGCGCCCTCATTCCTCCCAAAAGCTTTTTTGCCTATTGACCAAAAGTGTGATATGAAAGGGATAGCCCAGTTGGATTCAGGTGACTGTAACCCATCTACCTGCAGGACTCGGTTGATATGTTGTGTTTTGGTTACAGACTTCCTTTACCAATATTAAATTAAATAGTCTAAAATTGGGACTCCTCATTCTCCTGTGTTTTCTAGCTTAAAATAATTATTCATGAAAAGCAAAGTTGTTAGAGTCGTATAATAAAAATACATTTGCTCTTTGCACATTTCAGCACAAGCCTCTTACTTTAAAAATAGGAATTTTCATTTCATCTTTACTGCGCCGTGGATAGCTATTAAACAACAGCGGTCCATTTATTATCTGTCCCTGTATATGTATCCTCCAATCTGGGTATTGTACATTTCTGGTACCCCTGATATTGAAAGCCAGTTACACAACCGTAGACGTGTACTGCACCAGAGGGATCCAAGATAATCACTGACCTCCTATGCACTAACCTCAGCTTTCTATTACAGATAGAACAGGAAGATTGCAAGATAGTTATGTACAGGCAGTAATAATAACGCAAAGGTTGGATACAGACCAATATTATTCTGTTTTACAATGTAACCCCTTCTAATGTCTTTTCCACTAAAAATATATTTTGTTCTTCAGCACAAGCTACAATTATATAGCTCGGGCTGTCGGAAGCATCTGACCACTGCAAGTCAGATCTTTACAACTACAATATGTATAAGACTTCCATAATACAGACTATTAATGTGTAATAGTACAGGATGCATCTGTTTTTCAATTCATTGGGATCATTTTCTATCAAAAAACTGGAGTGATTTTGGCCTAATGCACAATAATACAAATGAAGGTACACCAAATACAGATGTAATACTGACTAAATATATTATATTATTATAATATTACCTACGTCGAAGGGCAATACTGATTAACTATGGGTGCAATGCCTCCATATTTTATTCACTCTCCATAGACTTCATTGGGCATATTCCACCGAAAAAAAACAGCTGAGAATAGTCCAGGCTGTGTTTTTAAAATATGGATGGATGTGATACATCCATGTGAGAAGACAGATGAAAAATACACTGGTGTGAAAGCAGCCTCAAACATTCCTATATTTATGCATTTTGATTATTTTAAAGGGGCTTGATCAGCAAAATTTTGCTGTATGAGCCCTACATATGCGTGAATATCCTTTAAAAAGACTATTCAGGCACCGCTAATCTTATTTTAAACCCCGACCTGTTTTAAAATAAAACTATAAAAACATATATGTAAATCATACCTGAACGTGCACAGATGTCATCTTCTGGAACGCCTACCTCTTCTTTCGGCCACGCCCTCCGGTTCTGGCTCTTCCCAGCTCCATCTTTATCTTCTTCCGGCGGTTCAAATACGATTGGTTGAAATCCTGCACGTGCGCAGTAGCGCTCCCTCCTGAGCTACTGCACACACTCCGGCGCCATTTTTCTCAATGGCAGTGCCGCCAGAGTGTGCGCAGTAGCTCCCGAGGGAGCGCTACTACGCACGCGCCGGATTTCAACCAATCGTATTTGAACCGCGGGAAGAAGATAAAGATGGAGCCGGGAAGAGCCAGGACTGGAGGGCGTGGCTGAAAGAAGAGGTAGGCGTTCCAGAAGATGTCGTATCGTGCACGACCGCCCCCCATACATGCAAAGGTATGATTTACATATATGTTTTTATAGTTTTATTTTAAAATGGGAGCGGGGTTTAAAATAAGATTAGCAGTGTCTGAATAGCCTTTTTAAAGGCTATTCACGCACATGTGGGGCTCATACAGCAAAATTTTGCTGATAGAGCCCCTTTAAGGTTAAATTTCACCTGTGTGAACCTTAAAAACAGTCCCAAAGTTAACGTGTAAATGTTGTAATTAGTGAAAAAAACTAAAATAGCGCTTTATTCTATAGATGTTGTCTCCCCTCCAAAATGCTGTTTCGCCATTCAGCTTCCTCTGGCTTTCCAATGAACACAAGTATATATCAATAAACTTTAAGCCCTTGTTCATATCATCGTTTGGATTCCATCTGCGTCATGGGGACGCCCCGAACGGAATACCAAACGCAAGTGCAAGCAGTGTGCTGTAAAAGAACACGGACCCCATAGACTATAATGGGGTCCGTGTGCTTGCCGCCAATCCCCGCAGGGATCGTGCGGACAGGAAAGTATTTCACCATCTACTTTCCTGTCCACATGATTCGTGCAGGCAGTGCGCGGCAAGCACATGGTCCCCATTGTAGTCTATGGGGTCCGTGTGCTTTTACAGCACAACGATTGCAATTGTGATTGTATTCCATTCGGGGGTCCCCATGCGGACTCTCCCCAGACGGAATACAAAAGCAGATGTGAACAGGGTATAAGGCTAAAGCCCCACATTGTGGAAATGCAGCTTTGTTGTTGTGGGTTTTTTTTTAGGCAAAGCCAGGAGTGGATTGAGCTGAAGGAAGATGTATCAGAACTTCCTATATATTTCACATTCCTTTTGTAGCCATTCTTAGCGCTGGCTCCAAAAAAATGCAACAAAATCTGCAAAACAAAAAACAGTTTCTGCAACGTGGGACCTTAGCCTAAATCAGACTCTCATTGCATTCCTATGGGACTCAGATGGAGGCAGATGCTTTAAGAATTTGACTGATTTCAGGTTCACCAATCCTACCAATCAGAGGTTTGATGGGGCTTGAACAATTAGAGTGGCATCTTTATTGTATATCAGGTACAGTATTGCCTAGTGGCTGAACCTTGAATTGTAGTGCAACCCCATTCAGTTAAATGCATGCAAGCTGCGGAAGAGCCATGTGACTGGTGAATATAGAATTACCCTATCAAACAATTGGTCAGAAGGGGTGCAAGGACCAGGATTAGCTGGGGCCTAGTATAAAAAAAAGGGGATACTCAGGATGCCCTTGTTTAGATATGTTAAACTGAATGCAAGTACAATTTGCTTAAACTGTAACTAAACCTTTATGACAAATTTCATAAATTAATAGTGCAAGTGAAAATAGTGTGATATAGTTTATTAATAGCGCTGATCAGTTTATTAATATATTATTCAAAGCCATACTTCATTCACAACTAAGATCTCAGCCCACTGAAGTTTCTGGGGAAAAATAGAGGTGAAGGAAGAGGAGTAGACAGAGAGCAAAGAAACAACCAAGCCTATCCAAAGCTTCTAGTGAGGGTCTTATCTCACTACAGAACTGAAGCTAAATCTGTCATTTAAAACAGTAAGAGGGTCTTCTCATCCATCGCTCTGTTCTCTGTCCGCTCACCCTTCTGTCCCCTTTCATAGATGTCAGTGGACTTCAGCTAAGTATGATAAGCTGTCTAAGAATTTAATTAGTAACTTTAGAAACAGTGGTCAGTACAGGGTAAGGCGAGAAGTAGAAAAAAAAAACAGGAGAAAGAAGCATTTTTCAATAATAAAACATATTACAAAGTGTACTATTATCACTTGCACAATCAATTTATAACAATAAACGTAAATTTGTAGGTACATTGAAAGTGTAACTAAACTTTCAAACTAATTTTGACATTCTGGCAGCATTTACTTCTTGGTATTACAAAACAAAGTAACTATAAAATAGAAGATTCAGCTGCATATAAATATCCCAATCCCATCTGCATTTTCAACCAATGAAATCTATGGAGATAGTACAGACAGGACAATACTTGGTGTCATATGTAGCAGTATATCCTTTGTTTTCCATGTGCTGTCCATGCTTTAAAATCAGAATGAGTATACATTCCAAAATATTAGAATATTACTTTTGTCATGATTCTTATGGATTCAGCATCCCCTCCATTCAAGTTGTAAAATAATTTAAAGGTTCTGGTCTGACTTTGCAATAATATTTTATTACAGTACAGTAGACCACTCTTCACTGACTCATGCAAACAACTCCTCTCTACAGTTAATCTCGGAATATTTTTCACAGCATGCCTCTTTTTGTATTTCCATTTTCACTACATTTCTTCTCACTAAGGAAGCTTATAAACGTGTTTTGCTTCAATTACCTATATGCTGATAATACTACTATGCACCTATCCATTCTCTCTCTACAGGACCGAGGCTTAGAAGCCAGAACGCCTCCTGGCAGTACTGTTCTTAGATGGGCCTATGAATTTCAAACATGGTAATACACAGAGAAAGCTGTGCCGATAAATAAGATGTGCAAATAAGATTATACTAAAATTGTAATAAAAATAAGAAATACAAAATACATTAATCCTGATTTCTGAGTCTGAAAGTATAACTTTATTTCTGTACATATACATACTACAATATAAAATGATTACAGATGGGTGGACTGATTCGCCACGAGCCGGGTTCAACCTAAATATTCCAAATTTGGTTTGTTTTTTATTGCAACCAAATAAATGGTAGACTAACTAAAATGGTCACCGCTACATGTATTGCACAGTAAAAATACAGAAGAGACATATGTCTGTGTGACGTTTGCTTCTCTACCAATAGTCAGTGGCCAGTGGACGCTTTACAGTGTTGATGTCATGTGCAGTATATAAGGGGGTGTGGGCTGGAACATCAGGCAGTTCAGTGATGGTGGAAGTAAGGGATGTATAGGTTACTCATCACTCCATGATACAGAGCACTGGGTGCTGCAAAACTTGCAATAAAGCTAGACAGTCTTAGGGGTTAGAGAATTACAACACAGTTTTGTTGTATATTAAATCAATTCCAGGAAGATTAGTGATGGAAATCATAGGTAGGAGTGAAGAAGAATATCTGTACTGTGTGAGCCTGACTGTAGAAGTAATATAGATAAGGTCCATCAAATGACTCCATACTTTCCTGCCTGCCACAGCCACTACCACTCAGTCAGACATGTCCTGCAGCCTAGACCATCATATTATTCCATGTCGTACTGACACTCATGTTGTCACAATTACCAACACGCAGCCTGGTCCATCACATTTCATTATACCACACCTTTTGTGCCATAGTGTTGTCATCAAAAACACCAAAACAATTTTGATTCCACACCTGTTCCCATAATGGGATCATTTTTGGTGACTTTTTTATTTTTTTTATTTTTTTTCTTGAAAAGCCTATTCTTCATCACTTATCAACCAGGCATACAGCCACAAATTTGTCACCCAAAGAAGATTAAGTGCTAAGCCTGTACACAATTCAGGCTGTGTTCTTTAGCAGACTCCATTGCAATGTCCACCTGAAAATCATCGGAGGAAAGGTCCTGCACAGAGGACTTTTTTTACTCCGCAGGTTTCAGTTTTAAACCAACAGAGACCCGACGAACCTCATTATAATCAATGGGTTCCCAGTGACTCAGTGTGTTACCACTATTTTAGCAACCCACCTATCTGTTGTTTTGGTCCTCCATTGGCCTAGAACAGCAGAAAGGCTAGGCTAGTGTGAAACCTGCGGCAAAAGGAGCAAATTTCTCTATAAAACCACTGCCATGTGTGTCTACAAAAAAAATGGAGCAAATACTCATATAATTTGTTTTTCCGTACACATACAAGTCACGTTAACTTTCACATTGCTTTGGTTGTGTTTACCTTAGAGAGCTAAACATTGGATAGGTAGGTTCCTAGGAGCCCTAAGAGTGTTCTATACTATGTTTTAAGACAATCTAATCCAAAACTTGAAAGGTTCGTCCATCTCTAATGATCATATAATTAGTAATACACCAATATAAGTTATTGTTAATGTAATCTCTCAAGTATCAAAGCTAATGGTTCCATTTTCACCTTAGATATTTATATAAATTTGCCGATATATGATACTTAATGTCTTCCCTCACTTTAGCACCAAGTGGATATCATCAACCTGCTACAGTCTGGACGCTGAAAGGAAGATGGTGAACTGTCCAGTAATAGAATGACGAGGAAGAGATAAGTAAGGGTAAGTTCACACGGGAGATTTTTGGTCAGGATTTTGATGCGGAATCTGCATCAAAATCCTGCTAAAAAACCGTCTCCCATTCACTTCAATGGTCATTTCCTTTTTCCGCAAGTGTTTTTTTCCTACTCACGGACAAAAGTAGCAACATGCCCTTTCTTCAGGCAGAACGGATGTCCGCCTTGTGACACTCCCTCCCGACTAGGCCCATTCATTTGGGCCTAATCTGGAGGGGAGTGCCGCAACTGGATGCCGGTGCACTGTTCCAGCATCCAGTCGCAGCTAGACGTTTTTTGGACCAGATTCTGAGGAGGCCTATGCGTCAAAATCCGGTCCAAAAAACTCTCATGTGAACCTGGCCTAATAAGGTTATAGAAACAAGTAGTATTGGTTGACACTATGGTCAAGATTTACTAATAGTGAAAATTTAGACAGTGGCTGATGCTGTATGATAAATCTGGTGCGTCTTTAGACTGTCTAGTCTACATTTATATCACTTTTTAGTGGCAGAATTTTTTGACATACTTTTGGTGCATTTTAAGCCATGCTTCATTTTCTGAGAAGCCACACCCACATGTCTATCAAGTCAAAAAATTTTAGCTCAAAGTAGATGCACCAGATTGCACCAAAGATGCACCACATTTACAACAGTGTCTAGTTTCAACTACAATAATAAAAGTACCTTAAAGGGGTTGTCCAGGCAAAGATGGACAACCCTTTTGACATTTAAATCAGCTTAAAGTATTATTTATCTGGACGATGTCTGCTAAAAGTGTTACAATACATTACTTTATTTATTGTTTGACAATATTCATTGGCGTGGTAAATTCTGATTTTGGTGTGGCATTATCTGAGCAAAGACCAGGAGTATTTATAAGGATATATGGCTACTGTATACCACTGGTCACTGTGTAGACTTATCTGGGCTATCTACTAGGCTTCAGCTTGTCGCTTACAACATAATATGTATCACTTTGCGCTTCATTTTAAAACTTAGAGTGGCATAAGATAACAACGAAACTCCGAATGTCCCATTCTGATGTTCCCAGTTCCATGCATCATGTAAAAAATCCTCCTATTCCTGGAAAAAGCTTTCAGCATATGTTTTGTGACTGATACAGTATGTGCGCTACTTTAGTGGGAGTAAAGCTTTTGATTATATTACTCAACATTGGCCACTTTGGAGCTACAATCTTCACCATGTATTTTACAGCAATTGACCATAATAACTTCTAATACCTAGTAAATGTACTCCTCTAGAAATGGCGCATTCACCTTGGAGCTGCTGCTTTTCACAGTTCTTAAATTCACCCTTATGCAGCCACATGTTGCTGCCAGAGACATTTTTTGAGGCCATAGGCTCACCGCACGTAAAGCTTTTACTGGACAAGTTATAACCTTACTAGCTATAACCCACGACTTCGTCGGCGGCCCCCCTCTACTTGTGGCCAGAGCGGGCCTGCCCCCAGTATGTTGTCCCCCCCCCATCATCTCTGCCCCCAGTATGTTGTCGTCCCCCCCATCATCTCTGCCCCCAGTATGTTGTCGTCCCCCCCATTATCTCTGCCCCCAGTATGTTGTCGTCTCCCCCATCATCTCTGCCCCCAGTATGTTGTCCCCCCCCATCATCTCTGCCCCCAGTATGTTGTCGTCCCCCCCATCATCTCTGCCCCCAGTATGTTGTCGTCTCCCCCATCATCTCTGCCCCCAGTATGTTGTCGTCTCCCCCATCATCTCTGCCCCCAGTATGTTGTCGTCCCCCCCATCATCTCTGCCCCCAGTATGTTGTCGTCCCCATCATCTCTGCCCCCAGTATGTTGTCGTCCCCCCCATCATCTCTGCCCCCAGTATGTTGTCCCCCCATCATCTCTGCCCCCAGTATGTTGTCCCCCCATCATCTCTGCCCCCAGTATGTTGTCGTCCCCCCATCATCTCTGCCCCCAGTATGTTGTCGTCCCCCCATCATCTCTGCCCCCAGTATGTTGTCGTCCCCCCATCATCTCTGCCCCCAGTATGTTGTCGTCCCCCCCATAATCTCTGCCCCCAGTATGTTGTCGTCCCCCCCATCATCTCTGCCCCCAGTATGTTGTCATCCCCCCATCATCTCTGCCCCCAGTATGTTGTCGTCCCCCCATCATCTCTGCCCCCAGTATGTTGTCGTCCCCCCATCATCTCTGCCCCCAGTATGTTGTCGTCCCCCCCATCATCTCTGCCCCCAGTATGTTGTCGTCCCCCCATCATCTCTGCCCCCAGTATGTTGTCGTCCCCCCATCATCTCTGCCCCCAGTATGTTGTCGTCCCCCCATCATCTCTGCCCCCAGTATGTTGTCGTCCCCCCCCATCATCTCTGCCCCCAGTATGTTGTCGTCCCCCCATCATCTCTGCCCCCAGTATGTTGTCGTCCCCCCATCATCTCTGCCCCCAGTATGTTGTCGTCCCCCCCATCATCTCTGCCCCCAGTATGTTGTCGTCCCCCCATCATCTCTGCCCCCAGTATGTTGTCGTCCCCCCATCATCTCTGCCCCCAGTATGTTGTCGTCCCCCCATCATCTCTGCCCCCAGTATGTTGTCGTCCCCCCCATCATGTTGTCGTCCCCCCCATCATCTCTGCCCCCAGTATGTTGTCGTCGTCCCCATCATCTCTGCCCCCAGTATGTTGTCGTCCCCCCATCATCTCTGCCCCCAGTATGTTGTCGTCCCCCCATCATCTCTGCCCCCAGTATCTCTGCCCCCAGTATGTTGTCGTCCCCCCATCATCTCTGCCCCCAGTATGTTGTCGTCCCCCCATCATCTCTGCCCCCAGTATGTTGTCGTCCCCCCATCATCTCTGCCCCCAGTATCTCTGCCCCCAGTATGTTGTCGTCCCCCCCATCATCTCTGCCCCCAGTATGTTGTCCCCCCCATCATCTCTGCCCCCAGTATGTTGTCCCCCCCATATCTCTTCCCCCAGTATAGGAAAAAAGAGCTTCACACGAAGATGCGTGCCAACAAATCAGGTGTATTTTATTGGTAGAGCAAACGTTTTCGGTCTTGGCTAGACCTTCCTCAGGCAGACTGTGCCTTTCCTTGTATGCGCAAAGACTTCATTTCCTCCACGGTGAGAGCGGGCCCCGGAATAGCGGCGGCAGAGGTCATTTACCTCCCACTTTATTATTAGCCAGACCAACATCTGTGACTGACAATTATACTGAACAGAGCCTGAGGAAGGTCTAGCCAAGACCGAAAACATTTGCTCTACCAATAAAATACACCTGATTTGTTGGCACGCATCTTCGTGTGAAGCTCTTTTTTCCTATTTGATACGGGGTGGGACCCTAGCTTCAACACCAGGACGTAGTCTGTATCCCTATTTGTACTGAAGTCTTCCCCCAGTATCTTCCCCCCATCTCTGCCCCCAGCTTCATGTCCCCCATCTCTGCCCCCAGTATCTTGTCCCCCCCATCTCTGCTCCCAGTTTCTTCACCCCCATCTCTGCCCCCAGTTCACTTCATGTGCCCCCAGTGTCTTGCCCCCCAGTCTCATGTTCCCCCATACCTGCCCCCACCCCCTACATCGTCCCCCGTGTAGTAGCTCTCACCTTTGTCTCTCTCCTCTGCTCCTGTGTCTGCTGGCTGCCTGCACACACTTCTCGTGCTGTTCCCTGTGGCGTGTATGTAGCAGAGCAGGCCCGGCGTCATAGCAACCTGACGCGGGAGCTCGCTGTGCTTCATACAGGACACAGATAGCAGCATGAGAATTGTGTGGGGCGGAGGAGACACAGGAGCAGAGGAGAGACCCAAAGGTGAGAGCTACTACACTGGGGCCGATGTAGGGGAGGAACTGAAGCTGGGGACCTGGGGAAACCTCCTCCCCCCTGGGACAACCCCCCCGGAACACCCCCTCCCTCCGCTGCACTGACCAGCCTCCTCCGCGATGTGTGTAGGCAGCGTGGTATAGCTGCGGCTCCGGGACCCTGTGGGTGGCCGCCATCTTCCTCACTGTGTCCCTGGTGAATCGGAATGCCCACATTGAGCCCCCAACCTATGGTGCTGCAGTCCTGGCTCTATAGCCCGCTCACAGCCTGCCATGCACCAATAGGAGGAGCATGGACAGAGCAGCGCTGGCAGAATGCCAGCTTCTACAGCCGACCCCGGAGGGGTGTTTGGAGGGTGACGGTGGCGATTTGGGGTGAGTGACCCACATTTAAAGTAGCCTATTGCACTTTTGTGGGAAATACGTGTGTGTGTGAAATTTCCCTAAAATCCATTCAGCCGTTTGGCTGTGATTGAGGAACAAACATCCGAACATCCAAACCCACAAACATTCACCTTTATAATATTAATAGGATTCGTAGTTTCTCTGACTTGTGGTGCAAATGCAGGACCTTCAGAGTAGGCAAGTTGCTAGGTCAATCAGATGGATGCAAGGATATTAGCTCACAGTGGTAGCTTTATTGGTGGCAGTTCACACAGTCCAGCAGTATATAAATCAAAATGGATTGCTCAGCATAAAGTTAAGTCAAAGTAGCTTTCTTCAGCAAGAAGGTACAAAATAAAATAACATAAACAGTCCTTACTTCAGGATACAAGGAAGATAAGTGCCCAAGGTTTTCTCACCAACACACAAGGTGATTTTCGGGCTTTCTCCTCCAGACACACAGGGCAGTGTATACAACAGGTTTCTCCTACAAGAGACAACCACACCCCATTCCCTTGGGCAGCCTCTTTAATAGTT
The DNA here is from genome assembly GCF_031893055.1 of Leptodactylus fuscus. Lineage (NCBI taxonomy): Eukaryota > Metazoa > Chordata > Amphibia > Anura > Leptodactylidae > Leptodactylus > Leptodactylus fuscus. The sequence goes on along the minus strand of NC_134266.1, from coordinate 38,389,736 downwards.
GACCACTTGGGTCAGCCAGCAAAACCAGGACTGGAGTATAGGCCCGGGTTTGCAACAGTACCTAAATCCCGGTCTCATACTCCAGCCAGTCACCTTATAGACACCAGCCACCTCAGTGGAAGATACCTGCCATCTATAATTTTTCCTTCTGCCTTGGTTATAGAATGTGTTATTGCTTGCCATATCAGTTTATTGACATAATTTCTTTACTTACTTACCCCCAAAGTTATTTTCTTTTTCTCAGATATATTCCCCTCCTTAAATAAGCTTTAGTCTAAATTCACACGGGGGGCGGAATTTGGGGCCGAGAGTGACACGGGGAGCTGCATCACTTTTGGGTCAAAACCCGCCTGCCACGACTGTCGCGGTTACGGCTTCACTCTCAAATGAATGGGCCGACTCCAGGGGTTGCTGTCGCCAGGCAGGCACCGCGGCTCAAAGAGACGCGGAATCCAGCGCAGCTCGATTCTTTTTTCCGCTAGCGTCATGTTGCCACTAGTGGAAAAAATAATGCTAGTGGTCTCCATAGACTACCATTGTGAGGGGGTGGATTATGACGTGGATTACGCGCCATAATCCACACCCTCTGTGCCCCTGTGAACGGGCTCTTACAATAGTGTTACAGCCTAAATTTATGACTTTTTTTTTTTTTTTTTATAGTATAAAGGACTTCAGAGGCATCTAGCTACATGGCTCAAAATGGGGCTCATCAGGCACATCTCTGATGTCCATTATTTTCTTGTAATAAAATATGATAGAATCTGTGATAAAGGCTCCAAACAGAACGTCCATTGTGGATGTAAATAGAACCTGCAAAGTCCATCTCCTTAGATCAGGGAATCAAGGCTTGTTACCTGCTTCAGACTGCTGATAGACCGTATATGTCTGGGCAGTCTGGTCATATCACTGCATGGATATAACGGTACACACTATAAAACGGCATTGTAGGGGTCAGAATGGGACATAATACTGTGTGAGGTGGCCATTGTTGGACATTATACTCTGTGCAGGGGCCACTATGGTACATTATGCTGGGTAGAGGGGCCACTATGGATCATTTTACTGTGTGCAGGGGCCACTATAGGACATTATACTGTGTGCAGGGGCCACTATAGGACATTATACTGTGTGCAGGGGCCACTATAGGACATTATACTGTGTGCAGGGGCCACTATAGGACATTATACTGTGTTGAGGGGCCGCTATATGACATTATACTGTGTGCAGGGGCCACTATGGTACTTTATACTGTGTGCAGGGGCCACTATAGGACATTATACTGTGTTGAGGGGCCGCTATATGACATTATACTGTGTTGAGGGAACGCTATAGGATATTATACTGTGTGGAAGGGCCAATATATGACAATATTCTGTTGGTTGGGGCTGCTATGGGATATTACACTGTGTTGGGCGGCTGCTATGGAACATTATAATGGGGCATTATACCGTGCGGGGGCTAGGGAAGGGGGCGCCATGTGGTGTGTGGGTGGGGGCCTAAGTCAAAAGTTTGCTATGGGGCCCAGTCTTTGTTACTTATGCCCCTGCTGTGTATATGTAATGTCAGGAACATTTTTAATTTTTACATAATCCAATTCCTATTCTAATTCTCATGACTGTGCAGAAACCTCATATGAAATCACATTTCAACACGATGCCACTGCCAATAAATAACTCTGCAGCCCACTCCTACAGAAAACATAGGCCATGGTACTGAAAATGTGGGCACCATACTGAATAACCACTTATGTGCCACTGGCTGTGGCTACCAACACTCTCCTATGGCCACAAGACTTCAGGATGAAGGTCTTTGCTCCTGCACTGCGCTGTGCTGCTCTTATATTCCCGTAACGTGTGCGCAAACTCTCCACTAGGGGCGCACATCCCGCTATACACGTACTGTACATCGATTGCTCGGCGCGCATCTTTGCTTTCCAGTTCTGGGATCGCTTCATGCTGCCTTTTCGTACACACGTGTGTTTACAGCTGTGATGGCGGAACTGACAGGAGACGCTGGTACAGGAGGGGGGCGCCACGTAGGGGCACAGGAGAAAGATGGAACTGGAGCCGCAGCTACTGCTGGAGCCCTGACACCGGCGGGGACCATACAAGCAGGTCAGGAGACACCCGCACATCTCCGCACACACACTGTATGCTTCCTCTGACGGTGACATATGCAGCCGCCTGAAAAGAGCAGCCATGACATATCACCCTCCATCTGCTGCTCCCTGCAGCTCTGCCATATGAATAATACTCGCAGCCTCCTTCTTCCAGTCTAGGTGGCCTACACACAAGTCAGTGGGAAGACACTGGCAGTCACAGATCGCCCTCCTTGTAATGGGACCCAGGCTGAAGCTGCACCTCACAGTGCCACTGTATCTTCTTAAAGGGATAGTCTGTTATGGACTTCCCTTTAAAGAGGACCTTTCACCATTTTGCCCACAGGCAGTTCTATATACTGCTGGAAAGCTGACCGTGCGCTGAGTTCAGCACACTGCCGGCTTTCCCGATCTGGGCCCGGTGTGAAGAGCTTACGGTCCGGTACTGTAGCTCTTCTATGGTCAGAAGGGCGTTTCTGACACTTAGCCAGAGACGTCCTTCTTCACAGCACAGCCAATTGCGCTGTGCTGTGAGAGTCGGGAGGAACGCCCCCTCCATCTGCTCGCAGTACTCGTCCATAGACGAGCATTATCAGGGAGGGGGGCATTCCTCCCGGCTCTCACAGCACAGCGCGATTGGCTGTGCTGTGAAGAAGGACGTCTCTGACTGAGTGTCAGAAACGCCCTTCTGACCATAGAAGAGCTACGGTACCGGACCGTAAGCTCTTCACACCGGGCCCAGATCGGGAAAGCCGGCAGTGTGCTGAACTCAGCGCACTGTCAGCTTTCCGGCAGTATATAGAACTGCCTGTGGGCAAAATGGTGAAAGGTCCTCTTTAACCAGAGCATACAGGGTTAATAGAGGAGGAGTCCCTATTAGTTGGAGCAATGCTGCAAAGAGTTCTCACATCTGGGGACATATAAACACCCAAATGTCCACAGAACTCAGGAGGCGATATGTTTCTTTTGGCCCATAGTATGTTACTAAGGCAGGGTTCACACTACCATTGGATTCCGTTCAGAAGGTGTCAGTTTTAAAAAAAACAAACAAAAAACAAAAAAAACAAACAAAAAAAAAACGGACAGCTATGGTCGCTAGTGTTAGGTGGTAACTGTCCATCGTGCAGTGGTGTCTTCACATCTGATGTCAGACCAGTCACAAACCCCTGAACATAAAGGCTGAGTATCAAGTTTTCATAGAATTTAGATTAGTGCCTAGAGTAATGCCTACTAAACAGCCCTGGAAGTGTCAGCCAGGATGGGCGCTTCCTTTTTCAATGTAGTCGCATAGTATAGCACATGATCCCTTTCAACCGGCAGTTCTAAAATGATCATGATACAGTCTGTGACTACGGCTTCTGAGAAAAGGGTTCTCCTATCTGTATGATGCCCAGTTTCTGGAAGAATCCAATGACAGCAAGATGAACAGAAAGTATCCGACTGCCTGAACCCCCAGTGATCTGCTGTAATCTGTGGGGAAGTCTGACAGTAAGTGAAAACTGCAGCACCACCACAGAAAAATAAAGCATTAGAAAGTGACCAAATAGAGTAAGGGTGCATTCACACTGAGTCTACGCTCAGCTGATTCTGAACGTAAAACACGTTGGAATGAGCGCGTACAAAGCAGATCTCATTCATTTCTATGGGAGCCGGCATAGGTGCGCTCCCCATTGAAATTAATGGGAGGCTTTTTCCCCCCTATTGCTTTCAATGTGATACGCGTGTATCACATTGAAAGCAATAGGGAAAAAAGCAACCCATTCATTTCAATGGGGAGCGCACCTATGCCGGCTCCCATAGAAATGAATGAGATCTGCTTTGTACGCGCTCATTCTAACGTGTTTTACGTTCAGAATCAGCTGAGCTTAGACTCAGTGTGAATGCACCCTTACTCTTAGTGTGAATGCACCAAGAGATAGAGTTCAGAAAAGGTCCGCTCTTTAAAAAGAGGTTGCCTTGTCAGGTCCCAATCCTCTAACCGGTAACAAACAGCTAATTTCACCAGGAGAAGCCATGACCAGGGAAGGATGTAGGATTCCCTAGAAGGTGTATGAAAAATGTCAGGTCTATTTGAGACTGTAAACTGCCCGCAAGTCCGTATTGCCCAGTGGTTTAGTGTCCTAAATAGCTTATTCCTTTTGCTGTCAGTAGTCTCTATGGGAAAAAAAAATTAACCTTCATACTAAGAGATGAGTCTGGTGGCTCCGTTCTGCACGTGTCCGTGGTCTGGCACATGGGCACTGAAGTTGACAGCTACATGACTGCACAGGTGCCGGGAGTACAGGAGCTGGGTACTTTTTAAATTGCAACCAGATTAGAAATAGGTTACTTGGGACCCTAAAGCAGCAGTCCATAAGGACCTGTAGATGGTTTAGTGTCCTAGGTAGACCCAAAAGATTCCCTATAGATAGGAGATGGGAGTACCCCTTTAAACTCTCTACAATTACACATGCTGCACGTGAGAAACAGCTGTATAACACTACCATCGTGTGCTGCTCCATGCTATCCATCATGACTTCTGCCAGACATATACAGCAGACGTAGGGAGGGGATAACCTAGATCTGTTATCTAAAGCTAGGTTCACACTAGTGTTTGGCTCCCCTTTGCTCAGGTCTGCATGAGGACCCAAAAGACCAGAGCCTGTCTGCTTAAAAAGCAGTTACCTGCAGACCTCATAGACTATAATCAGGACCGCTGAGTGTCCATTGGGTTTCAATTTTATGCTTAAACCGACTGAGAGAATAGTCCCGTGCGCAGGTCAGCCTGATTACGGCGATACCAAATTTATATAGTTTTTGTTATAAAGCCAAATCTTCGGAAGTTTTTTTTTTTTTTTTTTTTTCATGGAGTCACCCGTTTCTGACACCATTACGTTTTTTTTTAAAATATTTCCACATATAGGGCTGCATAAAGTGTTTTTTTTCTGCCGTGCCAGATATAATTTTAATTTACACCTTTTTTTAGGACTGTCTGACATTTTCATTGCTTTTTATTTAAATTTTTACAGGAGGCAAAAAAATGATGGTTCATCGCTTTTGATCTTTCCTTCACCGTTTGGGAAAAATATTTGTATAAGTTTATAGGTCAAGATACCTACTGTGTATGAGTTTTACGTTATTATATCTGATCTATGGGAAAGGGGGAGATTTGGACTTTAATTTTTTTTTACTTTTTTATTTTCTTGAATGATTTCCGGCTGGTCTGATCACTAATAAAATACTTCAATGCTATTACAGGCTGAAATTGTATCGCCTAGCGCAGCCTGTAATAGAAACACATTGAAGACGAGCATGGGAGCCTTTTATAGGCTCCCAGCTATCTAGGAAACTTATTTTCACCCCCAGATCTTGCTCTGTGCTAGTGATCCCAGGAAAAATGGTGGTGCTTTTGGTTAAAAATGGTTGGGGTTAATTCACGCGCTGACCTGGCACTTATGATGGCTTCTCAACTCTTCACCGTCTGCCATCTTGACCTTTGTTATTGGTGTCACATTTGTAGAATTGGGGGAAAAAAATACTTTGAAATCTTATTCAAGTAAGTCATTTGGTGCACTGGTGCAGGCCTTCAGCACTTGGAGTACGGCTCTTACCACTCAAACCACTACGGTATCTTGCTTGCCTTACCGCTTCACCTATCCTACATAAAAAGCAAGAGCAGCGGTCTCAAGTCCAAGACCGCCCACCGGACAATAGAGAGTGTAATTGATAAATTGAGTACTAAAACTAACAGCACTGACTGATCAGTAACAGTGAGAGCTAGAGGGCAACATGGTGGCTCAGTGGTTAGCACTGTAGCCTTGCAGCGCTAGAGTCCTGGGTTAGAATCCTGCCAGGAACAACATCTGCAAGGAGTTTGTATGTTCTCCCCATGTTTGTGTGGATCTCCTCCCGTTCTACAAAGACATACTGATAGGGAAAAAAATGTACATTGCGATCCTTATATGGGGCTCACAATCTACATAAAAAAAGAAAAAGGAAAGAAGGGGGGAAAAAAAGTGGGAGCTTTAAAAAAAAAAAAAAAAAATTACCTGTGCCTGAATCAATGGAGTGACACCTGTTGAAGGATGCAAATTTGGAAGTCCTCTTTAGGCCGGGGTCCCACGGGTCAGAAACGCTGTGATTTGCCCCTGGCGGATAAAAATTGCGGCATTTTTGCGTACAGGCAAAGTGGATGGGATTCTAGCGAATCCCATGCCTACTTTGTGATAAAAAACCACAGTTGGAAATCGCAGCATGTCTTATCTACGAAAACACTGACGGTTTCCCCATAGATATAATTGCAACAGAAGGTTTTCGGAGGAAAGCTCCGCAGATTTTCTGTTTAAAGCGCTGCAGGAAGAACCACGATGCGTTCCCGCCACGGTTTTTCCTGCAGCGCTTTTTGGCTGCAGGATGTCCCGTCGGGCCTTAGCCTTAAGCCAAAGCACTTCAGTTGGGTTTAAGTCTGGACTTTGCAACTTCTTCATTCTTTTCTTTCTCAGCCATTCAGTTGTAGATTTACTGGTGTGCTTGGGATCATTGTTCTTTTGCACAAATTTTTTTTTTTTTAATGTAGATTGTTAGCCCCACATAGAGCTCACAACGTACATTTTTCCCTATCAGTATGTCTTTGGAATATGGGATGTAAGTCCATGCAAACACGGGGAGAACATACAAACTCCTTGCTGTTTTTTTTTTTTTTCCCTTGGCGGGATTTGAACACCAGGACTCCAGCGCTGCAAGGCTGCAGTGCTAGCCACTGAGCCACCGTGTGGCCCCCTTTTGCACACAATTTTGGCCAAGTTCTTACTGGTGAACAGGTTTCCTTACATTTGACTGTAGAATATTTTAGCATACAGAGGAGTTACAGATGGTCAATTCAGTGACTGCAAGGTGCCCTGGTCTGAGCTCAAATTATGATGATAATAAAAAAAAAAAAAAAAAAAAAAAAATAAACCCAGTCTTTTGTTTGAAAAAAATAGAGCGTTACAAAGAATCTAGCGTACTGATAGTTTTACGTTCACAGTGGTTATGAGGGCTATGCCCCCTTGGCAGCCTCCTATATAACACAGCGCATCAATTCCTGATAAGAGGGAATCAGAAAAAAATCGGAATCAAGGACAGGGTTATTTATTTACCCCTTTTACTGAAATAACAGAACCCATTTACAGAAATATTAATAATTCCTACAGAACGCACCATGAAGATTGTTTTGCTACTGGTTTCATCTTTTCCTGGCGCCTGTTCATCATCTGGAAATACAGATACCAGGCTTCCCTTTAAACACCGGTTTGCTCTGCTTTTTATTGTAGCGAATGGTTTTTTATTGATATACTTGTCTAATAAAAGTATGCTTGGCAAATGTTCATATCCGTTTGGACAATAAAAAGGATAGGAGAGAAATTAATACAACTGGCCTCTTGTATTTAGGGGCCAAGTCTCATAAGGGACTCTATGGCGGCAGGAATAGGTTGTTGCATTGTCATTTCTTATGTTTTGTATAATTTGCTTTATATTACTGAAGTGTATTTGTAAGGTCTCATGCACATGACCGTGCGGAAAAAAGTACAAACTGGTATATTTCTATGAGCTAATATACACTGCTGTAGTTTTTGCTGCTGTGTGTCCAAAACATGATATGCAAAATATGGAGAAGGTCCTATTGTCTGTGCTTGTGGCTCCGTCAGTGCATTTTATGGTTTAGTGAAAGCCATAGAATGCACAAAGATATTAATCCGGATGTCATCTGTGCCTTGTACTTCACGTGTCATGTGCAGGAGTGCTCACAGGCCACGTGATGAATGAACATGGTGTAATATGGCCTGCGAAGCGGAAGTGGTACTTTCTAAGCCTACATTCCTACCGACCATGGGTGAAAACTGCTGTGAGAAACATTGCAATGTATGGTGGGATCTGTAAAAAACAGATGTGACCTACAGTATATTGTGACAGTGTGTTACACTAATATTGGCCCGTTGAATACCCCCCCCATTCATAGACAGTGAAATTAATGTGTCATGACTAGGGTTGAGCAATTGGGATCGGAAAAGATCGGATTCCGATCGGCGATCGAGTAAATTTCACGATCGCGATCGGAATTCCGACCCGATCTTTTCCAGCGGGATCGAGATCGGAGGTTATCTCAAGATCGGCTCAACCCCAAAAGTGACTTTTCCCATAGAAAAACATTGACTAGGGTTGAGGATCGGGATCGGAAAAGATCGGATTCCGATCCGCAATCGAGCAAATTTCACGATCGGGATCGGCTGGAAAATGATCGGAAATCGGATTTTAAAATCGATCTTGAAATCTCAAGATCGGCTCAACCCTAGTCATGGCCATTAAGAATATAGGCCGTGTGATTATAGGGTAATTCACAGGGTCTCTGGTGTTAGATTCCTGCAGATCTACGATTAATAGGATAGTTGATCGATCATATTGTCATGCCCAGAAAACTCCTTTACGCTAGGTTCACACTAGCGTTCGGGACTCCATTCTCAGCTTTCCGTCTTCTGCATGCAGAAGACGGAAAGCTGTCAGAGCGGGTCCGGCCGTGAGCGGCGGTGAGTGTTTTATGCTCTCCGCCGCGAAACCGTTTTTTAAAATCGGACACAGACTACTGCATGTCCGACTCTGTGTCCGATTTAAAAAAAAACTTTCGCGGCGGAGAGCATAAAATGCTCACGGCCGGACATCTTTCAAACCCATTCAAATGAGTGGGTATGAAAGAGTCCTGCAGCTTTCTGTCTCCTGCCTCTGTTTTGTGCAGGAAACGGAAACCTGCAGAACGGAGACCGGGCGCAGATGTGAACGAGCCCTTAGGCTAAGGCACCGTTGCTTTCTGCCTTAATAATATTTATAGGGAAACCGCTGGCATTTCTGCAGCTGTGATTTGCAAAACCACAATTTGTCAGCAATTTTTTTATGCTGTGTGTGTCCTACATTGACTGTAATACACCCGGGCCTTAAGTATTAGCCCATGTTGCCATTAATACCTAGCAACTAGGGCTTCCCTCACAAGGGACCATATAAGAATTAAAGTTGTATGATGCCTTTTTGAATTGGTTGAGAGCCCTGAGGAAGAGACCTAAGCTTGGAAACTTCTATAGTAGGCCAATAAAAGAATATTATATGTCAACAGTTCTTGACTCTGAAGATGGCTTACATGAAACAATATGCTGCAATAAAAAAGAGCTCTGGGCCCTTTTAATGGATCCCCAGCTGTTCTGTCTATAATCCGATGGTGAGTGAAAAGTCTAAGGGTTGGTTCACATCTGCGTTGTTATTCCGTTCAAGCGAGTCTGCATGGGGACTCCCCTCCCCCGTATGGAATACCAAACGCAATTGCAAGCGCTGTGCAGTAAAAGCACACGGATCCCATAGACTATAATGGGGTCCGTGTGCTTGCTGCGCGCTGCCCGCACGAATCATGCAGACAGAAAAGTAGATTGGGAAATAATTTCCTATCCGCATGTTCTGTGCGGAGATCTGATGACAAGCACACGGATCCCATTATAGTCTATGGGGATCCATGTGCTTTTACTGCATAGCGCTTGCAAATGCGTTTGGTATTCTGTTCGGTGGGTTCCCGGACAGAATAGCAACGCAGATGTGAACCAACCCTAAGGCTATGAGTGGTCGAATGTAGTTAAAAAAAAAAATGCAGTGCACCTTCTATGGGCAACAAGACGGCTTTTCTTTTGAGCTAGATGTGATTCATGGCAGAGGACCAATATGACCATTTATATTTCACGCACAGGATTTTTCTTCTTTTCACCGTTGTGCATTGTTATATTTTATAATATGTTGAATACATTAGTAGTATCAGGTTTATTCACTCTAAGACAATGTGGTGTAAAGCTTGAAGGTTGAATTCGGAAATCCATGTATTGTGTCTTGTAGTATTAGACAGCTCAAGGATATTATTTCAATTAAGTCTGTGTGAAACAAATCTGGTTATATATCTGATATTTAAGGGGTGGATATTTATAGATAGATAGTATATATGTAGCAACTGAAGGGTGCTGCTTTTGTGCGTATTCTCCAAAAAATACTTGCTATCTTCAAACGTGTATGGCGTGAAACATGATGGTGGCGTCACTCCCTGCCCTGGGTTGTCATACACTTATCCAACATAACAATGATCCAAAATGATCTTGTGTTCAGCCCGAGAAATTGATTAAAATCTTACTTTTCAAAGGGGGTTGTATATACGCATATGTGTATATAGGTAAGTACTACTGAGCAGATGCTGTGAAGGGCTGTCAGGAAAAGCACTGACACTCCCACAACCCGGAAACGTAGGAATTGTTCCATGAGCCTGAAAATATGAGGAATGGTAAAAGTGGCCCAAACTCAAATTAAAGGTACTCCATTTACCTATCTCCGGCTCCGCTGCAGTCTTTGGTGGTGTCCTCCATCTTTAATGGCATACGGACATCACATGACGTTTCATGTCCTCCCTCCATCTGCCCCCAGTTTCATATCTTCCCTCCATCTGCCCCCAGTTTCATGCACCCCATCATCTCTACCCCCATTTTCATGTACTCCCCTCCATCTCTGCCCCCAGTATAATGTTCCCCTTCCATCTCTGCTCCTAGGTTACTGTTGCTCCTCAATTGCTCCACACCACACATACATACACACTCACACACAGACACACACTCTCCATCCTGCATCTCACATGTCCCCTCCCCTTCAGTACCTAGCAGCACATCTCTCCATCTCTTCCAGGACTGCACGGGCTATAAGGACACGCCCACCTAGTCACATGACTGCTGATGTTATGCACAGGTCCTTCAGCAGTACAAGCTTTTCCTCGCTCTTATCACAGTTACAACATTGAATCTGTTATAAGAGCGGGGGAAAGGTTTTTTTTTTTTTAATAAGTAAAATACCACAGGGACATGCAGGGAGCTGAGGGGGACAGGAGTATAAATGCGGGACATGCAGGGATCTATGCCGTTACTGGCTGGAGTTACTCCAGCCGGTAATGGCCTGTTAAGAAAAGAAAAAAACACAGGGGTAGCGGCTGTCGCCGGGCCCCTAATGTCCCGGGCCCTGTGGCAACCGCTACCCCGGTAGTTACGCCACTGATTATAGGGATTGGGCCGCTCAGGTGCGAATTAGCCCAAATAAATGGGCCTAGTCGGAAGGAGGGAGTGTCTTCACGCGAATGTCGCAAGGCGAATCTACCTGAAAGAATGAGCATGTCACTTCTTTATTCCGGAAGCCAGAACAAATGGCTCCCGGAAAAAAGAACTGACCGGCTCCTATTGATTTCAATGGGAGCCGTCTTTTTGGTCTGGATTTTGAGGCGGCTACGACCTCATTATCCTGACCAAAAAAATCCCATGTGAACTTACCCTAACAGATGAAGCAGCCCAAGAAGCTAAACGTACTAGTCACGGCTGCTGCATCTCTGACATTGGCTGCATGATGACCAATAATATCTCTTGCTTAAATTACATTTTAAGAATAAAACCCATCAATTTATTTTATGGATATCGCATGGTGATATTAAAAGTATTTTTGTGACCCTATTAATGGGATCCTATTAATGTTATTGGTTTGTGAAGGGCTTCATACCCGATAGACCCTCTATAACCCTGTGATCATATAGACTGGCTCTAAAATTAGTGACCCCAAAGAAAGTTGTTATTTTTCTATCACTAAATGAAATCCCTGGGACGTTCCTGACTGACCTCTGTAATGGTAGCAGAGGTAACTGTCCCAGGTTGTGTATAACGCCATTCACATTCGCTGTGGGATTCAAGTGTGATATGTAAAAACCAACTGTGCTATTTTCGCAGCCATGATTGAACATGGTCACACCTCCTCCCATCCCCATTTACAGTCCACCTCCAACCAATGAATGTATCAATTCCCAACCAACTTGTCATGCAACAATATCTGTGAGAATTGCAATTAAAATGTCAGCAGCCCCCCTCCCCCCCAAAAAAAAATCCCCTTCCCGAACAATCCATTCAGTAATAAAGAAAAATAAATATATAAATTGCGTCGTTCACATGGGAGAACAATTAGATGAAAAAAGGAGGGAAATAGAGCGGCTTAGTACGCCAAGATTGTGTTTTGTTTTTTTTTTAATTTTTCATCGTGTTTCCAGCCTCCTCCCCTATACAACAGGCGCTTAATAATTATGTTCCTCTCGTCTCCGAATCTGTCAATAACCTGAAATGAGAGAGGCCCAATGCCTGATAATATCACAAACAATATGCGGAGACCCCCAGAGCACAATTGCAACAAACTAATATTGGAGCTGCAAAACAACATTACCTCCAAAAGAAAATCTGCATAATTAATTTCACTATTGTACAAAATGAATTTAGACAAATGAATTTAGTTTGAGGGGGGGAGGGGGGCAGACAGCTGTCAGACGGGACTCGCTAAGCTCCAATTAAAAGCTCAAAATCCTAATTAATTAACCCCTTCCCTTCCGCGGGGAAATGAGGGCACGCTTTTCTTTTCGGTTCTGGGGGACACAGGAGAGAGGTACTTAGTCATTACCTGCATGTTTGCAACCCTCGTAGACTCAGCGAAGAGTTTCCATCCGCCTTGCTAAACATCCATTTATGTACTTACCTTCCAAGAATATGGTTAATCCTCTTAGAGCCATTAATATATTACGATTTCCTCATCCAAAATCCGGCTGTAATGAGTTCCACAGAATGGCCATGAGAAGGGGAATTTCTTTAAGTTTCTTGCAGAACACTGCCAGGAACTCCTTATACAGTCTACTGTATTATTCTTTCGGTTCAGATAGGTGGATCAATAACTAACTTACCAAGGTGCAAAGAATTACTGATGGAATTAACAATTATACTGTGCACTCAATAAATTATACCGAGCGTTCAGACTTAGCAGTAATCTACTGCATGTTACTGTATGAGGTCTGTGTAGTTACACGTTTCTTATGGTGACTGAGTAAACTAAGCTGTATAGATGTGTCCCTTCTTACCTTTACTTTTGGATCAAGATATCTCAAGATAAGTGGCGTGATACACAGGTGGACAAAACCGATAGTCACTCTCGTTTAATGAAAGAAAAACCCACAATGGTCACAGAAATAACGTGAATCTGGCAAAAGTAATAATAAATAGAACTTCTATGAAAATGAACAAATGAGAAAAAGAAAAGAAACTCCATAAACTTGTACTGGGGGGGGGGGTTCCTCACAGCTCAGCGTAATCGCTGTGCGGTAAGGAACGCCCCCTCTGACAGTACAGGGCTATGGGTGAGTACTGTCAGGATGAGTGTTTCTCACAGCCCAGCTAGACTGTCAGGGATGCCCTTCTGATGGCGGGCAGAGATCGGTGCCGAAACTAACATCACTGATCTCTCCAGGCCGGGGCACATAACGGGAACAACGACAGTGTACTGAATTTAGCACACTATTGGCTGTCTGGCCGTATATAAAACCGCATGAAAGGTTGTCTTTAAAGGGGCTCTATCAGCAAAATCATGCTGATAGAGCCCCACATATGCGTGAATAGCCTTTAAAAAGGCTATTCAGGCACCGTAAACGTTATATTAAACTACCCAACCCCCCCCCTCCGTTTTAAAATAATAACCTAAAAAAGAATGTGCTCTACTTACGGATCGTGCACGCTGGGCGGGCATTCAGGGTGTGTCTTCTTCTTCATCCATGCCTCTTCTTCCTCCGATGTCCTCCGGTCCCGTCCTCCTCCGGCGCTCGCTCACGGACACTGATAAAAAAAATAGCCTGGCCGCATGCGCAGTAGCCGTAGTAGAAGCCGCATGCTACTGCGCAGGCGCCCAGGCTATTTTTTTATATCAGTGTCCGTTCACGAGCACCGGAGGAAGACGGAACCGGAGGACATCGGAGGAAGAAGAGGCGTGGATGAAGAAGACGACACACCCTGAATGCCCGCCCAGCGTGCACGATCCGTAAGTAGAGCACATTCTTTTTTAGGTTATTATTTTAAAACTGGGGGGGGGGGGGGTAGTTTAATATAACATTTACGGTGCCTAAATAGCCTTTTTAAAGGCTATTCACGCATATGTGGGGCTCTATCAGCATGATTTTGATGATAGAGCCCCTTTAAGTCTATGAGGAATATGTGAAAAGGGATGCAAAACAGATGTGAACAACATGGATGGTTTGTTCAATTTTAAGTCCCCCCCAATGGTCATGTGAATGCTGCCTATTACTGTGTCCGATATTGTGAGTTTTTTCCTTCCTAGATGATTATTCTGAGAGGAGGCATCTGCATTATATGTCCTCTATGCCAACATCAGGAGAGAAAATTGCCACCTGTATAGAGGTGTGTACGTGTTTAATATAGACAGACGCTCTCTTACAGTGTCCATTGACCCACACAGCATCTGAAGCAGCATGGTATATTTCTATTATATAGTGACACATGGATCGTGTGCGTACAATAACCCTCTCTGCTAAATGGTGGCACAAAACTGTAAAGAAATCTCCACAGAATAACACCGCCAATGTATTACAGGTCCTTGCAGTTGGGAACGTGTACAAAGTCGTAATGCAGTTGTGTGCACAAGGCCTTACAGGCATCCTCTTTGCGTGTCTGAGTGTTTTCTATTAGTGGAGGTGCACTTGTAAATGGCTTTTTCTGGTGCATGCTTTCCACTGAAATTACAGGGCAAGGATCAGTTATGTTATAGGATGCCGGAAAATACAAGAGAAAAAGAGATAATCAGTTTCTCCTTTGTTATCCATACAAACCCTCCTGTATAGGAAGGCTAGGTGGTAGACGTCTAATGGCAGCCATATTGGTTTTCATCCAACGCTTAATGGAATTGCTGAAGTAATTGAAAAACGGCTGAAAAGAATCCTGACTAAATTGATGCCAAGTTGTTGACTTTAGAGGAAAATAATCTGTGAGGATCCCAGTCATACAGGGTGAGCGTTCAGTACATTAGGAATCCGCATAACCTGCGATCCATTGAGTCTTCATTGTAAATGTTCATATTTACAGTCCTTAAAGGGCAACTCCATCTGGTATATTCAGTATGACGCTGCCATAAAAAAAAGAAATGTGAACAAATGCGGTATTATACCAAGGGCACACGTGTCCTGATCGTGGTGACTAAGGTTTTCCAGTTATTGCTATGGGATTCACTTGTAGCTAGAGCTGGGCAGTTTCTTCCTAAAAATAAAATCCCAATTTTGGGATCCTTTTTGGATATTTTTTTTTTCACAAAAATATTGACTTCAATGGGCAAATTGGGTGTAGGCGTTCAAGGATTTTGGAGAGCAACTTGTATGTGCGTACTAAGCCTAAGAATTTGCCATATGACTCTGGAAAGGCTTTTCTTCTAGGGGAACAAAGTAAGAGGTATTGTATCCAATGTACCTGGCTTTCCTTCTCAAAATGGCTGCCATGGGACCTATTGAAAATATCTGGATGTACTGGCAATTTTTTTTCTCCTGTTTTATTGATCTATTATTGTAAAGTACACCATAATGCTTATATATAGTAACATAGAAGTGCATACAATGAACTGCCTTGTTTTGCAACAAAAAAAGCAAACTAAGACTAAGGGAAGAAGGAAATTACAAAAAGTTGCAAGTGGGAAACGGGGTGGAGGGAGAGGTACTGGCAATATTCTTATGTGTATGTCTAGTAGAGAGGAGCGAACAGTAAAAGGTTCGATATTCGTTTCGAGTAGCTCCTCAATATTCGACTACTCGAATCGAATATCGAACCCTATTATAGTCTATGGGGGGAAAATGCTCGTTTCAGGGGTAGGCAACGTTCAATCAAATTATACTTACCAAGTCCACGAGTGAGGGTCGGGCTGCATCCTCCGAGAAGTCTTCTCCTTGCAGCGTCCCCGCGGCGTCTTCCGGCTCTGAATTAACTCTGCCAGGCATCGGGCCTGGGCAGAGCCGACTGCGCATGCCTGCACTGCAAGCGGACATGCGCAGTCAGCTCTGTCCAGGCCCGATGCCTGGCAGAGTGAATGAAGAGCCAGAAGACGCCGCGGGGAAGCTGCACGGAGAAGACTTCTAAAGGTAGGAGAAGAACCAGCGTTGATTGGCCGACTGTATAGCATTCGGCCAATCAATGCTGGTTCTGCATCGAACTTTTACATTCGAATAGCGAGTGGTACTCGATCAAGTACGAGTATTTTGAATACCGCAGTATTGGAATACCTACTCGATCGAGTACTACTCGCTCATCTCTAATGTCTAGCAAGATTGATCTGATCTGAGGTGTGAGAGAAGGATGGCGGGCCAAGAAGGAATGTTCACGATGTCACTAACAGCTCCTAGAACAACGTATAAGTGGTTTAGAAGAGATTTTGGCGGAGATCGAATCCCTTTACACTGACTGTACATTCTAGAGCGCCGTCACCTAAAAGCTCCCATAATAACAAACATTATAGTACATTACAGTACACTGCTGCCATGTACACATTAGCTTGTAGGCTGAACCCATTACAACTAGCACAGGGTATGTTCTGTCACTGGATGTATGGCCAACTTTAACCCCTTACTGACCAAGCTGTTTTGGGCCTTAATAATGTTGAAAAATTGCATTTTTTTCAGGCATTGCATACAAAGAGCCATCATTTTATTTTGCATCCGTGTAGCTATATTCCGATTCCTGATACAGTCCCTTCCCTATGTAACCAGTAAGTCACAGCATCTAAAGTGTTAATGCTTCCGGATCGTTCCCCACTCCCCAGTTGCTACCTGCTGCAGTGTCAGTACTTGCGTCAGGCACTGTGATGGGGAGAGCCAAAAAGGCTCAGCGGTTAGGACATGAAAAGGCAGGGTAGTGGTGGCAAGCTGTTAAAGCGATGTGACTATGTGACTGAATGTCCTGACCACCAGACTTGGAATTACAGAAACAGCTGAGTGGGCTATGCTTGTGATGGCGAACCTATGGCACGGGTGTCAGAGGTGGCACTCATCTGTAGAACAGATTATACTGTGGAGCAAATTATACTGTGAGGGCCATTGTGGAGCAGATTATACTGTGTGTGGGCCACTGTGAAACAGATTGTACTATGTGTGGGCCCTTCACTATTTATATCACACAGTATCTGTTTTATAGCAGACATGGTGTTATTACAGGTCAGTAAAACATTGCACGGTCACTATAAAACAGATCTGTACGATGTAAATAGTGAACATTAATTGTTCAAAATTATACCAAATGCAGTAAAAGTTGTCTGTATAATTGAAAGCTCTGTACAGCCCCATTCATGCAACCATATTTTGTGCGTCTGTAATTGTCCACAATTGTGGCTTCGCACAGTATTAAAGGAGTTGGCCACTTTCAGACCAATATTGACAAACAAATGTACAATAAAAAGATATACAATTTTACAATATACTTTCTGTATCAATTCCTCACGGTTTTCTAGATTTCGGCTTTTTTTTTTTTTTTCTTTTATGGACACATATAGCCTCAGTTATAAGAGGATCACAGGCTCCTGACATGAAATCTCCTCTAGGACTCAACAACTTTTCTTGGTCCCTAGTGGATCACGAGGCCACCAGGTTAGAGGAGAGCCACATTTTGGCAGCTCCAATATCTGTATACCCAGTGTTCATTGCGTGCTGTGTACACAGCTATTGGTTAAACAGATGGTTTATTACCTTCTCTATAAGTGCTCTAGCTGTAGTTACAGTCGGCTCCTCAGTTCTGCAGCTACTTATCACTGGAAGGATGTATGGGGTCGTCTGTGCGCGGTTAAGAGTGGACTACCTGATGTATAAGGTCAACAGGTGGTCCATAACTGGTTTGTGTTTCCTACAGACAGGACCTGCATTTATTAGACACCTATGGCGTATTCTGTAGATGAGATGAGAGTACCCCTTATAACGAGAGATTGTGCTAATATGTGAGAATGGAGAGGCTGGAGGAAGACAAAAAGGATGGCTTCTGTTCTATATATTAGTCAACCTCTGTTTTTCGCCATTAGGGTTATACTATGGGATGGAGTAAACATAAAGCAGATTATTACGGAAATAATTGCTTGCCTTTTATGTATTCCTTTGGCTTACAGAGGAGCAGAGTAAAATGTAGAACAAACATAGCTGTTCGGTGCAGGTCTTGTCTGAGCCCCGTACAGATATCCTAAGCTGTACATAATCTGCTCTTCCACAAGTACATTGGCATTCCAGATGTATCTACAGGTGGCACTGTTTCCCGTGTCACAATTTGCATTGATATTTGCACATAATTATTTGCAACACGCTTTGGTGAATATGGCTGATGTTATCGAGCATCCACCTGCAAGCGGAATGAGAATTAACTGTATGTTTCTCACTGTCCATTAAAATGGGCGACCCAGTAATGCCAATGACCTCACAGGTTTCAGTCTAATATCAAGTGCCATCATCATGTGACCCATTCCAACGTTTGAGCGTATTGGAACGCATTTGGCACTTTAAGTGGATTTTCATATTTGGCAGAGGTTTTCGGTCACAAGGTTGTATATGGAAAGTTTTTGGTAAATAGTAGTAAGTTTTGTATCTCACGTTAAGTTCTTTATTCACATTAGTACACTTTAAAGGGATTCTACCATTGAAATGAATTTTTTTGACGATCACACATCGGAATAGCCTTTAGAAAGTCTATTCGTCTCTTACCTTTAGACATGGTCTCCGCCGCGCCGTTCCTTAGAAATACCGTTTTTCACCGGTATGCAAATTAGTTCTCTCGCAGCGATGGGGGTGGGCCCCAGTGCTGAAAATGTGATGGGGGCGTCCCCACTGCTGCTCGAGAACACGCTCCAGCGACGCCTCTATCTTTGGCTGGATCCTCCCCTTCTTTCATCGTCTTCCTTCTGTGTCACCTCCGACGCCTGCACAGTTGGCTCTGCCAGTGAGACACCAGCAGAGCCGAGTGCGCCTGCCGGCCAGCGACCATTTTTGGGAGGTCGCTCCTGTATTGAACTACAAGAGCAGAGGGGCTACTTCTTTCTTATTGCATTTGTATTAAATATAGCAGTCTGACAAGGATTTGGTTCACAGCAGGTTTCTATTTCTGTGCTTTTTATTTTTTTTTTAATAAAATATTTCAAAATTCTGTTTTTTTATTAACAGTAACCTAACAGGGGTTATCTGGTTTGTGAGTGAGCAGCGTGTTTCCTGGAGTGTAAACTTTATCGAGGGCCACGCTGTCAGTACAGATGCCTGCGGGGGTCCCCCTATCCTAAGGGTAGGCTATCAATAGTACAAACCAGCTAAACCCTTTAATTTGAACAAAAATTTTACAGTATGGCGAATCAAATATTTCTTTACATGCTATTGCACCTTTTCGGTATTATAGTGGTCCCTCAAGGTCTTTAGGATCAAATATTGTCTCCATATAATGGTCTCTTCTACATCAGTGTTTCGCAACCTTTTCAAGTGAAGAAAAAGTCCCAATCACTACACCCAAAGTAGTGATTAGTTATAGTTGTTAACCAAATTCGGCTCCATTGAGCCTCCATCAATAGTTAAGTTACATTGGAAGGAAAGATTAGCAAAGCATGCAGCACTATTCTTCCCATCAGAGTGAAGGACATAATAATGGCCTCCTCTGTACCCAACACAATATAATGGCCCTTAGGTACAGTATAATGGACCCTTCAGTGCACACACACAGTGTAATGACCTCCTTTGTGCCCTCTCAAATAGTATAATTACTCCCTTAGTGTCCCCATATACAGAATAATGTCCAGAGAGTGAGTGGCGGGTTGGATTTATTACTCAACACTCTGCTCCCTGCCCCAGATTCGATGTGATGCCAGTACTTGGTGCCTGGAGTAGAGAGGGAGCCGAGTGATGAATAGTGATTCCTTACTCACTTGTTCCAGTGTTCTTCAGAGCCGTGTTTCTTCTCCTCCGTGCGGTGCGCCCCCAAGGACACCAGGGCATGCCTCCTTGGGTACATGTAATGCAGCTGGCAAACTTGAGACCTGGCTCAACATACAATACTTAGCTGGAGGATCTAAGAGATCAGCATGGTCATGGGTAAATCCTCTGTATTCATGAATTGTATACAACATTTGGCCGACCAGTAGCATTATAGAGCTACTCCTTTGGACGCCAGGTGAGAGCAGCTCTATGATATTTTACAGGTGCACTCTATATACATTTCGGACATTGAAAAACCTCTGGCTCGCATCCCAGAAAGTGACTTCCAGCTTCCGGCACCTCTAAGGATTTGCTCTATCTATATTAGATATCTGATGATTTAGTTTTCATATCTTTGGTGACATTTTGGGGTCTTTAGAACCAATTACTAGTTTTCCATAGAGATGCGATCTCAAGTTACAAAGGTTTCAACTTCCATCGGTCATCCTGGAACCAGTTAATATTGGAACTTGAGGGACCACTGCGTATAATACGGTTTTCTTAAGTTGTCAGCAAGTTCAACTAAAACAAGTGTTAAAATAAAACTTTATAGCTACACGGTATGTCGTTTCTTATCAGGTCGCACGCCGGTTCGTCGGGTTGCCAACCAAATCCCAGATGAAATCTCTAAGAATCCCTTACTCTTGGAAGCCATTGCCGTGCTGCCTCAAAACTACAACTTTGAAATTCCCAAGACTATATGGAGAATTCAACAAGCCGCAGCCAAAAGAGGTACGTGTGCTTACTGCAGAGCTCACTAAGGTGTATCTCGTTGCGATTGCTATTGTTCCTCCAGCAGAAACATGTTAGAAGAAGCCATTAGTTTTACAAGACTTGAAATACATTAAGATAAACTCTTTAGGGGAGACGTCCCCCTCATACCATGGACTACAACTAATCCTCCATCCCTAAGATGAAGTATACGGTACTTTATGTAGTTGGATCACTGAATTACAGCTGTAGTTTGTTCTCCACTGTACATAAAGTGGTAATGCAGTATTTTTTATTGTTACTAAGCAACTTTAGGGTTAGCGGCCCTAGAAATTCAGTCGCAGCCGCATTAGTCAGAAAGGGAATTATTCATTTTGATTTAGGCTAGAGCTGCACGGTCGCACAGTCAAAGATTGGAGCGTAGTGCTGCCTTCATACCATGAAAATGAATGGGATTTGCAAGTCGCCATGGCTTTGAATTGATGTTCTTAAAAAGTACATCAGTCTTGGATTTTTTGCAAAATATTCAAAGATTTTTTTGGTTTTTTTTCAGCTCAAATATTGTATTATTACTTTCATTTCCTTTTAATTTAATTCCCACATAGGGTCTTGAACAGTTATGAGCTTGATCACGTATATAAATCATTACTATACTTCTCCATCTTGTTAAATCTAAAATCTTTCCTTTATGAATTGATATATTATGTTTGTTTTTGTATTGAAAATAGCTTTGTTTTTTAGATGTATACCGTAGATGGATACAAATACCCTACATACAGTAGGTTCTAATATCTTTCAGTAACTTTTTGCATACTGTTTGTACATTATATTGTGGCTGCACTACCTAAAACCTTTCCATTAGAACAGGATTCCAAATGGGATGGAGTTGGCATGCAAATACACAGTCCAGTCCTATTAATGTGACCACCGCGTACTTTTGGCGTCAACGTTAAATAACCAATCGCAGAAGGCACGTGTCATCAGTAGAGATGAGCGAGTACTGTTCAGATCAGCCGATCCGAACAGCACGCTCGCATAGAAATGAATGGACGTAGCCGGCACGCTGGGGGTTAAGCGGCCGGCCGACGTCAAAGCGGAAGTACCAGGTGCATCCATTCATTTCTATGGAGCGTGCTGTTCGGATCAGCCGATCCGAACAGTACTCGCTCATCTCTAGTCATCAGCCATCTGGGTGCACTCATCATTGTGGAAGGCACGATGGATCAGCACAAGTATGCATCTATCTTTGCGGACCATGTTCACCCCTACATGCGAAATGTTTTTCCTCAGGATGATGGCATCTACCAGCAGAACAATGAGACGTGTCATAAAGCTCCAGTGTACGTGCGCGGTTCGAGGAGCACCAGGATGAGTTTATGGTACTCCCTTGGCCAGCAAATTCCCCGGACTTGAACCCAATCAAGAATCTGTGGGACCACCTCGATTGGTTTGTTCGCGCCACGGATGCTCAACCACGTAACCTAGCGCAGCTGGACACGGCACTGGAGTCAGCATGGCTCAACATCCCAGTGATATCATCACAACATCCCCTCTCTTCCTGCACGTCTCGCAGCGGTCCGCTCTGCCAAAGGTGGTCATTCTGGATTTTGACCGGTGGTCTCATTAATATGACTGGACTGTGTACAATATAGGACTCCAATAAGTGAATTTCATGGGCAGTGATTTAGGAGTTAACAGAACTTCATATCTCAAAAGAGAAGATACTCCTTTTTTTTTTTTTGCCATGTACGTCTAGGTGGTATCCATGTTTATTCCACCTAGAGGAACCCTGCTGAGGCCCCTAGGAGGACATTTATAAGGAGTTGTAGAATGTAACCTATGGTATCTCATTTATACAGTATATCAATATTTTTTTTGAAGAGCATGTCCCTATCTTCTGACCTTGCTGGACATCTGATCAAAGGTTCACAGATTAGAGCGGATGTTTTGTTATACTTTTACAATAGTCATCCTATTCTATAGTTATGAGGACCATAACATTGTAAAGAGCTGTTGGGTGCCCATTGTGCCGTAGCAATTATTTGTTGGGGCACCAGGAGAGGTAGAACAAGGTACCCGGATGACGTCTGAATCACCCGATACGACAATGCTATCATGTATATTTTGATAGTCATTGTGTGTTCTGATGCTGCGAGTGCATCTAATCCCATTAGGTCCGCCAGCCTGTGAATGTCCTGTGTCCATTTCCTCTTGCCCTCTAATCATTTCCTATCCTCTTTGTCTTCTCTGTTGGCCTCCGATGCAATGCTATATTTGTCTATACAATAACCTGTTTTATTTGCGCTCCAGCGCCGTCTGTCTCTCTCTCTGTTCACAGTCGGCCTCTTTTTTTGAGCCATTTGTAATTCTAAAGCTTATCTCTTCTCCTCTTGCTTAGATGTTTCTCATCCTTTATTTTTCTTCCTCTCGAACATTACATCTCCCACGCCGGCTATATGTTTTCTCAAGTGTCTGTCTCTTGTATGTGCTCGAGATCTCCAAATGCCACATTTGCATGCTTCCTACCGGACGCTAATCCTATTATTTAGCTTGACTCACTATTATTTCTGTGATGTTTTATGTAATAGATACCTTTTTCAGACCCCTGTTGTACGTGTTTATGTGGCTCTGAATCATTTTAGTGTAGGGGAGATTACGGTATGTTATATTTTGGCACCTATTTCACTCCGATTTTTCCCTTTCAGTTGCTTTACAGATGCCGGAAGGGCTGCTGATGTTTGCCTGCACCATTGCAGATATCATAGAGAGGTGAGGATCAGAAAGACAGTGCAATAATTTTATCTATGGGTTTGTTCTGCTAAAATGTTTTTGTTACATATAAATAACTTATGATTTTATTTAAAGGGCATTTAGGATCAAAAAATGCTGTTTGTACGCCAGTCTGAAAATGTTCTTACAGGAAAAATAATAACAATCGGATCAGTCCAGAAGCTTTACACATCCCACATAGCTTCATTTACCTGAGTAACACCATTTCAGTTATCTATTGCACCTTTTCCACTAGGGCTCAGCTGAAACCTCTACTCTTTGTAACAACTTGACATCTGAGCAGCGGTACTTTAAGGACTAGTTCACACGGGGATTCCGCATGTGCACATTCCGTCGCGGCTGGCGCGATGGGATGCTGGTGTAGTGCACAGCATCCCGTCGCGGCTTTCCGCTCCGGATTAGGCCCAAATAAATGCGCCTAGTCTGGAGGGTGCTGTTACGAAGTGGACGCCGCGTCTGAATCAGCCGCGGCATCCGCCTCAAGAAAGGGCAGCTCGCTTCTTTTTTGCGCAAGCGGGAACAAACCACTAGCGTAAAAAAAGAACACTGGCGGTCAACATAGACCTCTGTTGTGAGGGGGCAGATTTTGAGGTAGATTCGACGTCAAAATCAGACCCTTCTTCCCCCGTGTGAACGAGCCCTTAAGAGCTATCCTGGAGTTAGAAAAAATACTCCAAATGTCAGACAGCATTTCCTACGTCATAGGTCACGACCTTGCTGCCTACGTGTCCTCTAGTATAGGCTTCGGCTGTAGCCTAAAAGCAGATCATCTCCAATTACCTTGGAACAGGTAATCTCCAAAATGGTGCAGTTCAAGTATGTGAAAGTATAAGGTTATGAATTGTGCCAAAATTCTGGCCAAAAGCTTAAATAGGACCTTTCACCACCTCCACCAATTATCGTCTCTGCTCCATTGAAATACATTAATGTGGACAGAGAGTGGTTCCTGTAGATTGAGTTAACCCCTCTTCTGGGTTGTGTCTTGGTGCTGGAGAAAGTATTTGATGTTGATGGTGATGTTGATAAGGCCAAAGCCGTGTTTATGACTAATTAACCAATAATCCTGGGTAACTGTCGTCGTCCTAATTGATATGAGCTAAGGGCTAGCGACGAGATATTGATACCAGACGCAAAGGTTGGTATTAACTCCTCTCTTAGCAGAGGAATGTATGCTGACGCACTTTTCATGATAAACACGGGGGTTAAATAGTAGCAGATATAGGAAGAGAGATAACAACAATGTAAGTTTTCATATTCATTCCTGATTGGTATGATACATCTCAATCAAACAGATAAAGTTTAAGCAGGTCCATATATAGCCAGCTGCTCCCGGTCCTGCATGGTAACCTTGGGGAGCTGTCTACTGGCAGCAAGCCAAGCATTTGTTTTTCTTGCACCCATCCTGGATACAGGCGCCATCTTATCATATAACATTATACCAGTTTCAAGCATAAGAAACTACACTCACCAGCCACTTTATTAGGTACACCATGCTAGTAACGGGTTGGACCCCCTTTTGCCTTCAGAACTGCCTCAATTCTTCGTGGCATAGATTCAACAAGGTGCTGGAAGCATTCCTCAGAGATTTTGGTCCATATTGACATGATGGCATCACACAGTTGCCGCAGATTTGTCGGCTGCACATCCATGATGCGAATCTCCCGTTCCACCACATCCCAAAGATGCTCTATTGGATTGAGATCTGGTGACTGTGGAGGCCATTGGAGTACAGTGAACTCATTGTCATGTTCAAGAAACCAGTCTGAGATGATTCCAGCTTTATGACATGGCGCATTATCCTGCTGAAAGTAGCCATCAGATGTTGGGTACATTGTGGTCATAAAGGGATGGACATGGTCAGCAACAATACTCAGGTAGGCTTTGGTGTTGCCACAATGCTCAATTGGTACCAAGGGGCCCAAAGAGTGCCAAGAAAATATTCCCCACACCATGACACCACCACCACCAGCCTGAACCGTTGATACAAGGCAGGATGGATCCATGCTTTCATGTTGTTGACGCCAAATTCTGACCCTACCATCCGATTGTCGCAGCAGGAATCGAGACTCATCAGACCAGGCAACGTTTTTCCAATCTTCAATTGTCCAATTTCGATGAGCTTGTGCAAATTGTAGCCTCAGTTTCCTGTTCTTAGCTGAAAGGAGTGGCACCCGGTGTGGTCTGCTGCTGCAGCCCATCTGCCTCAAAGTTCGACGTACTGTGCGTTCAGAGATGCTCTTCTGGCTACCTTGGTTGTAACGGGTGGCTATTTGAGTCACTGTTGCCTTTCTATCAGCTCGAACCAGTCTGGCCATTCTGCTCTGACCTCTGGCATCAACAACGCATTTCCGCCCACAGAACTGCCGCTCACTGGATGTTTTTTCTTTTTCGGACCATTCTCTGTAAACCCTAGAGATGGTTGTGCGTGAAAATCCCAGTAGATCAGCAGTTTCTGAAATACTCAGACCAGCCCTTCTGGCACCAACAACCATGCCACGTCCAAAGGCACTCAAATCACCTTTCTTCCCCATACTGATGCTCGGTTTGAACTGCAGGAGATTGTCTTGACCATGTCTACATGCCTAAATGCACTGAGTTGCCGCCATGTGATTGGCTGATTAGAAATTAAGTGTTAACGAGCAGTTGGACAGGTGTACCTAATAAAGTGGCCGGTGAGTGTATATCTAGCATTCAGCTTTTAAGGATAACAATGTTTTTCATACATTACATGATTATAACCTTCACAGTGTGTTGGCCAGTCTCCAGACCTGTCCTTGGGGGTTTGCTTGTGGTTTCATTGGAGTACAGTCCCCACAAATAGGAGCCCTGTTTTGCTTTGTAAAGCACATGTGTCTGGCATTGTGCTTTAGATTTGCAGTGGAACATAAATAATTTGTGCGGTGCTCTTTAAAGTCCTCACCACTACCAGCACTACGCAGAGTATAGCTTTGCGCCTGCTAGTTGGATGTTAATGCACCAGTGCTCTGTGCTATTGCGGCATGGTTAATGTGCATACTTAGTACTTTTGAGCGCGCTGTGCTTATATTATGTCTCTCAGTCAACAATAAAATTAGCTCAATTACTTTTAAGCACTGGATATGCAGAAGCACATAGAAAATTGAAATGTCTGTCGGCATCATCCTGAAAGTTTGGGCATGGAAAGGAAAGATCTTTCATGTAGGCTGGATTACTTACAGGGCTGTTTTTGGGTCAGTTAAAACTGTAAGAGCTGTGAATTACTACAACTTCTTTAGTGCAAGGGGACTATAATATGGGATAACCTATATGGGGCCAGCCGTGGGTAGCCATTGATTAGTAGATGTTCTGACATTTAGGATATATGGTTCCGTGAGAAATCGGATGGGATTTGTGTGTTGCTCGTGAACCCAGACCGCAAGATGGAAAGGAATAGAACCTGTCCTGCGTTTTGCCTCCAGGTTCTAAATGCAAGGTTATGTGCATGGAGGTATAGAAAGATTGGGTCCGTGTGCGATCTTGTTAAAAACATGTAAAATCCACAATCATGTACACCTAGCGTTAGACTTATAAGCTGACATGCACCATGGCATAACACTGTTTGTACAAGGAATCCACCGGATTTTTCTAATCCTGGACAACTTTTAATAATCCAATCTGGACCCCTTAATAATATATTACAGCGTTTATTATATTTACTTGTACTATTCATTTCGGAAAAGTTCTTCTATAATTTAAAGTACTCTTTGGGACTTTAGATATCTTCAGGTCCTGTTTGAGATAAATACTCCTGGCCAACTAGTTTCAAAGCCATAGACCCCCTACCCCGCGATGTATAATAGAAAGGGTCCTGGTATGTAGAGATGACCAGGCTAACTTGTAGGCTTCTGTATCTCGTGTAACTTTCAATGGAAAGGTGGCCATGAATTGTTCTTCTACTAAAATCCTGAGTTTTGATCTGGACCTTGGAGGAAAGTCAGGCCTAATTACCGCTCCCCCTTATTGGTTCACAAATGAAACCGTCCACCATAGTTGCACTGTTTTTTTTTCGTTTGAGCTGGCGATGGCAGTATTTTGTTCGTCCTCTAATTGGGATGTCTCAATTAGACGGTAGCGGTTGCGGTATTAGACAGAAGAATTAGCGGTTGTTTCTTGATTGACTGTAAAATGGTTCTTCTTCCTCCTCTTCCTCTTTCGCTCTTTCTTTATGTCTGTCCTGTACTGATCTGGAGGTAGCTGCAGCCAAGCACTTAATGTCAGAAGGAGTTATGTCTTTGTAATGGATCTTGCTATATATGATGTTTACTTTCCTTCAGACATAGGCCGCTGTTTGTTACAAGATGAGCCTGTGGGGGCCAGCATAAGCTCTGGTGTAAGGTGCATGAGATTTTTCAACGTCTGATTTTTCAGCCAACCGTTTCTTTACAGTCCTTGCGTTTCATGCTTGTATAGTCTTTAATGTACGTACACTTCCAATGTGGAGTTTCATAGTATCCTACATAGCAATAATTCCCATGAGACTTATGTACATTAAAGAGCCGTGTGCATGAAAACTCTATGGAGGCACCCAGCGTCCAGGTGAGATCTCTTCCATAAGGTGGTCACAGATAAAGCATGCAAAAAAAAAGAGGAAAACTCAACTTAGAGGCTTTTGGTTGTACATTAGAGCACTATAGAAAAGTATGGGTGCTGTATAGCTGTGAGCCAGTGTCCCCAGGGCAGGAAGAGGTAATGATCGGTCAGTTTCGCAATGCCAGTGTAGGTATCTGGGTAACCGTTGCTTGCACTTGGTTTAGGGCCTGAAAACAGGATAAGGGATGTTTAGTATAATATTAGAAGGAGCTGGGGATGTAACTATAGGGGTGCAGAGGCAGTAGTTGCTACTGGGCCCCGGAGGCTGATGGGTCCTACATGCCTCTCTTACAGTATACTGTATTAAGACACTAATATCATACATATCACATTGTTAGTGGGCACCCTGTTGAAGATTTTGCATTGGGGTCCAGAAGCTTCACTTTAAAGGGGTTCTCCCATCTCAGTGTCTCAGCCAGGCTGCGTGCAGTGTCTGCTTCTCACTTCCTGTATTTCTCTCCCTCCTCCTCCCTCCTGCTGAATGGGACACACAACACTTCTGCAGGTCAGATGATCTGCAGATTCTTGTACAGAACAGGCTCAGTGTTATCTGTGTGTTTACATAGATAACAGACTGGACTTTATCAGCAAATTTCAATTATCTGAGGCCGGCAAGAGCAGTGAGTGACGTCACTTGTCCTATAAGTCCGTGGTTATAGAAACACTGTGTAAACAATGGGAGGAATAAATTCACATAGCAGGCAAACAAAGCAGAATTTCTGAAGCAATATATTTAGGAAAAGTCTTCAGTTTACATAAGCTACCAGTATAAATAGGATCCTTGAGATGGGACAACCCCTTTAAGTCTTTGCACTTTGCCTTCTAAAAGCTATTTTTCCATCTCTGTAGGAATATGCGAATGTGTTTTTGGCAGGTCACTTTTTTTTTGTTTTATGGCACCAATTTGGGATACATATATGTTTTGAAAAAACTATGTTAGCTATTTTTAGGAGAAAATAGGAAAAACAATTGCGAAGCTGGAAAAAATGTAAAGCAACTGTTTGCCATCAGTGTAAATGCACAGCAGTAGCCACAAGAGAAATAAAAGGGTTATATCTATCAATATCAGGTCAGTGGGGTCTGCCTCTGACCCACTCGTGGTGTGATAGGAAGAAAGGGTAGAGGTAACGTGGGCATTTGTTGTCAGACCTGGCAGGTTTGTGCCGTTTGCTGTGGGGTAAAATAGAGATTGAGTTGAACCTAAAACAAGTTTGACTTTTCAGCTCTAGTTGCTTTTTATTTGCAAAAGGATATTCTTTTTAGGGAAACATTTCAAAGCTGATAAGTTTATGCTGTGAGGATCAGACTGTGAGATCAGTCTTTACTAGAGATGAGCGAGTAGTATTCGATCGAATACCTCGCTCCCATAGGAATGCGTGTAAGCGGCCGGACACCAAGGGGTTAAGCACATCGAATATTCACTGCGCTTAAACCCCTTGGTGTTCAGCCGCTTACACGCATACCTATGGGAGTTCATCATCTTCACCCCACCCCGTATGGCCCCTCCACCTGACCCATCTATCAAAGTTAACGGAACCACAATTACCCCTGTCTCACAGGCCCGATGCCTTGGGGTAACCCTGGACTCCGACCTATCCTTCAAGTCACACATTCAAACCCTCAACACTTCCTGCTGCCTCCAACTCAAGAACATCCACCGAATCCGCTCCTTCCTCACCCCTGAAACTACTAAGATGCTCGTCCAGGCCCTCATAATCTCCCGCTTAGACTACTGCAACACCCTTCTCCATGGACTCCCAGCAAACACCCTCGCCCCCCTCCAGTCCACCTTAAACTGTGCTGCTCGCTTAATCCACCTCACCCCCCGATCTTCATCTGCTGCTCCCCTCTGCCAGTCCCTCCACTGGTTACCTATAGCCCAGCGAATTGAGTTCGAGCTACTAACGTTAACATACAAAGCCATCCACAACCTGTCCCCTCCATATACAGTCCTATGAAAAAGTTTGGGCACCCCTATTAATCTTAATCATTTTTTGTTCTAAATATTTTGGTGTTTGCAACAGCCATTTCAGTTTGATATATCTAATAACTGATGGACACAGTAATATTTCAGGATTGAAATGAGGTTTATTGTACTAACACAAAATGTGCAATATGCATTAAACCAAAATTTGACCAGTGCAAAAGTATGGACACCTCAACAGAAAAGTGACATTAATATTTAGTAGATCCTCCTTTTCAAAGATAACCGCCTTTAGTCGCTTCCTGTAGCTTTTAATCAGTTCCTGGATCCTGGATGAAGGTATTTTGGACCATTCCTCTTTACAAAACAATTCAAGTTCAGTTAAGTTTGATGGTCGCTGAACATGGACAGCCCGCTTCAAATCATCCCACAGATGTTCAATGATATTCAGATCTGGGGACTGGGATGGCCATTCCAGAACATTGTAATTGTTCCTCTGCATGAATGCCTGAGGATTTGGAGCGGTGTTTTGGATCATTGTCTTGCTGAAATATCCATCCCCGGCGTAACTTCAACTTCGTCACTGATTCTTGAACATTATTCTCAAGAATCTGCTGATACTGAGTGAAATCCATGCGACCCTCAACTTTAACAAGATTCCCAGTGCCGGCATTGGCCACACAGCCCCAAAGCATGATGGAACCTCCACCAAATTTTACAGTGGGTAGCAAGTGTTTTTCTTGGAATGCAGTTTTTTTTTGGACGCCATGCATAACGTCTTTTTGTATGACCAAACAACTCAATCAGTCCACAGGACCTTCTTCCAAAATGAAGCTGGCTTGTCCAAATGTGCTTTTGCTTACCTCAGGCGACTCTGTTTGTGGCGTGCTTGCAGAAACGGCTTCTTTCTCATCACTCTCCCTGACAGCTTCTCCTTGTGCAAAGTGTTGACCGATGCACAGTGACACCATCTGCAGCAAGATGATGCTGCAGCTCTTTGGAGGTGGTCTGTGGATTGTCCTTGACTGTTCTCACCATTCGTCTTCTCTGCCTTTCTGATATTTTCCTTGGCCTGCCACTTCTGGGCTTAACAAGAACTGTCCCTGTGGTCTTCCATTTCCTTACTATGTTCCTCACAGTGGAAACTGACAGGTTAAATCTCTGAGACAACTTTTTGTATCCTTCCCCTGAACAACTATGTTGAACAATCTTTCTTTTCAGATCATTTGAGAGCGGGCTGTCCATGCTCGGCGACCATCAAACTTAACTGAACTTGAATTGTTTTGTAAAGAGGAATGGACCAAAATCCCTTCATCCAAGATCCAGGAACTGATTAAAAGCTACAGGAAGCGACTAGAGGCTGTTATCGTTGCAAAAGGAGGATCTACTAAATATTAATGTCACTTTTCTGTTGAGGTGCCCATACTTTTGCACCGGTCAAATTTTGGTTTAATGCCTATTGCACATTTTGTGTTAGTACAATAAGCCTCATTTCAATCCTGAAATATTACTGTGTCCAATGGTTATTAGATATATCAAACTGAAATGGCTGCTGCAAACACCAAAATATTTAGAACTAAAAATGATTAAGATTAATAGGGGTGCCCAAACTTTTTCATAGGACTGTATCTCCGAAATAATCTCCCGCTACCTGCCCACACGTAACCTCAGATCCTCCAATGACCTCCTGCTCCGCTCTGCTCTCATCTTCTCCTCACACAACCGTCTCCAAGATTTCTCCCGTGCATCCCCCATACTCTGGAACTCCTTACCAAGACACATAAGACTGATCCCCACAATCACAGGATTCAAGAAGGCCCTGAAGACTCACCTATTCAGGAAGGCCTACAACCTCCAATAACACTATCACCGCACCGCCATCTGTACAGTCTCCCCCTCTCCTTCCTTCTCTATCCCCCTTCCCCCATAGATTGTAAGCCCTCGCGGGCAGGGCCCTCTACCCCACTGTGCCAGTCGGTCACTGTTAGTATTGTATCTACATGTATATTCTGTGTACTGTATGTAAACCCCCAAATGTAAAGCACCATGGAATTAATGGTGCTATATAAATAAACAACAATAATAATAATGGGAGCGAGGTATTCAATCCAATACTACTCGCTCATCTCTAGTCTTTATAATTGTGATACTCATCACACAATAGGACACGTTTTTGGCACTGTGGCAAGGACAAAGTTAACTTCATAATTCATTCACAATGTGTGGTAAACATACATTAAGATGACTGTACCTAAGTTACATTTCTCCTCTTGTTATAAAATAGTTGAATCACTGCAATCTTGTATTAAATGTACCAAGGCGGCAGAGAGGAAAATAACATCTAATGTGCGCTTCCTATATGTCACATTCAGATGCCTGCCTCCGCAATGTATTTTTTCTATCTATCATATGTTTTAATGGCTTCAGGCTTCCAAGTACGAGAGAGGGTTTCTGATGCCGTCATGGCAAACGTATAATCGTAATCCTGCAGCTATAGGTGCAAACACATTTATGCTCACTAGGGTCTATAATTCCACAAATACCAGAGCTTTATTTCCGAGTATGGCTGCCGTAGAAAATCTGTATTTGCAATACTAAAAGGGGCTAGGAATGAATAGGGAAAAACTTCAGGAATTTATCAAGATTGGTGTTTAGTATGGCAACCTTGAAAATCCCTACAGTGCCAAAGAATGCACCCTACAATGAAGACGTGCATCCGCACCGACATCCTTGCCAACTCGTAGCTGGCGTAGGTTTCGGGGATTGTTTTTGCCAGCCAACTGGCGTAAATGTTCATAGATCTGATGGAGGGGCCACACGGTGGCTCAGTGGTTAGCACTGTGGCCTTGCAGCGCTGGAGTCCTGGTGTTCAAATCCCACCAAGGGCAAAAAACCATCTGCAAGGAGTTTGTATGTTCTCCCTGTGTTTGCATAGATTTCCATCCCATATTCCAAAGACATACTCAGAAAGTTGCAAGTTCTTGATGCCTTGTATGCCAAAAACGGCATGATAAGTTTCCTCTATAGCATTCATTTCCTCCTGGCATATAAAGTATAACAGTTTCCATTTAAGCCATTAGGATAGACCATTAAAGGCGTATTCCCATGTCACATACTCAGCAGTCTTCACTGCTGTAAAATCTTCTTTCTTCCTGGTTTCTTGCATCATTTGGTGGGCGGGGTTTCACATGCAACCTGCCGTTTAGCTCCGCCCTCAAATTCACGTGTGGCTCCACCCACCCATATTGGACTA
Source organism: Leptodactylus fuscus (assembly GCF_031893055.1). Lineage (NCBI taxonomy): Eukaryota > Metazoa > Chordata > Amphibia > Anura > Leptodactylidae > Leptodactylus > Leptodactylus fuscus. The sequence goes on along the minus strand of NC_134266.1, from coordinate 38,356,504 downwards.
TGAGGTACAGGCAGCAGCAACTCCATTCTGTGTTACATACAGAGACTGCCTGTCTCTGCCATAATGAACATAAATGAGTTAGCTAGCCTGATAACTGGGAGAAGAGAAGAAATGAAAGCAGCTCCTCTCCCCTATCTGAGTGCAGGAAGCTAGGTCACGTGGTGTAGACACAGGAATAGCTAGATACACAGGCTCGCTCCCTGCACTTAGCCCCTCCTCCCCCCCCCCCCCCTGAGAGCAGCAGATACATCACTTGACTTTTGAGCAGATAAGTCAGGCCACAAAGAATTAAATAAAGTAAGATAGTGGACAAACAAAGCAGTTTTACTGAAGCAGTGTATTTAGGAAAAGTCTTAAATCCACATTAACAAGCAGTATAGATAGGATCCTTGTGATGGGACAACCCCTTTAATATTAGATTATCTTGGGTCTGGTTATTCGAAGGGGCAGCAGCACTTGACATAGTGCAGTTAGACTATCTACCTGTATGCCGGAAACTTGGCAGCGGCCGATCAAGTGAACGGGGCAAAGGTGCAATAATACTGTGCACCACTGCGGGGTATTTGTCAGCACACCTATAACACCCACCATGACCTACTAAGCGTCCACATAACGGAGCCCATTTCATTTACCGCTTTTACTCTGGACCACATAAACGAACCCCCCATAACCATGACAATGAAAAACTATCTTTAAGGGTAATAAGAGATAATAAGCAGCGTAAACAGGGGAAAAGATTGCTAGTACCTATAAGCTCTGAATGTCATCTTATCACCCAATGACACATACATGCCGGCAGATTGTCACTTGCCCTGTTTCTCTGTAATCCGTCTGCACCACATCTCCCAGCCTGCTCCACTAGCGTTGTCTGTCTTTAGGGTTCTGAAAAATACTGCAGTGCCCAGGATTTCTCAATTTCTGCTCTCCCCTTTTCTCTGCAGTGATGGATTTTCATGCGTTATAACCGTTCAATACCACAGGTTTTTTCTCTAGTTAGAGGAATAAAATAATGGGTTAAACTCTAAACGGCTGCCTTGAAATATTCTCCTACCCTAGTTTCTGCATACGCTGCGTCCGATGGACTACATCCTTAACTAGCCCCTTATGATAAGTACGTGCTGTAATACCTGTTCTCTCCTGCAGTAGAAGAGGTGAGAAGTCTCTGAACTGTGCTGCAGACTGTGTTTAGACGCTGTACACTATCAGGCTCAGCGGTCAGTATAACATGATGTAAAGATATATACCGATCAGTTAGAACAGCAAAACGGTTGAAGGGAATAACATTGGTTATCTCATTACATTGGCACCTGTCACCATTTCCTCTGTTAAGGGTGTATTTAGACTGTCAGACACGCAGTTTCTTCTAGTGCAGTTTTGATGAGGTTTTATAGGTAGTCTGACAGCAGCGGGCTCAGTATGAAATCACACACATGGCCATGTAGGGATATTCATACCAAACAAAATGGCCCCATGGGTGTGGAAAAAACGATGGCCCAATACTGACGTAATTACCTTAATGCTACTTGCGGCTTTACATTGTAAAACACCCCCTTCCAGGGCACATTGGGGCCTATTTATTCCACGTTTTACACCCATTTCTGGTATAAATGTTTGATAAAATTCGTCCATTTTGGCACATGGTTGTTTTTACGTTTGTGTCGGGGCTTAGCAGGCAGATTTACTATAATTAATATCAGAGACTGGCATAAAATAGAGCTCAAACTACTCCAGCTCCTATCTAATGTAGATCTGGCGCGTGGCGGGTCATAGATGTGCCTAATTTATTAAGAGGCACATGCCAGTAAATGAAGTAGGCGCCTTTTACTCGTCAGATAAATCTTTTACGGCGTCTCTTTTCAGGCAGATGCTCAGCCCGGTCTCATGAGACGCGCTGGAGAGAAGCCCTGGATTGCAGCGTTGCAGAAATTTTCCACACAGAAATTGTGTGCGGTGGATTTGTAAGTCCACAGCTTGTCATTTTCTGCTGCGGAAAAAGGAAGGGTTTGCTGCGATCTCCTCCATTGACTTTAGTCGGAAAGTAAAATTTACAGTCAGATGCTTATGTTAGGGGTTGTCTGAGGTTATAGCACAAGATCCTCTCATTCCCAGTCTCTTACTGCTGATGAGGCTTCCCAGCCGTACTCTGTACTCTGTGCCTTTCCAATGCTGTAGCTCAATATTAGTTGTCGACACAATGCTGTAGATTTACTAATACTCTCTAAGTTTTAGACTAGACACATTTATCAAAGCGACTGAAGCTGTTTGGTAAATATGGCCCTTTATTACACTCTTACACTAGGACCATACTAGCATTTGAGCTTCTCTGGCCCAGATCCCTCCTTAACATAAGCTGAGAGTCAGCGGACCCCATTATAATCTATGGGGTTTGCAGGTTTCCACATGTACCCGATTTTTAAGCGGATAGGGTTTCAGTATTTCACGTCACCAAGTGGACCTAAGGGACAGAAACCCGATATAGCGTTAGTTGGCTTAGATTATTAAAAAAATGTGTGAACGCATTGTGGTTCTTTCCGCAGCGCTTTTAAGACAAAGTTCACAAAGTTTTTCCTCTGCGGACTTTCTCTTCCCATTATATCTATGGGAAAGCCGTCGGCGTTTCTGTAGATATAATTGACATGCTGCGATTTTCAAAGCTGCAGCGGCTTTGCAAATCGCAGCGTGTCCACGCTGCGATCTTTTCCGCAAAGTGGGCATGGGATTCGCATGAATCCCATCCACTTTGCATGCACTGTACAACGCCGCGATTTTTCCCACAGCGTCTCCGCTGCGGGCAAATCGCGGCGTTTACGTCCTGTGGGGCCCCGGCCTAAATCTCCACAATTGTCTTCAGCGCTGGATGTACAGTGACTGACTGGAAATCGGGGAAACCTGCTCACAAGAAAAAAGAAAAATCTGCTACCTAATCTGCCGCAATATCAGAACAACTTGTTTTTTTGGTGGATTATGCACTGCATATTGTACCTGTGTGCATTTTGCTTTACTGTGAAGCCACTTACATTGCAGCCACTACTCATCCTACAGAGGTTGTCATCCAGTTTTGGCAGAGTGATGAATAATCTATCTATCTATCTATCTATCTATCTATCTATCTATCTATCTATCTAATAATGCCGTTTATAATTGACCAGGAATATTTTACTGTAAACTCTACTGATTCGCTATTCAGGATCCTGGGAATTCTTTGTGACAACCTCTGTAGAACCATTAATGGTGGTCACCCCGTCTTCCCAGTAAGGATGTCTAGTTACCGGATGGTTGATCTTCATATCCGGTCGATACTCAGGTACACAGTATATGTGCTACAGATTCCTCTTCACTTGCTATACTGTCAGTAAGCATTTAGTAAAGCGAGTCCTTCACGTTGCTTACCTTGGCACTATATGAATAATTAATAATCATTCTTAATGATTTACTTTACTGTACTGTTCATCGAGTACGTGGCCAAGTCTTTTTCCGGCAAGGTAATCGTATATGGTTTATGAAAGCTTGCCCAATAAATGGGAGACCCATGAGGCTGTAATTGGTGATCACATTGGCAGGAGCTGTAAATTGTACTCACCTTCAGATAGGAGCAGACTGCATATCTCACTTCATCCTCCACACCGTAGATCATCGGATACTTTCTACCATATTAGCCAGTAAATTTAGAATTATAAGAACATACTGCTATCTATAAATAAAACATAGGAGGAATATGATGACTTATAATGGATAACCAGGTAGGACAAAGTAGCAAGCTAGCCATAAAGAATGGTAAGGAATGGCTCAATGCGTCCTGTTAATTGTGAGGAGCAGAAATGTAGATTCTAGATTTTCCTGCTACAAATCTTATCCGTGCGCGTATTTAACGATAACTTTCAGAAGAAATGTATATAGGTTTATGCTGAGATATGTTCACTTGGAGACCAACCATGATATGTTCACTCTAACCGTTCCTGAACAGTGTTGCGGTGTGGCATTTGGTGTTCACAGCCCCCTCTAAAGCAAACTGTGTTGCACGGTGTATTCTGACACCTAAAAGCCACCATTAACTTTAGTAGGATTTTATATTACAGTAATTCTTTTGTAGGATCACACTAAACAGGCTAGGTTTGATGCAACGCTGGTGCATTGGTTAGCTTTTGTGGTATCCAATTTGATAGGTACTAACCACCGAATGCTGGGAACGTTCTACAGGACCTGACCCAGTCATCTAACATGATCTTTGTCAAATCTAAAGCTGAGACCAAAGCCAAGACAAGTTAATGGTGATTTACGTTAAAATGGAGCTTGAAAGATGAATAACAGACATATTTGGAAACTGTAGAGTCATCTCTAGAAGGTGCTGGGATTGGGTTTATAACCAGCTTACTTCTGACGGACTCCCCTTTAAACCGAATGGGTTAATATTGAAGGGGTTTGTGCTCAATTGCAATTTAATCCCCTATCTACTCTTAAAGGGGTTGTCCAGGATAAACTGAGAATTAACCTCTTAACTAAACTCCCTCCCCCCCACCTAACTTCTAATTTACTTCAATTACATTTTTTTTAATTTTTATAATTAACCAGATCCCTGGAGCGGTAAAGGGACACTTTCTGATAATCTGGTGACTTTTCATTTTACCACTTCCGAAACAGAATGTTACCATTACTCTCCCCCGCCCCCCCCCCCCCCTTCCATAACCCCATCAATACTTACCAAGCCTTTCTGTGTCCAGGGAACGTCTCCTACCCTCTTCCTGTCTGCTAGTAGTGGACGGAATAGGTTAGCTAGGGAGATGGGAGAGGGTAGGAGGGGCTAGTAATGGGCGTGATCGCTAGGCTTAGTGAGACAGGGAGGGTTTTTGAGTGTGAGAGGAGGGCTGGGGGGGTGGAATGAGTGGGAACTAGTGTAGCAGCTACACAGGAAGCTGCACAGCAGGAAGCTAACCCCAAGTAAACAAAGGCAGAGGATGCAACAGTAACAAGAAACACCAAGAAATCACTCCAAACACTGCTAAAGGTATATGGATGTACTTATTAACCCATTACTAGCACTAACAGATCTTTCTTTAAAAAAAAAAAAAAGAAGGATTTACTGCCTGGAAAACCCCTTCAATCATAGTAATGAGGATGCCTTGTACCCCCATCTGAATGAAGTTGCTACTGTGTAGGTGCACTTCACTGTTCATTTCTATGGCACTTCTGGAGAGGGCTAAGTGCTGTACTTTTAAGAGCAATGTGCCTGTGGAACCACCGCTGTGTTCAGAAAGGAGTGTTAGGGACCTCTGTTCTCAGGGCCAGGTAGGAGCCCATCTGACAAATCCTCACTGATCGGTAACCTATCACCAATCCTATGGATAGCAGATAAATTGCTTTTGTAGGAAAACCCTTTTAATTTATACAAGATTTCCATGACAATACGGAACCGGAAAATAATCAGCTGGGTACATCAGAATATGGCAGTGGAGTCTCAGGCTTTGGGCCTGTAATTTTAAGTGATATCTCAGCATAACATTAAAATAATTAAAACTCTCTTCACATTTTTTGGTAGACCCTGAAGAGCCTTTCATATCTATTGTAAGCCGGTGACTGGTCAGGTAATGGAGGGGTTGTACATCTCACCCAGACTACTAAGGTGGGTGAGATAAAAAAAAACTCCAGAAAGAACGTTTCTCAGCAGATAATTATTGTCTGCTGAGGGTTATTTCAAAGTTCCATTTACTGGGCTGGAGTTTTAGGAATGACAGGTAGGTTGGTAGTGGGACCTGTCATTCCACCCCCCTCCAGTCCACACTTTGGGGATGTTCCGGCAGCGACTCAGCTGCAGAGAGTCTCCTCGTCAAGGAGGCTTAAGAAGTCAGCTCCAGCAGCAGACTGGGAGCAGAGCTTAGCTGGAGAACAGAGAGGTCATATTTTTGGAGCTGTGTCCTGAATGATTCTACTGGCTTTTGGATTTCTGTTATTCTAGGTGAGGTAACCTATTCTATGTTTAGTTAGAGTCTAGCCGGGCAGGTATTTATTTTTGTATTGTTTCCTTTTGTTGCTGCACTACCTTTTTGAGTGAAAATAAACTCTACCTTTGTTTTGGTCTAAAGAGACTGGACTTTTATGTCCCATTATCTTCTAATGGGTCTCCTGTAATACCCCACAGAATGTGTGAAAGGCTTTAGTAGCAATCCAGTCTAGGTGAAGACTTGGATACCTTAGGGCTAGCTCACACAGGGTTCCGCGTCTACACATTCCATCACGGCTTTCCGCTCTGGATTAGGCCTAAATGAATTGGCGTAGTCTGGAGGGTGGTGTCGCGAGGCGGACGTCCGCGGCTGAATCAGGTAGGTTCTTGGAAAATTGAACCACATTTGGGAAACAATTCTGAGCTATGGCTATCTTGACTATTGTGTTTCAGGAGAAAAAAAAATCTAATCCTATTTTAAACCTTTCTGATCTAACTCGGATTTGTACATTGTATGATGGAAGAACTATGTGTACTTTGTCATGATGTTTTTGTTCAATAAATGTCACTGGTAATCAAGATAGAAAAAGAAGCTTCTTTCTTTTCAGCTAGCTGATTCCTGTTGGGGAGAATCCCAATGGGAGAATTTTCAGGTGTTTTTGAAGCTGTTTTTGAGATCAAAAAGCCTCAAAAACGTTCAAAAAGAAGCACAGGCTGTACAGCCCTTGCCTCTAGATGTGGTCCATTAAGTTTTTCCAACACATTCCAAATTTCCACAAAATAAAACATTTTTTCTCTTTTTCTTATCTAATAATAATGGTAATATTTAGCTCTTTATTAATATCTACATAATGACTCTGCACCTGTATATGTGCCCAGAGGTTTTGAGGACAGGTAGATACCTCATCATGTGTGGGTTCACATCTGCCCACACAGAATCTGCCATAGTAATAGTTCGCTTTTTGTTCATGAATGTTTTGAAATGTCTAAAAGTTATTTGATATTCAGTACGGCGTATAGAGACACACAATCTGTAGTTTTCTACAGAACTCTCTTATTCAGCATGACAGTGGTGCTATTGTTCTCAAAGATGGGTTTTCATGGCTAATTACCGTACAAGGCTGGATGTCCTAGCTGGCAGCACGCTCGCGTTATTAAAGAACAAGGATAAAGTTATTACTGCCGTACCCACTCCATGGAGAATATCGGAGGGTGGTCACCTTGTACACCCAGATTGGCTGTATACTGCTTTTCCTGACTCCTAAGGGCAGCATTTTAGCTGATCTACCAATCCCTGCATTTTGCGATGTCCATTTTGGAATTGGGGGGGGGGAATCATATTATTTTCTGTCTAAGGCAGCAAAAAAGGAAAAAAAAATTGAAGAACCGTGACAGAAGTATAACCCAGTGTCGCTTAATGTCCAAACGTTATGCTCCAACAGTCCATCTTTTATCAATTTGCGCTCTGTACACTGGGACAGGTTCAGCAGAGTCATTTCATAATCATGAACAGCTGTGAATTTTGACATGACTGCTACTTTGTACTGCATGAGGCCTAAACAAGGAAGGATAGTAAGGGCTAGTACACATGGGGTAAGAGGGGGTGGATTTTGACGCGAAATCCGCCTCAAAATCCGCCCCCTCAAAATAGCAGTCTATGTAGACCGCTAGCGTTCTTTTTTACGCTAGCGGTTTGTTCCCACTAGCGGAAAAAAGAAGCGAGCTGCCCTCTCTTCAGGCAGATTCTACGGCTGATTCAGCCCCGGCGTTCGCCTCACGACAGCACCCTCCAGACTAGACCACGACAGCACCCTCCAGACCATTCATTTGGGCCTAATCCGGAGTGGAAAGCCGCGACGGAATGTGTACACACGGAATCCCCTTGTGAACTAGCCCTAATACTGTTTACACTGATAATGCTCTCTATGGCACTCGCTGGTCTCTAGAGGAGGGAGCAAGCTTCCATCTCTTCTTGGAAACACTTAGTCCATTGACTGAGGTGTGAGTTATGGCACAGATTTCCAATCTGACGCACATCCAGAGCCTGATTACTTCAGGGGCACCTCAAGCGCCAGTTTTGCCCCGCCGTTATGTCCCTTCTGGGTTATGAATAGAACTACAATAAAGATTTATATGTAGGTTTAAGTGCCATTAATGGTCTATGGTGAACTGATCACTCACCTAGGGTCAATGTAATGGCTGCCATGTCAGTGTATCACGAGACTGTGATGACTATAAAAGGTCACTATAGCATATGGCAAAAACAAAAAAGTGGTGTTTGGCTAATCTCAGCAGTCAATGAATTCACTAGACTCATTTTGTGAGTCCAGTGTATTCATAAGGGCATGTTCACACGGGGCAAGAAGGGGTGGATTTTGATGACGAATCCACCTCAAAATCCGCCCCCTCACAATAGGGGTTCAAATGTAAATGAGACCGCAGCGAGCTGAACTTTCTTCAGGCGGATTCCGCAGTTGATTCAGCTGCAGCGTCCGCCTCGTGACAGCACCCTCCGGACTAGGCCCATTCATTTGGGCCTACTCCGGAGTGGGAAGCCGCGACTGTTGGAAGCCGCGGCAGGCGCATTTTTTTGGTCCTATTCTGATGCGGCTTCCGCGTCAAAAACGGGACCAAAATACTAGACACTACCCCCGTGTGAACTAGCCCAAAGAGGAGCGCAGTCTCTGCCTCCCCTCCCACCCTTCTCCGTATTGATCAATGGTTGACCCTGAATCAGTTGGAGGTAGGTAGAGGGGGAAGGAGTGCTCAGAACGGTGAGTCTAGGGTATTCTTTGATCATTCCTATTAGCCCTACGGCACAATATTATTATTATTATTATTTTTTTTTTTTGTTATTTTGGTTAATCTGAAACCACATCATCATATTCTGATGACCGATCAGATTTCAATACGAATATAGTTAGTGTAATGTATAGTTATAATGTGACTATCAGGATTCGGGGAATATTTCATGCTAACTGCATTTTTAGCACCACTTACAGAGGAATAAATCAGTGGAGACAGACTTGACTTGGCTACAGTGATCAAGATGCCAAGTCTTGGCCTTGTCAGGGAAGGGTTAACCGTGCCGTGCTACGTAACCTCTATTTTGACTGGGATGGCATAGGGCTGCCTTTCATTTATTTTTGCCGTGTGCTGGAAGTACATTTATTTTACATGAAAACATTGCATGTGAAGGGAAGATAATCTGTATGAACAGCTGATGGAAGGGCTGACAGGCGGCGGACTGATGTCGTAAACCCTTTGGCAAATATGTCCTTTTTGGAAAAAAAAAATCCCTTGTCACTATGAAAGCCAGGTGGCTGACAATCTAGAAAGCGATCTCCCTGGTCAGTGCCTGCAGATATTCTATATTATGTACTTCTGACTTTTTAGACAGTTTTTGTTCATTTTCACCTCTCCAGAAGTGAACTGGATGATCAAAACCGCTTGCAGAAGAACTTGCATTTTTATGTATAATTTTTTTTAGGGAGGGAAATAATAGTAAGTGCTGCGGCAGCCTAATCGCACAATGGAGTAGTAATTGCCATCAGATAAATATACCCCAGTACTATACATAATATTCATGTAGCAGCAACTTCATGCTAACGTCTATAATACAGCTATTCTGTTGGGAACTTCGCTATTAACCAAAGGGGCTTAAAGGGGTTCTCCGGATATCAAACACATGTACTTAATGTTGTATAAAACTGAGTGTTCTGACTTTACGTAATGTACCGCAGGTGAAAATCTATACCCTTGTGGACCACGGCATTATGTATGTGTTGGGTATATGCATACATTACCATCTGGGTCTCCATAGAGACTTGTGTGTAATCTGAACACAGCACGGTAGTATTGCCATGGTTCCCATAATCACATGTCTATATTTATCTGTATGTGATGCATAAACACATTTACATTTTTTTTGCAGGTAAGCATGAAACATAGTCTCACGTGTATGTGAATATATCTAGTTTTTGTCCTTAATTTGGGTGAATATGATTAGAGGTTTCCAGATTGTTCCCCAAAAATGGGTTCATAGCATCCGCATGAGAGAAAGTCGCCCATAACTGTGCCGCCAAACCTTAGTCCTACTCTACCCTGGTGTTCTCTAATAGGAAATTACTGTGATGATAAAGTGACAGTAACGCTCTCCTTTGCCGCAGTATGACACTAGTGGATGGAAGAGCAAAAAAACATCCCGACTAACAATGCTGCATGTATTTTCTTTGGTTGTCGGCAGCATTGGGAGTTGATCGGTGGCACCATTAAGCGGGATTGTTATTAGGAATGACTGTTCATATTAGCATTTGTTCCCGCTAACCATCCAGAAGATCTTTTGGTGTAACATGTCCTCAAGACGAACATTAATGATCAGAACCTTTTACTCCCATCTACAAGACATCTTCAGGTTGCACCAATTCTCTGGGATGCGCTGCCCTGGACAATTAGATTAATATCAAACCTCCACAACCCTTACAATTAAATCCCCTGATTCCCTCTCCCTTCTACATTGTTCCTCAAAATCTGATACCTTCATCTAAGAACACCTTCACATTTGTGTTTGGTGTCAGTCAGTGTCAGCCACCCCACCCCCCCATACCCACCACTCACCCACCCGAATCCAACTCCCCCCCCCCCCACTTTACTAGCTTTAGAAATGCCAAATATCTATTCGGACGTGCCAATAAAGCTTTTTTTGATTTGATTTGATTTGGTCAGTGCAGATTTGTCAGAAATCACCAGACGAAAAAGTGCTGTCCATCAATTTCAGTTGAGAAAGTGGATACCTGACAGATGTCGTCATAGTTTGTGGGGTCCCTCGGGATCACTTCATGTCCTTTAGGACATTTTTGGGGTCTGTTGTTATGTATTTTTCCATTCTTCTAGTCCTCCAAGGGACCAGAGGGGCACAAAATAAAGTACAGGTGAAAGTGAAGGTTGCATAAAAGTAACCCTGCAGGCGAACACGCTTTGTATCTGTACATGCCGTCACTCCTAGTGTGCAAATTGGTGGTTAGGGCGGGTTCACATCTGCACCACAGGCTCCGTTTTCAGGTTTACGTCTTCTGCCCAAGAAACTGAACAGGAGACGGAAACCGGCAGTCACTTTTCAAATCCATTCATTTGAATGGGTTTGCAAAGTGTCTACCCGTGAACGTCTTCCGGTCTCCGCGGCGAAACTGTTTTTTTTTTTTTTTAACCAGACACAAACTCGGACATGCAGGACTTTCTGTCCAGTTTAAAAAAAAAAAAAGAAAAAAAAAAAGAATGGTTTCGCCGCGAAAACCCAAAACGCTCACAGGCGCTTGTGTTACAGAGACAGCCAACATGTAATACTACATTTCCCTGGTGATAGATAACCACAGGGGTAGAATTTTGAAAGGGGTTCTCTCTGATGAAAGAGCTCCATTAACTGTATGGTAGACCTAACCATTGGGCAGCATATTGCACTACTTATGATATACAGTACACGCGAAGAATAAGAAATAGCACAGACAAATGCTAAACTATATTGTATGTGCTGTAAACTAAACTGTTAATGACTTAAAGACTTGACTTTCACACTTGATTTACAATATGATTAAGTAGAAACATTAATATGCAAGAGTGAAAATTTGTGCTGATGGCGACATCTGACAGGGAGAAAACAAGTCTCATACTGTATCCTACCAATCTACCCCAACAGGACACATACAGAACCGTAACATTAAAGGGAACCTATCATGAAAAATGGTGTCCATGTTATAGATTAGTAGGTGGAGCTGAGGAAGTTGATATATATGTATATAAGTAAAAAGATTTTATGTAGTCCTTTGTCCATTGAAATCTCTGCCCTTTCTATTCTGAGACGTCAAGGAGGTCCCATCAGTGACTGTCAGCCTGGCTTCTGACTGTGCATACATAGGAAGCCGTCAATCACTGATCGTATTAATCCTTTCAAAGTGGCCCCCAAAGTAAAAAAAAAAAAATAAAAAAATACCTGCCCGTGTTCGGTGACGCCCTCGCCACCGTGGTCAAATCTTCCAGCACAGCTATTGAGATCGTGAGAACTGTCCAGATTTAGCAGATTATTGAATGCCGTACAAACAAAACCTGTAAGAAAGTCACACAAACTCCGTTTTTCTCCATTTCCACCCCATTCTGATTTTTTTTTTCCAGCTTCCCAGTGCATCATATAGACATATAGATTATAATGGGGTCCGTCTGTTTTCTGCGCGGTGTCTGCACAAATCATGCGGAGAGAAAACTACTGCATGCAGCACTTTTCTCTCTGCATGATTCCAGGGGACCCACTGAACGGAATACCAAATGCTGATGTGAACCGGGTCTTAGTCTCATCTAATAGAGCATGTGATTTGGGAACAACATGTAATGAACTTCATTTAAATATGTTGCTTTTTCTGCCTGAAAAACTGCTCTAAAGCACCTGCGTCTCCCTTCTGGCTAATTTGCTGTTCACTCTATGGAACTAGGGAAGTTTGGTCCTTAGCTGACTTCAAAATAAAAAAGGGTTCACAGTGAGTGGAGGGAGGAGGGGGCTAATCTCTTCTCACACAGTAAAAGGAGAGGGCAGGGATTGGTCTCTGCTCATAGACTGTACATGTCTGCACTTAGCTTTCTCTTAGCTTAGTATGTATGTATCTATTTCTGGATGCTTGTGCTATTGCTGATGAAATGTTAGTCACTGACGGCAATTACATGTGAAGAAACCAGTAGTACTAGTAATGGTTAGGGGAAGGGGGAGACTGCGATGTATTTACTACACCCACAGCCTCAGGGAGAAAAAGTAAAACTTGCTGCAGCCATAAGGGGGCTATTAGGAGCAGACAAACTGGTAGGACACCATGTACAGTCAGAACAAATTGCCCAGCAAGACATTGCAGATATTTAAACTTTTGATGAAAACTCAGGTACTCTTTAAGGATAAAGAAATCAAAATTCTACTTGTTGCTCACATAATTATTGCAACAAAAAGTACATTAAAGGGGCTATATCATTGGGAAAAGTCTTTTTAGTTAAGCACATACTTGCTTAGCCTTTAGGTTAGTCCACACCTACCTTTTGTATGTAAATCGCATCAGTAGTTTTTGAATGAGCCCATTTTTGTTCATATGCTAGTTAGCCTCCACCGTGCATCCTGGAAGTTTCAGCGAGCACTGTCTGCTATTCTCTGCTATGTGTGTGAGAGCAGAGAGGCTGCTGCTGCTGCTGACTCATCTCCCTGCTCTCACACACATAGCAGAGAATAGCAGACAGTGCTCGCTGAGACTTCCGGAGTGCACAGTGGAGGCTAATTAGTATGTGAATAAAAACGGGCTCATTCAAGAACTACTGAGGCGATTTACATACAAAAGGTAGGTGTGGAATAGCCTTTCTAAAGGCTATGCCAGTATGTGCTTAGCTAAAAATGACTTTTCCCAATGATAGAGCCCCTTTAAGAATTTTTCTGGAAGCAGATGGCAATAGGAGGAAGCTATATAAGGACTCGCGTATGGATTTTATACAGTTTACCTTTGGTGAAAACTGCAGCCATCAATTATTAACAACAAAGGATCTCACAGTCAAGAAATGTAACACATACTGGCACTTGGTAGAAGAAAGATGAAAGACTTAGAAAAAAAAATCTTCAAATGTAACGATGTGACTATAAAAACAAAGATCAGAATTGTCCGGGCTATGGTATTTGTATGGTATTTTAAGTTAGGCAGTGCAGAAGGGTACAGGAGCAGTGCTGATGTCTTTGTACTTTGGCACTGGGAAAAACATTGAAGAATACCACATAGGGTAACAAGTTAAAAGTGGGTTCAGTTCAAGCTTTAGGGAAAGCTCGGTTAGTTTTTTTCCTCATGCTGATTTTGGTGCTGATTCTGCTTCTGAAAGCTAAATGCTAGAAGTCCTTACTGAAACCTATTCTGCTGGAAAAAAAAAAAAAAACCCTAGACAATGTTTACATTAAATTCAGCTTTTTTTTTCTTTTTTTTTTTTTTTAAGTCTTTGACAGATGTGCCTAAAGCGAAATTCACTCTACTAAATGTGACTTAAGTCAGGAAATGCTTGTTGTATGACTGAACAAACATAACAGTACCTTCTGTGTGTTTGGACCATTTTTACTATTTCTCATCATGCAATGCTTCCTGGTTGTATGAGAGTCACCCCGTACACTCTCTGTTGATGCTCAGTGCTCTTCTTATCTTTCTTCATACATATATGAAAATGAATTTCTGTCTGTACATCTGTCCGTCCTCTATGTGTGACCAAGCGATTGGACCGATCTTCACCAAATTTGGCACACAGATACATTAGGTGTCCGGGAAGGTTTTAGACCGGGCCTCAACTCTCTCGGATGTACTGTTCCTGAGGTATAGTATTACCAAAACAATGACCTTCATTAACCAATACAAACCTGCAAATCTTTCACTCTTATTCCAACTGACATACTACATCACTGCACATACTACAACACTGACATACTACATCACTACTACATCATGTGCGCTGAGATGTGCATCTACTCCTCCGACGTGTGATACTGTGCACTGAGCTGTGTATCTAATAATCTGATGGTTGGATACATCTGGAGCAATGCTGTGTACATGTGGAGTGACCGTGTGGTCCATGTGTGTCCTTAAGTTTCCGTTTACAAAGATGTCCTATTTTTCAAGCAGACAGCTAAATCCTACATGCACATCTTTGTAAAGTACACACACTGACAGTAAAGAATACTACATGATATCCTTTTTTTTTTTTTTTTTTTTTAAATAAAGTTCTGTTAGTGCTATTAATGGGTTACGAAGTAGCAGTTTCTGGGTTTCTCTGGGAGCCCCTGATATCCTCTGCTTTTGTTTACATGGTGTTACTTCCTGCTATCCTATCCTACAACTACCATGATGCATTGCTCTTCACTTAGATCTCTCGTCTCTCTCACATACCCTCCCTGTTTCCATAGCTAGCCTGTGGAGTACTAGCCCTACCTAACTAACTCAGCCACCCCCCAACCCCATCATACTTCCCTGTCTTCCTGTTTGAAGCTTCTGGGCATGGGAGATCCTTCTGTTATTCTCCTCTTCTCATCTGCTGCTCGTGCCCCAATTCTATTGTGCAGGGGTGAGAGGCTGGCTCCTTCTCCTCTTCACGTCTGCAGGCACCAGCAGAAGTGAAAGAAGTGACTATTCGTGCCCAGAAGATCAGGACATGAAACAGGTAATATGATGGGGTTGGGGGAGTATTGGGTGATATTGGTTTCCATAAACGGAACGTCACTGAGAAATCAGAAAAAGTGTCTGGGGCGGTCACATGACATATACTTTTGATAAAGTAAGTTAGTTAGAAGTCAGGCGGAGGAAGGGTGTTCAGTTTAGTATTAAATTGTCTTTTTATCTCGGACAACCCCTTTAAATTACAGTAGTGTGCACCTTCCCTACAAATTAATTTTTTACGGTGGATTTGTCATTGAGTGAGATGAGAAATGTTGCAGTTTTGACTCAAATTTGACACCATTGTGGTTGAACCTTTTTAACCTTACGCTAGGTTCACACTAGCACCTAGAGTCCGTTCTGTGCATGCAGAAGACGGAAAGCTGTCAGACCGAGTCCGGCTGTGTGCGCCAGTGAGCGTTTTATGCTCTCCGACGCGAAACCGTTTTTTTTAAACCGGACACAGAGTAGTGCATGTCCGACTTTGTGTCTGATTTAAAAAAGATGGTTTTGCGGCGGAGAGCATAAAACGCTCACCGGCGCTCACGGCCGGGCATCTTTCAAACCCATTCAAATGATTGGGTATGAAAGAGTCCTGCAGGTTTCCGTCTCCTGCTCAGTTTTGTGCAGGAAACTGAAACCTGTATGAACGGAGACCGGGCGCAGATGTGAACGAGCCCTTAGGCTTATTTGCGTTCAGGCCATTTTGTTCACCCCACAAGTAGCTCTTTTTCTCCACATGGACCCCATTATAGCGTAGGGGGTCCGCCAGTTTCCTAAGGTAACAGCTTTTTTATGCCAATTAGGTTTCCTTTAGAAGGATCCCTGAACGGAAACCTGAACGCAGATATTAACTGGGCCTTAGCAATTTACTCCAAAAGCAGATGTAAACTAAATGATATAAAACAACCGTAGAGATACTTGTCCACCAATTCCCTGTCGCTCCCGTGTCTCTGTTCACCCAGCTCCAGCGTTGTCAGGTTGACACCACATGTGACAATAGCCAGCTATTGCCTGGAGTGATCCCATGTGGACATCATCACTGTAGCCTAGTAATCATAGGATGGCGAGAGACTTTTCCGTAGATTGTTAAGATGCATGCTACAATTCTTCTCATTATATACCGTCATCAGCTGTTTATAAAAGATCTCCCAGGGCTGGGACCTGCAGCTTTCAGGGGTTGCTAGTAGTCTTGTAATAATCATCAGTTCCTTAGACTATTCTTTTCTAACCATGTCCAGGTGAATAGAATCAAGTGGTCGTCCGAGGTGTTAATGTATTCTATAGTAAGCGCGCTGTGTGTAAGCTGCATGGAGCCTTGTCTGCCTTACATAATGAGGATATTAATAACATTCAAAAATATGTTCCCGTTCCTTGACAGAACCTTAAAGTCTTCTACATTGTATTGACATAAGCTGTTTGCATAGTGTCATATTTTTGAAAATGTCTTCAATTCTGTAAAAGTTCCTAAAACTTTTACACATATACTTGTGAAATTGTAGTTTTCTGAAATATTTGCTTAAAATAGTATCGCCAGTTATGGAAATGGATTATTTTTTTTTTTTACATGAAGAGAAGGAGTTTGCTTTCCTAGCGTCTTATGTATTTCGGTAGAACTATGTGAGCATTGCCTTTTAGTGAAAGGGAGTAACCTGTAATGGGGCAGATTTAGGGTATGTTCACACGTAGGAAAAGGTCGCGGAACATTCCGTGCGGCTAGCCGCGACTGGATGCCGATGTATCATTGGCATTCTGTCGCGGCATCCCGCTTCCGATTAGGGACGAATGAATGGGCCTAAACAGGAGCGTGTCTTGAGCTTCGGAATCTGTGGCAAGATAGGTCATCTCACTTCTGTTTTCCGCTACTAGCTAGCAGGTAAAAAAATTGAGCGGCTTCCATTGAAGTCAATGGGAGCCATTTTTTACGGGCAGATTTTGAGGCAGATTCTGCATCAATATCCGCTTTCAAAAAACTCCACGTGAACACTTTTACCCTTGGATTCACTACTCTTGCCCTTTTTAGGACTCTGCAGCTAAGTGCAGACAAATTGCTCCATGGGACTGGTATCACCAGCCCGACCACTACTGCTAGATAACAAGAGGTGGCTTGAAATCTAGCCATAGATATAGACATTCAGCTTTTTTCTGTAGGTAAAGCAATGTTTGTGTTAAAACACTTTAGCTAGCTTAAAGGGGTTTTCCAGTTTTATATATATATATATATATATATATATATATATATATATATTTTTTTTTTTTTTTTAAAGGATGTATATTGAAAGTTAGACTGGGGGAGGAGGTTTATCTTAGTTGTAAAGTTTTAATTTATCCCAGACAACCCCTTTAAAGGTGTTGTCCCATCACAAGGATCCTATCTATACTGCTTGTTAATGTGGATGTAAGACTTTTCCTAAATACACTGCTTCAGCAAAACTGCTTTGTTTGTCCACTATCTTACTTTATTCAATTCATTGTTGACACAGCCCTTGACTTATCTGCTCAAAAGTCAAGTGATGTATCTGCTGCTCTCAGGGGGGAGGGAGGAGAGGCCAAGTGCACGGGAGCGAGCCTGTGTTTCTAGCTATTCCTGTGTCTGCACCACGTGACCTAGCTTCCTGCTATCAGATAGGGGAGAGGAGCTGCTTTCATTTTTGAACTCGTCTTCTGTTCTCCCAGTTATCAGGCTAGCTAATTCAATTGTGTTCATTATGGCAGAGGCAGGCAGTCTCTGTATGTAACACAGAATGGAGTTGCGCCTGCCTGTACTTCATAGTCCAATATTGTGCTTATAGTTTTTTTTGAGGATCTTTGATGACATCACAGGCCCTTCAGCTGCCCCATAGGATCACGCTATGCGGTGGGCAGAGCTACACACTAATTTGGGGGTGGAGCTAAATGGCAGGTTACATGTGAAACCCCACCCACCAAATGACGCAAGAAACCAGGAGGAAAGAAGATTTTACAGCAGTGAAGACTGGTGAGTATGCGACGTGGGAATACCCCTTTAAGCTACATCCTTAAATATGGGCCTGGAAATGGGAATACTCCTTTAAGTGAAACCACCAAAATTTGAAAGAAAATTAACAATTAGAGCTCCGTTACTAAACTCTTTTTGAGTGTTTGCTGTCTGGGTAGTGCTTCAATGCCTCCAACTACAAAAGTGCAGTTTACATAGTATAGTCAGAGACCATCCCCATTGCTGTTGGATAGCCAAGCTAAGGACAAGGAGAAATGCATAAGACCACCACCATTGTGAACCTCCGTTGTTCTCATACGTCAGAGGAGTGAATGCAGACGGACAGACGGAGTGTGTGCTTCATTTGCATTCTATGGTTAATGTCGGTTGCTGTCATTCTATGACTGATGAGAACAAAAGACATTAATAATGGTCTTGTGACCCTACGCTAAGGCTAGTTGTGCTTAGGAGACGGCCGGGAATTGGAGTAAATGTACCAGAAAGGTTAAAAAACAGGACACCAGGTATTTTAACTGCAGAATTATTAGGCAAATGAGCATTTTGATCACCTCATCCTTTTTATACATGTTGTCCTACTCCAAGCTGTATAGGCTTGAAAGCCAGCTAGCAATTATGTAAATCAGGTGATTTGTATCTCTGTAATGAGGAGGGGTGTGCTCGACACCCTATATAAGGGTGTGCTTAATTATTAGGCAACTTCCTTTCCTTTGGCAAAATGGGTCAGAAGAGAGATTTGACGGACTCTGAGAAGTTAAAAATGGTGAGATGTCTTGCAGAGGGATGCAGCAGTCTTGAAATTGCAAAACTTTTGAAGCGTGATCACCGAACAATCAAGTGTTTCATGGCAAATAGCCAACGGGGTCGCAAGAAGCGTGTTGATAAAAAAAAGGTGCAAAATTACTGCCAATGAATTGAGGAAAATCAAGCGTGAAGCTGCTAAGAAGCCATTTGCCACCAGTTTTGCCATATTTCAGAGCTGCAACGTTACTGGAGTATCAAAAACCACAAGGTGTGCGATACTCAGAGACATGGTCAAGGTAAGGAAGGCTGAAAAACGACCACCTTAGAACAAGAAACATAAGATAAAATGTCAAGACTGGGCCAAGAAATATCTTAAGACTGATTTTTGTAAGGTTTTATGGACTGATGAAATGAGAGTGACTATGGATGGGCCCGAGGCTGGATCAGTAAAGGGCAGAGAGCTCCACTTCGACTCAGACACCAGCAAGGTGGAGGTGGGATACTGGTATGGGCTGGTATCCTCAAAAATGAACTTGTGGGACCTTTTCGGGTTGAGGATGGAGTGAAGCTCAACTCTCAGACCTACTACCAGTTTCTGGAAGTTGACATCTTCAAGCAGTGGTACAGGAAGAAGTCGGTATCGTTCAAGGAAAACATGATTTTCATGCAGGACAATGCTCCATCACATGCATCCAAATACTCCACAGCGTGGCTGGCCAGTAAAGGTCTAAAAGAAGAGAAAATAATGACATGGCCCCTTCTTCACCTGATCTGAACCCCATAGAGAACCTGTGGTCCCTCGTAAAATGTGAGATCTACAGGGAAGAAAAACAGTCCACCTCTCGGAACAGTGTCTGGGGGCCGTGGTGGCTGCTGCACGCAGTGGTGATCGGAAACAGATCAAGCAACTGACAGAATCTATGGATGGAAGGCTTGTGAGTGTCATCGTAAAGAAAGGTGGCTATATATCTTTTCCAGAACCCAGTCCTTTCCTCTTTGGCCTGGTTCACATCTGCATTCGGGTTTCCATGCGGAGAGTCCACTTGGGGACCCCCTCTGAACGGAAACCTATACGCATTAAAAAGCGGTTACCTAAGGAAACCCACGAACCTCATAGACTATAATGGGGTCTGTGGTTTTCTCTCAGTTCCTGCACAAAACATGCATAGAGAAAAGTGCTGCTTGCAGGACTTTTTTCTCCGCTTGTTTTGTGCGGAAACCACACGGATGCCATTTTAGTCTATGGGGTCTGCGGGTTTCCCAGGTAACCGCTTTTTAACGCTGATAAGTTTCCATTTGGGGGTTCCTAAGCAGACCCCCCAAACAGAAACCCGAACACCCTGCTATGACAGCTATGACTACTCCCTGTGTATATATTGCTTGACCCTGGCAGTCATTGCAGCGTCGTTGCTTTTTGGTGCAGTAACGGTGATGCCCTTTTTGCAGTTTATTAGCTAATATCTTGGCAATGGAGATGATCAGAAACCAGGGGAAAAGCGCTTTGTTCAGACCATAGGCACTGTTCTGGTGACAGACTCCCTTTAAGCCATGAGCCGTGTTCTGCTTAGTATGGGCTAAAATGAAAACAGAAAGAATAGGATTGTGCCAGATGCTAGAATGCCGTCTAGGCTCGGTAGGAGAAACGGAGTGAGATCTCTGCAGCAGTTTCACACGCCAGCCTTGAGGGCCAAATTACAAAGCAGCCCTGAGAAAATGCAGAACGGCAGCCATAATTAACGAGCCCTGCAAATATTATTTTACAACCATTTTTCTCCTAAATAGATAACTACTGAAGGATTTCATAATGAAGTATGTGATCCGAATGCACAAGGAAAAGTTTGAAGTCATTTGTAACATTTTTATGATTTTTTTTTTTTTATTTTTTGTTTCCAGCAGGGCAAGTTGTACTGCTGATTTAATCATTTTTGATATCTGCTATATAAAAAAGCGATGGGGCTGTAGTCTTTGAAGTGGGAGATGTCTTTGTCTACTCAGATAATCGGCTTTCAAAGTCTTCCCACTTGTCATCCGGTGTGATTTATTGTGTTAATTCTCATGTTTTTAGATTTGAGGATTTTTTTTGAATTTTTTTTTTTTTGGAACGTTTTCTTAACAGCTGGATAGGAAAGGGTGGATGAAATCGTAGCGGAAACCGAGGCATTTCTATTATTTACGTGCTCTGTTTCTAATATTTAAAGGGATGTGAAGTGTGAATTCTAATACATCCGCTGGATACAGTGACGAGGGAAGTCTTCAAGTGGTGTCAAGGAGGCCAGATGTGAAAGGAAACGTTACCGTAATCACTGATGTGGAAAAGGGAGGCAACAAGCTCGGATGATGATTCCTGCCGCCAAGGCTGGTTGTAGTCTATGTGCCTGGCCCCTCCATGGGCCTTTAAAAGGTCAGAGCCTTCAGTAGCTACCGATGCACCCAGCATGCCGGCCTGGCCTGCTAGCAAGCTGACAGAACAAAGGGGTCTGCAGGGACTTGTGGAACTAGACGGAGAAAACCGCAGTTCATCACGTCGCTGTCCACTGGTAAAGCTGGGGGATGGCTGGTGTGAATGAAAGCAGATTATCAGACCCCTGTCTGTGTGCCTTTAAGAAGCATAAGAGCATCCTTTCCCCTGGATGAGCACCATCCTCTTTCATGTCTCAGACTTCAAAGGCTGCAGATTACGGCTTCTTTTATCTGAATGGAACGGTCTCCACCAGAGCCGGTGACAGAATCGGAATGTCAGCTACCTGGCCTTAGGTCTCGTCTGCCCAAGTATTGATGTAACCTTTGTAAACACTAGATTCGTTTTGCCAGTTGGCCTCTCCAAGAAGAGAATGGAAGAAGAAATAGGAAAGTGATATCTTGTGTAGATGCATGCTGCTTGTTGTTCTATTTTTCTTTGACGTACGATAAATCAGCGGTGCAGTTATTAAGCACATCCTTACCGCGGTAATGGTCAGAGCACTTGGTGTCCGTTTTATTTGTGTGCTATATATATATGGAATTAGGAAAAAATGAAGTCAAAGTGTTGTTTTTTTTGTTTGTCCCCTGTGGAGAGGCATAGAAGGACATGTTCTCTACTCAGTGGCAGGCACATTATGCCCAAATGACCCGGCTGATCTCTTTGCACTATGTTCAGGTGAACACAGCTGAATAGTTTCATCACAGACTGTAGCGTTCTTGGGGAGCATTGGACCTGCAACAATATCAGTGCTGTAAAAGGGAACATGGCACGAATATAGGGATGTAACTAGTGATCATGGGGAATCAGAACTACCCAGCCCATAAAAACTGCTATACACATACAAAAGTACAAATCTAAACACATACATACACACATAGACAATATACATACACAAAAACATTATCAAAGATGTACAAAAATGCACACGCAAGGAAATAACTGTGGATATACAAATGCAAAAATGCACACATCAAAACCAGGCGCACCCAATGTCAAGTACATTGCAGTTTGTTACACCCTCCTCCTATACCAGCACTTAATACAAGGCATTGCAGCCCCTGCTCCAGTGACTCCTCTTGTTCAGTACTATAGAGTACTGTTCATTCACTGATGTTAAAGTAATGCTACAGCTCAGAGCCTGCCCTGGTTTATTCAAGGGAATTATTGGCTCCCCCCTTTCTATGTGCACAGAGCAGACCAGTCTGCATTTAAGTGTTACTAGTTCTGATTGGTAGCAAAGTCGCAGAGTTGCAGATCCTTTAAAGGGCTTTTCCAGTCTCTGGGTTTTTTCCTGTCTCCTCTCCTTTCAGCTCAGGCAAATAGCATACTCCCTAGATGAACAGTGTGCTTGTTCTAAGTGGCACAGTTATTTCTGGATTTACATACATGGATAGAAGAGGCTCTGATCAAGCACTATTCTAGTCCATTGTTCTGGGGGTCAGCACCTGTAAGCACTTTGCAGAGATAGAGAAAAAGAATATAGTTGGCTGGAGACAGGGACTGAGTCACGAGGCTGACCACTACAGGTAGATAGCAAAGCTTGTCTATCATCTAGGAACGAGTTGTAAACACTTAGGAGACATATTCAGCTGTATATGGCAAACGGAGCAAGGTGGATAAGGCTGAGGCCCCACCTTACGGAAACGCAGCTGATTTTGTTGCAGTTTTTTGAGCCAAAGCCAGGAGTGGATTGAGCAGAAGGTAGAAGCATAAGACCTTCCTATATATTACCCATTCCTTTTGTAGCCATTCTTGGCTTTGGCTCAAAAAACCGCAACAAAATCTGCAACAAAAAAAAGCTGCGTTTCCGCAACGTGGGGCCTCAGCCTTAAGCAATATATTGGGTAAAGCTCCTTTCAGTTTAACCCTTAAGTACTATCATGGTTTCTATCATAATGATATGTCTTTGGTCAGGCTACGACTAAGGTAGTAGATATGTTCCGAAACGCGTCAGCCTGGACGCTCCTTTTATCCTGTAATTTGTGAGTCAAATATGGCCATGTACAATATGGCATTTTTGTAAACTTTTTTTAATGAAGCAAAAATAAAAATTTGGATTTTACATCATCTATAACCATTGATTGCTGGATACCTTTCTTGAAAGTTTTTTCATATGTCTTTGGTAGTCGTGTATGATAGACACCGTGATAGTACTTACTCAACTTTCTTCATTTGAATTTCTTTCACTAAAGGGCTTCTCCCATCTCGCTGTTTCAGCAGTTTGCCTGCAGTCTCTTCTTCTTACTTCCTTTATTTCTCCCTCTTGCTGAATGGGACACTGAAGTATCACAATACTTATGCAGATCAGATAATATGCACATGCTTGTAAACAATGGACTCAGCTAGATATCAGCTATGAGATGTACGGCTGTGATACACGCCGGCGTTCCGTAGTGTGAATGCACCCTTACGGTGCCTTTTATGTATGTATGGAAGCGGCACGCAGACTTTGCCGCCGCTTCCATCCATATACAGTCCTATGAAAAAGTTTGGGCACCCCTATTAATCTTAATCATTTTTAGTTCTAAATATTTTGGTCTTTGCAACAGCCATTTCAGTTTGATATATCTAATAACTGATGGACACAGTAATATTTCAGGATTGAAATGAGGTTTATTGTACTAACAGAAAATGTGCAATATGCATTAAACCAAAATTTGACTGGTGCAAAAGTATGGGCACCTCAACAGAAAAGTGATATTAATATTTAGTAGATCCTCCTTTTGCAAAGATAACAGCCTCTAGTCGCTTCCTGTAGCTTTTAATCAGTTCCTGGATCCTGGATAAAGGTATTTTGGACCATTCCTCTTTAAAAAAACAATTTAAGTTCAGTTAAGTTTGATGGTTGCCGAGCATGGACAGCTCGCTCTCAAATGATTTGAAAACATAGATTGTTCAACATAGTTGTTTATGGGAAGGATACAAAAAGTTGTCTCAGAGATTTAACCTGTCAGTTTCCACTGTGAGGAACATAGTAAGGAAATGGAAGACCACAGGGACAGTTCTTGTTAAGCCCAGAAGTGTCAGGCCAAGAAAAATATCAGAAAGGCAGAGAAGAAGAATGGTGAGAACAGTCAAGGACAATCCACAGACCACCTCCAAAGAGCTGCAGCATCATCTTGCTGCAGATGGTGTCACTGTGCATCGGTCAACAATACAGCGCACTTTGCACAAGGAGAAGCTGTATGGGAGAGTGATGAGAAAGAAGCCATTTCTGAAAGCACGCCACAGAGTCGCCTGAGGTATGCAAAAGCACATTTGGACAAGCCAGCTTCATTTTGGAAGAAGGTCCTGTGGACTGATGAAACAAAGATTGAGTTGTTTGGTCATACAAAAAGGCATTATGTATGGTGTCCAAAAAAACAGCATTCCAAGAAAAACACTTGCTACCCACTGTAAAATTTGGTGGAGGTTCCATCATGCTTTGGGGCTGTGTGGCCAATGCCGGCACCGGGAATCTTGTTAAAGTTGAGGGTCGCATGGATTCCACTCAGTATCAGCAGATTTTTGAGAATAATGTTCAAGAATCAGTGACAAAGTTGAAGTTACTCCGGGGATGGATATTTCAGCAAGACAATGATCCAAAACACCGCTCCAAATCGACTCAGGCATTCATGTAGAGGAACAATTACAATGTTCTGGAATGGTCATCCCAGTCCCCAGACCTGAATATCATTGAACATCTGTCGGATGATTTGAAGCGGGCTGTCCATGCTCGGCCACCATCAAACTTAACTGAACTTGAATTGTTTTGTAAAGAGGAATGGTCCAAAATCCCTTCATCCATGATCCCGGAACTGATTAAAAGCTACAGGAAGCGACTAGAGGCAAAAGGAGGATCTACTAAATATTAATGTCACTTTTCTGTTGAGGTGCCCAGACTTTTGCACCGGTCAAATTTTGGTTTAATGCATATTGCACATTTTCTGTTAGTACAATAAACCTCATTTCAATCCTGAAATATTACTGTGTCCATCAGTTATTAGATATATCAAACTGAAATGGCTGCTGCAAACACCAAAATATTTAGAACTAAAAATGATTAAGATTAATAGGGGTGCCCAAACTTTTTCATAGGACTGTATAAGGCGCACCGGACTATAAGCCGCACTTACGATTTCTGAGGAAATCGTAGGTTTTTATGTGCGCCTTATAGTCCGGAAAATACGGTATATAAACCAATGGCAATTTCAAAATCTGTGGTATATTAATTGGTAAGACGTTTACCATCGTTATAAGTTGGTATACTTAGAGTCACTCATGTACCCATTGATTTCACATGCAGTGACGTGCACAGGATCCACAGCTTCATTCTGCTATATAGAAACTGTGACTTAAGTGAGAACTATATCATCAATATTACAGTTAGTCACCATAAGGGTGCGGATGAACATTTTCTTTTCATTAATAGTACGCTAAGCGTTGTGCCATGTTTAGATTCATATTACCATGTTGTATACTGTTAATGTGACTATTTTAGCAAAAAAGAAAAATTGGATTAATAGAGTGATCGCACTTATAAATATATACCGTCTATACCAGGCTTTCTTGATATCCTACTACCAATGTTTAGCCCTACTCCATTTCCAGTTTGGTTCCCATCATAGATGGGAAACTTCTGTCCACCCTTCTGTGTTGGCATATAACTAGTGGTATGTGGCTCAGTGCAATAGGTTAGCCACAAGGGGCTGGCTTAGCGATGGAGAGGAGCCACCTAACCAGTCCCCTTCAAGCCGACACAAAAGGCCAACCCAAGGACTTGAGGCTTTATTCGTCTACTAAGGAGTTGGTAGGCCATACCAATGGCGTAGAATCCCGCCATGGTCAGTCGGAAGAAAAGATTTTCTAATTTATTAAAAAAAACTTGTAAATATGCAGCAAGTTATCCATCTATACAATATTAAATTTTGTATAATATCATTTAAAATTAATAATTTTATTTTGATTTGGTAGCTTTTTTCTGGCTCCACCCAATTGGTGATTTTTTTTTCTGTTTTTTGTGCATGTGTTGGCTCTCTTGTGTGTACAGGAACAGAGCAGATAAGCGGCACGCATGGCTCAATTTGGACACGTGTTCTTATGGGACATGGAGAACGTTTACATAGTGTCATTTAACCTCTTTCCAAGCTCCACTTGGAATTGTAGTTTTTGTTCGGTACTCGGTGGAGTCAGCAAAGCAGAAGCCGAGGATTTCCCCCTCCCTCTTGCTCTCTTCCACTACTGGTAAATCTTCTGGGACTGGATTAAATTGCATTAGGTGAGGGGGTTAGACAGACAGCACAGTGTTCCTGGCCTCGTTAGTGGCTGCCTGGATCCGCCATTAATATTTATAGCCCTGCGTTAATATGAAATCTTAGTTTGACTGCGCGTTGCGTGGCCTTTTTCACCCAGCCGAATCTCTGAACGTGAGAAGAATCTCCCCAGCTGCCAAATACAAGGGCAGTTACATGTCCCGTGTGCTTTCTTTTGCCCACCTCCTTTTACACATGGGCATGGTTCATGATCAATCATACCGTACCATGGCTACTTTGTATCACTAAAGGCGTCTTGATGTGTTTGCTCCAATGAAGGAGTCTCTGCTGTAGTATGCCAATACGTTTTTGTAGGGCAAAGCCATCGGAACTACCGCATTCTGCCCAAGTGTTCCGCCGATCGATCCTAGATGGGGTTTTTTTTTTGGTTCTGCTTCCATGTGCGCATAATAACAGTAGACTAGTGCAGCAGTCAAGAGAATGAACTCAGTGGACCCAGACCCTTTTTTTATCCAGTCAAGTATACAATTTTAATATGTATGATGCATTGCTAAATTGCAAATGAGGTCAGAACACTAAAGCTAGCTGAGCAATCCGAGTCCTTGAAGGCCGCAAACAGGCCAGGCTTTTAGAAGTCTCTAATTGCCATGCAATTAGTCCGGCTGTAATTATCGCTAGAACCAGCCGCTGTTTGCCTTGAAACAAGTGGTGTTACTCTCGATTACTCCGGCAGGAAAGTGATAAACAATGATCTCATTATTATGTTTTTGATACATACATGGTTCATATGGTCATTGAAGAGATGAAGTTCTCAGTTTGCTGGTGTTGGAATTCCTCCTGCTATAGATCTTTGTTACATTTTTCAATAGAAAATGTTATGGTATTGCCTTATAAAATAGAAAAGAAGTGGTACAAAGTGGCATTCTTGTTAGACACCCCCAATCTGTTCACTCCAGTCAGACCTCTGGACCCCCCACTGATTGTGAAAGCAGGGGTCCCTTGTCGAGCATGTGCACTCAGAGCTGAAGTCGGACAAAAGGTTTTAAACAAAGTGAGCACATTTTATTACAGAATTATTAATATCATATAATGAATTAGATGCATGAATTCATAGGAAGTCAGTAACTAGTTCTTTTGTGAATTAGAGGAGCTTTACTGCTTCTGTGAAAAAATAGGGATTAATTTGGTTTGTGATTTGGCTTATTGACAGCTTCGATCGAGATATAGCCGAGCACTGTATTTGGTTGCATATAATGTGTTGCTGCTCCATTCAAACAAAGGGATAAGGGACAGCCATTCTCATGATCAGTGGGATTCTGATCCCCCACCAGGCACTTATCACCTGGACCAGTGATGGTGAACCTTTTTGAGACCGAGTGCCCAAACTGCAAACCAAAACCCACTAATTTATCATAAAGTGCCAACACTGCAATTTAACCTTAATACTGTGCGGATCCACAATTGTGGACAATTAAGGACCCTCAAAATACAGTCGTGTGAATGGGACTTTGCAAAGCTTTCAATATTTTTTTTAATGTTTTTTATGTAGATTGTGAGCCCCATATAGGGATCACAATGTACATTTTTTTTTTCCCTATCAATACGTCTTTGTAGAATGGGAGGAAATCCATGCAAACACAGAGCTTTCAATATTGCAAACAACTTTGTACTGCATTTGGTATAATTTTGAACAATTAATGTTCACTAGCTACATTGCACAGATCTGTTTTATAGCGACCACATAATGTTGTTATGACCTGTAATAATATCACGTCTGCTATAAAAACAGATACTGTGTGATATAAATAGTGAAGGACTCCCACACAGTACAATCTGCTCCACAGTGGCCCCCACACAGTACAATCTGCTCCACAGTGGCCCTCACACAGTGCAATCTGCTCCACAGTGGCCCTCACACCGTACAATGTGCTCCACAGTGGCCCTCGCACAGTACAATCTGCTCCACAGTGGCCCCCACACAGTACAATCTGCTCCACAGTGACCCCCACACAGTACAATCTGCTCCACAGTGACCCCCACACAGTACAATCTGCTTCACAGTGGCCCTCACACCGTACAATGTGCTCCACAGTGGCCCCCGCACAGTACAATCTGTTCCACAGTGGCCCACACACAGTATAATCTGCTGCAAAGTGGCCCCCACATGGTACAATTTGCTCCACAGTGGCCCCCACACAGAATAATCTGTTCCACAGATGGGTGCCCATAGAGAGGGCTCTGAGTGCCACCTCTGGCACCCATTCCGTAGGTTTCCCATCACGAACCTAGACTGTGGATAAGGTGATAGGTTTTTATTATATGGTAGGAAAATCACTTTTATATCTGATAGTCTGTAGTATATTGGGGGATTAGGCCCTGGTTGTTTAGTGTAAAATAATTCTTTGTAGTTTTCTGGCCTGCCCAGGCTTTAGCACTGTGTTCTGGGAGGAAGTCAAATGTGATGTACATTATTCATACAGATCTAGGCCTGGCAATACAATTATTGCCATGTGAAATATGGAATAGCGCATGTGCTGTAGAAGAGCAGTCTTCTATCTTAGCATGGACCACCACATAGACTAGATCCACTTGTGTTGAATGGACCGAACTAGGCCCTTTGTCTGCTAAAATACACCGTGATCCTTCCTTTCTTGGGTACTTTAGCTGATGTGTAGATTTACAATCGTATCCTACTGCTCAGTACTTCCCTATAATGCCCCCCCCCCTTATGCTGTTTCTGTATGAATGAGGGTAAGTTTGGAGGAAGAATCTTCTCTTTTTCACATGTGCTATGTATGGGAGACATCATGACTATAGTCTCCACTAGGGTTGTGCCGATCTTGAAATTTCAGGATCGTTTTTAAAATCCGATTTCCGATCATTTTCCATTCGTACCCGATCCCAATGCAAGTCAATGGGATTTTTTTTAATAATCGAAGATCGGATTTTAAAAACAATCCTATTCACTACACAGCATGGAGCCCAAAAATAGTTTAAATTTTTGGATTCCACGCTGTGTAGTGATTGAAAATAAATCCCCCAGCTACTTAGCCCCTCTGGTGTCTGCTTACCTGCACAGATCCGCTGCTGCTCCCCGATCTTTTTGGTCCGGTCCTCTCTCATTGACATGCCTTCAGAGCGCCATGCGTGCCCCCACCTCCCTAGGCTAGTGTTAGAGATGATGGGAGTAGGCGGGGCTTGTTGTGGCTTAGGAGAGTGTGGGCGGGGAGACGTGAGTGCATCACTCACGTCTCCCCTCCCAGTACCCGCCCACTCTCTCCTAAGCCCGAAGCCCCGCCTTCTCCAAGCATTTCTAACACTAGTCTAGGGAGGCGGGGGCGCGCAGGGCGCTCTGAAGGCATGTCAAAGAGAGAGAAGAGGAGTGAGAAGAACGGGGAGCGGCAGCGGATCTGTGCAGGTAAGTTGAGCAAAGTTCGCGAGTAGATAGTATCTATCTACTCTTCTGTTTCCTCCCTAGTGTGCCATATACTGGACTCTGCTACATCTCCATAACTGTACATTGACTTGTCTATCTACTCTTCTGCTTCGTCCCTGCTTTACTGTTTACTCAGCTCTGTTACATCTCAGATGTAGCAGAGCGGAGTATATGGTAAAGCAGGGACGAAGCAGAAGAGTAGATAGATACTACTGTACATTGACTTGACTCACGAACTTCAGCTATGGCTTATTATATGGCGAGTGCCTCGTCGTCCTCACAGCAGCGCAACACAGAGTGAATTGTCAATTCTTCCCTGTTGTGCCATATACTCTGCTCTGCTACATCTCAGATGTAGCAGAGCTGAGTATACGGTAAAACAGGGAGGAAGCAGAAGAGTGGCAGACTGCGGTAAATCCATAGCAATGAATGGACGCAGCCGGCACGCTGGGGGTTAAGCGGCCGACCGCTTCCATTAATTCCTGTGGGTGTGTTCTATTCAAAACGGGAGTTCCGAATAGTACTCGCTCATCTGATACTATAGCTTTTCCCACAATGATTGGCCTGTAGCCAAGCATTGTGGGAAATAACCTCCAACCTCGATCCTGCCGGAAAAGATTTGGGATTGGAATTCCGATCGCGATCGTGAAATTTAGTCGATCGCCGATCGGAATTCAAACATTTCCGATCCCGATCGCTCAACCCTAGTCTCCACCAACCAGCTCATGGGGAACTAAGCGTTAGAGCAGGAATATGCAGAGATAAAGTTGTTAAAATAGCACTATAAATGTCATATAATAGACCAAAACAATGTTACCCCACATGTACAGTACACACACGGTAGCTTATCTTGAAAAGTTTTTGTAGAGGTTAGGTACACTTTAAGATGAATTTATTTCTCCTCTTCATGTGACGGCTCTGACACTTGGATTTCGTCTTCTCCCCGCTGTAGGGGTGCATTTACATCTCTGCTGGTTACCTCCTGTGGGTTATATTTAGTGATTTAAATGTGACATTACTACAAATGTCTAAAGTGAAGTCTCAAGGTAATAGTGTCCCTATAGAGGTCGTGGGTTGACTTTTTGACACTTCCACATACATCAAAGGTAGTGCATGACAACTAATGGGCTCCCTGGACATTAACTATTTTACCTATCGTGATGTATTTTGCAGTGTAGCACAGAGCAGACAGCGATCGGTGATATTGTGGGAATGACGCAAAGATTTTAGGTTGTGTTTTTTTTTTTCTTTTTTACATTTTTGCAATTTTAAGTATCTCCCCAACTCTTAGGCCCCCCTCATCTTTTTCTGTACACATTGACTAGTGTAATCAACATGACATGACGGGCGCTGTCTTTCATCATGGTTGTTTACAAGAAAAAAATCTTGCGCGTAAAAC
Source organism: Leptodactylus fuscus (assembly GCF_031893055.1). Taxonomy (NCBI): domain Eukaryota; kingdom Metazoa; phylum Chordata; class Amphibia; order Anura; family Leptodactylidae; genus Leptodactylus; species Leptodactylus fuscus. The sequence goes on along the minus strand of NC_134266.1, from coordinate 38,325,103 downwards.
GGTTTTGTTTTTTTTTTGTAAGAAAATTTTAAAAACACAAACAAAAAAAACATGATGAAAGTAGGCTTCCCTCCGTCATCTTTTTTACATTTGAGTGATTGAAGACGGACACTCAAACAGAGGGGGCTCACTCTGCATCGGTCACGTAATGTCCATTGTTTTCATACTCATGACGGATGAGAGCAACGAACATTAAATAACGGTAGTGTGAACTTACCCTAAGTGATGCATGATCTTTTTATGGGCCATCTTTCATTACTGGCCCTGTGGTAACCACAAAGATGCTTTATCAGTAATGAACATAATAATGAACATGCAATAGACACTTTTTTTCCCAGTTCACAAGAGCGTGGCCTGGAGAAGCTGAATGGAGCATTAGTGCACGTTTGACTGCCACTCCATTCAATCTCTATGGGTGTTTTTGAGCACTTAGGCGGATTCCAACTCAAAATCCTGACCAAAATACCCCGTGTGAACCCGGCCTTAGCTATTTTTGTCTTTGTGTTAGACTTTGAATAAGTAGCAGATTGCATTCTTGATCACTACTTGACTACTTGGTCCCACTTTTTGCCAATCCACATGCTCAGATCCCCTCCGATCTATCCGAACTTTCCATCTAAGACAAGTGCCTAATCCTGCAGCTCTCTTGTAGTCCGCGGAGCATCATGCCATGTGACACTATATGAACGATTATACATGATTTTTTTTTTTTTTTTTTTTACATTTATGTTTTTTTATGAAGTAGTATTACATATCCACACACCTAAATGGTGGTTCTCTCCTTATGGAGTGACGATATCTCAGTGATGGCGAACCTTTTTGAGACCGAGTGCCTAAACTGCAACCCAAAACCAAATAAATTATCACGGAGTGCCAACACGGCAATTTAACCTTAAAACTCTGTGGGTCCACAATTGCGGACCCACAAATTACAGTCATGTGACTGGGGCTTTACAGATCTTGTACTGAAAGGTAAAGGTCTCTGCATTCTGTACTTTTAAACAATTAATTTTCACTATTTACATCGCACAGGATCTGTTTTATAGTTACCGTGCAATGTTATTACATCCTGTACTAATTTCACGTCTGCTATAAAACAAATACTGTGTGATATACATAGTGAGGGGACCCCACACAGTACAATCTGCCCCTCAGTGGCCCCCCCACACAGTACAATCTGCCCCTCAGTGGCCCCCCACACAGTACAATCTGGCCCACAGTGGCCCCCACACAGGATTATACCTGTATACTCCACAGTAGCCCCCTCCCACACAGCATGAACTGGTCCACAGTAGCCCCCTCCCACACAGCATGAACTGGTCCACAGTAGCCCCCTCCCACACAGCATGAACTGGTCCACAGTAGCCCCCTCCCACACAACATGAACTGGTCCACAGTAGCCCCCTCCCACACAACATGAAATGGTCCACAATAGCCCCCTCCCACACAACATGAAATGGTCCACAGTAGCCCCCTTCCACAGAGCATGAAAGATCCACAGTAGCCCCCTCCTACACAACATGAACTGGTCCACAGTAGCCCCCTCCCACACAACATGAAATGGTCCACAATAGCCCCCTCCCACACAACATGAAATGGTCCACAGTAGCCCCCTCCCACACAGCATGAAAGATCCACAGTAGCCCCCTCCTACACAACATGAAATGGTCCACAGTAGCCCCCTCCCACACAACATGAAATGGTCCACAGTAGCCCCCTCCCACACAGCATGAAATGGTCCAGAGTAGCCCCCTCCCACACAACATGAACTGGTCCACAGTAGCCCCCTCCCACAGAGCATGAAAGATCCACAGTAGCAGCATAAAATGGTCCACAGTAGCCCCCTACCCACACAGCATGAAAGTCTACAGTAGCCCCCTCCTACACAACATGAAATGTCTACCGTTGCCCCCCTCCCCTGACAGTGCAAACAAACACAATATAGTTACCTGAAGAGCTGCCGGGTGTTCTCTCTTCTGTTCACTGCGCGTGCTGATGACTTACGTCATCACGCCCGCGCTTGTTCAGAGGTCACACTCTGTAGTCAGTGTAGGCCGCGTAGTACGCGTGGCCTACACTGAGCTACACTGACAGCTTTCAGCTGGATGCGCATTTGCACAACCAGCTGAAGGCAGCGATCGCTCACTAACGGGGAATCCTGCATCGGATTCGCCGTTAGTGAGCGATCAGAGCGACAGTACGCGTGCCAGCAGAGGGGGCTCTGCGTGCCCTCTCTGGCACGCGTGCCATAGGTTCGCCATCACTGCGATATCTCCTCAACCCTGTCTAAGCCTCTCAACTCTGACAGATCAGTCCTCTCTGCGCCAAGCTGATGAGTTGCAAATACATCGAAACAGCTGTCTTTGGCTGAAAAGACTGTATCTGGTATAATCCCAACATCATTGCAAATAAAGGCCTCTGAGAAGGTCGGCATGATGTTAAAGGGAGCGCCCTCTATAGCTGTGTTTGACTGAGACTCTGTCTTCCTAATTACATCATGGAAGATAGACTTGCACATTCTCAGTCAGCGCCCTCTATTGGTGTGCATTCTTGAGGCACTGGCATCCTAATTACACCATGGAAGTCAGATTTGCATATTCTTCCCATGTTCCTTTGCACAGTGGAGCGCTCATGGCTTAGTAAGACACCACACACCTTAATGGTGGTTCTCTCCTTATGGAGTGATGATATCCCCTCTTACATATTCCTTGTGAGTGTCCGTTGGCTATAATGTTCAGTAGTATTTATGGCCATATCCGTCTACGTGCAGTGTCAATGCTGGGACACTTTTAGATGGTTTTCCGAGTAATAGTGAAGTGGTTTGTTAGATATTCATTTGCATTTAGATTTTTTTTTTCATATTCTTGTGCCTATCATATGTGTAAAATATGATTCACATAATCCAAGAATATTGCTCTTTGTATAAAGATAATTAAAGGGAGCTTTACATATGTCATTAAAAGGGCATCTTGCATAGAGCACATTATCTTCTGTGTGTTTTAAAGAAGCATGGCCTATCTTAAATTACTTTAACCTCTTCTTGTACCTTGCCATATATATGCGGTATCACAGGTGGTATGTTCGCCACCATGGCATACTTTTACTGCATGGATATGTTGCTGGTTCACGAGACAGCCAGATTCACTAGCACTGGGTATCCGCTGTAACATTCTGCTGCTGATCCTTGGTTCTTAACACCGTATATGCTGCAGTTAATAGCGTCCACAGCATCTGAGTGGTTCCTAGAAGTTAGATCCCCTACATTGCCCACATCCACCTTTATGCTGTCATTGGGGGACACTAGGTTTTCACACTTGTCAGGGCCCCTGATCACCGTTATTAGCCCTTTGTTAGATATATGTAACAGTTAATTGTGACCACCTCTATAAAAACAGAAATTTTGGGAGTTTGCTGGTCTGGAGTTATCAGTTTTGTGTTTATACCAGACCTTAGAACGGTAATTGTTGTTTGACATCAATCTGGGAAGGGTTATAAAGTCATTTCCAAATTATTTGAAGTCCATCATTTGACACTGAGAAATATTACTAACAAGTGGAATATATTCAAGACAATCTTCTCAGTAGTGGAAATTCCCCATACAGTTCTCAGGAAAATGGTAAAAACTAAGGAGTTACATCTCCAACTCTACAGTTATCATGATAAATGTACATGCGCATGACTATGACTTGCTTGGAAGGGTTGCCAGGAGAAAGGCTCTTTTTTTCTAAAGCGAGCACGGCAGCAAGGCTTAGGTTTACAAAGTTGCATCTGAACAAACCACAAAACCTCTGGAACAATGTCCTTGGAATAGGTGACCAAAGTGGAGATGTTTAATGTAGAGTGGTAAGGTGTGGGTGTAATGTAAGGTGTTACGATGGCCCATCCATCAGATCTTATCCCAATTGAAACGATGTGGTGAGAGCTGTGCATAAGCTAATGCCAACAAATCTCAACAAACTAAAGCAACATTGTAAAGAAGAGTGGGCCAAAAATTCTCAAGAACAATGTAAGAGACTGATAGTCTTACAGAAAACCAATACTTCAAGTCATTGCTACTAAAGGTGATTCAACAAGCTATTGGTTCATGAGACGCACTTAGTGCTCCCCAGGGGGGTGCACATATTTACCTAAAACTGGACAACTGCTTTAGACTAAGGCCCACATTGTGGAGACCAGAAGACCAGACGCATGATTTTTTTTATTTAATTTTTTTGAAAAATGAAATGATAATTTTACCAGTGAAAATGTTGCAAACTTATATGAGCAGTGGCAAAAATGCAAAACTCATTTTTGCTGCATTTTTTCCCCAATGCATTTCTGCTGCATGTCAATTTTTTAGCACTATTTTCTTAGCTACGTTTTTTTTTTTTTTTTTGTGGGACCTTTGCTCCACATAAGTCTGGCAGGTGTTCAGCCTTTGGCAATGGGTCTCAGTGATCAGCTCCAGGAAAAATATAGCACTATATAACATTCATTCAGATAAATGGACGACAAGTTATTGCTGTCCTATCAGGATGGGAGCCTCTTTTATATAGCATTTCTCTGTTCTGGCTCATTGAGAAGGGTCTCAAGTTGAAGACGTCATTCTATGTCTTCCATGTGTCCTAAAAAGCCATATGGACAGTAAATCACAGCACACTTCAGTCGTGTTGGTTGCAGCTATTTGTTAGAATACTGTCAGACTGATCTATGGATTCCTATCAGTAAATCAACATTAACGCAGCAAAAGTGGGTCCATGTGATGTCAATGCCAACAGTTCATTCCTCATGGGCCATATGTCACATAAGAATAGGAAGGGATACATGTTAACCTCCGGAGGGTGAGAGCACATAGAGCTCTATATGGAGTCCGTTCTTTACTTAGCGCTATATATGCTGCTCCGATAAGTCAAGGATGACCAGAATACCATATTTTAGAAGTTCTCTCTGAATAATTGATACAATTTTGTCAGATTGACTGTTCTACATACTACTCGTGAATACTCGTGAATACTTCGAGTGCAGCCAACAAGATTAAAGTGTATGGTGACTTATTGCCGGGTCTTTTTGGAACCAACCCCACTCTATATTTACCTTCTGTCCATTACAGGGCGTGGCCGATTCTTAGTTTATCTAATAGACCTTAAAAAATGGGATTCTAATGATAGAATCCCTTTAAGACTAACACGTCGGAATAGCCTTAAGAAAGGTTGTTCTTCTCCTACCTTTAGAAGTCTTCTCCGCGCTGCCGTTCGGTGGATATCCCAGTTTTCTTCGGTGTGCAAATGAGTATTCTCGCAGCACTGGGGGCGGTCCCTGTGCTGCAAGAAAACTCTCCAGGGATGGTCTCCGTCTTCTTCTGGCATGCCCTCTCCACAATGTCTTCTTCCAATGGTTTCTTCTAGATTTAATTGTCATGCATGCGCAGTCGGCTCTGCCATCAGGTAGACCCGACTGCATGTCTACAGCCATTTTCTTGTGGCCGCTTACACGAGCGTACAAGAAAATGGCCACACAAGACAGGCGGAGAGGCGTGCCAGAAGATGATGAGGCTGCGAGAAAACTTATTTGCGTGCCGAGGAAAACCAGGATATCTACCGAATGGCGTTGCGGAGAAGACATCTAAAGGTAGGAGAAGAATAACCTTTCTTAAGGCTATTCCTACATGTTAGGAAGGAAAAATGGGATTCTAATGATACAATCCCTTTAAAGATAGGAGTTCTGTATATAATATTTGCATTAGAATAAGACTCATCCATATTACTTAAAGAAATAGGGATTAATCCCTAAGGACCGCCCAGTGGACTCCTAAGCATAGAAAGAGCAGGGATATAAATGACAAGTTATATAGACTCTTATCCCACAAAACTGTATATGAATCTGGCCAACTCTTCCTGCTCTACAACTTACTGCCCCAAGATAGAACTGAATGTACAGCAAGACAAATTTCCTTTAAGAGCGTGTCCCAGGGTGCACAGGGAAGAGAAATGTTCTGTTCTCTCCTGGGTAAGGAGCTCCTAGAGAGTCGGTGTAGAGTGTTCAATTCGAGCCAAGAGCTACATAAAATGTCCTTTGGGCAAAACTTGACAGGTACTCTGTAAAAGAATGGAGATGAGGGATTGTTTCGGGCTAGAAGCTGTTGCAGCCCCAGCTTCCTTCAAGGGTTAACATAGCTACTTTGGAAGGTCTAGAGTGAGTATATTGAGCCGCGAGTACTTGTAATGTAAGCTCACTCTACTCTTTCTGACTCCTTATTACGATTCAGCGATGTGCTCCTGGAAGAAAGCCGATTCCCCAAGCCCTGCTTTTTATTCTACTCTCTCGCTTCTCCTTTTTCCTCTCCATCGCCTCCTCCTCTAGTCAGCCCCACACCCCTTTGCTGGTTGTTGTTTAATATTTATTCCTGTTACGGTTATGAATTTCTATAAAATATTCACAAACACTCTCCCCTCCCCCCCACTCCTTGAGAAGAAGAGGGGGATAAGACAGATCCACAAAAACATTCTGATTTAATTAATACAAAGCTGTCTGAAGACCTTAAGGTGGAGTTGCAGATTCCCGGAGGCCTATTTATGCCGAGCCTGTGTCTGTCAGGCGCACACTCATCCCTGTAGTGCAAGCCTCTTTGCTCCAGTGCTAGCGAGGGCAACCAATTCTCTGCTCTTCCATTTACCCAAGGCACAAACCAGTGGTGGAAACAGGCAGGGATCCTTATTATTTATTTATCCATCCACCGCCAATAATAAAATGTAGCTGTCTCTGTAGTTACAAAACCGTAATCATAGCTAAGTGTATAATTAATAATGTGTTCGCACGTAGAGACATCTACAGTGTAACTCGCTAGCACATCGCTTTAGGACATAGTTTGCAATTTAGTCATAAGCTCAAAAATAGACGTGGTAAAAGTGTACCGATTTACCAAAGCTATTTCTGGGACAGAATTTTTTTTCTCCTCCCCCTCCTTCACCCGGCCCCCACATTTTCCACACAATACATTAGGAGGGTGAATTAAAATAACTGCAGATATACCTCTTTTAGGAAACCTTGGATGCTAATAGTTTAGATATATATATAGGGTGCAGAGTGTCTTTTTGATATAGTCCACGTTTATAGGGAACCCCTAAATAGGATTAGATAAATCAGTTTGGGATTCATTCCTATATCAGGTGTATTGCAGTGGAGAATGGCAATCTTATGTTTTTTTTTTTTTTTTTTTTTTTTACTGAATAATATAGATTTGTAACCAACAAGACTTGTCCAATTTAGGCCAATATTGAGAGACCAATGTTATTGTTTGTATAATAAAGAGTTGTACAATTTTCCAATACACTTTCTATATCAATTCCTCACGGTTTACTAGATCTCTGCTTGCTGTCATTCATTCTGCTTAGTCCTAGTGGATAATTATTTATTTATTATGCTTACTTGTATAGCGCCATCATATTCCGCAGCGCTTTACAGATATTGTCAGTCACTGTCCCATATAGGGCTCACAGTCTACATTCCCTATCAGTATGTCTTTGGTGTGTGGGAGGAAACCCACGCAAACACGGGGAGAACATACAAACTCCTTGCAGATGTTGCCCTTGGCAGGATTTGAACCCAGGACTCCAGCGCTGCAAGGCTGCAGTGCTAACCACTGAGCCACCGTGCTGCCCAGATAAAAATCAATCCAGTGTTGTACAGTCCATGGTCGTGTGTTGTACAGTCCATGGTCGTGTGTTGTACAGTCTATGGTCGTGTGATGTACAGTCTATGGCCGTGTGATGTACAGTCTATGGCCGTGTGATGTACAGTCTATGGTCGTGTGATGTACAGTCTATGGTCGTGTGATGTATAGTCTATGGTCGTGTGATGTACAGTCTATGGTCGTGTGATGTACAGTCTATGGTCGTGTGATGTACAGTCTATGGTCGTGTGATGTACAGTCTATGGTCGTGTGATGTACAGGCCATGGTCGTGTGTTGTACAGTCCATGGTCGTGTGTTGTACAGTCCATGGTCGTGTGTTGTACAGTCCATGGTCGTGTGTTGTACAGTCTATGGTCGTGTGTTGTACAGTCTATGGTCGTGTGATGTACAGTCTATGGTCGTGTGATGTACAGTCTATGGCCGTGTGATGTACAGTCTATGGCCGTGTGATGTACAGTCTATGGTCGTGTGATGTACAGTCTATGGTCGTGTGATGTACAGTCTATGGTCGTGTGATGTACAGTCTATGGTCGTGTGATGTACAGGCCATGGTCATGTGTTGTACAGTCCATGGTCGTGTTATGTACAGTCCATGGTCATGTGTTGTACTGTCCATGGTCGTGTGATGTACAGTCCATGGTCATGTGATAAACACACAGATGCACAGCTTGTTAATAGGCAGATGTCTGATTACTGTGCTGTGACTATAACAAGCTGTCCACCTGTCTGTCTTATCACATGACAATGGACCGTACATCACTTGGCCATGGACTGTGTATCACATGACCATGGATGATATAGCACATGACCTTGAACCGTGTATTTACTTGACCATGGACCATACATCACATGACATGGACTGTTCATCGATCCAGAAACTATATTGGGAAATTGTATATCTTTTTATTATACAAACAATAACCTTTATCTCTCAATAATTTTCTGAGACTTATAAAATGGGTTGGACAGTTATTGCTCTATTTTTTTTTAGAACTATATTGTATAATGAGATTCCCTTAAAAAGTGCCTGTAACTATAAAACAACTTTTCAGAAATAAATAATACCAGGGAATTTAAGAAAATAATAGACCAAAAATTAGACTGGGTTAGTAAAACTGCCTTTCCTTGTGATCCCTCCTAGAGGTTATTAGATAGATTAACAACTGGGTGTTACCATTGGAGGATGCGCCTCTGTCCTGGGGAGCCCCCTGGACCCAGTACAGGTGGTGGGTGACAGAAGGATACTGTCCGTGGTGACCTCCATGCAGGAGAATAACTCCCACCCCATGTATGAGACCTTGATGGGACTTGGCAGTACTGTAAGTGACCGATTGCTTCACCCAGAGTGTGAGAGGGAGCGCTATCAGAGATCCTTCCTCCCAACCGCGATCAGGCTGTATAATCTACATCAGACCAAGCGAAGAGAGAGAGGAAAATGATCCGGAAGTCTTCTTTCTTTTCTTCCTTAGCTGCTATGGATTCCTAGTATTTTTCTCTGCCTATGTGTGTCTCCTTCTGTAACATGTTACTGTGTATTATCCTGTATCTGTATTACTATGCTGCTGTAACATGCTGAAATTCCCCATGGTGGCACTATTAAAGGATTATCTTATCTTATCTTATACAATTGACACTATCCAACCAGTACCGATAGTCCATTTCACTAGGCAATACTAGCATTGTGTTGTCAATTTACTCCTAAATAGTAGCTATAAGAGAGCAATGGCCCAAGACAGACTGATCCACCAGAAGTGTTATTTATGGAGAAGACAAGTATTTACTAGACGTACATTTCTGAGAACTGACAGGTCCTCTTTCAATAACATTTTCCCAAAAAAAAAATTCTGAAAGTAGATTTCATGGGGAACCACTTAGGGATTAGAAGTATGTACTAAAACAAATATGTCAAGACAAGTGACAGGTCCTTTTTACTTCTGCATGAAATTACAATTTTGGAGCATTTTTTTCTCATATCTCTTCATTGCGATGTTCCTCCTGAATGTTTTATGACTAAGTTGACAATCGGATATGCAGAGTTCTTAGAAAGGATGAATGAGGGTTATCACACGGAGAATACAAGTATTTACCAAACCAGACGTACAGATGTAGCAGAGTTAACCCGGACTTCTTCAATAGGTTAAGTTGCTGAAGTGTGATATCTTATCAGACTAGACAACAACAAAAAATGTTTTCATTGACTTTGTTTTTTTTTTGTTTTTTTTTTGTGCTTCTTCTGTGATAAGATATCTATTGCCACTGCAGCATCCAATAGCAGAGGTTCGGGTTAACCCTTTGCTGTTACAGAAGTGCGTACAGGCTCTTTTTAAGGCTTAGGTTCTCATTTGTATTGTTCTTGGGAATGGATAAAACATTTGAAGAGGTTTTCCAGGTTCATATTTTATTTTTTAACTAGGTAGGGTAAAAAAAAAGAAACCAAAACATACTCACCTGTCCTTGTCCTCGTGCTCTGGTGACCTCCCAGTGCGATCCGGATCCGCTACTGCAATGGAATTGCTTGCCAGTTCTCTTCCACTTAAGCAGCTTATCGTGTGACCATTGAGGTCAATCAGTGGTCTCGGGAAGGGACCTGGTGATGTCACAGGTAGTGACGTCATGTGCTGTTCACGGAGACCACTGATTGGCCTCAGCAGTCACGTGCGGTAGGGACTTCCGCTGGAAGAAGACAATGGAGCTGCAGGTCCGGACTGTGCTGGGAGACAACAGAGCACCAAAGACAGGTAAGTATGTTGTGCGTTGTTTTTTTGTTTGTTTGTTTTGTTTTCACTTTCCCAAGCCTAATTAAAAAAAATAAAATTTTAGCCTTGGCAATCCTATTAAGACCCAAACTTTTATAAAATGCCTATATATTTGTAGAATTTCTTTATAGAAAAGTGATCTTTTGTACAAGCCTAGGAAAATTGTATCAATTTATCAGTGCACCTACTACTTAGATTTTGCTGCTATTAGTGGTCCTGATCACAATAGTCTTAAGTAATGCATTGTTCAAAGGAAAAATAAACTTAAAAGATAGATAAAAATAATGTGAAGCTGGAGATGGAGAAAAACATTACACCGTGAAATGGGGGTTGACATTGACTATTTCTCCCGAGACTAGACCTGGGATAAAATCCCGAAACCCTCCTGGCTTCAGACTCCATTACACGATATGCTTTAATAGACTAGAGGACTTTACTGTATCTTTCTGCCCGCATAGGACTTCCATTCCTTACAAGTTATCAATGTGTTAAAACAACTCGCTCTCAGCCAGATGAAAGTGAGTAAAAACATGGTAAAGCTTTGTACTCTTGAGAATAAAACAAAGATAATCTATCAGCAGGCAAGAAGTACTTTGGTCTTTGCGAGCATACCTCTTAAGTGGAGAGTGAAATTCACTTTGCCTAAGAGCATATATTACTGAAATATTTTGCTTATTTTATACACGTAAGTGTCTTTATAGATCTATATGGTCGGTTCAGTAATACCCAGAGAATGTCATGTAGCCATATACACACAGATTCAATCTCACTGTATCTAGAGCTTCAGGCAAATTCTCTAAATACAGATTACATTGAATATTGGACCTCCCACCAAGGACATAGCTATAGGGAAGGCATAGGTACCTTGTCCCCAAGCCATGGTCCTACATTAGCAGAGGATGGACAGCCACTTACGTCAGCGTATCCTGATGCCTTTCTCACTTCTCCTCGCTACTATTTGGTCCAATATGTGATGAAGGTCGTGTTATGACCAAAACGTCATCTTTTTTGAACTAATAAGTATTGGAGCTTTTTTCACATTAAGTATGAGTACTGGATATTCTTTATATGTATGTCAATAGGTTGAGCACCTTTTCAAGCACCTACGTTTCTGCTTCACTGAGTGCTGATACATTAATATCACTATCACTGTACCGATACATTAATATCACTGTGCCGATACATTAATATCACTGTGCCAATACATTAATATCACTGTGCCGATACATTAATATCACTGTGCCGACACATTAATATCACTGTCACTGGGCTTATACATTAATGTCACTGTAACTGTGCCGATACATTAATATCCCTGTCACTGTGCTTATACATTAATGTCACTGTAACTGTGCCGATACATTAATATCACTATCACTGTGCCGATACATTAATATCACTGTGCCGATACATTAATATCCCTGTCACTGTGCTTTTACATTAATGTCACTGTAACTGTGCCGATACATTATCACTGTCACTGTGCCGATACATTAATATCACTGTCACTGTGCTGATACATTAATATCACTGTCACTGTGCCGATACATTAATATCACTGTCACTGTGCCGATACAATAATATCCACGGGCTTGGATTATTGAATCCATAGCCCAGGTCTGATTTGGACTTTGAGTTACATGATCGGAACCAACAACTAGATTGATTTGTCACCTTGCTCTTCTCCCATGTTCACGGATAGTTAGATGGGGGCTGGCTTTGCTATTACAATAATTTCTTCTGCCCCCTCTCTTTAAAGAATAGGAACACAAAAGAGGAGATGGATCAACTGCGGTGATGGTTCCAATCACATGACGTGGGGAAATAAAATTTTAAACAGTCATTTGATAACCCCTTTAAGGGTGGATGAAGGGTTGTAAGAGAGTTATCTGGGAGGTCACAGAGAAGGATCTTAAGGCTAAGGCCCCACATTGTGGAAACTCAGCTTTTTTTTGTTATTGCAGATTTTGTTGCGTTTATTTTGTGCTAAAGCCAAGATTGGCTACAAAAGGAATGGGAATTATCCAGGACGATCTTCTACTTCTGCTCAATGCATTCCTGAATTTGGCTCAAAAAAACTGCAGCAAATTCTGCAACAAAAAGAGCTGCGTTTCCGCAACATGGGGCCGTAGCCTAAAGGAGGAGGCAGAACGATTTGCGCTGGGTGCTGGTGCCAATCCCACAACCCGTGCTCAGAACGAGTCCAGAACCTATGGTTTTGCAGAGGTATTAAATATTGATAGACTTACTGGAGAACCCCTTTAATGGAGTCAGGTTGCTCACGAGGGTGCTGTGGTCTCTTTATTATCAGGCACAGCTCCATATATTGTATAGATGTTCTGGAGGTAGCTCAGTTCCATTCACTTGAAAGGGACTGAGCTATAGTGCCAGGTACAGCTGCTACAAAATGGACAATGTTATGTGTGGTAAGCAATGAAGAAGCAGTGAGTAAACCTAATGGGGTCGGATTTATATAGGGGCATCTAGTGGGATCTGAGCTGAACAGCTTTGCAGCCCTCCATTGTGGGGTGAGATGGTGAAGACCGTAAGCGGCTTCGGCTGTTCTTCTGGCTTGGATGGCTGAGCAGTAGCTGCCATCGGCTTTACTCTAGTAAGCATCTCTGACAGGGCTCTCCGCTATTCTGTTTGCAGGACAGTTGCTTGGCATGGCAAGCCGTGGAAAGTTTAAGTTCCCCTTGGCTGCCCTCGCGGTGCCATTTACAGTATACAGGACCCTTTTATGGCGCCTTTATTGTGTGACGAGAGAGCAGAAGAGCTGTCATGAGGCTGTCAGCACATTGTAGAAAGCCCCTGTCCATTCACAGAATTCTTGTGCCAGGAGGGCAGCCACAAGGATTTAGAATTTCAATGAGTAGCCCGTTCCTTCACTTCCGCTCTCCAAGGGAATGAGTTGGGTAATGAATATTTACTGGGGTCTTGCTGATAATGCACTTCCCCACTTTACAGCACCGCAGCTCTTCACTGCTACACTGAGATCTTTACCTAGCAGCTGTAGAGCGTATAAACTAGACCGGCGCCTCCATCCATCCATTACTGTACAGGTGTCATTTCTTCAGACATTACATCTTTGTACTTGGATTATATTGCCTATGTTCCCCCAGCAGACTAGGTCTGCCATGGTTATTTATTGTGCATTAGGTGCAGGGAATACTGCAATAGAAGACCTGGGACTCCTATAGAGCATGCAGGACGTAGACATATATATGTTCTTGGTATACATGTATATAGGGGCTTTTATGGTTTGATGCAAAGCTCACCCAGTGAGTGCAGCATGTGCCGAGCTCCCTGGAGACGCAGACACTGTATGTCCCTGGAGGAGAGGCAGGACAGAGATAGATGAGCTGTGTTCCCCTGGTCTCTGATTAATGGCTCAGGAGACGCTGCCTTGATGGGACCTCTGGGGAATGACAATGAGGAGATGGCACAATGACCCTGTCTATGCCAGGCCTATTTCTGACATGAATCTCGCTGCTCCGGGTTCTGCTGTTAACCTTTTTGGCAATCTGATCTGTTCTAGTGGCCTTGCCAATGTAGGCCAACACATAGAACAAGATATTATATCAATTGTCATAGTCGGGTTTCTAATGCGATATATTGAAATATTTATACTTCGGTATCTGGTTATTAAGAATGTAGAGGTTAATGTAAAACACACTTGCATACACACTTGATGCTCTATTGGTCAGTATTACAATGTGTAAGTGCTCAGTGTTTTGTTTTTCTACCTTAATTTTTGCTATTTTTGCATTTTTGATCAGTTATGACTATTTTAGGCCCGGGGCCCCACAAGGTGTAAAGGCTGTGGCAGAAATGCCACAGAAAAAAATGTGGCGTTTTACAGTCACAGCCACTTTGCAGAACAATATATGCAGCAGATACACAGCGATTTCCAAAACCAACGTAGTTTTGGAAATTGCAACATGTCAATCATACCTAAGGAAACTCCGGCAGTTTCCCTATAGCAGTGATGGCGAACCTTTTACAGTCCGAGTGCCCAAACTGCAACTCAAAACCCACTAATTTATCACAAAGTGCCAACAGGGGAATTTAGCCTTAATAATGTGCGGATCCACAACTGCAGACATTTACGGACCTACAAAATACTGTCATGTGATTGGGGCTTTATAGAGCTGTCTGTTCCACTGTGACCCCCACACAGTCCAAACTGCTTTACAGTGACCCCCACAAAGTACAATCTGCTCCACAGTGGCCTCCACACAGTACAATCTGCTCCACAGTGGCCTCCACACAGTACAATCTGCTCCACAGTGGCCTCCACACAGTACAATCTGCTCCACGGTGGCCTCCACATAGTATAATCTGCTGCACAGTGGCCCCCACACAGTATAATCTGTTGTACAGATGGATGCCCAAAGAGAGGGCTCTGAGTGCCACCTCTGGCACCCGTGCCATAGGTTCACCATCATGGCCCTATAGGTATAAATGAAAAAGAAAGTTTGCAGAGGAAAACTCTACGGACTTTCTGTGAAAAATGTGGCGGGAAAAAATGCGATGTGTTGCCGCTGCATGAAAATTCGCCAAATGTGTGGCAAGATGTTTTAATAAGTATGTAGACACTTTCTAACACTTTGTGTTCCCTGCTCAAGAAGTGGGTGAGGCTTGTGAAAAAGGAGGTAGGTTTAATATGTGACAGTAGGTGCCAAAATTTTGGCACATTTTTTGTCAGAAACTAAACTAACTAGCCGATTGGTCAGTCTGAAAAGATTTTTCAAACAGTGTTAGTTAATGATGAAGATATGGCGTAGCTTAAAATGGTATTCCCATATCAAGGATCCTATCTATACTGCTAGCTTATGTAAATTGAAGTGTTTTCCTAAGTATATTGTTTTAGCACTACTGCTTTGATTTCCTGCCTAGTGAAATTATTCCTCCCATTGTTTACACCTTGTTTCCATGGAGCACGGCCTATGTGATAAAATAGGACATGTGACATCACTTACTTCTCTGAGTGCTCTCACTGTTATCTACAGCTCTGCCCCAGGACAATCAGGTCAGCTAATTGCACTTTGCTGATAAAGCAGTGTCTGATAGCTCTATGTAAACACACAGATAACACTGAGATGGTTCTCTAGAAGCATGTGTGTATGATTTAAACTGCATTTATATTAAATTCATAATATTCATAATAAGCTTTGTGATACTTCATCGTGTCTTGTTGAACAAGCTGGGGGGGCTTTGACTGTTTGATAAGGAATAAAGGAAGTAAGAAGAAGAGACAGCAGGCAAAGCTGCTGAAACAGGGAGATGGGAAACCCCTTTAAGGCTATTTAGTCTAAAGTTCGTGTTAGTTTACCTTCCTCATTGTTATATCAGCCTGTACTTTGCCCATGGACTGAACAGATATTTAGCTGATGTTTGCAATATATTCCAAAAATCTCTGTCACACTCATACATCACTAGTTTGACAGTATTCACAATTGTAAGAAAGTATTTACTTTGTTACTCCTGGCAGGATTATTATCCGAATGGGTATGAAAGAAGTGTGACTAACGGATTTTGACGCGGAATCCGCCTGCAAAACAGGCTTCCATTGACTTCAAAGGGAGCCACTCACTTTTATTTTCCGCTAGCGGAAAAAGGAAACGATGTCCTATCTTGCTACGGATTCCGCGGCTGATTCAGCCGTGGCGCCTGCGGATCGAGACACACTCCTATTTAGGCCTATTCATTTGGGCCTAATCAGGAGCGGAATGCCGCTACGGAATGCCGATACTATATTGGTATCCCGTTGCGGCTAGCTGCACGGAATGTTCACAAGGCAGAAAATGTTTCCGGACCCTTTTCCTCCGTGTGAACATACCCTAAGGGTACATTCAGACTACGTAACGCCGGGCGTGTATGAGAGCCGTACACGCCGGCATTACGGCAGACTGCCGAACACTTCCCATTCACTTCAATGGGAGCGCTCGTAAACGCCGCTGTTACGAGCGCTCCCATTGAAGTGAATGGGAAGTGTTCGGCAGTCTGCCGTAATGCCGGCGTGTACGGCTCTCATACACGCCCGGCGTTACGTAGTCTGAATGCACCCTAAAGCTGTAAAGCTACAACTCTCAGCATGCTCCAGTCACTTCTGCAGGGATTCTGAGAACAGAACTGGTCCTCAATTGTGATACAACCTCACCAAACCTCTCATCATTGTGCAGTGATGGTCCTGACATGGAGTTCTGTGACGCCCCTTCCACTTCCTTAGGCCTTCTCCTCTTCCATCGGAGCCCTAACGTCTTTGCCTGTGTTAAAAATACAAAAAAAAAAATATTTAGAAATGGTATCAAATAAAAATATTCTTGTGTCATATACGTGAAGGGCCCCGTGAAGTGTCGCAGGTCCATCTCTGATCTCATCCCTGGCATGTTCTAAACCGCCAGTCACATTATCAGTGAACGTCCCGTCGTTTGCCTCCTTTCTCTATTCCCTCTTGCCAGCAATTGTACTCATTCTGCTTTCCATCTCAGTATCAGCCAACCTTGGCAACAAGTATTGTCTGATATTACCACCCTGCAAACACCACAATACTAATTAATTCTTGGCTGTCCCTCAGGCCTGCCATGATCTTGGCGCAGCACTCTTGAGAGTCAAGGGGCACGTCAGCTTGTCAGCGCAGTGGGTGCAGAGTTCCCCATGCTGTTTTCTTGTTTCCTAAACATATAATTAAGCTATTAAGATCTGTGTCTTGGTTACATTGCCCTCTCAGGCTGAACCGTTGCCTTAACCGACTCTTACAATTTGGTTTGCCGGCGAGTGTAATAACTGTCATTAAAGAGAAGAGATATCATTAGTTGTGCGATGGTGTTTAATTAGGAGCCCTCAGAACATGAGCCTGTGTGCGGCACTGAAGTCTGCCCCAAGCACTGTCTGAGTTAGAACGAAGTACCGACCTGATCACGCTGTGTGTAATAGAGATGTGTTTAGACGCATCTTCAAATAAATTGGCCTTTGCTTATCTCCAGTTTTCTTTCACTTATTAATAAGACGTCTGAAATATTGGGGATTTATATAAAATCACCATCCATCAGCAGCGGTTTAACCTGCGGCGGCTGAAAAATCTTTCAAGAATCTGTCGAGAAATAGAGTTGCAACCCTTTTTCTCCATTTACCGTGTTATTCATTTTGTTTATAGATTACATAGTTACAAGGAGACCCAACTCTTCACATGCCCCTCCCCCCCACGCATTTCTGCGCACACTGTTATGCCCCATAGTGGCCCCTGCACACAGTATTATACCCCATAGTGGCCCCTGCACACAGTATTATGCCTCATAGTGGCCCCTGCACACAGTATTATGTCCCATAGTGACCCCTGCACACAGTATTATTCCCCATAGTGGCCCCTGCACACAGTATTATGTCCCATAGTGGCCCCTGCACACAGTATTATGTCCCATAGTGGCCCCTGCACACAGTATTATGTCCCATAGTGACCTCTGCACACAGTATTATGTCCCATAGTGGCCCCTGCACACAGTATTATGCCCCATAGTGTCCCCTGCACACAGTATTATGTCCCATAGAGGCCCCTGCACACAGTATTATTCCCCATAGTGGCCCCTGCACACAGTATTATGCCCCATAGTGGCCCCAGTACACAGTATTATCCCCCATAGTGGCCCCTGCACACAGTATTATGTCCCATAGAGGCCCCTGCACACAGTATTATTCCCCATAGTGGCCCCTGCACACAGTATTATGCCCCATAGTGTCCCCTGCACACAGTATTATGTCCCATAGAGGCCCCTGCACACAGTATTATTCCCCATAGTGGCCCCTGCACACAGTATTATGCCCCATAGTGGCCCCAGTACACAGTATTATCCCCCATAGTGGCCCCTGCACACAGTATTATCCCCCATAGAGGCCCCTGCACACAGTATTATGCCCCATAGAGGCCCCTGCACACAGTATTATGTCCCATAGTGGCCCCTGCACACAGTATTATGTCTCTTAGTGGCCCCTGCACACAGTATTATGCCCCATAGTGGCCCCTGCACACAGTATTATGTCCCATAGAGGCCCCTGCACACAGTATTATTCCCCATAGTGGCCCCTGCACACAGTATTATTCCCCATAGTGGCCCCTGCACACAGTATTATGCCCCATAGTGGCCCCTGCACACAGTATTATGTCTCTTAGTGGCCCCTGCACACAGTATTATGCCCCATAGTGGCCCCTGCACACAGTATTATGTCCCATAGAGACCCCTGCACACAGTATTATTCCCCATAGTGGCCCCTGCACACAGTATTATGCCCCATAGTGGACACCCATGAACAATTATTATACTCTGGGGTCTTTTCAGACACCAGAGTATAATAATCGGAGACCCAGGGAAGGATAAAAACATTTTTTTAAAAAAACACTGTTGCTTACCTGTTCCTGACTCTGCTGCACTCTCCGCCGCTGTCGACCATCTTCAATGATGACTGGGGGGCCTGCGTTGCGACTCATATGGACCTGGTCAAGTAATGTCAGGGACGTCACGCAAGTAGGCCCGAAGCCTGCCCGGAGAGGTAAGTAATGCTATTTTTTATGTTCTGTTACCTCTCCTGGGCCTCCGGTCTTTTTGGACCCCCGAGTATAATAGTGCTTGTGGGGCCCGCGGTGTCACTTACCAATCATGGCCCCTGCCAGGATCGGTAAGTAAGTAGGGCCAGTTACCGGTAACAGCCTATTAAAAAAACGCAGTGGTAGCAGCTGTCTCCAGGCCCCCTAATGCCCCGGGCCCTGTGGCAGCCGCTACCACTGCTACCCCGATAGTTACGCCCTTGCCGGCAGTCAGACTCCCACCAATCTAAAATTGATGTCCTTCCTTCTAGATAGCACATCTGCTTTAAAAATCTAGGCAACCCCTTTAATGTCATGAAATATGTGTAGCTCCTCCTTTAGAACCATGTTTCGAAAATTGTATTTATTTCGCACATCATTTTATATCGTACATTACTGGAATTGGGTTATTTGCTGCACTGTTGGGAAAATTTTTAAGTCCTTGCCGTTTCCCATCTCCCTCAACAGACTACAAGCTAATTTATGACAGTCTGTAGTCCGGATCTCATTTGCAGAATATAGACCATAAATTGCAGAGGCGAGGGGAATCGGTGGATAATTTCAATTTCCCTGTGCAATAATTTTGGATCACTCCCATAGCTAAAGGGAGCGTTTCTGGTAATAACATTTTATTTGTGAATTGCTACTTGACTCGTTCACTAGTATAATTTCGGTTGTGTCGCCGCAGGGCCCGTGGTACAGTTTTTGCCCATCATCGTTTTACCCTTTGCAATTACTGTAATAAAGGATGTTCAGATTACAATAAAATTGGTTAGTTGTCAGGAGATCCTCTCGGATTTTTAAGTTTTTAGTGTTAGCACTTGCTAGTGCTTTGGTTGTGTGTGACTCACGTAATATCAAGAGTAATGGAGGTATTGGGTATTGCTTGTGGTATTGGAGATTAGTTATTTCATGCTATTGGTCCTCCAATTGTGAACATTGTGGTTACTTGCCTAACCACTAGGAAGCTATTGCCACACAGTACTGTCCCTTGGTTTCACTGCAGCTTCCAGCTGGGATTCACAGGTGGCTGCTCTGGCTCTGTGCATATGAACCCACCGCAATATGTGATATAGTGTGGGTCTAGGTAACGGGCCCTATTTACTTGCCAATCCTTGCTCCTGCTCACGGCCTCCTGAGCTTCCGCTTTTGTCGAGGCGGCTGTGAACAAGAGCAGGGATTGGTAAGTGAGGCCGCAGGACCGTGAACCCCACAAACTCTATCATTATACTCTTGGGTTTTTTCATAACCCAGAGTATAATGATCGGAGGGCCAGGGAAGGTGAGGGCACATAAAATACTGTTACTTACCTCTCCTGGGCTCCGGAAAACATAGGGCCTGTTTGATGAAATCACAGGCGTCACATGGCGCAGACCAGCGTCCTTATGCGTCGCAACGCCTGCCTGGGTCAGGTGACGTCTGGTCCAACAATGAAGAACTCTGCAGGGAGTGTTCCGGAGCCAGGGAGAGGTAAGTAATTTATTATGTTTTTATCCTCCCCAGAGTCATGGCGTCATGACCCTGCTGCGTACTCTGCCTTCGTATACTAGATCCGATCTGATGAAGGTCGACTATGACCGAAACGTTATGTTCATTTATTGATCTAGTACTCTCTTTATGCTTGTCAAATCAATCCATGGCGCTAATGTACCAAAAATTAATGTACTAAAAATAAAAAATTTGTTTCACCCTTTCACCTATTTACGGTGTGCAGCAGCATTTGTTTGCATTGATTTTAAATTGTGAACTTGTATTGGATGCAATTGACTGTGTCCCCCTTTTCTATATATTCACAGGCTCTGCATGAGCCACAATGAAAAGTGCCACATGGTACATTTCTATGCTGCCACGTTGTCCTTGTAACGGTTGGTTTCAAATGGCTGTGGATTAGCAGATCCCTTAAGTTCTTCCCTCTCCTGAAGGTGACACTTGCTGATTCGCTCACCAACGGCTTAACATCTGTGTCTAGAGTTAGAATCTCCTAGTAGGATCTCAGAACACTCAGGATGTTTTTGTGTCCCCTGTCAAAGTTGCCAATGAGACGTATGACTTGATCGGTCTCTACCTAGGTGTCATAAGTGATGTTCTATCACACTCAGCTGCATACCGTTTCCCTCAATAAGTAGGGCCTGGGATAACCCCTTTAACTGAATCTACTTTCCAACTCCTGAGATATTTTTTGAAATACTCCCCTATGTCTGAACAGTTCCTGCGTACCCACAGGAACTGACCCTTAGGGATTCCCCTCCTCAGGGGGACTGGGTGGTAACTATCCCAACCGAGGAGGCTATTAGTCGCCATCTGTTTGCAAAACAGGGTGGTATTATGTCTACCCTCTCTACTGAGAGAAATGGACACATCCAGAAATGTAATCACAGAGGAGTCAATGGAGGCCGTAAACCTCATGTTTATGTCATTGTTATTGATCTCATCAACAAATGGCTAGAACTCTGATTCCTGTCCCGTCCAGAGAATAAGTATAAGAGAAGAGACCACACCGAGCGGATCCTCGTGTAATAAATTCACAAAATTGGACTAATTTGGGTTGGGACAAATGCCCCCTCACCTGAAGAGGTTGTGTAATAACACGCTCGTAACACCCTAATTTAAGGGTCCAGGCAGCTGCTGTAGGCGTCACTCACCCACTGTGGAATGAAATGTATGCACTTGAGAAAGGGCTGTGCAGCCCGAAACGCGTTGTGTCAATAAAGGAGTACCTATTATCTTATTGGGCGAACGCTGTTTTCCTTCTTGGCCGAAACCTACAAGGGGGCTGGTCCATTTTTTACTCTGCAGAGAATAAGTATGTCATTAATATAATGTATCCAAAGGGATACGTACTTTGTCCGCTCCTCAAATCGCTCTGTAAAAATTAGGCTCTCCTCCCACCAGCTGAGAAAAAGATTGGCGCTGCAGAGTTGCCCATCGCGGCCCCGCACAGCTGGTGGAAGAAGCACCCATTAAAAGTAAAAAAGTTCCTTGTCAGAACGAAATCTAGGAGATCCATGACAACTCCTTTATAATGGACATTAGTAACAGTAGTGTGAACTTCCTCTTAAATAGCACATCAGATACCAAAACTAATTGCACTTGTTGCTCAGGAATGGTGGGGACTAGTGAGAAAATTCCAACTGTGCTGGACTCTGTGGAGTAGCACTTAATTGGTGTAAAGAGCCGGACTTGTTGGAGGCCTTCTTTAAGGAAGGATTAATCTGTAACTGAAGGTTAACAGAAACTAGATTAACGTTCGCCATGTCCAGCTCCCTTACTGATGAAGTGCTTTGACCCCCCAAATTTGTAATCTTTGCCATCTCATTCTTCTTAACAAAGTGGGGTGAGTGTTACAAAGGATCTTTGGTGTGAGCAGCAAGGAGTACCCTCAAGTCCTCTCTAGGCCTGGTATAACAAGCTGGAGAGGCCAACTTTGGTTTGTTACCCATGACGTGAAGCCACTGTTCCCGCTTCAAGTTCTCGGCTTGGTGTGAAGCAGCTAATTAGGAAGGTTTTAGCCCCATCTTGGGGGAACTCGTTGGTAGTTCTGGGCTTGACTTGAAGGAATAAGTAGCAATGTTTGATCTAAAGAAATGGAAAAACAATTGCTTGGCTTTAAATGTCTGAAACTACAAGACTGTATTCCAACTGCAAGATGCTTATTTGTGTTGTTTTTTTTCACTAATTTTTCTACATTTCTTTGTTTTTTTTTCCCCTTTAAAGCAGTTTGCAGTAAAACCAAAAAACTCATTATTTTAATTACATGCGGTCGCCCCATGCTAATGAAGTTTGCAACTTGCTAATGTGGGTTTCTGACTCCCTCCCCCCGTTAATTAAACTTGCTCCGTTCTGTGAAAGCAGGAGGTCCCAGCCAGCAGAGCGTTACCCTGCCTGGAGCCTGGACTCAGTGTGTGCGTGAAGAGCATGCCAACTTAACTCCTTCTGTGCCAGCGGCATTTTGTTTCCTTGGCGTGGAGGCCTAATTGTTGCCTGTGTAGCTTGGTTGGCTTACAGCCTTGTTTCCTTGGTTGGTTCATATGAGTAATCAAAGTGTACTAATAAAACTTCTAATACGGGGTATGAATCTGTGAACAAAATATGTTTATGAAATATGGGCTTTGTTGGCTTGTAAATGCTATAAGTTTTCGATTAAAAGAAAAAACGATTACTGTTATTTTTCGTTGTAAATTAAGCGTTTTGCTTCCCTTTTGTAATTTCTAAGTCTGTGATGTATAATATGGGACCATTCATCATTCTCACTATTGATCCTGACTGGTTTGGTATATATAGTCTTGCCTCCGTATCCGTGCAGACTTATTATTGTGTTTATGTGCCGTACGAGGTATTTCACCTTTAGTCGGTCCAGCAGTGTTGTTGTCCCCATAGCCTGCAGATAATTCTATGTATTTGTTGTACAGATCCAACAGTTTCCGTTTCAGGCCGGTCTTTGTCAAAAAACAGCAACCATTGCTTTAACAAACTGGTGCCAATATTTAGTTGGTCTGTTCCATTGTTACAGCTGTTAGGGACATCAAGGGGTCCTCATAATAGAGTATGTTGCAGAGCTCCAAATTAAATAACAGGCCTTGATGAGCTACACCCATTCTTTGGGCCTGGAGAAGCCACACACACACAGCTGATAGTGTATCAAGTGAGTTCTGATTTTAATGGTGCAAAAAGGTAGTTTAAATACAATACAGACAAAAGCAGGTTGGACTATTCTAATGACATGATTGGTTGAAGAGTTATAACATAAGGTGTGGCACATGACTATTGGATAAGGCCTAATGTAATCTGCATCTCATTATTACTTTCCAAACTGGGATGACCTTTCTCATGAAATAAAGAAGAATTTAAAATATTCATGTGTAAACCAACATCTTACACTAATTCTAGATGTATATATCACAGCAAGAGAGATAATGATCACATGCTGGTCAGACCACTCCGGTCTGGGGCTAACGATCAACAGGTTATAGAACCTGTTTCTACACACACCTTCAAAGATGAGACCCTTACCACAAACAGATAAGGATTTATAACCCATCCATTAACATTCCACATGCCTTATCCCCTAAAGGGGTCTCTTAGACTCTAACCCGACATTCTTATAAAGTTTATATGAAAGAAAATTACAAGATGGCTGAAAAGAATACAAAGATGGAGGATGTGATCCTAACACAGCCCACTGTCACAGCCGTAGTCGAAAGGAGGCACTCACAAAACTGGGGCTTGAATGTAAAGAGGTAATGCATATATAAATAGCATGGGGGATTATAAGAGACTTTTCTAACCTATCTTATCAGGTTAAATTACCTTTTACCCTGAAGATCACTATCTGTCTTGAGAAGAACAACAGGTCACGTGACTCCGATGACATATCTATAGACATCTATAAGGAGGAGCAAGACGTTTTGTAGATAAGAGATGAATCCTAGGTTTAGTGTGCTGCTGGAGCCGAACATGAAGCTTTCTATCACAACCAAAGCACTTTCCTCAACTAAGTACAGTCAGTACTTCTCTGTATATGTCCTGCATGTTCCTGAGTGAGAAGGATAGAGCAAAGTCTCTTGTACTGACTATAAGAGGTGGGATTAAAATATAACTTTCAATAGTGTCATTAAAAGAGAAGGCCCATGGCCTAAAGTGACTCTATGTATATCTGTCACATAATCAAGTAAAAAGAGCATTCTTGGTATATTTGGTCCATCTATAAACAAGGGTCAGAATATTGTCAGTACCTTGTGTTCTATGACTAGATCCAATAACTGTAGAAAACAGAAACCATACAGTCATTAGATCAGGAGAACGGGAAACGGAAAGTCGTCCTAAATCCTCCCTGTGGATAGGGTGCCAGCCATGTTAATGCACAGGGAGAATTCAGGGGGAATTTGATTCAATGTTCTCCTGATCATTGGGTGCCCAGTGGCCAGACCCCAATGATCTGACACTTATCTGCTCTCCACTGGATAGGGTATAAGGGTGCATTCACACGGAGTAAAGTGGTGCTGATTCTGCCACGATAACCCATGGCAGAATCAGCGCTGATAAAAGAAGACTCCCATTGAGTTCAATGGGTTTCGTCTTCTGCGCGGAAGACATTGAAAACAATGTCTTTTAACACATTGATTGCAATGTGTTCCGCGCAGAAGACGGAACCCATTGAACTCAATGGGAGTCTTTTTATCAGCGCTGATTCTGCCGTGAGTTATCATGGCAGAATCAGCGCCACTTTACTCCATGTGAATGCCCCCTAAGTGTCTGTAGTGTCACAACCCCTTTAAGACTTATCCAGTGACACCAACAAACCTTCATGAAGATCCTCTTGTATAGAGTTGTGTTTCATGGGGCCACTCCAGTGACAAGTACCGTATATACTCGAGTATATATACGGCATGTAGTTCCATGCCCACACCATCAGATCTTGGAGGAACACCATTTTGAATAGAGTTTCTTTATTATGAGAAGAAATAAACGCCACTAAAGACTCGGTGAAAGCTTCTCACGTGTACAGTGGTGCTCTGCTCTTACTAGTAGACTTGTTTGCACAGAAGCTAATAGCCGTGAACAGCACGGGAGAAAATGTGAGAGATATCTCATCTCTCTGTCACCTGTTACCCAGGGGAATCTCACATGAAATCCTTTTGTTATCACACTAAACAATTCTCCAGGATATTTCATTTGTTGTATATTACTGAATTAGTTTTCAGCATGGTTAATATTATAACCCCATGTCCCCCACCACCAAAGGTTCACATTTGAGTATGAGAAACCCTACATAAGTCATTTCAACCACAAGGTCCAGGTCTTAAGGGGCAAGGTTGGGAATTAAAACCTTCAGCAGTGGATAAGAACATTACTAATATAATAATCAATACATTTTATTTATATAGCGCCAACATATTCCGCAGTGCTGTACAATTAGTAGGGTTCAAGTACAGACAAATAGATTCATTACAAAGAAATAGTCACTTCACACAATGGGACTGAGGGCCCTGCTCGCAAGAGCTTATAATCTATGAGGTAGAGGGGGTGACACAAGAGGTAGCAGGGGCGGCATCGGAGGTAGCAATGCTTATACAGTGGTCGGACTATTTTTGTAATAGAGGTTACTGTCATTGCACATAAAGTTTTTTGAGCCATCACCAGTCGTGTCCTTCAACATGCAGATGGTGCCAGGGCATATAAAGTTAGTCTCAAACTGCATCATATCATGTGGGGTAACATGGGAGCGGGAACAGAGGAGGGTTTGTATTGAACGCTCCTGTCGCCCGATTCTGAGCATTTTATAGCGCTGCGGAGAACTGGAAGTCTTACAGCTTAGTCTCCTCTTCTGATACCCTGATTCTATGTCTCATGAACAACCCTGCTCTACTCTTCTTGTTGACCCCTAGAGTACAGCAGTGTTGGTCATGTGGTGAAGTGTCTGAGCATCAGCAGGGAAGTCATATTTGAAGATGTCTGCCACCACGCAGTATTTGAGCAGTGCTGGTCTGAGACCTGGACCCTGCACAGATCAGCTGAAAGCTATAGAGATGTTTAGAGCCAAAAGCAGCTCTGCTCCAGATCAGGTAGCAAGATGAGCACTGTAGTACCCCTGCACTGTGTAGTGTACAGTGTATGGGCCGGCATCTAGCTGCAGTTCAAGCACTGCAGTACCCCTGCACCACCACTATACAGTGTTTTGGGCCGGCAGCTCTGCTCCAGTTCAAGTTCTGCAGTACCCCTGCACCATCACTATACAGTGTATGGGCCGGAAGCTCTGCTCCAGTTCTAGTAGTAAGACCGCCCTTTAGTATCCCTGCACCATCACTATACAGTGTATGGAACGGCAGCTTTGTCTCTGTTACTTTAATAAGAGCAGAGCTGCTTCCAGCACATGGAGACTGGTTTCTGGGTGTTGTCCCCCCACCATCAGATGCTGATGCCCTATTCTGTGGATAGGTTATTATCAGCATGAAAAATGCAAAATCAGTCATCTTTGTATCTGTCCCTTTTGATGCTTTTCCGGTATTTTTCCCAGATACCACTGCTGTATTTCTGTCAATAAAGTCCTTCTTTTGTGTGCAATGGCTACCATTTTGGTGTAATGCTGACATGCATTTCTAAGGCTGAACCGCTCCTATACATTCTGTACTGTGAAGACTATATGCTTGTACCTGATCAGTTATGTGATCCCTATGTCAGTGCATTTAGTAATAAAATGATCTCCTATTAATATGCTCTAATAATACTTTATGTGACCCATCTGCCCAGGATTGAGGTTAGGTTTGCAGAGTTCCTTTGCTTGCAGAAGTTCTATTGAAGCTTCATGGGCTAATACTATAAAAACAAGGCAATTGGTAGGTGTGAAAAAAAGCAAACCTGAATACAATTATTAAAGCCTGTATTAGTTTCGATCAGAACGCAGGGGCTTAATATTGGACATTAATCACTGCTGGCGGAGAGTTGCTGGCCCTGAGTGAGCCCCGGCTCCATACCTCGCTGGTGTCACATAGATGCCTCCTAATGCTTCATTTAAAACCTCTCTTCTCTAATTCATCAAAGGCCGGCAGATTCGCTCTGGAGACAGCAGGCAAATTACTTCTGCTTCAGTTCCGCTAACCTTGGCCACACCAAAAGGACCATTGCTGGTCCGAGCCTGCATTAGCTGTGAAGGTTATATGTTCTAGGGCTGGTGGTGTTAGACTCCATATTTATATATATATCGATGCTCATGTAACTCATCTGGTTAAAATTATTCATTTTTCCTTCCAGAGATCTAGCTTTATTCATTATAATGAGTATAATCTGTTCACACTTGAAAGAAAACTCCATATAGAGGTGTGAACTCATACCGAACACCCCTGGAACGCACCGATGTGGGGTTTGCTAAAGCTTGGAACACCGCCTTTTGAGCTATACATGTCAATTGGAATCAATCGCTAAAATTCTATAGATTTCTGTATTAGAGACTGCGCCCTGTATAGGGTTAGTTAGGGTAGGTTCACATATAAGGGGGATGCCACAAATATTTTACTTAAAGGGGTTGTCCACTTTCAGACCAATATTGAGAGACCAATGTTATGGTTTGTATAATAAAAAGCTGTACAATTTTCCAATATACTTTCTGTATCAATTCCACATGGTTTTCAAGATCTCTGCTTGCTGTCATTTGTTCTGTTACTTCTAGTGGATAAAAGTCTGACCATGGTCATGTGATTTACGGTCCATGGTCATCTGATTTACGGTCCATGGTCATGTGATGAGGACACAGGTGCCGCTTGTTATAGTCACAGCACAGTAATCAGACATCTGGTTGGTAATCAGCTGTGCACCTGTGTGTCCATCACATGACCATGGACCGTAAATCACATGACCATGGACCATAAATCACATGGCCATGGACCGTAAATCACATGGCCATGGACCGTAAATCACATGACCATGGACCGTAAATCACATGACCATGGTCAGACTTTTATCCACTAGTTATCTTTTTATTATTCAAATGATAACATTGTCTCTGAAAATTGGTCTGAAAGTGGATAACCCCTTTAAGTATCCACAGCAGCATATCTATATCACATTGTGCAGATTTAGTTTTTGCTTTCCACATGGTTTTTCTGCCCCCCCCCCGGCCTTGAGCTACATGTATTATCACATGTGCCACGTGTAGGGCGTACAGAGACTGACAGGGAGGGAGGTAATGTTTTTTTCTTTTTTACCTATGCTGAGGGATTTTTATTTTGGGTACATTTCTTTCCCATAGAGTTCCAGGCTGCCCCAAATCTGCAGTACACATAGTATGTCACGAATTTGCCCTGAGCTGAAAAACCATAGTGGTGTCTGAACATACGCTACAATCTTTGTAATCCTGATGAAGAGCTTCCCTGTAAAGTGTCCAGGTTACATGTGCTGGTGGAAGTTGATTTTGTAACGACTTCATTACTCTTGGGCCATGTTCACATCGGTTTTGGAGGCTCTGTTAGAAGCTGCTGTTGCCAAACTGGTAAATGATCTGCAAAGAAAACCTAACCGATCCCGTTGTAAGTAGTACAATCCATTGGGCTCTGTTGGTGTGATTTGTTAGATGTCATATCATAGGAATTCATCCACCAGCTTTGCAATGAATTAAAGGGTCTTTACTGCTTCTGCAGGAGTGCAGGAGTCGGAGTAAGGCCAAGTTCATATGACGGAATCAGATTCCCCTTCATTTTCCTTTCTGTCTGTCTCAAGCTGCAGATTCTGCTGCAAGGTTGAGCAGGACGCTTATTTTTCAGGGTACTGCTCTGATCAATCAGGGTGGAATCTGTTGGAATTTTGACTATGGGACAGAATCCGCCTCAAAATCAGCAGCAGATTCTACTGTGTGAATTGGCTTTGCCTACCAACGCCACAGCCCTATATATACCACTCAGATGGAGTCTAAAATGACTTGACTTCCATCAGGCCAACCCTATAAACATGTCTAGTTTGTGCGCAGATAGCTTTCCTAATGTACATTCTCTATATAGGTGTGTGTATAAATATATGTATTTACGAGATGTGAACATGCCCTTGGAACTGTTATGGGGTCACAGACGACTGAATTGATGAAATGCATTTGCCTGGGTTCACAATGACATTTGTCTTGGATGTGCAGATATTCCTGCCACTTGCAGTAGAGTGTTTCTTTTCCTTATGTAGATCTGCCCAGCGTTCCCTTGTCTCCAGCTTCTCCTGAGCGAAACAGGTTGCAGCTTTTTACAGCTGACAGAAATGAGTGAGAAGGTGATAAAACAGAAAGTGTATAAATATTAATAGTGTGTTAAATTGGATGTATGTATACAGCAGATTTGTTTTTCTTTTTAATTAGCAAGACATTACCACCAGCGTCAAGTTACACATGCAGCCTTTCATTTATAGAGCGGATGAAGAGCCAAACCTGCAATGTGCTGTGGGTTTACTGCCGAGTTCACCTTGACCATCTCCTGGCGCTCCGCACCCATGTGACCCCACTACAAGCCCGGTTCTGTGACCCGATACAACCTGTGCACTAAAACCAGTCTTCTCTGTAAAACGTAATTGTGGAAAACTATTTCAACGTTGTCCTTCGTAATCTTTTATGCAGCAGAACATCGAGAATACGTTTCTGTTGAGGTTGTTACGGATATAGAGAGGGCAAACGTGAGCGTTATTTAACATGATGGCAATGCATGCCTAATAAATTTCACACTGTTCACACTAGCATCGGGCTTTCTGTTTTTAAAGGATTTGTGATAGATGTGGCCAGGGGCATTGGGAATCCGACAGAACCAAATGTGTGTTTTTTTGTGTATTTTCTCCATTAGACATGACCGCAGTGACCACCAGACTTGTGACATGGCAGCATAGCACAAAGCTGATGCTATCTAAAGAGTGCAAACCTATGAAGTTTTTGTAGACAAGTGGTCAACTTTGATTATAATGGAGCTTTGATGATTGTAGAAGTGACTATGTGAATTCAGCCCAGCACGGCGCACTGCAGTTTGCAGTGTACTGGGATACACCGAACCTGCGCAAGTCAAACGACTTTCAAAAGAAAAGGACAAATGCGGTAACATTTGCATTACAGTAAAAAAAAAAAAAGTATCTCTATAGTGTACATACGCCCAAAACCGTTTTCTAGTACAGCTTTGGTACTTTGGCGGACACTGGGTTGGCAGCCAAAATGGAAGCCCAGAGCTTAACCTAAACTTCGGCAAAGGGGGAGGCATTGATCCCAAAGTCTTGATGGCACCTTCTGACTCCGGAGCTGGTGGAAGGTCTTCTCTTGAAGAGGGTCTACAATGATATTTTTTATGCACTTAGATAAAAGAGATCATGACCGAGGACTTTCATAAATTCTAATAGATTCCCATTAAGGCTGGTCTTACACGGCTGTAATGTAAATCCGCAATTGCGGACCATTTGCAGACACATTATATTCAATGCGGCCTCTTACACCACCGGATATTTTATCCGTGGTGTGGCCGGGCCGCAACCGTGGTCCTCAATTTATAGAACATGTCCGTAATGGCCGTGAATTGCGACACTGCACAGACTTGCCCATAGAACTCTATGGGCAAGTGCGGTAGGACACGGATATCTGCGGAGTCTATGTTGCCGATTAGCAACTAATGTTGCTGATCAGCAACTTGCAGACCGTACATTCAATACGGTCGTGTAAGACCAGCCTAAGGGTGCCTTCACACGGTGTAGCATGCCACTCCTTTAGACACGTATACACGTGTCCGAGCGCGGCGCTTCAAAACAGAGCCCATTGAAATCAACAGGTAAAAAAGCCTCCAATTGATTTCAATGGGTAGCTCGCGTATACCGGCCCCCATTGAATTCAATGGGCTCTGTTTTGAAGCGCCGCGCTCGGACACGTGTATACGTGTCTAAAGGAGCGGTCTGCTACGCCATGTGAAGGGGCCCTTAACACATTGCGATCAGTTTTCCTCTCACTTTTAGTGTAAAAGGTAGAGGGGAAAAAAACGACGACTGACCCTAAATGGCCAGAACGGGCGCTTTCCTTCTTGATCTGTGACACGCAGTTTTAGGGTCCATGTAGTAAGTTTGGTTTCCCTATATGTTTTTTGGTCAACTGTTGCATAGATGCCCTTATATGAAGGGAATATATTGCGGTGACAGGCTCCCTCTATTAAATTCACCTTACGGTATTTTCATCCTTTTTACATGTTTACTGTTGTCAGTGTTATGATATATGTCCTATTGATCCCTCATAAATACATCTTTGTCCTGACAAATGTTTCCAGCAGGTAAACCGCCTGTCGATTCCTCTAGGAGTACTGGGGGCGTATTTGTATCTGGGGCTGATTCATGTACTGCCTGAAACCACTCATTCACACCTCTTCCACATTGGTACGCGTTATTTCCAGCCTCCTAGTAAATGAAGCTTTCTGAGTCAGATGGGTAGCTGACATAATGTAGGCTTCTGTGCCATTTTATTGCACACTTCTGTATGCAGTCTGTGCGAGGAGACGGCCCGCTCTGCCTGTGTGCGTCTGTCACTCAGCCCCGGTGTGACAATAAGTCACCGTACCCTTTACAGGCGGCTACTGAAGCTTTAAGCCCTGCGTTACCGGAGTGATACAGAGGAGCTGGGAATTCAGAATCCGCAATACTTGGTGTTGCTGTCTGCAAGTAAACCCCATGTCTGTCTTTGTTCATATCGTACTCCTGAGAGAAGATTACCGCCTTCAGACAAAGGCTACGGAAAAGAAGACTTTAAAAGTCGCCTTCTCAATAACTAGCAATGTCAGTCATCCCTGAAAGAACATCCGTATCCAGCAATGATCATTTCAATATAGGAGCAGTCCAAAAAAGACAGCAGCCTAGAAACATAAAACGCAAATTCAACGCCAAATATTCACACAAATGTCAAAAGTGACCAGTGCAACCTTATATCAGTATATGCTCAGACTACAATGAGATAAAATGAGACTAACCATACATAATAACATGGAGCGGGTAATGAACCTGACATGGAAAGTAACACTACGTCATATACAGACCGGTTAGTGGTGCTATATATAGTACATATAGCATACTAACATTCAGCACCATTTAGTGGTGTGAATTGGTCTGTATATGGCATTAGGCTCCTTTCTATTTTGGCCTCACATTAGTTACGGTATGAGGCAGATGGCGATTTTGGCCATAGCAAACTATAAGGGTCAGTGCACACAGTTTTTGGGGTTGAATCCACTGGATCAGCCTCCAAAAGAACCCTTCTAATAGAGCATATATATATATCAATATTATGTGTATGTATGTATGTATGTATGTGTATATTAAATGTGAAAGTTTGTGTGTTTGGATGTTTGCATGTTTGTGAGTTCGGATGTTTGTTCCTCAATCACGCTAAAAAGCCTGGACGGATTTGCGTGCAATTTTCCACAAACATAGTTTTCCCTTAGGATTGAGTCATAGGCTACTTTTGGTGCCACTAAACAACATGGCTTCCTAGCAGGAGACTCACAAAAGCAGGACTCCTAGCCCCAGCTATAGACTCACACACACTGCCTGGCATTTCCTGCCTCAACCTGCCTGCACACTCCTTACTGTCACCTCAGGAGTAGCCCTCACTCTACTCACTCACATTTACATATAGCTTTCCACTATATAACAGATCACATTGTCTGTATTACTACATACACAATATAACACATCACATTGTCTGTATTACTACATACACAATATAACAGATCACATTGTCTGTATTACTACATACACAATATAACACATCACATTGTCTGTATCACTACATACACAATATAACACATCACATTGTCTGTATCACTACATACACAATATAACACATCACATTGTCTGTATCACTACATACACAATATAACACATCACATTGTCTGTATCACTACATACACAATATAACACATCACATTGTCTGTATTACTACATACACAATATAACACATCACATTGTCTGTATCACTACATACACAATATAACACATCACATTGTCTGTATCACTACATACACAATATAACACATCACATTTGCTATCCCACCAAACTTTTTAAAGCACTTTTACAGATTCACACGCCCGTGTCCACCCAATTCTCAAATCACCGCAGACGAAGTTGCGGGTAAAAGCTAATATATATATATATATTCTGATTATTTTACTCTTCAGTTTTCTGCAGTTATTTGTTGCTGAAGGTTTTAGTTTTTTTTTAAGTGAAGTATCTGCAAATATCCAAATGCAGGGTCTGTCAAACTGTTTATATTGTTGCATTTCTTTGGTCTCCCAACTCAGCCAAGTGGGTGTGGTTGATGAAGTAAGTGGTGCTGTCAATCACTTCCTCTCACTGTGCGGTTATTCCTTAGGCTGTGTTCACATGCCTCACCATAGGACTGTATGGTGAGACGTTTTTTGGAGGATGAATTTGAGTCAGTTTCCTGACCAAAAAACTCCATGTGAACGCAGCCTTAGAGTGCTGAGGTCAGGGTGGTGAAGAGACTGGGTAGTCCTAAAAGAAAAATAATTACTTATTCAGCATTCAGAAGGGGGTTATGAGACATATCTCTACTGCACGGTCCTTACTTGTGCCAAAGATGCACCACTTTGTGGTTCAATTAGCACCACTGTCGCCGCTTTAAAAAAAGTGAGACCAAGGCAGATTGATGTGGGACGCCTCTGCTTGACTGAAATGTGAGACAGAAAACTGATGTGAGTTATACCTGAAATCTACATTAGTTCCTGGCAGGGTGGGCCATAAGTATGGATATACCCAGGGTGAGCCGTAAGCATGGATACACACAGAGAAGGTAGCACATCATCACATAGCAATTGCAGATACCCAGTGGAATTTAGGTTTCCATTGTTGAAGTTGAATCCAAAATGGCGGCTTTGCACATGGCCGCCATGGACGTCTTCAGGCCTCATATGTTTCCCCCCTCCCATGTACACAAACGCTAAGGTGATGTCAGCAACCACTTCCATTTTATCTGGGTGTATCCATACTTATGGCCCACCCTGTACAATAAAACCTCTCCAGAAGACCTGAATCCTTTGAGAAGACCCCTGCTTCTTATTCAGTGACCGATTTTCCTCCTGTTATACCCTATGGGAGCTTCCCCTCTATAACAGACCAGACCTTTTTACAGACAATACAACAAACACACAAAAATTGGTCACCACTGCTAAACAATGTGAGCAAGAAGGCACCCATTACTGAGTCTGCAATACAAAATGCAAACACAGAACGTTGCGACGGCGCTCTGTTAACATCAGGAGCATTATAAATACCTACTGCATATTAGAATACATGAAACTGAGGTTCTTGGTTTTTTGACATTGGTCAAACTGTAATAGTAAGCCCATCTGCTACGACAACGTGGCCTCTGTTAGATGGGTCCCTACAATAAAATAACTCGCCTTTCTTAGGGCCTCCAAAAAGACAACACATTAGACATACACAGGGTGTGAGGCTAACATGGATGCTGGTCTGCATATAAACTTAGATTTTTAATTTAAGAAAAAACTACAGTATATTAAGTCAAAAACCTGCGACGGAGCCTGATGTAAAATGTATAGTCTTTTGTTTTTATTTGGTTATGACATGAACCTTTACATTTTTAATAGTTTTCATATTCAGCCAGCCATATATAATACAAGTGCTTATTGCTATGCTGATTTACTATCAGAATAAAGTATATGTTTTCCCCAAACACTTGGATAGATTTTTAATGAAAATAGTGAGTTCTCATCAGAGCGACGTAGATAAAAGAAAGCAATACGGAATAAAGGCTACAATAGCCAGCAGTGTTGGATCCAACCACTACAGCCTAGCTGTTTTTTGGGTGTAAGGCCTCGTCCACATCTGCGTTTGGATTCCGTCTGGGGAGTCCGCATAAGGAACCCCTCCCCAACGGAATACTGGACACAACTTCAAGCAGTGTGCCAGTGAAAGCACACGGACCCCATAGACTATAATGGAGTGCGTGTGCTTGCCGCCAGATCTCCGCAGGGACCGTGCGGACAGGAAAGTAGTTCACAATCTACTTTCCAGTCCACATGATTCGTGCGGGCAGCGCGCGGCAAGCAAATGACCTCATTATAGTCTATGGGGTCCGTGTGCTTTCACTGCACACCGCTTGCAGTTGCGTTCGGTATTCCGTTCGGGGGGTCCCCATGCGGACTCCCCGGACGGAATAACCGAACCCAGATGTGAACGAAGGGTAACCTCTTCAGTTAATTCATCTCATAATATATTGTATGGATTTTTAATTTATTTTTATAAGTCCTAAAACTTCTGCTTTTCACAAAGCCGTAAAGAGGTCATGTCATGAATCATTTTTATTGCAAAAGTCACTAAAAGCTTTTAATAGCAGTTTCTTGTTTGCTTTAGCATAAAAATTTATTAAACATTTTTAAAAAATTTTTACTTTCATGTTAAATTTCTTGGTTGCGCTGCTAATCTGTGCTGTGGGTGGTGGTTCTGCCATAGTCTGTCTCCTTCCCCCTCTGGAGGTTGACAGTATAGTCTTTTCTTACTTCCCCCGCTGCTTTCTCCTGCATGGATTGATGTGACGGAAATCGTTCCGAGTACCGTCATTTTTCCGGATGAAAAAGTCCTGCACGCAGGACCTTTTGTCTCCAATTTTTAACGGGCTGTAGTTGCTTTGCTGTTGTGAGAAACGGGGGATCTGGAGCTCTGTAACAAAAAAACCTGACAGCCCCTATAAATCCATAATATGAAACTAATCGGATCACAGGATTTTGCGCCTATTTAGAATAAGCGAATGATATTATAAGTACCCTTATTATGTCGCCTTTGTCCAATTTACCTTACCTCTTTGGAAATTTATGGCACAAAATACTAACAGTTTGAGACATTTAGGAACAAATTGTTGATTTGTATAAAACCCTCTGAAATGAAATAAACCTAAGCCGTGGAGCGTAAATGATTGTTACGTAGCGGCGCTGTTTATGTATGCATTCATTTAGATGTATTGATGTGCTAGTAAGCTCGCAGTGTGTGAAAAATACAAATAAAACAGGTACGCAGGGCATATCTCCCCAAGTGTGAAACCCTATCCTAGAGACATCGCTTATTATGTAGACTGGAGTTTATTTTATGTAAATCACTGTTGCATACATCAATATTTTCTTCTCGAGAAACGTTATTCTTCGTAGTCGCGGTGCAGAGCCGCATTGTCCCCATATGCACAGAGTTTAACACTCCCCATACTGTAACTGGCTCGTGCCCCTGCAAAAGGTTTCTTTTTCGGTGTCATCTAGAGATATGCGAAGTCTGGAACAGATCACCGCTCTGTAATGAAGGGCGTGAATAGATTTTCTTCAAATGCCATTGAAGTCAATTGAAATCAAAAATGATAAAAGTCAAAGTCTGGTTTAATAAGAGCAAAAATACCAGAAGTAATCCGCTCCGTTCACAAGCAACAGAGAGTCCCACTAAAATGCCTCTATTATAATGCAAGCCGCTCGACAAGGTTCCGTATTTAGAATTTTTTGACAGCGTTGGCTGACACTTTTTGTTCCGAGATCCATTACCGTGATGTGGGATTTATTTATTTCTTTTTAAGAGTTTATTATAGACCAGCATACCGGAGGAGGAATACTGTACAAAGGGGTTAGAAGTGAATATTGAATAATTATCCTTGGGTTTCAGGAACGCACACATTTATTCCAATGGAGAGGGGTGTTATGTACGATAATATGACAAGTGAATTGCTATGAGTGGTCGTGGAGTGACTTAAATCCATATTATATACTGATCAGACGTAAACCTTGTGACCTCTAAAAGTGTCCTGTGGCACTAAGACGTTAGAAGAAGTACATTGATATTTCAGGCCATCCCACAGGTACTTGATCAGGAATCAGAATGACTTTGGTGGCCTAGTCAGCACTTTGAATTTTTGAACACATTATCAGTAAATTGAGG
Source organism: Leptodactylus fuscus (assembly GCF_031893055.1). NCBI lineage: Eukaryota > Metazoa > Chordata > Amphibia > Anura > Leptodactylidae > Leptodactylus > Leptodactylus fuscus. Next base: position 38,287,669 of record NC_134266.1, on the reverse strand, counting down.
TTTGCTGATAAAGCATGGCCTGTTATCTCTATATGTAAACACACAGATAACACCGAGTCCATTGTGTACAAGCATTTGCATATTATCTGATCTGCTCCAGGGTGACACACTCAGATGGGAAAACCATCTTCAATCCAAATTGGCAGTTTCCCAATTTTAAAATACTGGGAAAAAGAAAATTTAATTTGTTGCAAAATTCTCAAAAAACGAGAGCTATGAAGGTAGCCAGAAGACAACAGACTTCTCCTCAAGAGGAGCTCAGGAGGATTGAACAAGCTATATGTCGAGCAGCTGTTAGTGCAGCCGTAACGTTGGAACAGGCGGATCATTGACGCCAACAACACGCTCATTATATGGTTTCCCAGCAAGCTGCTGAGATGCCGGAACAATCACAGGCACGGTGTGAAGAACACGTTGAGCGGCAGGCCAGCTTGAGAGCCGCCAAAACACCGGAGCAGGCGGATCACCGACACCAACAACATGCTCATTATATGGCTTCCTAGCGAGCTGCTGAGATACCGGAACAATCACGGGCACAGCGCTAGGAAAAAGTTCAGCAGCAGGCCAGCTTGAGAGCTGCCGAAATGCTGGAGCAGGCGGATCATCAATGTCAACAACACGCTCATTATATGGCACCCCAGAGAGCTGCTGAGATGCCGGAACAATCACAGGCACGGCGAGAGGAACAAGTTCAACGGCAGGCCAGCTTGAGAGCACTGGAGCAGGCGAACCATCAACGGGAGTAATTTGCTGAATATAGGTGGATCTTCGACGCCAACAACATGCAGACGAAGCCGTGGGCAGAAGCTATCATGTATATATAATACAAACGAAGTAGTGGTAACAGGTGATCCACATTTTGGCCCTTAGGACCTTCATCAACTCTGTAATCGAATAAGAGAAGGCCCTCCTGTATGGCAGCAGTCTGCGCCATTCACCCTCAGACTTCCACCATACAGGAGCGCCTTCTCTTATTCGATTACAGAGTCAAGTAAGGCAAGTGTGACTTGACTAATATAGGAAATGATGCAGCAGTTTACAACAGAATATAGTGTCATATAATCCTCATTAATATTCAGTGGTTTACGTTATAAATAAAATGACCGATCCCTTTAGTGTGCTGCATGATCTCTTCAGTGAGAGCACCAGGCAGACAAGCCTTTCATTGCAGCATGCATCAATGAGCCTATAACCCTATCACTGGTTCATGGCTTGTCCTTATTTGAACCACTTTTTAGCAGGTGCTTCCCAAAAACACCTCACAAATCCTGCTGATATACACTCAGTGGCCAAAAGTCATGGGAAAGCGTGTCCCAGTACCGGTTGTGTCGGATATGACGCTCAAACAGTGTGACATGATGCGGCCTATGGCGCTAGTGTCGCCAGGATATCTGAGCAGTCTGAGGCAGAAAAGTGTCTTGTGAACATGGCAGCACGACGCGAGCTAAGGGACTTTGAAGGTGGGATAATAATCGGTGCAAGACGCATGGGGCATAGTATTTTGGAGATTACCCGGGAATTTGGGTTTCTGAGGTCCACAGTGTCTCGGGTGGACTTGCAATATCACAGAGACAGCATTGGCAGCTGCATAAACCAGTGCACCTGGTTGACCACGAGTGTCTGATGAACGAACATCACGTCACCTCCGCAGAGTCGTATGGAGCTCTCGACAGTCTACTGTGGGTCAAATTGCGCTGATTTGCTTGTGGGGCACCAGGACCCCATTTCCACCAGGAATGTACGCTGAGAACTGCACCTCATAGGCTTCAACAGTTGACACCCAATCTGTGTCCCTTTGCTGACGCTGCAAAACAGAAGTCGAAGACTGGCATGAGCCGATGGGCATGTGAGAGTGTGGCATATGCCACATGAATCCTGCATGCCAACAGGGACGTTTTCAGGCGTGAGGTGGCTCCGTCATGGTCTGGGTGGTGTTTACATGGTCGCAATTGGGTCCCATTGTCTGGGTGCAGGGATCAATTGGTGCTCGATACGTACAACTTATGGCAGACCATCTGCACCCCTTTCTGGTGTTGTGTCATCACTTGTTGGTGGCACAGGACTGGCTTAATGAACACACTAGTGACCTCATGACCCTCGATTGGCCTGCCCACCCGCAACTCCATAAAGCATTTATGGGATGCTGTGGATATCAGTGTCAGCTCCATGGACCCAGTACCAACTACATAGGACCAATTGTGTTGCAGACTGCGTGGATCAATATCTCTCCAGAACTCTTCCAACACCTTGTAGAGTGCATTCCTCGTCGTCTTGCTGCAGTTATCAGGGCTCGCTCGCGGAAGGGCGACCCGCTATTAACGGCGCATTCAGTACCTTCCCATGACTTTTGGCCACTGAGTGTATGTAAAGCCCCGGCCATACAATTATTTGGATGCGGTCACTGTCACTGACTAAAACATTTCAAAACGTTTGAAAAAAAAATCTTAGATTTATATCCAACTTCTATAGAAACCCATGATACACATGGTTATATCACTGACTAGATGTCCTTGTGGCTCATCTGCATGGTCATATAATGGTCTCATTTTGTATGAGATTACAATACGGTGCTCATATGGAATATACAGGTTTTTTATTTGTCTCACGGATTCCTTGCAAGTTCTTTAATTCTCCCTAGACAAATTGCAGCACAGAGGACCCATATGGCGGCACATGAATGTATATGAATTACCGATGGCTTTGTAATAACCAATCATTAGGGCTCCGTGTGCTGCCATATACACTGTGTGCACAAAGGCTATCTCGCCACCAGCATTGTGAAGTTCCGTAAAAGCGGTTATTTACCCTATAATGATTCCGAGCATCAGTCTCATTTAGACACTTCCACGCTCAATGATTTTATTGCATTTGTGATCAGCAATCTTACATCTGAAAGCACTTAATAGGCAACACTTAGATATTTCCCTGATATATTTACACACATTACGTTGGTGTGAAATATTAAGCTATGTAATGTAATTATCTTTACATCATGCCGGCTTGTTTTACAATGTAGCATATGTACACCACATTATAGCCAGTATTCTACTTACTGCCGAGATTTAGTGTTTGCATCCACGGAAGTGTTCGGAATTGTTCACACTTGAGAAAAAAGGAAGGTACATTTTTGTACTGCTTGTTGTATTGTGATGTAGCATACCATTTGTTGTTATCATCTCCAATTTTCTGGATCCAGTGCATCATTCTTCTAGTCAATGGCTAAGTGCACCTTTTGCAGTACATTTTAGCTAAGTTTGGGTTTGTGCTTTGCTGTACGCGCTCTCGTATGAATGACCTGGGCAGACGTTCCCTCCCTTCCTTTTTCTTCCTCACACACCACATGTCTCTAGAAACCTTTTAGCAAAATTGTTGCCTTAAAACTTGTAATAAAACTTAATGGTCTGTCCTCTGCGCGAAATGAGGGAAGGGGTGAATGGAGATTCCTTAAGTGAACTGACAGAACAGGGATCGCCAGCTGACTCTGCGTGCGATCTAGAGGAGGTCTTCGCTCACTATCCACCAGTGGCTCTTTACCGTTCCGGTCTTGTAAAATATCTACTGTATATTTCATTCCATTTTTTTAATTTTTTTATTTTTTTGCTCTTAATGACTTCTTTTAGACTCTAGTTAGAAGCTTTATTTGCTTCCATATCTACAGGTGCAAATGAGTTGGATATTCTGGGCCACTTAGATCACTAAAGGATTTTATGGGACCAAAATATCGATAACCTGTTCTTCCCCCGGACCCCATAGATCATCCGGCACTCTAGTGAGTTTCAGTGGTGGCTTCACAGGCAATGAGACATCACATTTATCAGTCATATGGCCTGTTTGAATGGCACTGAACTGCAATATCAAGCATAGCCACTATACAATATACGGCACTGTTCTTGACGTGTAGTGGAGAGCCTCAACTGATAAGTGGGGGTGCCAAGTGTTGGACCCCCACCAATTTGATATGGATGAACTATCCTAAGGAAATCCTTTTTAAGCCATCTAGTACGTCATCTTAGTCATAGCTGTACCCATGAGTATAGCATGTGTAAGCAGCCATGATGTTATCGCCATTATCATTATTGCATATTCTTGTGTGCAGTATATCCTTGTTATTCTATGTCTATTTTTTTCAGCATTTCCTCCTTTACACTATAAGGGTATAGTTTTTTTGCAGGCGGATTTTGACTTCCGTTCATTTCAATGGGAGTCCCTCGCTTTTTTTTTTTTCCCCGCTAGCGGGAAAAAGAAACGACATACCCTGTCTTCCCGCGACTCGAGACTTGCTCCTGATTCATTCGGGCGTAATCAGGAGCAGAATACCGATGCATCCCGTTGCGGCTAGCCGTGCGGAAAACTCACACGGGCCCTTACATGCTACATATGGATTGGGTTGCATTTTCATGGTGGCAGGTTCCTCCCGCTGAATAACCTTACACTGCCCAGAGTCTTATATATTACGTTGCATTACCTAGTTTTAGCATGCCCCGTGCCTGTAAAATGTTAGCCTCTTTGCAATTTTGAACAGTAGGAAATTTAGGGACCATCATCCTAATAAACATCCTAACAGTCCTACAGCACATTTCTAGGTATCCTGGCACACGGGCTCCTGGAATTTGCCCAGTTCTTCCTAGACAGAATAAATTCTTCAAGGCCAGAGCGATAATTCACGATGAATGTCAATGTTGAGTGTCAAAGACAATGATTATAATAATATATGTCTAAATATACGTGGGTTCTAATCTACTTCTCTTGACAGACGTACTAATGGTCTGACGGCTGCTTTACCATTTCCACTTAATTAACTTAAGAACGCCATGATTAAACCTGGAAATCCCTCAGCTCCGAATCCTCCAAGTAGATCACAGTTTAGCCCGTAATTAGTTATTAAACATGGGTAAACCAAGTGTCTAGGGACGGCATTGGGGGTCAGTCGGCGCAACCGATAACGAAGAAGGAGAGGAGATAAATGCCAAGTGGTGCCAACATGGTGCTAATGAAGAGTGGAAGGGTCATAAAATCGCCTATTGTGCTGTTAAGATGTTAGTAAGAGCAACTGCACTAAACAGCAAATAAATGTTCTTTACTAGATGTAGCACCAGCATATATATCCTTTATTACCACATAATACATTGGGATGTTTACAGTCATTTTATGGTTTGATTCTAAAAAATTGGTTCTCTTAACTCATGAAGTCCTATCGATAAATCATTTCATTTGTATCCTTGTTGCCCAAGTCAGGCTTAAATGGGGTTTCTGGGCTAAAAATATTGCTGACCTATTGTAAGGATGGGTCATCATTATCAGGTCAGTGGGTTTCTGACACCCAGCACCCCCACTGATCATCTGTTCTCAGCAGCTGATATACAGAGAACGGAGTAGAAAGCAGACAGCTCTGTTCTATGTAGTGGCCAAACCAGGCTATCTACGATCAGCTACCATTGACTGAATGGGAGTTAAGCTGCAGTAACTCAGTTTAGCCATAGAAAACAGAGCTGTCTGCTTCCTGCGCCATTCTTTGTGGAGAACAGATGAGATCAGTGGGGGTGTCGGATTCCCACAAATCTAATATTGATGACCAATCCTAAGGATAGGTCATCAGTATCAAACTCCTGGAAAACCCTTTAATTTTAAAGAAGCACTTTGGGAAATATTGAGTATATCAGGTTAATAGCCCTTGATTATGTTACTGGTGGCACCCATTGAACCACGTGGCCCACATTTTTACCTCTCGTTCACATCTGCATTTGTATTCTGTCTGGGGGAGTCTACATGGAGACCCCCCGAATGGAATACCAAACGCAATTGAAAGTGCTGTGCAGTAAAAGCACACGGACCCCATAGACTATAATGAGGTCCGTGTGCTTTCCGCGTGCTGCCTGCATGAATCATGCGGACAGGAAGTAGCTTGTGAACTAGGCATGTTCCCTTCGGAGATCTGGCGGCAAGCACACGGACCCCATTATAGTCTATGGGGTTCGTGTGCTTTTACTGCACAGCGCTTGCAATTGTGTGTGGTATTCTGCTCGGGGAGTGCCTATGCGGACTCCCCCAGACAGAATACTAACGCAGATGTGAACGAGGGGTTACTCCATATTTTACCACGTCTGAAGTGGGGGTCAGAAGTCAGTCTTTCTATGCAAGCTAGACATAGACATACTGACATCAGGTCCACACAGTCAAAATGGTAGACAGTATTCACACACTGTGATATTGTACAAGATGTAGATGTGAACCTCGGCTACTCTCTGACATTGCACTTGAGCAGTCTACATTTCTGTTCTGGACACAAGACTGATCATTTCTTACTACACTGACACATTGAAACGAACATACATCACTTTGTCACAGCGACTGAATATAAACAGCATGTTTTCCTTCACTGACAGCAATGAGAGATCTTAATGTGCATAAAAACCTATCGTGTGAATAAGCAGGTTTTTTTGGTGATGTTGTTCTCTCTAAGGTTATCTCCTTGTGATTCTGGAATCTTGGCGTCTTAGTGACACGAGACCTCTTTGGCCGTACTAAGTGATATAGTCTGTCGGGTGTTCTGTTCCTCTAAATATACAGTAAGTGCATTCTGTCTGGAATTAATGCCACCTAATAGCGATGATAAATGAGTTTTTAGACCTGGAAATGGAAGGTATATGGAGAAACTGCAACGCATTTCCATAATGTTACTAATGTGTACCATGGTCGCAGTCTGACCGTTCTTCAGAAGCTGCTGGCAGTTTACTCTCTATTATTAGGCGATTTGCATTTTTCCATGAACTCATTTCCATACGAGGACACATAGCAGCGGCTCTTTTCTAATGAATGATCCAATGAGCTTGTAGTACACTTGTATAGACCGCTCTCGTCTGCCCCTAATCACGATTGACTACCCTATTCCCGGGTCCAGCCGCGCTATTCTATCCCTGCTCTCATATTTGGAACCATTATGACTCTTAGGTTTTTTTTTTTGTGTCTATTTCTGTTCACACTTTATTTTTCATCCGATAAGGCGCTTTAATGTTACCACTTTTTCCATCTTTTTGTGTTTTGTTTTTTTTCACCGTAAAATCTCATGACAACTCATTGCCTAGGGGTTTCTTACTATGACACCGCTCTTGATCATCATTGTAGCACTTCAGATTACATCGTATTGTGACACGGCTGAGAAAGAGAAACAACTGGTTAACCCTTATTATGGGTAGGGGAATAAGCGCGCCACAATTGATTCGCTGGCATGAACTGCGAGTTAATGGGTTAAACTTCAAATCAATGGGTGGCTGCTGTCTCGGCTTATCACCACGCGGCTCGCTCTTTACCCCTCCTGTTGTAACGCGGTTTGTCATTTCCGATCACTATTAATATCACCTGTTAAGTGCCCAATGGGCTTCATCGCTCCTCACTCTGCCCATCAGCCTCACCTCTCGCACATAGGGATGGAAGGGATAATTGCTAAACATAGCATCTAATGCTTGAGGCGCACATCGGAGATTATTCCAGGCTGATTGTAGGGCTGCCGCTTGCTCTTTTGAAGCAGTCAATTTAAAGGCGCAACCTGTTACTTAGCAGACTCCTTAGAAATCGCCTCCGTGTTTCCTACGCCTCACCTTTACGGTAAAATAATAATAAAATACCAATCCCTTCTGTATTTTGTGTTCCGGTATAAATAATTCGAGATTTATTTCCTTGCCCTTATCTATGAAATTTCAATGAACTGCTTTACGACGCGGGCACGCTAACAGTACGCTAGAATATCGGTGACATTAATTCTTCGCTTTCAGATGAGCACAACGGCGGCGGTAATATAAATGTCTCTTGCTCTCTGTGGATTGGATGGTATTGAGTTCAGCTCCGAGGGCAAGACTTTTAAAAGCTTGTATATTACAAGGGAAGTTAACATGCATGACCATTATGGGGCTGCCTGCTTAGCATGTGCAGAGGGAGTTTGCGTTCTGTAACGTACACAGGAAAACAGGGTTTGACATTTTCCTTGGCGCCGCCGTGAGTACTTATAAAAACATCAAATCAGTCACCGCTGCAAAACATGGATGAACGCGGGGAAGAAAATTATAGGTGATGTGCAAGTTCTGGATATTAGGTAATCGAATTATCATAGAGCTGTAAAAATATTCAGGCTGAAGGAGCTTCAAGAACAAAGACGTTGCAACATGTTACAGCTCGGTGTGCTACAATCACATGGACAATTGTGTCTTTTGAAAGTCAAGAGGTCAAGAGTAAAGCTGGATAATAATGTATATTATAATGTGAGGGCAACCCACCAAGTGAAGACTCTCGACATCTTTGTTTAGACCTTTCTGAGTATCAACAACGTTGCAAAATAGTAAGAATAAGGACCCGCAAGTGGTTAGTCTACAAGTATCGGGATTCTAGAAGATTCCACTATTACTCTTATTATTACTCACTATTACTCCACTAATAATTTTTTTGTTCCACAGGTAATATACGTAAGGTAAAGATAGTCACGTTAGAGTAAGAATGACGACAGACCGCATATATATTTTACTGTGACATTCTAAGGGGGGGCAGCAAGATCCACAACCACTATGTGTGAATATACACTTACCTCCTCTGCTCGCTAACTACCTCACTTTCTCAATAGTGATTTGTTAGGGAGCATTCACACGGCGTAACGTCCCGCGAGATTTGGCACGTGTACGCCGCGTGACCCTTTGCGTGACCCTTTGCGTGCCGTACACGCTCCCTTTCATTTCAATGGGAGCGGGGAGCCTATGCGCCGCGCTAGTTTGCAGCCGTGAATAAATGCACGGCCGCAAACTAGCGCGGCGCATACGCTCCCCGCTCCCATTGAAATGAATGGGAGCGTGTACGGCACGCAAAGGGTCACGCGGCGTACACGTGCCAAATCTCGCGGGACGTTACGCCGTGTGAATGCTCCCTTACACATGCTGAGTCAGTGAGAAAACAAGACATAATGATAGTGCTACATTAAAGGGATCTTCCCATCAGAGGGTTTCACGTGCTCTCCTGTCTCCTCTCCTCTCTACTTCCTAGGGTTCAGCATACCTCCCAACTTTTTAAGGGACAGAATGTGCAAATTTAGGCTCGCCCATTTCCTATTTGATCCCGCCCATTCCCATCAATTTTTCTTTGTGCCCCCACACATTATAAGGCCCCTACTGTCACCCTGACTGATGCCCTCACATTATAATATCCCCCACCAATTACACACCTTGAGTTGCCCCTACAGACTGTACTCCCTCTTCCGGTTCGCCTATAGTATAATGTCCCCCAGTATTGAGTATGCTAATTATGATGTCTACTGTTTGGTGGGTGGGCTTGGGCTGTCTTCGGGAATGTTCACAAGGAGTCTTTTGGAGAGGATTTTGACGTGGAATCTGCCTCAAAATCTGCCTCAAAAAATGTCTCCCATTGAATTCAATGGGAGTTGCTCGCTTCTTTTTTTCCGCTAGCTAGTAGCGGAAAAAAGAAGCGAGCTGCTCTATCTTGCTGCGGATTCCGCGGCGCGAGTCTCCTTCCCGATTAGGCCCATTTTGCACCGACATCCTGGTTAGCCACATGGAAGTGTTCACGCGCAGAATGCAAACTCCTCTATGTGAACATACCCTTCTAGAGCTAAAGGAACAGTGAGGGCTAAAGGAAAAATTCCAACTGCACCAGAATCAGTGGAGCGATACCTATTAAAGGATGCAAAGAGGTGGAGGTGGTGAAAAATCATCTTTAAATATGATCCTAATGATAGGAATAATCTTCTAAAACCTGTAATAAAGGGACAAGCAGGCATTTGTTCACAGAGGTATCTTTTAGAGCAGAAATTATGGTAACTGTAGTCCTTCAGATCGATCATCCTAATCATTTCTAAGATGTGGTGGCATTACCTGGGGAACATTCAGACACCTATAGGAGCTTTTGTTTACCTTTTAGAAGCACGAAATAAGATAATCCTTTAATAGTCCCACAATGGGGAAATTTTAGTGATACAGTTTCATAGATGGTACAGTAGTATATAACAAGAGAGAAAACACATACAAGCTCATGGCAGATGGAGAAATCCTAGGAATCATAGCAACTAAAAAGAAAGAAACACAGACACACTGCAGGATCATTTAGTTCTCTGTGTGAAGTGATGTTAATAATACAGCCCGACCGAGGTTGGAGGACATGAGGAAGGGGGTCACAGCATGTAGATATAACAGGCAAAAAAACATTTTTTGCAGAGATGGGGGACATATGCAGCTAATCATGATAACATGTGGCAGTTCCTTTGGTAGGTGGTGAGATCTCCTGCTCACAGCTGATAGTTCGGTATCTTACATCAGCACTATTGTCCATTAACCACAAAAAAAAAGTGCCCCAAATATCCTTCATCACAAGCCCTCTTCCTCCTTTCTTCTTACCACTGTGTTCTACTGTCCAGAGAAGTCTGAGGCCATCCAGGTAGACAGGGTGCTGCTCTCTTTCCAAGCTTCCATAAACACATGGGTAGGTGGGTGATGGTTCCCAGGCTGTAACAGAGTCCCACGTGTCTGCAGTAAAAGAAAGAAATACCAGTCAGCTGTAGGCATCTTCACACATCAGCAATAGATGCCAAGAATCATCTCCTTGAATGAAGAAGTCCGCACTTTCCTGCAGGTCTCTCCTCCAGCTTTGTCTGCCTCATGGTGACCATGTGGTTCTTAGCTCGTGGGGGGATGGTAGCAGGCACATGTTCACGCAGGAAAACTCCAGGTCTTGAGTCATTGTCCATGCTTTAACAATAGAAACAAAAGGAAAAAATACTCCACAGTGTTTTCCATTCGATTTATAGTAGCTAATTCATAGTGCTAGTTTGCTTAGTTAGAGGATTCTTGAAGATACAGACAGAGTGAAAAAGGAAAGATAAAGGTCGCTCCCAGCTTGGAGCTCTCTATCGAGGCAGCCACTCAGAGCAGCGCCAGGAAGTATAAATACCTTTAATGCAATAATGTGCAACCTTGTTGTTATAAGGAAACCCCTGACAAATGTGTCCTTGTTATACTGACCTTATTGATAGGTCTTTGAGGCTTGTTCAGTCTACATACATATTGGATGGACAACTGGTATTGCCAAAATAGGCAGGTTTGACTGAGTTATTCTAACACGTATGTAGGGCAGGCCGATTAACTGCAAAATAACCGAAAATGAAAGCTCAGTGTGAACTTTCTCCTATAAATTATTTCAATAACTTTACACTTCTGCCATCATGTCTCACATTGCTACTGGCTAAAGAGAATGTCACTCACTGTATGCTGTCCACTCAGCATATATGAATAGCCAAAACCAAAATTCATTGACATGGCATATCTATAGGGAACGTGGCCTGTAAGAAGAGGGGAGTCCTTAAACCGTTCATTAATCATAATCAAGGTCACATGCTCCGTTAATCGAGATTTTATTTTAGATTGTAGTCGTGTATGCCACCTTTTAGGATTCCCTTTGTACCCACTCCTGCAAGCCATACTTATTATAAAGCCTCTAAATACGAAGCTGCGAATTATAGAAATTTTTCTTAAAAGACCGTGATCGATGGACTTGGGAAAGGTAGAGACTTGTCAGTGACTCTGCTGCAGCCCTTCTGAATGGAGCTGATAATAATCGAAGGAAATCAAGAAGAAAGAACAAACACATTTGTGTTTTGTCTAATCTGTTCTGTACTTTTCATCCTTATCTGCTTAGCATTAAAGCACTTGTTGTTTTCTTCAAGACTCGCTTGTGATTCCCAAGATCTGTCTGTCTGCAGATTTCTCAGTGATCATAGCTTTTATTATACTGTATGTTGTGTGAATTTTAGTAGGAAGCGAATACCAACTGTGCTTGACATCTCCAAGCTGCACACATCCACGGTTACTTTCCCAATATCACTATTTCAGACTTGTTCATCCTTATTGTGCACTTGTTACATGAGTTGTAAACCCGCAAATAGTAATAATTGTTTAGGTAAGGCCGGATTTACACCTGCATTGGGGTTGCCGCAGATTCTGCTTAAAATTGGCGGAGAGTCCAACCAGGAGGGATTTTCTGTCCACTGGTTTCAGTATAAAACCGGGTAAAGCCCATGATAGTCTATGGGGTTCACAGGTAACCACTTTTTAAGCAGACAGGGTGTCCATTATTCGGGTCCCCATGCAAACCTATAGAACGGAGCCCCGAACACTAGTGTGATTGTAGTGTAATTTTACTTGCAGGGGATGTCATACAATTATTATCTCCCTTGTAAAATGAATGGTATTTGCCATCCAGTAAACCGTTATGTCATTTACTTACCGTATATACTCGAGTGTATATGACCCGAATATAAGCCGAGACCCCTAATTTTACCACAAAAAACTGGGAAAACGTATTGACTTGAGTATAAGCCTAGGGGGGGAATCCACCATTGCAGATAAAAAGTCTGGTCATGTGCATTGCAGCTTAGTAACTCCATGGGGATCATAGTAATAGCAGTTAACCCCATCATGTCCCTCACATTAACCCCCTGTGTGCCTCACATAAGAGTTACTGATATGTGGGACATATGGAGGTAATAATTAGGTATCTTCATAATTAAGGTCCTTCATTAGTACCCTCATGTGTCTCACATATTAGTAACTCTTATATGGGGCACACAGGGGTTAATATGAGGGACATTATGGGGTTAACTGTTACCTGCAGGGTAGATGCTAAATCCTAGTGTGCTAAAGGACCTCTGATGACGTCATGACCATGTGATCGGACTTGCAGTGATCGCTGAAAATCACTGGTGGTTCGGTGGTTTCAATCTAGGAACGGAGACCTGATGGAACCCATTATAATCAATGTGGTCTGTCGGGCACCATTGATGTCCACTATTTTTTTCAGTCCATGTGTCTGTTGTTCTGGTCTGTTAGGCCATTGGATACTTGGACATGAATGTAAACTTGGCGTTACTCCTTGTGATCCTCTGCCAGTACGCCCTGTTCTTCAGGTAAGGAGCAGAGACTCTTCAGTAGATTGTCAGCATAGCTGAAAAGACTCCTTCTACAGCGGAGGTAAAAAGGAACTATGTTGTCAGCTGTCAGAGGGAGAAGGAGATGGCTATACCAGGAGGTACACATGAAAGCAAATATGATGAAAATGTAATCTTTTATTCTTGAAACACTGTCAATTATGGTAAAACAGCTATTTAAAAAAAACTTGCTAAGCTTGATATGAAAAAATTAGTTGGATAATCCATTTAAATGGAGTCTGTCATCAGGAAAATCTGTATCAGCCTAATGACGGTGCCTTGTACGGCGGCTTTTACACTTTCCAAAGATGCCTTTCTTATTCTGCATTGCAGCTCCATTTTTATTAAAATTAGTGTTTTATTCTTATGCAAATGAGCTGAAAAATGCTTTAGGAGTGTTTGTTCTTATACTTGTGTGACAAAGTGGTACATGCCACAAAAACTGGGGGTGGGGTAAGCTGGGAAAACGCCTTTTTAACTCATTTGCATGAAAGTAAAATGCTGATTTTAAAGAGGACCTTTCATGTCCTCGTGCACATGCGGTTTTATATACCGCTAGAAAGCCAAGAGAGCGGTGAGGAACACTCCCTCTGACAGTATAGTGCTATGGACAGTAGTATCAGGAGGGGCGTTCCCAGCTAGACTGTCAGGAACACCCTTCTGACAGTGAAGAGGCATTGGTAAATGCCCCGATACTTCTTCTCCTGGGGCACATAACAGGAAAGCCAACACTGCGCTGAATTCTAGCGGTATATAAAATCGGACGTGCCCGAGGACATGAAAGGTCTTCTTTAATTAAAATGGAGTCACAATGTAGAATAAGAAAGGCATCATTGGAAAGTGTATAACCCGTCTGAGAAGGTACTGTCATTAGTTTGATACTGATTTTCCTGCTGACAGACTCCCTTTAACATAAACCTACATATAGCTTAACCAATAATGAGCTTTGTATGTGGATCTTCATGCACGCAGCATGTACTCTCTGGGTTCGTCCATAGATTGATAGCCTGCTCATACATTAGAACATCAGCCAGACCAGATGATTTTAGGCAGGATTGAACAAACTGAACCTCTGACAGCAGAATGAAGGATTGGGCATGTTGGAATTAAACATGCCCATCCTTTTGTCCTCAAAAGAGACCAGCCACCTCTGGAGGTGTTTGGCAGACGTCTATTCCCCTCTCCATGTTGCGATCACATGCACCATGCTCACTGACAACAGACTGTATGGGGGATGGAGGGGTCGTAAGAATAGCTGCCAGACATTCAGCTTTTTTAACCTTTAGTTAGGCACCTTAACGTGTGTCCAACGTGGTGACATGGCATCCCAGCGAAATGTGTTTCCAGTATATGACGATATAAAGTATAAAGGTTCTCTAATGTTACAACCACTTCTTCTACATGAAGTTTTCTTGATGCAAAAACCTTGTTTTCCCCCATCCCATGGCACCTCTCACCATCTGCCTGGTCATACAGCCATGCTTGATTCCTTGTAGCATTCTGTGTCAGTTTTCCTATGTGTCTGTAAGGTTAGGTTTACATTGTATCTGTTACTTTTTTTTGCTTTTCTTTCCATTTATATTGTCGTGGGAGTTTGGACAAATATATTTTTTGCGTGTCTCATGCCCTTTTAATACACATCATTTATCATGTGTTCTTCAGTCAGCAATGAATATTCCCTGCTGGTCTCATGTCCCTGTTTCTTGGCCATAGATTTACGTCGGCAGAGACCGTGGTGATGGGAGATGTGACATACGGAGCGTGCTGCGTGGATGATTACACTGCACGGGCGCTCGGCGCTGACTTCCTGGTGCATTATGGCCACAGCTGCCTGAGTAAGTTTATATCTCTTTCTATATTGCAATTGTTCGTGAGTGAAATGTAGGGTAACCATTCTAGAAATACTGCGGGCCGAGTGATGAAAATTATAGACAGGATATATATTGATGGTGATGATAACAGGAGATGCCTTATTAGGCCAAGCAATTGCTAGAAAGTCATTAGTAGAATTATTAGTAGGTTCGGAGGGGAATATGGGTCACCTGTATACAGTATTTTTTAGAAGCAATATGGCTAGCTTTGAAACCACGTCCTTGTATCAAATGGCCAGTCCTGTTTGGTGCTGGCAACCAAGGCCACAGAATTTAGGTTTTTATCTAAGTAATTCCAAGATTCTGGACAGATTAATTTCTTAAAGGAACCCACAAACCTCCCCCACAGTCTTAGGGGAAGTTCACACGGAGTAACGTGCTGCGTGATGTGGCACGTATACGTCGTGTGAGACTTTGAGCGCCGTATACGCTCCCATTGATTTCAATGGGAGCCTGGATCGTATACGCCGTGTTATTTTGCGGCCGTGATTTTGTGTATACAATCCTGGCTCCCATTGAAATCAATGGGAGCGTATACGGCATGCAAAGTCTCACATGCTGTATATGTGCCACATCACGCGGCACATTACTCTGTGTGAACTCCCCCTTAGGGCTTATTCACAAGTGGTCCATTTTGCTTTCATAAGACTGTTTGTTTTACCTACGTTTGCTATCCACATGTTTTTGACTTTTTTCATCAGTTTTTAAAATCAGATGTAGATCCATCTTGGAGCAAAGCACCGAAAGATGTGACATAATGGTACAAATGCAGATTTCAGTATGTCTGCTAGCAACAGTCTGTGAAAAACAGGCCGTACACAGATGGCATCCACATGCTTTCTTTGATGCCCATGGATCCATCAACTTGGTTAAGGCTATGTTCACATCTGCGCCATGGTCTCTGTTTGAGGCTCCATTGCAGTGTCGGCGAAAAGGTCCTGAATGGAGTCGTTTTTCCTCCACTGGTTTAAGTTTCATAACAAGGACACTTGATGGACCCCATTATAGTCAATATGATCCATCGGACTGGTGTGTTACCGCTGTTTTAGCGGTCCTTCTCGCTGTTGTTCGGAGAGGCGACCCTAGAGTGAACCTAGCATTTGCAAAAACACACAAAAGCAGTGAATGTTTCAGTGTATTTTTTCTGTCAAGTATTAATTCACAGAAAACCAGGCATACAGTCGTGAGAAAAAGTACACACACTCTGAATTTTGTGGTTGGGACAATTTTAAAACATTTGGTCCATCAAAGGTGTAAAAATGCAGATGTCATGTGTGAAAAATGACTCCGTTAAAGCTTCCATACGAGTTAAGAGGGTAAGTAGTAGCCAGGTACTGCTTATCAAATACCTTGACTAAGTCATCAGCAGCACATGTGACGCCCTCTGTAAAAGCAGAAGCTTTGGCACTTTGCTGGTCTAGAGCATTCAGGTATATTTTAGCACAATGCCAAAGAGGAAAGATATTAGCAGTGATCTTAGGGAAGCAATTATTGCTTCCTATCAATTTGGGAAGGATTATAAGGCCATTTCTTAACAATTTAAAGTCCATAATTTTGTGGTGAGAAAAAATATTTGCAATCGGAAAACATTCAAGATAATTGACAATCTTCTCAGGAGAGGACATCCCAGTAAGGGTATGTTCACACAAAGTTTTTTGGCAGCTGATTTTAAGGGGGAATCCACTGCCAAAAACGGCTCCCATTGTCTTCAATGCGAAGCAACATACCCTATCTTTCCGCAGATCGCGTGGCTGACTTAGCTGCAGTGTCCGCAGTGCGAGACTTCCTCCCGATTAGGCCTATTCATTTGTGCCTATTCTGGAGCGGAATGCCGCAATAGGATGTCGGTGCACTTCATCGGTATTCCTTCGCGGCTAGCCGCGCGGTATGTTCACACGAGGAATCTATGTTCTGCTATGTGAACATACCCTAAGTTCATCCCAAGGTCAGAAGAAGCAATATTTGGGGAAATGGCAGTAAACGCAAGAGCTATGTCTAAAACTCTACTGACCTCAGTTAGCATGTTAAATGTCGACGTTTATGACAGTAAAATTAGAAAAAGACTGAACAAGTATGGCTTGTTTGGAAGGGATACAAGAGAAAGCCTCTTCTTTCTAAACACAAGATGGCAGTGAGGCTTAAAGGGGTATTCCCATGACGCTTGTTCACTAACCTGCAGGCTGTTGTGCTCTCTTCACTTCCTGCTTTTCTCGGCACATAGGTGGGCGGGGTTTCACTTGCACGGGATTGGTTGTAAATGAATTACCACAGTGTGAAGCTGATGTAGCAGGGCTGGATTTGAGTCAGCTTGCATTACATATACATACAGAGGTAACGGACTCCCTATCTCAGCTCTTATCAGCCAAATTCAATTAAACCGACTGATAAGAGCTCAGAAATCCCGGAGCTCTCACCTCCCCTATCTGAGAAGCTGCTACTTATCAGACACAAACAGCTCAGAGTTTCTCCCAGCCCCTCCCTCCCCCCCTGAGAGCAGGCAGCTACATCACTTGACAAATGAGAAGATAATCCCAAGGGTCATAGAAATGGAGTGTAAACAATGAAGTGAATAAATTAAGATAGCGGCCAAACAAAGCAGTTTTGATTAAAGCAATGCATTTAGGAAAAGTCTTAAATCCACATAAACTAGCAGTATAGATAGGATCCTTGTGATGGGACAACCCCTTTAAAGAGAACCTTTCATGTTCTCGGTACATGCAGTTTTATATGCTGCTAGAAAGCCGACACTGTACCCTGGGGTTGGAGATATCAGTGCCGTTACCAATAGCTCTTCACTGTCAGAAGGGTGTTCCTGACAGTGTAGCTGGGCTTTGAGGAACTCCCCTCCTCACTGTACTCATCCATAGCCCTCTACTGTGAGAGGGGACATTCCTTACTGCCCTGCCATGACGCTAAGCTGTAAAGAATACCCCCCAGTACTAGTCTATGGACGCGTACCATCAAGGGGAAAGGTGATCCTCACATCCCAGCTAGACTGCCAGGAACGCCCTTCTGACAGTGGGCAGAGATCGGTAACAGCACAGATATCTTTTGCCCCGGGGCACATAACGGAAAAGCCAACAATGCACTGAATTCAGCGCACTGTCGTCTTTCTAGCGGTATATAAAACTGCATGTGCCCGAGCACATGAAAGGTTCTCTTTAAGTTTGCCAAGTTGCATCTTGCAAAGTTGCACAAGACTTCTGGAACAAGGTCCTTTGGACAGACAAGGCCAAAGTGGAGATGTTCAGCCATAATGTACAGTGTCACATTTGGCAAAAACCATACACAGCATGTCAGCGTAAACAACTCATACCAACGTTCTACAATATTGGTGCAGGGGTGATGACTTGAACTTGTTTTGTAACCACAAGACCCGGGCACAATGCATTCAGTAAGTCAGACCTAAACCCTTCTATATACCAAAGTATTCTAGAGTCCAGTGTGATGCCATCTTTCCAACGCTAAAGCTTTTTTTTCTACATATGGCTTTTCCATTTTGGTATTATTTCTGTTAAATAAATCGTGAAACGATGGAATCTGTTGTATGTTGTTGTTTAGGTTGTATTGTAAGCGCTAGATGTTTATTATGTCCTTATATGTAATATCATGGAATCCTCAGAGGGTGTACTTAGTTTTTTTTCTTGCTGTACAGAATACAGTTTCTATTACTGTTCTAGGAAAACTCAGAGAGCACAAGGACAGAAATAAAGGTCATGGAGCTGGAGTTGCTAAGTTTGGACATTCGCTGTATTAGAAGCCGGGACAAGTAACACCCGGGTTTACTGAGTGAAGTTGCATGCGCCGGACTAAAAGAAAGGTTTGCAAGATTTTTATTGGGTTAAGATGAAAAATTCCTTTTCCAGGGATATCAGTCAAGCCAGTATGAATGTTATAAGAGATCGTCCACAATGACTATTCACTTGCGTGACTCCGCCTCCATGACCTCTAAATCCAGCTTAACAGATATACTGTATGTATCATAAGCAGCCTTTTGCAGCATATCACAAAGAGATATGCCGTCCAACCTAGAGGAGTGTAGACACCTAGTGGTTGTGTTGTGAGTTGCAGCCTTTTGGGGTTTGGTTGTCATGTTTGCAATATTATATTGAATTGATTTAAAGGGAACCTGTCACCATGAAAAACATGTGTAATCTACAGGTAGCATATTATAGAGCAGGAGGAGCTGAGCAGATTGATATAACAAATGATTCTGTCATATAGCCATAATTTCAGCCATTTTTTCTACATTTAGGAGGAATGATTGAGTCCAGTGGGCGGTCCTAATGGTGAATGACAGCCGCTCCTCTATGACTGTGGATACAGAGGTATCTGTCATTCACTGTTAGGACCGCCCACTGGACTCAGTTACTCCTATAATATAGAAAGAACAGAGTAATAAATGGATAAAAAACAAGTTATACTGAATCTTTTCTCACAAAGCTGTACAACAATCTGCTCTACAGCTCCTTCTCTATAACATTATACCTGCAGATTACACTATTAGCCCTACCTTCCTAGCTAACTAACTCAGTCCCCCAACCCCCTCCCCACCCCATCTTACTTACCTGTCTTCTCGTCCTGGAGATGACTTTTGTCGGTGCCGTTGTTTTTCCTTCCGTCCATGCCTGGGAACCAGAGCTGGCGCCTCCGCAATTGAATGCCAGCAGAAGTGAGGGGAAGCAGTGGGCCTGCCACGCATGAGCAATTGAACGGCTCTATTGCGCATGCTTCTGTCTGTGCTCTGTTGCACAGGCGTCGGCTCTGGCACTCTTGTGAAGGAAGTGACGCTCAGCAGAAGAAGAGGACGTGAACATTGGTGAGTATGATGGGGATGGGAAATAATGGTGACCTCTAGTCGCTGGAAACTGCAAAACGGAACCTCACCCGGAAATTAGCAAATGTGCCCTTGCATATGGGTAGATATACATTTTTTTTTCCAAGGGAGTAAATTAGAAGTTAGGCAGGGGGAGGGGGTTTAGCTTAGGGTTAAAGTCTTAGTTTGTGCTGGACAGCCTCTTTAAAGAGTTGTCCAAGATGAACTAAACTCCCCCCCCACCTAACTTCTAATTTACTTCAATTTAAATAAAATATACAATTAGCCATATGATATCACATGAACGCTCCAGGAACAATTTCTGATAATCTGGTGACGCTCTGTTTCACGGATTCCAAAACCAAATGTCACCATCACTCCTCCCCCTCCCCTATCACCAGCAATACTTAGCAAGCCTTCCTGTGTCCGGGGAACGGCTTCTCCCCCTCTTCCTGTCTTCTAGCAGTGGGCGGAATAGGTGAGCCAGGGAGACGGGAGGGCGGGAGGGGCTAGTGATGGGCGGGATCACTAGTCAGTGAGACTGGGAGGGGCTAGGCTTAGTGATATGGAGGATTTTGTAATGGAGTAACAGAGGAGAAGGTGGGGCTGAGAGAGAGGGAGTTAGTGCTACTCAGGAAGCTGCACAGCAGGAAAGTAACACCAGGTAAACAAAGGCAGTGGATGCAGCAGCAACCAGGGACACCCAGAAATACCTCCAATAACTGCTAAAGGTATATGGGTGTACTTATTAACCCATCACTAGCACAAACTAACCTTTATAAAAAAAAAAAAAAAGATTTTCTGCTAGGAAAACCCGTTTAAGATTAGCGACATCTATATATTGCTAAAGTTACTGCCATATAACTGTACATATCTTCTTGATAATGGAAGGCATGAGTAGGCTGCCTATTGTGATCCGATGTTGCTATTACTATCTTTTTTGCATTCTACCTGGGAAAAGAAAAACTCCAAACTCCATTTCTAGCAGATGTAATATCAAATTGCATTCTGTGAGCTGTAGAGAAAACACCTTACCGTGACCCCACATCAGTTCGTGTAGCAACATACAGCCTACAACACAGAAAACCGACTGGTGAAAGAAAAAAAGATGCTCCGAAAGCTTGTAGCTGGTAAAACCGGTGCACCAAGGACAAAAATAAAACAAAATCACATGTAAGCTGCATTGTCTAAAACGAGCTCAGAATATGAGGCATTCCGAAACATTAACCCCTTCTTAATGAGGGAGAATTTCTTTCTGCTTCTATAATATGTCATTTGCCTTGAACCAGGGCGGTAAGGGTTAACACTCATCTACCTGAGCTCTGCACTGCCCTCTTCTGTAGGTCCAGAATAGTGCAGGCTGATGTCTGTCCTGGGACGCAGAACGTCTTTTGGGTCAATAGCTTTGATTCAGTAGACTGATCGATATGTCAGCTGGAGGAATGCAGCTTCTTTTCTTTGACTATTCCTCTTCATTACTTGCCCCCATGGGTAAGATCTATCACTGGCGTAAAGCTGGTGTCACAGCGGAATAAACTTGGCTGTCTTCCATCTGCTGTCCAACTCAACTGTCCTCTGCCTTTGTCCATCATGAAATGTCTCTTCTGCAGTACTGTCTCGGATCTGACAAGACAGTACATATGGAGGGATGGAATTGTACGCCTTGTACGTTCTTTATGAAAAATGGCGCAAATGCTTAAAACCTTTACTCATGTCTAGAAATCCATTATGTAGGGCAAGTTTGGCGCCGTTTACTGCAAATGCCGATGTTGGACTCTGTCCATTTCCACTGTCCTGTCATGGAGCAGAATATCGTAACGGCAGTGCCACATGATGGACACCAACGCCGCCAGATAGGCCCAATTCACTATACCGGGGATCAGTCAGGTTTCTGTCATGGTCTTCATCATTGTGACTTCCAAAATAGGTCAACGTGGTGCACTATTATACCTGATGACCAACAGGGTGCGCTATTTTGTCTTCTGCTCAGGCTGCTAATGGACTCTCTAATGCAGGTGTGATCGTAGCTTTAGAGCAGTTGTAAATGTTTCTTTTTGTGTGTTCCATGTAGCATGGTATATATACTATATATTGGCGTATATGACTGCTATTAGTAGCTTACTATGTTTAGTCTTAGCACCTCCATTCCCAGCTTTGAGTATTAAATGTTACCTGGGCAACTAGTCCGTCTTGTCTGATGCCGCATCTCCTGCCACAGATTGAAAAATTAATGCAGCCAGGAATTAGGTAGCCATATACCTTACAACCCGAGCCAACAGCTATTCCTTTGGATTCTGCCATGTACATGCATGCTAAATTTGGCTGAGCATGCATGTGGCTGAGCAGCCAGATCAATCGAATCAAACAGCGCTCTACTGTATTGTGATGTTAGTAGGGACCCAACCCGGATACATGTGAAATAAGGACTCTGCACTTGTCGGATGTTTGTTAGAATTGTATCCTGTCCCATGGTTGTGACCTTGGTTGTGTTTGACCTTCCTTAGACTCTGTGCCATCCCTGAGGTGGTGCACTATTGTGTCAACAGTGGTCTATGTATTATAATATATATATATATATATATATATATATATATATATATATATATATATATCTATATATATATACAGTGGTCTATATAATTTGTAGATGACTAAGAACCAGACAAAGGTGGCGTGGCATTCTAGTTCTGGGCTAGGAGTCTAGAACATCCCTATTATGGAGACGGACTGAATCCCTTCTTCAACCAGATATAAGGTGAAAGATGTAAATTTATATACTATATGTTAAACTTTGCACCAACAAGCTTACACTCTAGTGCAAAATGTGAGTTAAGAGAAGAGGATTGCAGGACAGAAAAAGAAGAAATAATGTGCCGGGCGCGCGCATAGGAGAAGAGCAAGAACAAGAGAAAGTGCTGAATCCTCGCAGCATAGCATTATTCTCCAGAGCACCCTGTCTGTATTGTACCGATACCAGAAATATGTGTGTCATACTCTGATGCATTAGCTGCTGTATCAGCAGACATCATTCACTGCCTAAAATCTAGGTTTGGGGTTGACATAAAATAGACACAGGTAGATATTAACGATAAAGTCAAGGAATCCCCCTCCCCCTATATAATGGTGTATAGCCAGCCAGGTAACATTGCTTACTAGGGGTAATTAACTTAATCCTACTATGTAAAGGCCATTTTTAGATTTCTTCTATTTGGAAGGGACCTAAAGCAGTGTTCATCCTGTGCTTGCTGATTCATGAATGTAATATTAGGACTATCAGATGGAGGGATCTGAGCGGTACAATGCAACAGATCACAATTATTGAATATACAATTATTAAGAGGGTCTTTTGCCCTACCCACATTATGGGGCAGTGGTTCTCAAGGTGGAGGGCGAGAGCCAAAAAAAGTGCCGCTATCTATACTAAATGTTTAGTAGGTGACAATGAGCGGGGGCCTGAAGGCACCATCTTTAGCATGTAGGTGGCCCCATTATATGTGCTATACTTGTAAGGTGTGGTGGGCAGAAAGCAGCACCATTGTACATACAGAACATGTGGGGACAGGGTCAGAAAATGATGCCATTGGGGGGCCGGTAAGTGGTATAAATATTATTAAACTTGTACCTTCTCACCCCCTATTAGTAAAAGTATTGCTCACTGCTTTGGTAATAATGTCGCCAGACTACCTCAGATTAATTTCCCCTATACCTGCCAATCTGTAACATCCAAGAAACTTCTATCAATTCTAATTGTTAAGGTGGCCATAGAGGTCAACAGTGCAGGCAGCGATTGCAACCACAAGATCTTCAGAGATTGCAGGAGGATTGGAGCAGACACGGGCAGGGGTTGGGCGTATGTGGTAACTCCAGCCTGAAAACTGTATAGCAGGGCTATAAAGTCAGGACCGGGCAGCACGGTGGCTTAGTGGTTAGCCTTGCAGCGCTGGAGTCCTGGGTTCAAATCCTGCCAAGGACAAACATCTGCATGGAGTTTGTATGTTCTCCCCATGTTTGCGTGGGTTTCCTCTGGGTACTCTGGTTTCCTCCCACACTCCAAAGACATACTGATAAGAAATGTAGAATAGGAGCCCTATATGGGACAGTGATTAACAATAAAGCGCTGCGGAATATGAGTAAATAAGCTACTGACTCCGACTCCAGCTTCAGAATAAAATGATTAACTATATTGCAAAATTAACATTATACAGTCCTATGAAAAAGTTTGGGCACCCCTATTAATCTTAATCATTTTTTGTTCTAAATATTTTGGTGTTTGCAACAGCCATTTCAGTTTGATATATCTAATAACTGATGGACACAGTAATATTTCAGGATTGAAATGAGGTTTATTGTACTAACAGAAAATGTGCAATATGCATGAAACCAAAATTTGACCGGTGCAAAAGTATGGGCACCCTTATCATTTTATTGATTTGAATTCCCCTAACTACTTTTTACTGACTTACTGAAGCACAAAATTGGTTTTGTAACCTCAGTGAGCTTTGAACTTCATAGCCAGATGTATCCAATCATAACAAAAGGTATTTAAGGTGGCCAATTGCAAGTTGATCTCCTATTTGAATCTCCTCTGAAGAGTGGCATCATGGGCTACTCAAAACAACTCTCAAATGATCTGAAAACAAAGATTGTTCAACATAGTTGTTCAGGGGAAGGATACAAAAAGTTGTCTCAGAGATTTAACCTGTCAGTTTCCACTGTGAGGAACATAGTAAGGAAATGGAAGACCACAGGGACAGTTCTTGTTAAGCCCAGAAGTGGCAGGCCAAGAAAAATATCAGAAAGGCAGAGAAGAAGAATGGTGAGAACAGTCAAGGACAATCCACAGACCACCTCCAAAGAGCTGCAGCATCATCTTGCTGCAGATGGTGTCACTGTGCATCGGTCAACTATACAGCGCACTTTGCACAAATAGAAGCTGTATGGGAGAGTGATGAGAAAGAAGCCGTTTCTGCACGTACGCCACAAATAGAGTTGCCTGAGGTATGAAAAAGCACATTTGGACAAGGCAGCTTCATTTTGGAAACAAAAATTGAGTTGTTTGGTTATAAAAAAAAAGGCGTTATGCATGGAGTCCAAAAAGAAACAGCATTCCAAGAAAAACACATGCTACCCACTGTAAAATTTGGTGGAGGTTCCATCATGCTTTGGGGCTGTGTGGCCAATGCCGGCATCGGGAATCTTGTTAAAGTTGAGAGTCGCATGGATTCCACTCAGTATCAGCAGATTCTTGAGAATAATGTTCAAGAATCAGTGACGAAGTTGAAGTTACGCCGGGGATGGATATTTCAGCAAGACAATGATCCAAAACACCGCTCCAAATCCTCAGGCATTCATGCAGAGGAACAATTACAATGTTCTGGAATGGCCATCCCAGTCCCCAGACCTGAATATCATTGAACATCTGTGGGATGATTTGAAGCGGGCTGTCCATGCTCGGCGACCATCTAACTTAACTGAACTTGAATTGTTTGTCCAAAATACCTTTATCCAGGATCCAGGAACTGATTAAAAGCTACAGGAAGCGACTAGAGGCTGTTATCTTTGCAAAAGGAGGATCTACTAAATATTAATGTCACTTTTCTGTTGAGGTGCCCATACTTTTGCACCGGTCAAATTTTGGTTTAATGCATATTGCACATTTTCTGTTAGTACAATAAACCTCATTTCAATCCTGAAATATTACTGTGTCCATCAGTTATTAGATATATCAAACTGAAATGGCTGTTGCAAACACCAAAATATTTAGAACTAAAAATGACTAAGATTAATAGGGGTGCCCAAACTTTTTCATAGGACTGTATAATTAATTAGATGTATATTTTATTACATATTTACTTTCATAGTAATACATAATCTCTATTTTAATGAATTTGAGGATCTTTACGCCTTCTCACTGACTGCCATTTGCGAAGGAGTCGGTCTGTGAAAAAAACAGAGGAGTTGGAGTTGGTAGTTTGGCCTTCCGACCCCACAGGCCTGCTTTGCTTGAGATGAGGGACGCAGAGTGTGGCAGCATATAGGGCTAGGTAATTTCATAGTGACACTGGGACATATCCCCTGTGGTACACTAATAGTGCTTTATAAACCATTCCCCTAGAACCGGGATGGTGAACCTATGGCACGGGTGCCAGAAGTGGCACTCAGAGCCCTCTCTGGGGGCACCCATCCGTGGAACAGATTATACTGTGTGGGGGCCACTGTGGAGCAGATTGTACTGTGTGGGGGCCACTGTGGAGCTGATTGTACTGTGTGGGGGTCACCGTGGAACAGATTGTACTGTGTGGGAGCCACTGTGGAGCTGATTGTACTGTGTGTGGGTCACTGTGGAGCAGATTATACTGTGTGGCGGCCACTGTGGAGCTGATTGTACTGTGTGGGGGTCACTGTGGAGCAGATTATACTGTGTGGGGGTCACAGTGGAGCAGAAAGCTCTATAAAGCCCCATTCACATGACCATATTTTGTAGGTCTGTAAATGTCTGCAATTGTGGGTCCGCACATTATTAAGGTTAAATTCCCGTGTTGGCACTTTGTGATAAATTAGTGGGTTTTGGGTTGCAGTTTGGGCACTCGGTCTCTAGAATGTCATAGTATTCTGTAGTATATACTGTACATTTCCCTTCAGTACTAATGGACTGAGCCTGACTCCTGACATGAACCCCTTGACCGTAGTGCAGATTTGGATTCACTCAAGAAGTTCTCACTTCTGACAAACCATATTAGGCTCTTGTTCACATTAGAATTTTTTCATGTTTCATCAGTAATAGTATTTTTTGCTATCCAGTAAAGTGCCTGCAGTGCAGTTTTTGCCACCAAGAATGTTGGAGCCCAGACTGACATGTGAGGGATACCGTTATCATTGGGGCCCATTATCTTGCGCGGACAAGCTGTGACATTGAACATACAGTCCTGTCTGCAGACATGATGTTATAGAGCAGGGGAAGCTGAGCAGTTTCATTGGAGGAAAGCTTATGTATAACATATCATTTATCTCTTGGCTCTTTCTAAGCTTAGGAGTCCAGTGGGTGGTCCTACCGAGTGTTATGACATTTATCTCCATATATACACCCATATAGTGAAGGCTGCCAGCTCTTACTAAGCTTAGGAGTCCAGTGGGCGGTCCTACCAAGTGATATGACCTTTATCTCCATATATACACCCATATAGTGAAGGCTGCCAGTCACAAGTAGGAATGTCCGCTAGACTGGAGTGCACAGAGATACAGTATATATGATATATTATACTGGAGCTTTCCTGACATAACTGTATATGGGTGTGCTCGGTCCTCCAGCGCTATAAGACGCCGCCTACGGATAGGGATGACATTATCAATGTGACAGGATTACTTTAAGTCCATCAGATTGTTAGATGGCGTCCCTTCATACTGATCTGTATACTGTATATAGCAATAATAATATACTAACTATGTATACAAGAAATAGGTTCTTAGGATATTTTTCTATTGTAGGCCATTACGTGCACTGTATGTTTTGGGGTATTTTTTTTTTTTTTTTTATTAACCCTTTATGTACTGCAGTAGTGCCTGTCGTCTTGTCTGATGTGCACGCTCTCTCCCTAATATCTATATTCCCCCCCCTTGCACATACGTTCTCTTGGCCTTTGTCCCTGCAATGCCTGAGAGAGTAGATTGGGCAGGACTCCCAGGCTGGCTCTCCATGACGCCTTTCTACTCAGTCGGAGCCGGGCCTGCTGAAGCCTTACTCTGTTCTCAAGGAGTTCCTGAGTGCAGTATTTGGTTGCCATGGAAACTGTCAGCATGTCCCAGATGTGGCGAACTTTGAAGTCCGAACATGATGGAATCTGCCCAAAAATAACCAAAATAAGACGCGTCCGGTGTGGAAGTAGATATGAAGATGTGGGGAGGGGACTTATGGCGTATCTGTCACATTCTGTGCTTTGTGTACATTTTATGAATGAAGGATGTCTTCATTGCCGTGCTCAGGTTCTACGTTTTACTGATGGATATTGAAATAAATGGATGGATAGATAGTGAGGAAGTAGGTGCATAGAGGTAGGGAGATATCAGTGTATATACATGGGGAGATACACACTCACCGGCCACTTTATTAGGTACACCTGTCCAACTGCTCGTTAACACTTAATTTCTAATCAGCCAATCACATGGCGGCAACTCAGTGCATTTAGGCATGTAGACATGGTCAAGACAATCTCCTGCAGTTCAAACCGAGCATCAGTATGGGGAAGAAAGGTGATTTGAGTGCCTTTGAACGTGGCATGGTTGTTGGTGCCAGAAGGGCTGGTCTGAGTATTTCAGAAACTGCTGATCTACTGGGATTTTCACGCACAACCATCTCTAGGGTTTACAGAGAATGGTCCGAAAAAGAAAAAACATCCAGTGAGCGGCAGTTCTGTGGGCGGAAATGCGTTGTTGATGCCAGAGGTCAGAGGAGAATGGCCAGACTGGTTCGAGCTGATAGAAAGGCAACAGTGACTCAAATAGCCACCCGTTACAACCAAGGTAGCCAGAAGAGCATCTCTGAACGCACAGTACATCGAACATTGAGGCAGATGGGCTACAGCAGCAGAAGACCACACCGGGTGCCACTCCTTTCAGCTAAGAACAGGAAACTGAGGCTACAATTTGCACAAGCTCATCGAAATTAGACAATTGAAGGTTGGAAAAACGTTGCCTGGTCTGATGAGTCTCGATTTCTGCTGCGACATTCGGATGGTAGGGTCAGAATTTGGCGTCAACAACATGAAAGCATGGATCCATCCTGCCTTGTATCAACGGTTCAGGCTGGTGGTGGTGGTGTCATGGTGTGGGGAATATTTTCTTGGCACTCTTTGGGCCCCTTGGTACCAATTGAGCATCGTTGCAACGCCAAAGCCTACCTGAGTATTGTTGCTGACCATGTCCATCCCTTTATGACCACAATGTACCCAACATCTGATGGCTACTTTCAGCAGGATAATGCGCCATGTCATAAAGCTGGAATCATCTCAGACTGGTTTCTTGAACATGACAATGAGTTCACTGTACTCCAATGGCCTCCACAGTCACCAGATCTCAATCCAATAGAGCATCTTTGGGATGTGGTGGAACGGGAGATTCGCATCATGGATGTGCAGCCGACAAATCTGCGGCAACTGTGTGATGCCATCATGTCAATATGGACCAAAATCTCTGAGGAATGCTTCCAGCACCTTGTTGTATCTATGCCACGAAGAATTGAGGCAGTTCTGAAGGCAAAAGGGGGTCCAACCCGTTACTAGCATGGTGTACCTAATAAAGTGGCCGGTGAGTGTAGATGGAAAGATGCAGATAGGGAGATGTAAGTTACTTAGATGTAGATCAGATAGTTGTAGGTGGATTCGATAGATTTAGATTAGGTAGGTTAACATATGTAGATAAATACTGTATATACTCGAGTATAAGCCGAATTGTTCAGCCCAGTGCTTGTGCTGAAAAAGCCCCCCTCGGCTTATACTCGAGTCAGCAAGATAAAAAAAATAAAAAATTCTCAAGGGGGGGGGGGGGTGTCTATGACCAGCCACAA
The DNA here is from genome assembly GCF_031893055.1 of Leptodactylus fuscus. Lineage (NCBI taxonomy): Eukaryota > Metazoa > Chordata > Amphibia > Anura > Leptodactylidae > Leptodactylus > Leptodactylus fuscus. The sequence continues at coordinate 38,258,453 of NC_134266.1, read as the reverse complement.
TATTAATGTATAGAATCTCCCATAAAATAGTGCAAAAAAATAAATAAATAAATAAAAGTTGTAAATCCCTCCTTTCCCTAGAATACATATAAAAGTAGAAAATGACTGTGAAACACAAACATATTAGGTATCCCTGTGTCTGACAGTGCCCGGTCTACTGAATATAGGGGATCTGCAGTGCTCCTGTTCCTTCAGGAAGGGGTTAATAGGAACACTGCAGATACCCTATATTCAGCCAGGCTGAATTCCAAGTGGGGGAAGAAAAAACAGTCCTCAGGGAAGGGGCCGACAGACAACCAAAACACCCCCTCCCCTTCCCCAGCACCCAGCAACTACTGCACCCAAAAACTCCGACCATTTTAATTTTTGAAATTTTCCAGTAGCTTTTGCATTCCCCCCCTCGGCTTATACTCGAGTCAATAAGTTTTCCCAGTTTTTTTTGTGGTAAAATTAGGGGCCTCGGCTTTTATTCGGGTCGGCTTATACTCAAGTATATACGGTAGGTGGATATATACAAAATAGGGATGGATAGATAGATAGATTAGATAGAGGCAATATAGGGATAGATACAGTATAGAGTGAACACTGTTGCTACATCATTTGCTTGATAAAGGTCCCATTAAGCTGGACTGAACCATTGGTTCACATCTGCGCCCGGTCTCTGCTTTCAGTTTTCCGTCTTCTGCCGACAGGAGATGAAAACCCGGCAGACAGTGTCCGCCCGTGAGCGTTTTGTGGTCTCCGAGGAAAACCAGTTATTTTAAACCGGACACAAAGTCCTGCATGTCCGGTTTTTTTTTAAAAAAAACTTTGCGCGGAGACCAGAAGACACTCACGGGTGGACACTTTGCAAACTCATTCAAATGAATGGATTTAAAAACCAACTGCTGGTTCCCGTCTCCTGTCCAGTTTCTCGGGCAGAAGAGGGAAACCTGAAAGCGTAAACCGGGGCGCAGATGTGAACCCGCCCTAACTGTTTTTATGTATGTTTTTTCCATAGGGACACTGTATAAGAAGACTTGCACTGTGCTTTTTAATAATAACAATATATAGCAGATACCAATACCAAGAAGAAAGTCCAGCTTGCCTTTGATCCAGTAAAAGCGGAGCATTTATTCGGGGCAATTAAATCTTTGTGCAGACAGGAACACTGATATGTTTCAGATAAACACTGTACTTAGCCATAGTACTACTACTAGCCATACTATGTGTCAGTCTTCATGCGTGTATGTAGCGCCCCACAGAGTGGGTCACTACAAATGTCATCTTATGTGATCTATACTGTGTACTGTGAAGGTATAGTGAGATCCAGTCAACCTGTTAGCATACACAAAGTTCCACAGCCATTATCTCTTTAAGAAAAGGGGTGGAGCTACAGACTGGAAGAGGGTCTCTCTCTTTTTCAGTTCCAGTTCAGAGGGTGCAGGAGTGTGTAGGAGAGAGGAGCAGGTGTGTTGAGGTGCAGGGTATGCTGCAGCCTCATGGTGTGATAGCACAGGAGGCCGGAGACCTGCAGAGGTGAGATGAGACCTCACAGGCACGGGGCTGCAGTTATAGGACCATCAATTCCTAACTAGTGTGAGAAACACGAAGAACATTGAGAGACTCACTGGACCGAGGCCTAGTGAATGCAGGATTCCTGGAGGCTCAGTAACATATAGAGTTGGGGTGAGTGTATCCAGCATCCTAAAGAACTCGCGTTACCTGCTGTCCAGAAGGGGGATCTACCCGGTTGTAATTAACCTTTGAGCTCCTGGAACCCAGGACCAGAGGAAATCTATTAGAGAGTTTGAGCAGCAATGGAAGGCTGAATCATACTAGTGGTAATAGGGAGGACTGGCATCTCACTATACTGGAGCAAGGTGAATCCTCCTGTAACATCTGTTATCTCCTGCTGACTACAGAAGTAAACTGTAAGTGTTTGGTTAACCCCTGTCTGGACTGTATTCTTTCATCGATCCTCTGTTACTCCTCCTGTAAATTACCCAGTCCTCACCTATATCATCTGGCCCTGGGACCTGCCCTGGTTGGGGAGGGTATAACATCTGGCACTGCATCACCACCTATTCCCAGAGGCCCTGCCTACAGTGCCCGGCTTCACCTCAAGCCGAAACCCCAACTGGCGTCACGACAAACTTTTATTTTTCTTTATTTTTCTTTAATCCATTTTTGCTTAAAACTCCCCTTTTTCAAGGCGCTGCCGCCCCCGGTGTCGGGCCTGCTCGCACCGTGAATCTACATAGGCCGAGCCGGGGCGACTCATGTACATGGTTTTAATTGCCTCAAATAAACGCTATGCTTTTGATAAAAGATGTGCTGGACTTTCCTCCTGGTATTTCTGTTGTCTGTGCTGCTGTCACTTCCTTGTACCCGTATAATGCTGTTTGGTCATTAGTTTGTACATGCAGAGAGCTGGACGACCGTGGAGACACTCTATGTCCTGCGAGATATTATCTGTATAGCGAGATATTAGATTCTGTAGTTATTACAGTGGTACTTGGAAGTTTGTGACCACTTCAGAATTGTCTATACTTTTGTAAGGAGTAATGTGTCTCATTAGGCCGAGTTCACACGGGAACACATAGAAGTTTTTTGCACTGGATTCTAAGGTGGAGGCTGCCTCAGAATCCGGTCCAAAAAACAGCCACGACTGGATACCTGTGCAGTGCATACAGTATACCGGCATCCAGTTGCAGCGTTCCCCTCCGGATTAGGCCCAAATGAATGGGCCTAGTCGAGAGGGAGTGTCGCGAGGTGGACGTCCGCAGCTGAATCAGCCTCAGAATCCGCCTGAAGAAAGGGCCTGTCGCTTCCTTTTTAGAAACTGACCAGCTCCCATTGAAGTGAATGGGAGGCGGTTTTTTGAGCAGGATTTTGACGCGGATTCCACTCCTGTGGAAGTTAATAATGGTCTTCCATTTCCTTCATTTGTACACAGTCTGTATGAAATGTCGAAAGAATTTCACCTTCAAATTATTTGCCAATCCTAGAGGTTAACTTAATTTTTTTATTAGTTTTTTTTTTTTTTTTTTTTTACAAGTAAATTAACAAGCCCAATGTTTTTCACTTATTTGTTAGATTCTTTTTATCTACTTCTGGGACTTTGAAAATCTGATGTACTTTAATGTCAAATTTCTGCAGAATTATAGAAAATTCTATACAGTCAACAAATATTTCAGCCCAGTTTTTGTGCTGAAAAAGCCCCCCTCGGCTTATACTCGAGTCAGCAAAATTTTTTATTTATTTATTTTTTAGGGGGGGGGGGATCTATGACCAGCCACAATATTAATGTATAGAGTCTCACATAAAATAGTGCAAAAAAAAAAAAAAAAAAAGATTTAAAAAAATAAATAAATAATAGTTCTAAATCCCTCCTTTGCCTAGAATACATACAAAAGTAGAAAATTCTGCGAAACACAAACACATTAGGTATCCCTGTGTCTACTGAATATAGGGGATCTGCAGTGCTCCTGATCCGTAGGGAAGGGGTTAATAGGAGCACTGCAGATACCCTATATTCAGCCAGACTGAATTCCAAGTGGGGGAAGAAAAAACAGTCCTCAAGCTCAGGGAAGGGGCAGACAGACAACCAAAATACCCCCTCCCCTTCCCCAGCACCCAGCAACTACTGCACCCAAAAACTCCGACCATTTTAATTTTTAAAATTTTCCAGTAGCTGCTGCATTTCCCCCCTAGGCTTATACTCGAGTCAATAAGTTTTCCCAGATTTTTGTGGTAAAATTAGGGGGGGTTGGCTTATATTCGGGTCGGCTTATACTTGAGTGTATACGATAGATAGATAGATAGATAGATAGATAGATAGATAGATAGATAGATATTGGTGTGTGTATATATAATATCATCTCATTATTAAAGTTTCTTATTTATTAGGGTTTTCCCATTATTAACATTTGTTTCCTATCCTATGGCATCCTGGAATGCTCCATGTGAATGGCGTAGTGATGTGCATGTGTGACTCCCTGGATGGCGATCTCTGGAGTACTCGTAGGCCCAATTCTTCTGCTCACTGGAGGTTTCAGTGTTTGGACTCTCAGTGTATAGCTACTTATCACTTATTCCAATATCTGATAACTACTTTAAGGCTGAGGCCCCATTTTGCAGAAACGCAGCTTTTTTTGTTGCAGATTTTGCTGCATTTCTTTGAGCCAAAGCCAGGAGAGGATGGAGCGGAAGGGAGAAATATAAGAACTTCCTAGATATTTCTCATTCCTGCAAAAATCTGCAATAAAAAAAGTGTTTCTGCAATGTGGCCTCAGCCTAAAGCTATGGCCACTTGTGGCAGTCCACTATGGGATATCCACAGCAGAGTATCCCCGTAGCAGACCGACCCATGGTAAAACCAGTTGGTTTTCATCATGGTAAGTTCTGCAGCTAGAGCAATTCTGAGATGTTTTCAAGCCAACATCATTTTGCCCCAGCCCCAAGGGTATGTTCAGCCAGAGTTTTGTGCAGGCGGATTTTGAAGCGGAATCCGCCTCAAAATCCACCTGCAAAAATGTTTCCAATTCATTTCAATGGGAAGCAGTTGCTTTTTTTTCAACTAGCGGGAAAAAGAAGCAACGTGCCCTATCTTCTCGTGGTTTCCTTGGCTGAGTCAGCCGCGGTGTCTGCGGCTCGAGACTCACTCCTGATTAGGCCCATTAATTTGGGCCTAATCAGGAGCAGAATGGCACGACGGGGTGCCGGTGCACTTCATTGGTATCCTGTTGCGGCTAGCCGCGTGGAAACCTTTTCCGCCGTGTGAACTTATAATCTTTTTTTGTGCCAAAGTTCCTGCCATTTATCTAATTTACTGTTGACTACTTTGTTACAATAGACGTATGTCCCTTGCAGCAAAGCAGAAAGTGAGTGGAGGGGTTTTCTCTCTTCACACAGTGAATACAGATAGGAGGGGCTGATTTTCCTCGCGGTCTCACACTTGTCTGCAAACTACAAGGAATGAAGATTCTGCAGCATCTCACAGCTTATAATGTATTAAAAAAATCTTCTATGTACTTCTGGCTACTTGTGTGCTTACAGATGGGATATTATGTGCTTCAGCCAAAATGGGGACATCAGCAGCAGAAGCACTGATAGGACACCATGTATGAAGGCTTATACAGTAATAGAACAGACTGCCCAGCAAGAGCCCATGCACATTTTTCAACTTTTTATGAAAACTCAGGTACCATTCAAATGATCTAAAATGATTTTCCAGGGGGATGTTTTTTGTTATTTCGAAAAAATTACCAGGATTATTATTACAGTATAAAATAAGCAGTGCCTACGTCATTGATCATCTTTTATTCCAATGATGCCCAATTTCCACTCATCTTGACTTCCTGGTCCCAAACTTAAAGGGATTCTATCATTAAAAATCACATTTTAAACTAAAAGCAAATAGGAATAGTCTTTATAAAGGCTATCCATCACTTACCTTTATCTTGAAGGTCTGCGTCACCATTTTTGAATTTTTCTTGTCTCTTGATTGTTCTCAGAAAGCGCAGGGGGCATTCCCCTATGCTCTGAGCACAGTGTTGTCATCCATTCCAGCGCAGTCTTTCTTCTGCTCGTGTAAGAGACCACCACAAAATGGCCAACGGATATGTGCAGTCGGCTGTTCCATCTGCCGATCATTTTGCTGTGGTCTCCAGCCAGAAGAAGAGGAGAAAGAGGCCGACGAAGCAGAAGAAAGGCGGCGCTGGAATGGATAACAACGCTGTGCTCGGAGCACAAAGAGAATGTCCCCTGTGCTCTGAGCACAATGAAGAAAAATTCAAAAACGGTGACGCGGACCTTCAAGATAAAGGTAGGAGGTGGATAGCCTTTATAAAGGCTGTTCCTACGTGCTTTTAGTTTAAAACATGTTTTTTAATGGTAAAATCCCTTTAACCCTTCAGAAAATGGTAACAAAATAGATCAGTAATAAAATACATAATCAAATAGATTGAAAGAACTGGTGAGGGTGACCCCTTTAACAGCTAGTAAGGGGAACATGAGCCATCACAGCGAGACCAGGTGACTGCAGTGCACTCAGACCCGCATAGCGCCATCCTGTGCCGTTATGATAGTCGCACTATTGATTCGGTATTCTGATCATAAGAATCTGTCTTCCAGCCGGGGTAATTGGCAGAGGAGTGCATCGTGAATTACAGATCCTTCCAAAAATAATCATTTTGCTTAGGGCTTATGTCACATCTGCATTTGAGACAGGAGTGCTTTTAGTATTAGCAGTTTTTTCCGGTTAAAGGCATCAGATCCGCTATTAATTGTAAGGTTAATAAGGGTGTTTTGCTGACAATCACAAATACTTTATGTCATGTGTAACATAGGTGATTAGTAAGTAAAATCTCCATTAGCTCTAATGGGCGCAGTTGCCCAATACCAATTATAATACCTTGGCGTGATAATAGCCTGATGCGTCGTACTGCAATATTGTAACTTTGTAGTTCATTCAATATTTCTTGTGATTTAAAACGACAATCTAGAAGGAAAAGAAAGTTACTAACTAATGGCAGCGCCAGATCTGTGATGTGGTAGACCCCATCGACTACAGGTCTGTTGGGATTGGCTAGAATCTGTGACAGAGACTTCAAAAGAAGTTGCTAATGCAGATGTGAACATAGCCCAAGCTGCAATTAATGTGTTGAGACTTCAGTTGATTAACCCATTCCTGCCGCAACAATTTATTTTTTTTGCTCTTCACCTTAACAAAAACAATAACGTCCTTATTTTTGGGCTTATTTTTTTGTAGGACAGATTAGACTGTCTTATTCTGTAGAATCGAGAAAAGGAAAAGGGGGGGGGGGCATTAAGTGTAGTATTTAAGGAGTTACGACTCAGATCAAATATATGTGGATATTGAAAATGACCAGGTGGCCTCTCACCTTAAGAGGTTGTGAACAGTCACAACCCTTTGATAGATGTGATTAAGGTGGGAGTGGCAGCAGTTCAATCCATCACTGAATGACCGGAGAAGCAATGGACAAAGGAAAGTCGGGACCAGAGGTCCGTGGTAGGAGAACCGCGCTCCCTGGTATACAGAAGAGGATAGCAAGGCAAAGATACAAAATTCCAAACATTTATTGAAATACATGAGAGCGTAGCACGATGCGTTTCGGGCCTTACACCGGCCTTTTCTCAAGTGCAAATAATAGCAGGTCCCCATCTGGCCCGACGGGGGAGAAGGGAGGGTGGGGGCGCATGGCGGATCATAAACAACAGCAATTGGTTAAATATAAGCGGCTCAGTGCCAACAATAGTGCTAGTACTAAATAAAAATTCTATGAAAATGAACAAATGAAAGTCAGACTTTGCTTTTCGCTTCACCAGAATTTTAAAAAATATAAACCTCATGAAACAGACCTGGACAGAAGTGACGGTTCCCGTAACTTAATATTTTGTTGCACAACCTTTTGAGGCAATCGCTGCAATCAGACGATTCCTGTAACTGTCAATGAGACTTCTGCACCTCTCAGCAGGTATTTTGGCCCCCTCCTCATGAGCAAACTGCTCCAGTTGTCTTGGGTTTGGAGGGGGCCTTTTCCAGACGGCATTCTTCAGCTGCTTCCATGACTCTCAATAGGATTTAGGTCAGGGCTCATAGAAGACCACTTCAGAATAGTCCAATGTTTTCCTCTTAGCCATTCTTGGGTGTTTTTAGCCGTGTGTTTTGGGTCAATATCCTGTTGCAAGACCCATGTCCTGCGACTGAGAACAAGCTTTCTGACACTGGGCAGCACATTTCTCTCTAGAATCCCTTGGTAGTCTTGAGATTTCCTTGTACCCTGAACAGACTCAAGACACCCTGTGCCAGATGCAGCAAAGCAGCCCCAGAACATAACAGAGCCTCCTCCATGTTTCACAGTAGGGACAGTGTTCTTTTCAAGATATGCTTCATTTTCCCATCTGTGAACATAGAGCTGATGTGCCTAGCCAAAAAGTTCGATTTTTGTTTCCTCTGTCCATAGGACATTCTCCCAGAAGCTTTGTGGCTTGTTAACATGTATGAGGGGTAGAAACAATTTTATCCACGTGTGTATACATGTTTTCTTTTTGATTTCTACCAATTGTAGCTGATTCTATAAGTGAATATATACCCTTTTTGTTGACAAGGAGGGGCTCTAATTTTTCCCATTTTCTCTTTCTTTGGTTTACTCCATCACACATCTTTATAGGGATTTCCAGAACATAAAGAGAGTCATCCATTGCTTCTCTCTGGCGAGACTTTATGGGATACTTAATGTCTTTGGAGGGAGTGCAGGATACATTTCCACCACCTTCGTAAGATCTGAAGCCTTTTCTTCGCGAAGAATGATCTAATATGCTACTATACACAGCTCAGAGATTATGTGACAGATTATAGCTGTTGGGAAGTAAAGGCTGGCCCTGCTGCTTATTAGATACATGATACTAATATATTGTTAGGCGTTCCCTTATTTTGTCCACCCTGGAATGCCTTCTCATTTGGTTGGCTTCACGTAGGTAATTTATTGTATGTGCAGAGCATTCCCGAGCTGTATGCAAACACAAGTGAGGAAATTGGTCCAAAATCGGGCTACTGATAATACTCATTGATCATTGTTTTGGCTGTGTGAATGGGCTCTAAGTAATTATGAGCATATCACGGAGATTAATGTGCTTTCAACCTTTTCTTTGAAACAAAGTTGAAGAATGATTTTTAGTTTTCCTATTATAGAAAAGTATTACCATTTTATAATTTATCATCAAGGATTTTTCCTCCATTATTAAGGAGAAATTTACGGTTTCTAAGTACTGTTGATTAACAACACTTAAAATGGCAGGTGCGCGCGAGAGCGCTGTCTGCGAGCTGTCAAAGGCGCTTGCTAGTGGAGGACATTAAAATGCATATAATTGAGTGCTATGTATTAAAGGCTTAGGCACTTACAAATATTCAGAGGCGCAACATAGAGGTAATCATAGATATTTGCTACTTGCCTTTTTATAGAGTGACTGTCGCCGTAAACTGACTTTTGCCATGTCATGTTTTCTTTCTACAACTATTAAAAACCTTGATATACACCATTTTAGGGTAAGTTCACACAGAGATTTTTGGTCAGGATTTTGAGGCCGTATCCAGCTCAAAATCCTGACCAAAAAGACGGCACCCAATGAAATCAATGAAAGATGCTCAGGAGTTTTTTTTTTGCGGGAGCCGGCTTTCATTTTTAGACTTCACGCTGTGTAGTGATTAAAAAATCCCCCGGCTACTTAAGTCCCCCCTGCTGTTCACTTACCTGCACAGAATTGCTGCCCCTGCCGCTCCATGCTGCTCTTGCTCCTCTTCTTTCTACTTCGCATGTCTGCAGAGAACCGTATGTGCCCCCGCCTCCCAGACTAGTGTTACTGATGCTGGGAGTAGGCGGGGTTTGTTGTGCTTAGGAGAGTGTGGGTGGATGCAGGGCGGGGAGACGTGAGTGCATCACTCTCGTCTCCCCTCCCAGTACCCGCCCACACACTCCTAAGCCATAAGCCCCGACTTCTTCCTAGGTATGTAACGCTAACCTGGGAGCTAGGGGCACACGCGGACCGAGAAGAACGGGGAGCAGGAGCGGATCTGTGCAGTTACGTGGACTATTCTGTTTCTAGTGGACTATACTATTCTGTTTCCTCTCTGCTGTACCGTATACTGGACTTTGCTACATCTGTATTACTGTACATTGACTTGTCTATCTACTCTTCTGCTTCGTCCCTGAAGCAGAAGAATAGATAGACAAGTTAATGTACAGTAATGCAGATGTAGCAAAGTCCAGTATACGGCACATCAGAGAGGAAACAGAATAGTAGATACTATCTACTCTTCTGTTTCCTCCCTGCTATGCTGTAGGAATGAATGGACACAGCCGACGCGCAGGGGGTTAAGCGGCCGGACGCCGGCACAGGCTGTGTGCCGCTTGCATCCATTCATTCCTATGGGAGTGTGCTATTCGAAACGGCAGTTTTGAATAGTACTCGCTCATCTCTAGTAGCTAACATTGTTAGCTTTTTCCACAATGCTTGGCCAGTAGCAAAGCATTATGGGAAATAACCTCCGACCTCGATCCCGACTAAAAAGATCGGGATCGGAATTCTGATCGTGATTGTGAAATTTACTTGATCGCCGATTGGAATCCGATCTTTTCCAATCTCGATCGCTCAACCCTATTCATGGCATCTATATGTATGAATGTTCCAGAAGAGAGGTACAATATACATGTGAATTATTGGATCTGTTGATATGACTTCAAAAAGATTTCTACACATCATTGCATTTACAGCAGATTTACATGACCTTGAAGTAGCAATGCTGAGAAAACTATCCTGTATCTATCAGATAGAGAATACATATCTCATCGGAGGGGGGTCCCCCTCGGGCGAATGTTCAACCTGATTGCAGCCAGGCTGAACGTAGGTGTGATGCTTGGTAGGCGGACAACCCTATGCTCCCATATTCACTTCAATGTAAATGCCAGAGATAGCCGAGTGCTTTACTTCAGCTATCTCTGGTACTGCTATTGAAGTGAATGGGAGCACTGTCTACCCAGTGACCGTACCTGCTCTGCTGAGGGCACCATGGAGGAAAACACCCTCATGTTTATTGGTAGGGGTCTCAGCTGTCAGACCCCCACTTTTTGTGGCATAACCCTTTTAACTTTTGAGCAGTCACTCTGAGAAGTTGACATTGACCTTCAAAAAGTGGTGACATTCCCTGGTGTCCAGATAAGAAGTTATTATCCATTAACTAGATAACTGTGAGATTGGTTCTGTTTATACATTTGGACTGAATTCACTTTGTCAGTTGTCCTGTGCTCTGTGTTCCTCTTGGTCAAAAGACTGGTTGAAGCCTTGTGGCTAGAATAAAGGGGAATCGGTGGACTTAGTTTCTGTAGATCGGTGGGGTCCCAGCAAATATGTCATAAGTTGTTAGAATGAATTTCACTTTAAGTAACGAAGACTCGAATCAAAGAAGTTGCTGTGTGAATCTTCTCTTATATTTGGACTGTTTTCAAAGTTTCTGTTTTTTTGTTTTTATCAAGTATGCTTATAAGTAAATATGTTCTACTTCTTCCATAAATGGTCAGGATAAGGCCTGGTTCACATTTGCATTCGGTTTCCATTCAGGGAGTCTGCATAGGGACCCCTGAATGGAATACCGAACGCATTGACAAGCGGTGAGCTTATGAAAGCACGTGGACCCCATAGACTATAATGGGGTCCGTGTTTTTTCCCGCTGCAACCCAACATGTGCATGTGTTTTCAATGGGAAGGGAGGGAGTAGGCCTCTGCAGACAACTCTGGCAACAGTTTTTCTTAGGATCAGGCAAGTTAATATTGTACATGCCTTTGACCCTTCTGTCCCCTAGCATAATGTAGCAAGGCGAGGTTGGACATATATATGATAGTCATCAAGTTTGAATGACTTTGCTCCAGGTGGACTGGGCATTTTGGCTTTCAACATGCCAGATCCTTTATTCTCACAAGAGATAAACCACCAGTGAGGTCATTGATAAAGAACCAAAAAGTCTTATTCTAAGCACCACTGATCTGTGATAAGAAGTATAGGTCTGGTCTGTGCATGTAGACTTTAAGGGAGTGTTCATAAATAGGAATTTGACGCTGATCTGGGAACAGATTCCGCTCCCAAATAATAAGAGGCAGAGATTGCAGCAGGAAGCTGAAAAAAATAAGCGTCCTACTCGATCTTGCCTTGGAGTCCGTGGCTTGCGACTCCCCAGTGATTGGGTCCACCGCAAGTAGCTGTCGCGGAAAACAAGGAAGGCAAAAAACAAACAACACCGAGCCGATCCTCAAATGTGGTTCAAGTGGAGAGACAAGTGCTTGCTCACCTGGGTGGGTTGTGAGGAGGTCACAACAACCCAAATAGCCTTGAGAGCAAGCAAGTCCAGGGTATGTAGAATAAGGTTGAGGGCAGCAGCTGCAGGACTGTTACACGAACGGGAACGTACAACGAAAAATTGTTTGGAGCCATCCAGGCTAGTGACTGTGCACTTGAGGAAGGACTACCATATGTCCGAAACGCGTTGTGCTGTTTCATTTGTTATTAAATAAGTTTCTGTCATCTTCTGGGTGAGCGCCGTTCTTCAGGCCAATCATTGTATCAGGCCGGCCCCAATTTTTTGCGGAAAACAAGGAGGAATTCCTCTTTATTTTCCACTGTGTGAACAGCTCCTTAGGATCTTTCTGTATGTACAGCAATACAATGGCCATAGGGCATGGGAGCTTATACTGTATGTAAGTTGGTAAAATCTACTGCAACAATCTTAATAAGTGATAGTGTGCTGCAATCCCCATATCTATCAATACACTGCCTAAGAGATGGCAGGGACCTGACAGATTCACTTTAATTTCATTGTATTTTCAAGCGGACAGATGATCTAGTAAATGGGATATTGTAATATTTTAATACACTGGCTCTTGTGTATGGAAGCTTGACTTTGCAATTATGAAAATTCACAAAAGCTCAAAGTTTTAATGGGGAAATAGTAGGCTGGGGGAGTGGGCAGAAAATCTGTGAAATATCTCTATTATTTGTTCAGTTTTGTGACAGCTATTATGTCACGCCAAACTATATGTGGTAAAAGGGAAACTTTCTTTTTTTTTTCTTTTTGCAATACAAAACTGACTTCTGACAGTTCTGTGATCATGGATCGCACATTCTGTTAAATTCTGGAACATTTTTTACTGAAAAGACTTAGATAACATCAGTCATACTTTCCCTGTCTATTATCAACACAATGCTCCGCTTTCCATTCTGGGAGAGGAATTCCAGCACTTCTACTTAGTGCCACCAATGACAATGGCGACTTGATGGCTGCCAATATATTTTCCCCTGGCAGCGGCATTATTAAGAGAATTGAAAAAACCAGCTGCATTTTGGTGCTGTAAATACTGCATGGATTCCCAGACGTCTGTATAACTACCTATAATGAGGCTATTAGATAGATAAGTACCGGGCAGAAAAACTCCAATAAAGGATTGTACACAATCAATGTGAGCGAAGACTTTCTACTAAAATCTGGCAATTATTTCATTTTCCTTTTTATGCTGTTATTTCGGGTTCTAATAGGCCGTAGCTATTAAGTTATAGTTTTGCCCTTTACGTTGTGTAATGCAAATGATCCTCTGCGAGCGGTTTATCACGACGCCATATTAACCAGTGCTAGTCCTGTAACGTATGATATTCGCCCAGTATTGCCATGTTATGAATCAGTCCGACCTCCTCACCTAGTAGACCTATGAAATGCCCTTGTCTGACGATTTTTGGCTATTATTTTTTGTCTGTGTCGTCGTATGTTGCCCACTTTACTAACACTTAGAATAGTTCCTGGGTCATTCTGCATAAATTAATAATAGAGGTAATTATAAGAAACATTGTATTATATAGAAATGTCTCTTTTTGCTCTTATCATGCTGTTGATCTATTCCCCCTCCCCCTGCTAAACTGACTTTCACTCTGCAAAACTTTGCTATATCCCTCTGCATTAAACATGGCTCTATGGAGAGGGGAAGGGGGATGAGTAAGCCTAGGGAGACCGCAGAATGGGCTTGTTCTGATTCAGAAACTAGAAATGAGTATCCCTAAACAATAACCTTTATTATATACACTAATAAACCTGATTATGCTTTCCATATTATGGAAATCGTAATCGTTCATAGGAAGAAAGAATATTTGTGCGCAAAAAATGACCAAACAACCTGTTGATCAACAACGTAGACATGCAGCCTAATTTGTATGGCAATTGTGCCCAGCAAAAGGTATACATGGGAAGATCTTGAGTTCCCAGGCTCACCAGGACTATTCAATATTGGCCTGACAAAGACACCGGTTCGGTGTTGAAACGCGTTGCCTTGCACGTCCTTGGAACAAATAAATTCATTGTATGCGATTCACCTTCTCATGTTTTTGCTAATTTTTGGACATTTGGTTATTTCATACCATTGGCACTCTCCAGTTCCCATTTTTTTTTCCATTATCTCTCCATTATGCATTACCACCCACTCCATGGGATGGTATTCGGGTAAGGGCTGCAACTGGATTAGGTGGCTCTCTTTCGAGCCTGCTATTCATTCAACGAGGCGCCGGGTCACCCTTTTTCTGCAATCCGTAGCCAAAGTTAGAGTGACAAACAGAAGGTCAATGGCCAGGTATAGTTTAGACTCTCCAGGCAGATAGATTCCTTTTTTAAACCAGCTGCCATGATGTTAATCAGTATTGGCTAGTGACTTCAGCAACTCAAAGCCGACTACATTGGTGACGATGCAAGCTGTGGCTGAATTAGTGGAGAAGGCTGGAGCCATGGCTCTTGCTGATACACTCTGCACTGGAGTAAAAGATAAAGCACCTAAGTCAAAAAATTGGGGAAAAAGAGAGAAATAACATTTACAACATGCTGTGTGGGTCCACCCTAAGATTTATTCATGTAAGCCATGTGTTTCTACATCTAACCCCTGAATTTCCATCTTACAGTTCCCATTGATGCCACTCATGGAATGCGGATGTTGTATGTGTTTGTCGACATAAAGATCGATGTATCGCACTTCGTGGACACTATTCGTTTCAACTTTGCACATGGAATGTCTTTGGCCTTCGTCAGCACTATCCAGTTTGTGTCGGCACTTCAGGTAAACTCAGTTGATGTTTTCTTCTTCTTTATTGGTGAAAGGTAAAGGTCAAAGAATGACCCCAAAAGGTTACTCCCTTCTCATCCAACTGAGCCCAGTCTCCAACTATCTGAATTGCTCAGGCGTCAGAGTCTACGCTGTACCCGTATCTCTCAGATAGGTCAATAGGAGTTACTGTATTTGTGGGTCTGTGCTTAGCTATTATGGGAGTGATGTACTAGCTATTATGTTTGAGGCAGTGCTGGCTATTATAAGGAGATGCACCTAACTGTTATGGGGGGGGCTTTGCATAGCTATCATGAGGGGGCTTGAGCACTGCATAAAGGATATGCATTTTGGATGTACCTCAAATAAATTGTGGAGGTCTTAAACATGGACTGATCCCATATACAAAGTATGGGCTCAGTCCATTCCAAGGACCTTCACTACAGTGTGTGCTTAAAAAAGTCTACCTTAGCTGAATAGTCAGGCCATGGAACAGAGCCCTAGCAATACAATAGAAATGCTATTATCTGTCTTTGTAATATCTCCCTCCACTGATAAGAACATGATTGAGGAAACACCTGCCCTGCACAACAGTGGTAAAAGCTGATCTACCACCGATACAGGCAGATGTATGTATTGTGAATCCTTACCACTTTGCCAAAATGGTGTGTGTGTGCGCAACGCGTGGGTCACTGGCCCATCGGATTTATCAACCATTTATGCCTGTTTTCTGTAATTTTCCCTGATAAGAGGAAGTGATGAAAAGTCTCCTTCAAACAACAAGTATGGGACAGGCTTTATATACGAATAATTTTGACACTAAACCACCAGTCTATAAGGACCTGCTTGCAGTACAGAGTATTTATGTGGCAGAGCACTTTTTAATAGTAGACGGAGTAGAGTATTCAATAGTCACTTTGTGTTTAAGAGCTGGTGGTGAAATCGATGCTTCAGTCAGTAAAGTATCAGGGATCTTGAATATTTCTACAATTCATACTCCAGATAACATTAGGAAGAGAAGTGCAGAGATAAGGCTGCTCAATATAGTCTCTATAGCACTTTGAGTCTGAAGTACGATATTATAAGTGTCAGTCAAGTGCGTTTATCTATACAGGTAACAGAAATCCAAGGTGACTTCTGCATTTGTAACTTCTCGGCAATTGCCGTAATATTCAGTACAAGGTCATTTACATTTTAGCGATTAATACTGAGATAATGACGGCTGAACCCAACTGCTGGTAAGAAAGGTGAGGTCATCATGTATGGAGGACATATAGTGCAATACTTGGAAATAGCTTGTGGTAAAACATCTCCTTTATTGAAGGTTTCATTATTATATAGGTTGTTATCATAGACATGTCGGGGGAAGGTCATAAACACGTAACAATCATCTCTATTATCATTATTGTGTAGTCTAAATGCATTGAAAGATCTAAAGTGATCATGTATACGTTAAAAATCACCAGTCTCATTCATACAAGTTTCATTCTCCCTACATTTACGTTTAAGGTGTCTCTCTTGTCTGACTATGGTGCCCCATGGAAGGGGAGGTCTACTTTCCTAATAGCCAACATGTCACAAAAACATTTGGGGGGTTGGTTTGCATTAAAAAGCAAATAAAATAAAATTTGAGCCTAATTTCATCTATAATAACAATTTGCTTTATTCATCATCCTTCTAAGTCAGATTTGTGGCCGTCTACTATTTTTTGCGTATTCTTGTAAGAAAGTGGGCATAGCCTGATGGCGAAATCTGCGCTGAGAAATGAGTCAAATTCAACAATTGCACCTAAGACAAAAGTTGCATTTGCAAGTACAAAATTTTTAAATTCCAAAACCAGACGCACATCACAGATTCTAGCTCTTCCCATGGCGATACAACACTATATAACTGCGATTGGCAAAATACATTTTTGTGTATTTTGCCTAATAGGGGAACGGACCTGTTTCTATACTATGCTATTTACATAGTTGCAAAAAAACAGATTCTGTACGTCTTGGAGACCATGAGAGGAATACAGGGTCAGTAGTATGTCAATGGATGAGAAATACAGGGCCAGTAGTCTGTCAATGGATGACAGATTGTAGGCTATTGTGTATAAGTCTTCTGATGAGGTTTTCACTTTTAGGATCTGTTAGTGAGTCTATAAATATATGAGAATACATTAGATGGGAATCTCATTTCACATTTAAAGAAATTTTGGATACAAAAAAAAAGCAATTTCCTTGTAACTTTTCTTTACTTTCCAGAAAGAAACCGCTTTATTTTCATGCATTAGTGAATAAATATCAAATAGCTTTGACTCTACAAAGAGCGGTTGTAGGAGGAAGCCTGTGTATACCGTACATTTCATTAAATCTAACCTATTTTCAAGGGCATCGTACTCCTGCAGCGTTCAAAGATTTCATTCTCAAACTTTATTAGAAAACCATTGTTGTGTCTCTTCCCCTTGAAGAAAGCGTCTTAATATACTGTTGATGATGAGAATAAAGGCATGAAGACAGATAACTTACAACTGGAAGCCTTACGCCACATTATAACCTTGGTGTAATTGACGTTGGATGAACACTCTGGACCGCAGATTAACCCCTAAGCTGGAGGAAGGCCACCCCCTCTTGCGATGTATACGTGTGAGTTTTTGGCCGGAGTAGTGACGGGGTTAAAGCCGAAGGTGCAGCAATATAGGTACGTTACAAAGACATGAAGGAGAGAACATACAGACCTTCACATCTGAGCTTGCTATGCAGTCAGCGTTTAGTGATTAATGTCCTCGCGTAGAATATTTGTTCAAGTCTTTGGAGGAAGCTCAAAACCAAATAAAAGGGCCAACAAAGACATGAACAAATGAACCAGGAGACAGTCAGGGCCATGTTTTGTCAAGATTTGTAAGCCCGTGGCATGCAACTCCTTTACAGCCCCTTCACATTCCTGCCTGCGAGGCGGCTTCTGACACTGCTAGATGTTCAATACCACCGCGCTGTTTAGTAAATACGGCCCTCGGTCTCCGGATATAAAAGCTAATTTATCAAATCAAGCCTTTTTCAGACATCCAGTCTTCTTCATCAGGGAGGCGTCCGCTTTGATATAGCGCAGAACAAATCAAATGGCCACATGGTCTATCATAACACAAAGGTCAGAAATTTCCTCTATTTTATTGTATATCAAGAGAAATAATCAGTCCTCTCCAAGACGTATGTCACAAAGTCCAGGAGAAGAAAAATTGTCTGGAGAAAATACGACCTTTCTAGATAGTTATTGCAAAATTACAAGGGAGCAGCCAACAAAAATAACTCTAAGGTTTCAGGTAAATAAAAGACAGAAATTATCCCTTAAACTTGAGGTACCAAGTGTAAAATGGCTCCCCTGCTTAGGGGTTCATAATGTCTTACAAACCAATACTAGCGTCATGTAGTGCTCCTTTAGAGGAGCAGAAATGTACATTTGTGGCCACAAACCAGTGGCATAATACAGTCCTCTTTTATATGGAAATGAGCAGACGCGATTTCTATGCGCACAGACACGACGCAGGCCAAAACTGTCAATACCCAATAAAGAGGTTGCATTGGGTGGCAAGTTCAGAGATGAGCTTGCTGAGCATAATGGAATTCAGCACATGCAGCTGTATGTGTATCATCCCAGTGGAAAACTGAGAAAAAAAATCTGGTTTATTTGCATTTGCGCTTACTGTCATTTTAATCACTTCTGGACCACCCACAAGACTATATACGTCCAGGAGTGGTTGCCTTGTTCTGCAAGGACGTACCGGAGCTCCCCTAGAGAAGGCAGGGAAGGTTTATTACCATCCCTGCCTTCCCCAATCACGGTGTACACAGCGTTCAATGAGTACTGTATACACAGCTATGGGTGCCGCCATGATACAGCAGCCCTCTGGCCCCGGTGGTCACATGATCCGCCAGGATCAGAGTCTGTTAGAGCTGCTGGGTCCTACAGGACCCAGATCAGCTCTATAGAATGGGCAGGAGGCTGTATTCCTTCTACAACTGGACCTAAATGTACCAGCCTCAGATACAAGGAAAATCAGCCCCCCCTCCCCCCTTCTAAAAAAAAAAAAAAAATTGATCAGATGTCCCCCAAAGGTCTATCATGACTAGAAATGAGCGAATACTGTTTGGATCAGCCATTCCGAACAGCACGCTCCCATAGAAATGAATGGAAGCACCTGGCACGTACACTTTGCCGGCGGCCGGTCGCCGTCACAGGTGCTTCCATTCATTTCTATGGGAGCGTGCTGTTCGGAACGGCTGATCCGAACAGTGTTCTCTCATCTCTAATCATGACCTTATGGGGACACAATGTAAAAAAAAAAAAATGAATAGAAAAATAAAAGAATGCGTACATAAAATAATACACCGTTATTACAGGTTCTAGCCCCACCCCCGACGACACCATAGAAAATTACCGAAACAGGAAAAACGAGTTAAAAATTTTTTTTTTTGTGCTATTAGATTTTTTTAATAAAAAAAGTGACGGTTTTCCTCGTTATTTGCCTATATTTTCCCATATATAAAAAAATTAAAAACATGCAAAAATAAAAACAACATAAGAATAAAACCCTATGTGTCAAAAAAAAAAAAAAAAAGTGTCGAGAAAAAGGTGGAGAAATTAGTTGAATAACCCAAATTATAAAAATGTTAAAGTCCTCAAAACCTCACATGCATAAAAACTCAAAAATGAGTCCTGAACCACAAATTGTCCTGGTACTGAAGAGGTTAAGTGAATTTGCGCTGTAGTGCTTGTTGTTTTTGTCTGAATCTGCGTTACTTTAATTGAGACAAACCATTTTGGCTGAAGCTAAACAGATAAAACAGCCCTTGACGTAGGACATTTTTGTTAGAGGCAGGAGACACATTTGTTTTCTTCCTTCTTTTAAGGAAAAAAATGGCTGGCAGTCAAGATCAGACAGAAGCAGTAAAGTTCTTCTAATTCATGAAAAATCTACATGGGAAGAATATGCAAATCTGTCTTCCATGATGTAATTAAGAAGTTGGTGCCTCAGTCATGCAGTCCAATAGAGGGCGCTCCCTGAGGATGTGCAATTCTGTCTTCCATGATGTAATTAGGAAGACAGAGCCTCAGTAATGCAGCCCAATAGAGGGCTCTCCCTTTAACATCATGGGCTGCATGACTGAGGCACTGACTTCCTAATCACATCATGGAAGACAGGTTTGCATTTTCTTCCCATGTTCCCTTGCACAGTGGAGCGTTAATGGCTTAATAAGACTCCACACACCTAAATGGTGGTCTCTCCCTATGGAGTGATGATATCCCCCTAACCATGAAAAATCTAAGAATTGCTAAGAAAGTAAACATGCAACAAATTATATATTAATTATACAATATCATTTTTTGTATAATATAATTAAAAACAATTATTCCGACTCCCCAACCCTTCCATTCACTTTTATGGAACCCTATGTGTATGACAAAGGCTATGTGGGTCATTGTGAATGCACTTCATAGCTACAATCAAGCCTGGGAGTCACAGGCCAGGTTAGACAACCTTTTTGTAACCTACACCCCACAGCCTGGGCATTGCAGGCATTGTAATGGTGTTTTTAAGACTTGGAGCACACTTCTTGGAGAAGACTCCAGTGAATAACATCACTCAGCTGCGGCCTTGTGGCGTTCCTAAAAACTGTGGAAGACTTGCAATGTTTCCTGACTGTTACACCGTTCAGAACTGTCTCATGAGTCCTCGATCCTACATCTATCATTAAGAGTACTCCAACCACCATCAAGCTATGGGAGGCTTACTACAGGGAAATGCAGAATATTGTTGTTACCATCTTCTATGGTTTCTGAATATGGCTTGTTCCCATTTCACCATTGGAAAAAATTGTTTTTGACAAAGCAAGACTTACTCTGGCAGCTCTTAAAGAGGACCTTTCATGTTCTCGGGCACATGTGGTGTTATATACTGCTAGAAAGCTGACAGTGCATTGAATTCAGCGCACTGTCAGCTTTCCCGTTATGTGTCCTGGGGAAAGAGATATTGGTGCAATCTACCAGGGCTTTCCTGACAGTTTAGCTGGGAACGCCCCTTTTGACAGTCTGTCCATAGCGCTATACTGTCAGAGGGGGCGTTCCTTACCGCCCAGTCATCAAGGTGCCACCCCTTCCCCCAGTACTAGTCTATGGAAGATTACTGTCAGGAGGATGAAGGCATTCCTCACCGCTAAGTCATGGCTGGGTGGTAAGGAACGCCCCCTCTGACAGTATAGCCCTACGGACAGACTGTCAGGAGGGGCGTTCCCACATAAACTGTCAGGAACATCCTTCCGACAGTGAAGAGCTATCGGTAATTGCACCAATATCTCTTCCCCCGGGGCACATAATGGGAAAACTGACAGTGTGCTGAATTCAGTGCACTGTCGGCTTTCTTGCGGTGTATAATACTGCATGTGCCGAGGATATGAAAGGTCCTCTTTAAGTCTATGGTCATCTTCAGACATACCTCATTTCTGTAAACTCTACTCCAAGGATGGATTTACACATCCAGTTTTCATGCAGTTTTTCGAGCTAAATGCTGTAGTCAATACCAAAAAGGAGATGTGTATTTTTTGATTTATACTCTACCTTCAAGTTGGATCTACTTCTGGCTGTGGCTCCTAATCTGTGTTGAAGACTTTGTCACAGGATCAATGGACTGAATAATTGAAAGAACAAAGGCTTAAAATGGAGTGCCCTCTGTCTGCATCCATCAGCGTTAAAGGGGTATTCCCATGTACATAATTATATCTATATTTGTAGATATTTAAAAGTTAAACATTTTTGCAAATATAAGTAATTAAAAATTCTGCAGAGTTTTAAAGATTTTCTCTAACTTTCTTAGTGGTGACCGTCTTTTAGCTTGATCGGTTGCCAATGGTACGACCACTAATGCAGAAACTTTCTATGGTCTGGGACTTGTCAGGGACCCAGCTATGACTTTCTTATTGTAGTTGGGATATCAGGCAGGGACACTACATGTATCAGAAGATATCCCGGCCACAATATGGAAATCATGGCTGATTTTCTGACCTTAGAAAGTTTCTGCATTGGTGGTCGTATCCATGGCAACCGATCAATATAACAGACACCACTAAGAAAGTTAGAGAAAATCTTTAAAACTCTGCAGAATTTTTAATTACTTATATTTGCAAAAATGTTTAACTTTTAATTATCTACAAATTTAAAAATAATTATGTAGATGGGAATACCCCTTTAACTCTAGTGTTTAAAACTAGCTTTTCAGTCTGTTGGTCTGATCTTACGATGATAATAAACTAAGAACATTTATAATATATCTTATTAAAAAAAAAATAATGTTTTCCTCTGCACATATCAGGCTATTTTCTTCGTCCTTACTTTTTCCTTACTAATAGCATCCATATACATAACCATCCTCAGACACCAAGGTCTATGGAGGGGGGGGGGGGGGGGTATTTCCTACCAGAAAGGAAGTGTGGTAGCAGCTTATCTTCTTAAATATAGTAGAGTCAAAAGCGCTATCTTAGTTACTAAGTGTAAGAGGAATTACAAGCTGCAATACATGTGTCTTTTTCAGCATCCTCCTCCCATCCACTCTCCATAGTCTTCTATGTTAGGGGGCATTCACACAATGTAACTCGGCGTTGAGTCTGACACGTAAACTCGTGTCAGAATCAGCGCTGCAAAACAGAATCCCATTGACTTCAATGGGTTCCGTTTAGTGCACATAACACATTGAAATCAATAGGTTAAAAAGCCTCCCATTGATTTCAATTTGTTACGCACGCTAAACGGAACCCATTGAAGTCAGTGGGATTGCAGCGCTGATTCTGATACAAGTTTACGTGTCAGAATCAACGCCACGTTACATCGTGTGAATGTCCCCTTAGAAGTAACTCAGCCTGATTAATGGAGAGTAAAGCATTTTTTCTTTAATATATTACAAAATTTCTTATATTGACTTGTTCTTTTATTTATGAGAAATTGTTGTATAATTGGAGGTATTCTTTAAAGAGGTATTCTCACGTCGCATACTCACCAGTCTTCACTGCTGTAAAATCTTCTTTCTTCCTGGTTTCTTGCATCATTTGGTGGGTAGGATTTCACATGGAACTTGCCATTTAGCTGATAACTGGGAGAACAGAAGACGTTCAGAAATGCAAGCAGCTCCTCTCCCCTATCTGAGTGCAGGACCTAGGTCACGTGGTGTAGACACAGGAATAGCTAGAAACACAGGCTCGCTCCCGTGCACTTAGCCCCTCCTCCCTCCCCCCTGAGAGCAGCAGATACATCACTTGACTTTTGAGCAGATAAGTCAGGGCTGTGTCAACAATGAATTAAATAAAGTAAGATAGTGGACAAACAAAGCAGTTTTGCTGAAGCAATGTATTTAGGAAAAGTCTTACATCCACATTAACAAGCAGTATAGATAGGATCCTTGTGATGGGACAACCCCTTTAAGGATTTTTTTCATGGTATAGGTTATAATATAATTGTGACTTCGTTGCAGTATTTAAGTAATGGCACTGAAGTATTTTGACCTGTATCACCGAGACTGTTCCGGCAAAAACTGAAAACTGAACTTAAAAAAAAAGTAGATCAAACTAATATTGTAAAACTTCCCTAATAATTGTAATTATTTGTAAGTAAAGTGAATGTATTCCTATTAAGGTCCATATGTTTGGATATTTGCCCTGTTTCATGTGCTTTATCTAGAAGTGTGTTCTTGAAGCTTTCCAATTAAAGGCTATGATTTTGTTTTTGGCTATCAAATACACATTTCTTGTAGCTCTGGTATGACTAATAAGCTCTAGTAATAACCCTCTTGACAGCTGGCATCCATATTTATCTGAAGTGGATCAGCAGAGGTTGATATTTTTATGCGCATTAATCCCATCCCGGCCATAGAAAGTCGTTTTTTTGCGTTCGTGGAAGTGGTCCTGCGTCGGTCGGTGGCAGAGCAGTTTCGTCTACAGAGTATAGAGCGAGGGACATTGTGATCATTCTGTTGTTTATTTCTCCGTCCTCTCTGTCCTCAACCATCTGTTTTAAAATGGATGCTGACAAATTCTATCCGCTGAACAGTAATCGCTCCAACATCACTCTATAACTCTTTCATTTTTCATACTGTAGAGGAGAAGGAAGAGGAAATTGTTTACTCGCTTAATCACACGGGGAAAACTGAATCCTTTGATCTCTCATTACGCCGTCCCACACAGCGATAGCAGCCACAGTAAACAGACTAGTTAAGTCCCCGATCTCTGCCACTCACAAAATTAGCAGTCCCCTTGGAACAATTAAGGAGATACTGGAGAAGATGGCCCAATCATGTCAGGATTCCCCTCTCCTATCAATCCTAGTCTAACTGTTTATTCAGTTTCCTCTGTCTTCTCCACTTCATCATCCTCTACTGTCTTCGAATAACCATCTGGCTGTGGGGATGTTTATTACAAGAGCTTCATCATGCCTGTGCCGTGGCCTTCGGACGTTCTATATCTTACCAGTCTGAGCGCCTCCATTATCCTTTTATTTTGTCCTCTGAAATCAACGGATGAGTCCTGTTATCTGTTTTGAACAGCAATTGCAGAACTATCACAACACGTTGATGGATGCTTCTTGGATGCACAGGGCTACCGTGGGGAACGGCAATGATCAGGAGGAAGAAATATGGCCGAGTATAGGGTCAGAGTTAAATTTAGAAGTATGGTATAGCAAGACACTTTTCAGCGGAGACAGGACCATCTTATGAGTTCCCGATGAGGTATTTTGTATTCAGGGTACTTCTGTCTAGAGACATTAGAAATATAAAATGGTAGTAAATAAAGTATAGGCATTACTAGTTCATGATATCAGGTAGTAAAGTATCCCTGGAATTTCTTAGGTTCTTTTATTATTATTTATAGCCACCAATAGCCAAAGTAAAACCATTATACGTTGGCTGGGACGGATGTTATACGTGGCTTAATACGCATAATACTATGCCCATGATGGCCATCGCCAGTGTTCCCCTTTACACAGCTCCTGCTGGTTCCCTTTAGTAGGAGGTCCCAAGGAGAAGTCCTCCATACTCTTGTCTAAAAGTTTCTTCTCTCCAATAACTTTATTTAGCAAAATTCCACATATTAAGGGCCTGTGTAGAGTTAAGACGTTCAATGAACAGCCAAATGTCTCCTTCTTCAGGCCCTGATGTTTTAAGGAATTTTCTTCCACCACCTTACACATTCCAGGCTACTGGGCAATGCGCATATCAGTTTGGTTTATTTTGCCATGTGTTTGTTCTGGATTGTTTTTTATATAGAGCATGATCATATATATATATATATATATATATATATATATATATATATATATATATATATATATATATTAGAGGGAGGACCCAGCTTCGCACGGGTATATTACATTTTATGTTTGTGTAGTGGCCCCATAAGAAATGTCCAGTTTTGCACTGATGTATTTTGTATGCTGTTTGTGTGTATGTCCATAAGCGTCATGTGATTATGTGTATCTCATTTTGGATATCAGTGAAAAACCTGTTATCAGTTGTTATGGATACCTGGAGTAAAGCTGTATCTAATCCTTCCCCGTGTAGTACTGTGTTTAGACGCAAGTATCTAATCCTTGTTGGTGTGGTACTGTGTGCAGATGTGTGTATCTAATCCTCCCCCGTGTGGCATTGTGTGAAGAGGCACGTATCTAATCCTCCGGTAAGTGAAACTGTGTGCAGACGTGCATATCTAATCTTACGGCATGTGGTACTATGTGCAGACGCGTGTATCTAATCCTCTGGCGTGTGGTACTGTGTGCAGACAGGTGTATCTAATCCTCTGGCGTGACGTACTGTGTGCAGATGCACGTATCTAATCCTCCCCCGTGTGGTACTGTGTGCTGAGACGCGTATCTAATTATCTGGCATGTGGTACTGTGTGCAGAGACATGTATCTAATCCTCCAAAGTGTGGTACTGTGTTCAGAAGCACGTATCTAATCCTCCCCTGTGTGGTATTGTGTGAAGAGGCGCGTATCTAATCCTACAGCATGTGGAACTGTTTGTAGACGCACGTATCTAATCCTACAGCATGTGGTACTGTATGCAGACGTGTGTATCTAATCCTATGGCGTGTACAACTGTGTGAAGATGTGCGTATCTAATCGTCTGACATGTGGAACTGTAAGCAGACGTGCGTATCTAATCCTACGGCATGTGGTACTGTGTGCAGACGTGCTTATCTATTCCTATGGTGTGTGGAACTGTGTGCAGATGCACGTATCTAATCCTCCCCTGTGTGGTATTGTGTGATGAGGCGTGTATCTAATCCTACGGCAAGTGGAACTGTGTGTAGATGCGCGTATCTAATCCTACGGCATGTGGTACTGTGTGCAGATGCGCGTATCTAATCCTCTTGCGTGTGGTACTGTGTATTGAGACGCGTATCTAATTCTCTGGCTTGTGGTACTGTGTGCAGAGGCATGTATCTAATCCTCCAAAGTGTGGTACTGTATGCAGACACACGTATCTAATCCTCCCCTGTGTGGTACTGTGTGAAGAGGTGCGTATCTAATCCTACAGCATGTGGTACTGTGTGCAGACGCGTGTATCTAATCCTCTCTGTGTGGTACTGTGTGCTGAGACGCGTATATAATTCTCTGGCTTGTGGTACTGTGTGCAGAGGCATGTATCTAATCCTCCAAAGTGTGGTACTGTATGCAAACACATGTATCTAATCCTCCCCTCTGTGGTATTGTGTGAAGAGGCATATATCTAGTCCTACGGCATGTGGTACTGTGTGCAGACGCGCGTATATAATCCTCTGGCGCGTGGTAATGTGTGCAGATGCGCGTATCTAATCCTCTGGCATGTGGTACTGTGTGCAGATGCGCGTATCTAATCCTCCCCTGTGTGGCACTGTGTGCAGATGCACATATCTAATCCTCTGGCATGTGGTACTGTGTGCAGATGTGCGTATCTAATCCTCCCCCGTGTGGTACTGTGTGCTGAGACATGTATGTAATTCTCTGGCTTGTGGTACTGTGTGCAGAGGCATGTATCTAATCCTCCAAAGTGCGGTACTGTGTGCAGATACACGTATCTAATCCTCCCCTGTGTGGTATTGTGTGAAGAGGTGCGTATCTAATCCTACGGCATGTGAAACTGTGTGTAGACGCGCGTATCTAATCCTACAGCATGTGGTACTGTGTGCAGAGTCATGTATCTAATCCTCCAAAGTGTGGTACTGTGTGCAGACACACGTATCTAATCCTCCCCTGTGTGGTATTGTGTGAAGAGGCGCGTATCTAATCCTACGGCATGTGGTACTGTGTGCAGATGTGCATATCTTATGCTCTGGTGTGTGGAACTATGTGCAGATGTGTGTATCCAATCCTTTGGCATGTGGTACTGTGTGCAGACGTATGTATCCAATCCCCCGGCGTGTGGTACTTTGTGCAGACGCGTGTATCTAATCCTTCGGCATGTGAAACTGTGTGCAGAAGCGCGTATTTAATCCTCTGGTTTGTGGGACTGTGTGCAGACGCGTGTATCTAATCCTCTGGCGTGTGATACTGTGTGCTGATCTGTGTATCTAATCCTCTGATGCGTGTATCTCAGTTTAGATATCAGTGTTGGGTTGTGTATGTGGAGTGACCGTGTGTATTGCAGTTGGAATATGAGTGAAAGTCTTGCAGGTTTGTATTGGTTAAGGGGGGGGGGGGGCACTGTGTTTGGAATGCTGTATCTCAGCAACGGTACGTCCGAGCGAGTTGGAGTCTCGTCTTAAACTTTCCCGGATACCTGAAGTATCTCTGTACCAAATTTGGTGAAGATCGGTCCAGTCGTTTGGTTCGCATTAGAGCACAGACAGACAGACAGAAATTCATTTTTATAATACTAGAGGGAGGACCCGGCTTCGCACGGGTATATTACATTTTATGTTTGTGTAGTGGCCCCATAAGAATTGTCCAATTTTGCACTGGTGTATTTTGTATGCTGTTTGTGTGTATGTCCATAAGCGTCATGTGATTATGTGTATCTCATTTTGGATGTCAGTGAAAAACCTGTGATCAGTTGTTATGGATACCTGGAGTAAAGCTGTATCTAATCCTTCCCCGTGTAGTACTGTGTTTAGATGCAAGTATCCAATCCTTGTTGGTGTGGTACTGTGTGCAGATGCACATATCTAATCCTCCCCGTGTGGTATTGTGTGAAGAGGCACGTATCTAATCCTCCAGTAAGTGAAACTGTGTGCAGACGCGCATATCTAATGACTCTGGCGTGCGGTACCGTGTGCAGATGCGCGTATCTAATACTCTGGCATGTGGTACTGTGTGCAGATGCACGTATCTAAACCTCCCCTGTGGTATTGTGTGAAAAGGCGCGTATCTAATCCTACGGCATGTGGAACTGTGTAGACGTGGGTATCTAATCCTACGGCATGTGGTACTGTGTGCAGACGTGCGTATCTAATCCTACGGAATTTGGTACTGTGTGCAGACGCGCTTATCTTATCCTCTGGCATGTGGTACTGTGTGCAGACACACGTATTTAATCCTCCCCCGTGTGGTACTGTGTGAAGAGGCGCGTATCTAATCCTACGGCGTGTGGAATTGTGTGAAGAGGCGCGTATCTAATCCTACGGCGTGTGGAACTGTGTGTAGACGTGTATCTAATCCTACGGCATGTGGTACTGTGTGTAGACGCGCGTATCTAATCCTACGGCATGTGGTACTGTGTGTAGACGCGTGTATCTAATCCTAAGGCATGTGGTACTGTGTGTAGACGCACGTATCTAATCCTACGGCATGTGGTACTGTGTGCAGACGCGTGTATCTAATCCTATGGCGTGTACAACTGTGTGAAGACACGTGTATCTAATCCTCCCCTGTGTGGTATTGTGTGAAGAGGCGCGTATCTAATCCTACGGCATGTGGAACTGTGTGTAGAGGCGTGTATCCAATCCCCCGGCATGTGGTACTGTGTGCGCATATCTAATCCTATGGCATGTGAACTGTGTGTAGATGCGCGTATCTAATCCTCCCCCGTGTGGTACTGTGTGTAAACACGCGTATCTAATCCTCCCCTGTGTGATACTGTGTGCTGAGACGCGTATCTAATTCTCTGGCTTGTGGTACTGTGTGCAGAGACACGTATCTAATCCTCCAAAGTGTGGTATTGTGTGAAGAGTCGCGTATCTAATCTTCTACCGTGTGGAACTATGATTAGACGCGCGTATCTAATCCTATGGCATGTGGTACTCTGTGCAGATGCGTGTATCTAATCCTATGGCGTGTACAAATGTGTGCAGACGCACGTATCTAATGCTCTGGAGTGTGGAACTGTGTGTAGACGCCTGTATCTAATCCTTCGGCATGTGGAACCGTGTGCAGACGCGTGTATCAAATCCTTCAGTGTGTGGAACTGTGTGCAGAAATGCGTATTTAATCTTCTGGTGTGTGGGACTGTGTGGAGACCCGTGTATCTAATCCTCTGGCGTGTGATACTGTGTGCTGATCTGTGTATCTAATCCTCTGGAGTGTGGAACTGTGTGTAGACGCCTGTATCTAATGCTTCGGCATGTGGAACCGTGTGCAGGCGCACGTATCTAATCCTATGGCATGTGGTACTGTGTGCAGAAGTGCGTATTTAATCCTCTGGTGTGTGGGACTGTTCAGACCCGTGTATCTAATCCTATGGCGTGTACAACTATGTGAAGACACGTGTATCTAATCCTCCCCTGTATGGTATTGTGTGAAGAGGCGCGTATCTAATCCTACGGCGTGTGGAACTGTGTGTAGACGCGCGTATCCAATCCCCCGGCATGTGGTACTGTGTGCAGATGCGCGTATCTAATCCTGTGGCATGTGGTACTGTGTGTAGGCGCGCGTATCTAATCCTCCCCCGTGTGGTACTGTGTGCAGACGTGCATATCTAATCCTTTGGCGTGTGGAGCTATGTGTAGACGCGCGTATCTAATCCTACTGCATGTGGTACTGTGTGCAGACGTGTGTATCTAATCCTATAGCATGTACAACTGTGTGCAGATGCGTGTATCTAATCCTCTGGAATGTGGAACTGTGTGCAGACGCGTGTATCTAATCCTATGGCGTGTACAAATGTGTGCAGATGCACGTATCTAATCCTCTGGAGTGTGGAACTGTGTGTAGACGCCTGTATCTAATCCTTTGGCATGTGAAACCGTGTGCAAATGCACATATCAAATCCTTCAGTGTGTGGAACTGTGTGCAGAAATGCGTATATAATCCTCTGGTGTGTGGGACTGTGTGCAGACCCGTGTATCTAATCCTCTGGCATGTGATACTGTGTGCTGATCTGTGTATCTAATCCTCTGATGCGTGTATCTCAGTTTGGATATCAGTGTTGTATTGTGCATGTTGAGTGACCGTGTGTATTGCAGTTGGAATATGAGTGAAAGACTTGCAGGTTTGTATTGGCTAAGGGGGGGGCACTGTGTTTGGAATGCTGTATCTCAGCAACGGTACGTCCGAGCGAGTTGGAGTCTTGTCTTAAACCTTCCCGGATACCTGAAGTATCTCTGTACCAAATTTGGTGAAGATCGGTCCAGTCGTTTGGTTCGCATTAGAGTACAGACAGACAGACAGACAAGAATTCATTTTTATAAGATAGGGAGATATATATATAGGCATTATTGCTCAATTTTTACTTACTGTAGACTCTGTTCATGGAAGTTTTTGGGATCCGTTACAAAAAAAAGTTAAGGGGATATTATCACTCCTTGGGGAGAGACCACCATATAGTTGTGTGGAGACTTATTAAGCCTTTAGCACTCCACTTCGCAAGGGACCATGGGAAGAATATGCAAATCTGTTCCATGATGTAATTAGGAAGTCAGCTGCTGCCTCAGTGTTGCAAACCAATAGAGGGCGCTCACTGGAATGTGCAAAAAAACCACTAACAAACAGATCAATGAAAAACTGTCAAACTCCGACTTTAAAAATGGATCCAATTCACACGTATGAAAAACTGAAACGGTTTTGTGCATGAAGTTTTATTTTTGTAACATGGCAGTTTTTGAAACAATGAGAGTGGGTATGTATATTCACATGTCCGGTTAAATTTGTCTGTTTTGATGGCCATACGGTCCCCCATTGAAGTCAGTGGGTCCATTTTTGACAGCCATCATATCATATTTTCATCCAAGCGATCGGCTTTATAAAGGAATCAATGGGTTTTAAAAAAAAAAGATTTGTGAAATGAATCCATTTTTAATGGTCCATTAAAAAAACTAATACAAAAAGGATAACATCTGGAGATAAAAACCAGACAGATACGGAATCAATGTCAAACAGACCCACAATGCTCAATTAAAATGGACTGACTTTGCCATCTTTTATGGCCAAAAAATTGTGAAAAATTGACAAATTGGTTCGTTCTTAGCAGCCATTTTGCATCCATTCTGTGTCTTTTTGATGCCTGAGTCTTGTAAGTTTTGCATCCATGAACAATTCAAAAAAACTGATGAATTTCATTGGTCTCATTGGTCTTTTTTTACTTAACCCACTGATCTGTCTTTAATGCCATCACTCAGATGCAAATCCATTTTGATGACCATTAACAACTGACTGTCAAAACGAACACATATAGAACGTGACCGTTTTTTTTTTTTTTTAATGGGCTGTTTTTCCTGTCACTCTGTAAGGGTATGTTCACCCGGAGTTTTGTTGGCAGCGGATTTTGGAATCCACCTGCCAAAACATCTCCCATTGACTTCAATGGGAACTGCTCGCAAAAAAGAAGCGAGATGGCCTATCTTGACGCGGATTCCGCGGCTGACTCAGCCGTGAGACTCCCTCCCAATTAGGCCCATTCATTCGGGCCTAATCCGGAGTGGAATGCCACGTCGGGATGCAGTTGCACTGCATATAGTATACTATATTTACATACTAAACGGATGATAACAATGTGATGTGAATATACCCCTGCACATCTCTTATCTATACAGCCGCATATCTCATCAATCCAGTCTACCTATGTTCTAATATCATTGTAGGTAGACTTCAATTCTTCTCCAGCCCTTCAATGTTTGTGAATTGTGGTCTTCTGAAACAGGCCATCATATGCTGCCGCAGTTTTGATATTTCTGGCAAATATATAATTTTTGTAGGCATCAAAAACACCAGGCCCAATAATATTAATATAAAGCTTTGGGATTCCCAGGCTGGATCATATAAGAACTGGGTAATTTGCAAAAGGCTGAATGAAATATTAAAAGACCTCACACCAAAGGACGTCTCAGTTTCTTATGTTTGTAGTGTGATTTTAATAATCTCCAATAATGGGTCTAACTTGTTTGGCTAATGGAACTTAAAAGGGAAGCTGTCACCGTCAACACCCTGTATACAGGAAGGAGGAACCTATTAAGGTCAATTATACTTTCGTAGGAAAAGATTCAGTATATCTTGTAACTTATTCATTGCGATCCCTACTTTTTCTAAGCTAAGGAGTTCAATGGGAGGTCTCAATGAATGGCAGGCTTCTCTGCATACACAGCTGTCAGTAATGAGTGACTCCACCCACTGGACTCCTATGCTCAGAAATACCGACATAAATTCTTTCCACAAAATTACAGATCTTCTTGCTCTATGGTGTATTTCTGGCAGGTCATTTCAGTATTTATTCACTAAACCCCCTTTTTTTACATTTTATTTCTCTTTTCTATCTTTAGGCCGCAGTTCAAGATCTTCGCCCAGATTACAAAGTCTTCGTCCCCCAAAGTAAGCCACTATCACCAGGAGAAATACTAGGCTGCACGTCTCCAAGACTGGAGTCTTCTGTAGATGCTGTTGTGTAAGTAGAGTCTTGTCAGCAATGCAACATCAAACTTGCCTTCTTTTATAGTATACTAAAGGAAATCTATTATAATTCCAGCATAGTGATGAGATATACCTATATACTCTGACACTGCCCAGTCCACATACAAGCCAATTCTGACCCTGCTAGCCATGGGACAATTTCAATAGGCTCTGTCGCTTCAACTTTGCAGTATATCAGGTCTACTCTTATTAGGCTGTTTTCTTGTTCCTCCTCCGTCAGACAAACTACCTATTACTTTGAAAATCACTTCTCTATCCATCTAGAGATAGAATGTGAACATGACCCAGATAACTTGGGGGAGGAATGACCAGGAAGTAGAGGGAATAGGAGAGGAGAATTTTCTGTTGCAACCAAAGCACTATACCAGGGGTCCTTGAACTTTTTAAACAGAGTACCAGTTCACTGTCCCTCAGACCACTGGAGGGCCGAAATATAGTTTAAAAAGAAATTAGGATTATACGCTCCACAGTAGCTCCCCCACAGTATTATATGCTCCACAGCAGGCCCCTCCACAGTATTATATGCTCCTCAGTACGCCCCCCACACATTGTATTATATGCTTTTCAGTACACCCCCCACACTGTATTATATGCTCCTCAGTACGCCCCCACAAACACAGACAGTATTATTTGTTCCTCAGTACGTCCCCCAAACAGTATTATATGTTCCTCAGTACGCCACACACACACACACACACACACTATTGTATGCTCCTAAGTGCGCACATAAGTATAAGTCAGTCTCTCTCTATATATGTCCTGCATGGTCCTGGGCTGTTTTTGAGTGAGAGCGAGAGTGCTCTGTTATGAATAGCACTTATGTATATTTGAAGAAAAACAACAAGTGTTATGCTAATTAGGCATTTGGTGCACTGTTGCTGCTCAAGTAGGATGGATGATGTAATAGCAGTAGGAGGATCAACTCTTACTGCACAGTTTGGCTATGACTTGAGATGGTAGGGGTTTGAGCAGCAAGAGCGGCGCTCCAGGAAGCTGAAGGGCCACCCCCAGTGCACCAAATGCCTAAGTTGCATAAGACTTACAGTGGATTTTCTTTCAATTCTGCACAAGTGACATACATAACAGAGTTATGTTATTTATTATGCACCATGAATTACATTGACAATAGATTCAGTCTTCCCTACAGAGCAGTTTATAAAATTGGAAGACTCACAATGGTTATAGTACTCGTACACTCTGCTATGATTATTTATAGAACATCAGGTCCCCTTTAACTACAGTAGCAGTTTTCAGAAGGGGTCACTGTACCCTTTTACCGATGATGGTTTTGTGTGCTCTAAAATAACGTTTTCCTGCCTTCTTATTAAGTCTTTCATCTCTGGTTGCATTTAATACCTGTGTTTATTAATAGAGATGAGCGAACACTAAAATGTTCGAGGTTCGAAATTCGATTCGAACAGCCGCTCAATGTTCGTGTGTTCGAACGGGTTTCGAACCCCATTATAGTCTATGGGGAACAGATACTCGTTAAGGGGGAAACCCAAATCCGTGTCTGGAGGGTCACCAAGTCCACTATGACACCCCAGGAAATGATGCCAACACCTCTGGAATCACACTGGGACAGCAGGGGAAGCATGTCTGGGGGCATCTAACACACCAAAGACCCTCTATTACCCCAACATCACAGCCTAACAACTACACACTTTACACACTCAATACCACCTCTCTGACAGTAGGAAAACACCTTGAAACATGTGTATTTGGCACTTGCAGTGAGGAGAGCTTGTCACCAGCAGTGAATTTGGCCCTTGTAGTAAGTTGAGGTTGGCACCAACATTTGTTTTGAAAATCAGGGTGGATTGAGCCTCTAACCAGCAGAGTTTGGGCAAATTCATGGTGGAGGGAGCCTCTAAAAACCCCAGTTTGGACCAATTCATGGTGGAGGGAGACTCTAAAAACCCCAGTTTGGACCAATTCATGGTGGAGGGAGCCTCTAAAAACCCCAGTTTGGACCAATTCATGGTGGAGGGAGCCTCTAACCAGCCCAGTTTGGGCAAATTCATGGTGGAGGGAGCCTCTAACCAGCCCAGTTTGGACCAATTAATGGTGGAGGGAGCCTCTAACCAGCCCAGTTTGGACCAATTAATGGTGGAGGGAGCCTCTAACCACCCCAGTTTGGACCAATTCATGGTGGAGGGAGCCTCTAACCAGCCCAGTTTGGACCAATTCATGGTGGAGGGAGCCTCTAAAAAACCCAGTTTGGACCAATTCATGGTGGAGGGAGCCTCTAAACAGCCCAGTTTGGGCAAATTCATGGTGGAGGGAGCCTCTAACCACCCCAGTTTGGACCAATTCATGGTGGAGGGAGCCTCTAAACAGCCAAGTTTGGACCAATTCATGGTGAAGGGAGCCTCTAAAAACCCGTTTGGACCAATTCATGGTGGAGGGAGCCTCTAACCAGCCCAGTTTGGGCAAATTCATGGTGGAGGGAGCCTCTAAACAGCCCAGTTTGGGCAAATTCATGGTGGAGGGAGCCTCTAACCAGCCCAGTTTGGACCAATTCATGGTGGAGGGAGCCTCTAACCAGCCCAGTTTGGGCAAATTCATGGTGGAGGGAGCCTCTAAACAGCCCAGTTTGGGCAAATTCATGGTGGAGGGAGCCTCTAACCAGCCCAGTTTGGACCAATTCATGGTGGAGGGAGCCTCTAACCAGCCCAGTTTGGGCAAATTCATGGTGGAGGGAGCCTCTAAACAGCCCAGTTTGGGCAAATTCATGGTGGAGGGAGCCTCTAACCAGCCCAGTTTGGACCAATTAATGGTGGAGGGAGCCTCTAAACAGCCAAGTTTTGGGAAATTCATGGTGGAGGGAGCCTCTAACCAGCCCAGTTTGGACCAATTCATGGTGGAGGGAGCCTCTAACCAGCCCAGTTTGGACCAATTCATGGTGGAGGGAGCCTCTAAACAGCCCAGTTTGGGCAAATTCATGGTGGAGGGAGCCTCTAAAAAACCCAGTTTGGACCAATTCATGGTGGAGGGAGCCTCTAATTAGCCCAGTTTGGACCAATTAATTGTGGAGGGAGCCTCTAACCAGCCCAGTTTGGACCAATTAATGGTGGAGGGAGCCTCTAACCACCCCAGTTTGGGCAAATTCATGGTGGAGGGAGCCTCTAACCAGCCCAGTTTGGACCAATTAATGGTGGAGGGAGCCTCTAAACAGCCAAGTTTTGGGAAATTCATGGTGGAGGGAGCCTCTAACCAGCCCAGTTTGGACCAATTCATGGTGGAGGGAGCCTCTAAACAGCCCAGTTTGGGCAAATTCATGGTGGAGGGAGCCTCTAACCAGCCAAGTTTGGACCAATTCATGGTGAAGGGAGCCTCTAAAAACCCGTTTGGACCAATTCATGGTGGAGGGAGCCTCTAACCAGCCCAGTTTGGGCAAATTCATGGTGGAGGGAGCCTCTAAACAGCCCAGTTTGGGCAAATTCATGGTGGAGGGAGCCTCTAACCAGCCCAGTTTGGACCAATTCATGGTGGAGGGAGCCTCTAACCAGCCCAGTTTGGGCAAATTCATGGTGGAGGGAGCCTCTAAACAGCCCAGTTTGGGCAAATTCATGGTGGAGGGAGCCTCTAACCAGCCCAGTTTGGACCAATTAATGGTGGAGGGAGCCTCTAACCAGCCCAGTTTGGGCAAATTCATGGTGGAGGGAGCCTCTAAACAGCCCAGTTTGGGCAAATTCATGGTGGAGGGAGCCTCTAACCAGCCCAGTTTGGACCAATTCATGGTGGAGGGAGCCTCTAACCAGCCCAGTTTGGGCAAATTCATGGTGGAGGGAGCCTCTAAACAGCCCAGTTTGGGCAAATTCATGGTGGAGGGAGCCTCTAACCAGCCCAGTTTGGACCAATTAATGGTGGAGGGAGCCTCTAAACAGCCAAGTTTTGGGAAATTCATGGTGGAGGGAGCCTCTAACCAGCCCAGTTTGGACCAATTCATGGTGGAGGGAGCCTCTAAACAGCCCAGTTTGGGCAAATTCATGGTGGAGGGAGCCTCTAAACAGCCAAGTTTGGACCAATTCATGGTGAAGGGAGCCTCTAAAAACCCGTTTGGACCAATTCATGGTGGAGGGAGCCTCTAACCAGCCCAGTTTGGGCAAATTCATGGTGGAGGGAGCCTCTAAACAGCCCAGTTTGGGCAAATTCATGGTGGAGGGAGCCTCTAACCAGCCCAGTTTGGACCAATTCATGGTGGAGGGAGCCTCTAACCAGCCCAGTTTGGGCAAATTCATGGTGGAGGGAGCCTCTAAACAGCCCAGTTTGGGCAAATTCATGGTGGAGGGAGCCTCTAACCAGCCCAGTTTGGACCAATTAATGGTGGAGGGAGCCTCTAAACAGCCAAGTTTTGGGAAATTCATGGTGGAGGGAGCCTCTAACCAGCCCAGTTTGGACCAATTCATGGTGGAGGGAGCCTCTAACCAGCCCAGTTTGGACCAATTCATGGTGGAGGGAGCCTCTAAACAGCCCAGTTTGGGCAAATTCATGGTGGAGGGAGCCTCTAAAAAACCCAGTTTGGACCAATTCATGGTGGAGGGAGCCTCTAATTAGCCCAGTTTGGACCAATTAATTGTGGAGGGAGCCTCTAACCAGCCCAGTTTGGACCAATTAATGGTGGAGGGAGCCTCTAACCACCCCAGTTTGGGCAAATTCATGGTGGAGGGAGCCTCTAACCAGCCCAGTTTGGACCAATTAATGGTGGAGGGAGCCTCTAAACAGCCAAGTTTTGGGAAATTCATGGTGGAGGGAGCCTCTAACCAGCCCAGTTTGGACCAATTCATGGTGGAGGGAGCCTCTAAACAGCCCAGTTTGGGCAAATTCATGGTGGAGGGAGCCTCTAAAAAACCCAGTTTGGACCAATTCATGGTGGAGGGAGCCTCTAATTAGCCCAGTTTGGACCAATTAATTGTGGAGGGAGCCTCTAACCAGCCCAGTTTGGACCAATTCATGGTGGAGGGAGCCTCTAACCAGCCCAGTTTGGGCAAATTCATGGTGGAGGGAGCCTCTAAACAGCCCAGTTTGGGCAAATTCATGGTGGAGGGAGCCTCTAACCAGCCCAGTTTGGACCAATTAATGGTGGAGGGAGCCTCTAAACAGCCAAGTTTTGGGAAATTCATGGTGGAGGGAGCCTCTAACCAGCCCAGTTTGGACCAATTCATGGTGGAGGGAGCCTCTAAACAGCCCAGTTTGGGCAAATTCATGGTGGAGGGAGCCTCTAAACAGCCAAGTTTGGACCAATTCATGGTGAAGGGAGCCTCTAAAAACCCGTTTGGACCAATTCATGGTGGAGGGAGCCTCTAACCAGCCCAGTTTGGGCAAATTCATGGTGGAGGGAGCCTCTAAACAGCCCAGTTTGGGCAAATTCATGGTGGAGGGAGCCTCTAACCAGCCCAGTTTGGACCAATTCATGGTGGAGGGAGCCTCTAACCAGCCCAGTTTGGGCAAATTCATGGTGGAGGGAGCCTCTAAACAGCCCAGTTTGGGCAAATTCATGGTGGAGGGAGCCTCTAACCAGCCCAGTTTGGACCAATTAATGGTGGAGGGAGCCTCTAAACAGCCAAGTTTTGGGAAATTCATGGTGGAGGGAGCCTCTAACCAGCCCAGTTTGGACCAATTCATGGTGGAGGGAGCCTCTAACCAGCCCAGTTTGGACCAATTCATGGTGGAGGGAGCCTCTAAACAGCCCAGTTTGGGCAAATTCATGGTGGAGGGAGCCTCTAAAAAACCCAGTTTGGACCAATTCATGGTGGAGGGAGCCTCTAATTAGCCCAGTTTGGACCAATTAATTGTGGAGGGAGCCTCTAACCAGCCCAGTTTGGACCAATTAATGGTGGAGGGAGCCTCTAACCACCCCAGTTTGGGCAAATTCATGGTGGAGGGAGCCTCTAACCAGCCCAGTTTGGACCAATTAATGGTGGAGGGAGCCTCTAAACAGCCAAGTTTTGGGAAATTCATGGTGGAGGGAGCCTCTAACCAGCCCAGTTTGGACCAATTCATGGTGGAGGGAGCCTCTAAACAGCCCAGTTTGGGCAAATTCATGGTGGAGGGAGCCTCTAAAAAACCCAGTTTGGACCAATTCATGGTGGAGGGAGCCTCTAATTAGCCCAGTTTGGACCAATTAATTGTGGAGGGAGCCTCTAACCAGCCCAGTTTGGGCAAATTCATGGTGGAGGGAGCCTCTAACCAGCCCAGTTTGGACCAATTCATGGTGGAGGGAGCCTCTAACCAGCCCAGTTTGGACCAATTCATGGTGGAGGGAGCCTCTAAAAAACCCAGTTTGGACCAATTCATGGTGGAGGGAGCCTCTAAACAGCCCAGTTTGGGCAAATTCATGGTGGAAGGAGCCTCTAACCAGCAGAGTTGTGGGAAAGCAGGGTGGAGGGAGCCTCTAACCAGCAGAGTTGGTGGAAATCAGGGTGGAGGGAGCCTCTAACCAGCAGAGTTGGGGGAAATCATGTTGGAGGGAGCCTAGTATTAGCAGAATTGTGCAACGCTTATGGTGGATGAGTATGAGGATGCGGAGGAATTGGAGAGGTTGAGTACAGACATGGAGTTTCATGTTGGGGTGCTTTACACAGGTGGGCACAAAAATGAAGGCTCTATCCAGTGGTGGTTCATTTTTATCAAAGTGAGCCGGTCGGCACTCTCAGCTGACAGACGGGTGCGCTTGTCAGTGATGATGCCACCGGCTGCACTGAACACCCTCTCAGATAGGACGCTGGCGGCAGGACAGGACAGCACCTCCAAGGCATATAGGGCAAGTTCAAGCCACAGGTCCAACTTCGACACCCAATACGTGTAGGGCGCAGAGGGGTCGGAGAGGACAGGGCTGTGGTCGGAAAGGTATTCCCGCAACATGCGCCTATACTTCTCACGCCTGGTGACACTAGGACCCTCCGTGGCGGCACTTTGGCGAGGGGGTGCCATCAAGGTGTCCCAGACCTTAGACAGTGTGCCCCTCGTTTGTGTGGACCGGTGAGAACTTGGTTGCCTACTGGAGGAACTGCCCTCCCTGCCGCCAACGTCACATGCTGGAAACATCTCCATCATATTCTGCACCAATTGCCTGTGGCAAGCATTGATGCGATTGGCCCTCCCCTCTACCGGAATAAAAGACGAGATGTTGTTTTTATACCGGGGGTCAAGGATAGCAAAGATCCAGTACTGGTTGTCCTCCATGATTTTGACAATACGCTTGTCGGTTGTAAAGCACCCCAACATGAACTCAGCCATGTCTGCCACAGTGTTAGTTGGCATGACTCCTCTGGCCCCACCGGAAAGTTCAATCTCCATTTCCTCCTCATCCTCCATGTCTACCCATCCGCGCTGCAACAATGGGACGATTCGAAGTTGCCCGGAAGCCTCCTGTATCACCATCACATCATCGGACAACTCTTCTTCCTCCTCCTCCTCCTCCTCCTCCTCCTCCATTAAACGCAGTGAAGCGGACAGATGTGTGGACCTACTCTCCAGCTGTGACGGATCGGATGCTATCCCTAACTCCTCTGTGTGATCTGAGTTATCCCTGATGTCAATCAGGGATTCTCTCAGAACACACAAGAGCGGGATTGTAAGGCTCACCATCGCATCCTCAGAGCTCACCCTCCTTGTGGACTCCTCAAAGACCCGTAGGATGTCACAAAGGTCTCTCATCCATGGCCACTCATGGATGTGAAACTGAGGCAGCTGACTTTGTGGCACCCTAGGGTTTTGTAGCTGGTATTCCATCAAAGGTCTCTGCTGCTCAACCACTCTATTCAACATCTGAAACGTTGAGTTCCAGCGTGTGGGGACGTCGCACAAAAGCCGGTGTTGTGGCACATGCAGGCGTTGCTGGAGAGATTTTAAGCTAGCAGCGGCTACTGTCGACTTGCGAAAGTGGGCGCACATGCGCCGCACTTTCACCAGTAGCTCTGGAACATTGGGGTAGCTCTTTAGGAAACGTTGCACCACTAGGTTGAAGACGTGGGCCAGGCATGGAACATGTTGGAGTCCGGCAAGCTCCAGAGCTGCTACCAGGTTCCGGCCGTTATCACAAACGACCATGCCTGGGCCCAGGTGCAGCGGCTCAAACCATATTGCCGTCTCATCGAGGAGGGCATCCCTCACCTCGGAGGCAGTGTGCTGTCTGTCCCCCAAGCTGATCAGCTTCAGCACAGCCTGCTGACGTCTACCAACGCCAGTGCTGCAACGTTTCCAACTCGTAGCTGGGGTCAATCTAACAGCGGAGGAGGAGGCGGTGGCGGAGGAGGAGGCGGTGGCGGAGGAGGAGGCGGTAGAGGAGGAGGAGGAGGGGGGTGTTCTTCTCGTGTCCCTGCCAGGAATGTTAGGCGGGGAGACGAGGTACACCGGGCCAGTTTGGGAAGCAGTCCCAGCCTCAACTACATTCACCCAGTGTGCCGTCAGTGAAATGTAGCGTCCCTGTCCGCATGCACTTGTCCACGCGTCGGTGGTCAAGTGGACCTTTGTGCAAAGCGCGGAACTAAGGGCCCGCCTGATGTTGAGTGACACGTGCTGGTGCAAGGCGGGGACGGCACACTGGGAGAAGTAGTGACGGCTAGGGACGGCATAGCGAGGTGCCGCAGTTGCCATCAGGTCCAGGAAGGCGGGAGTTTCAACAAGCCGGAACGCCAACATCTCCTGGGCCAGCAGTTTAGCGATGTTGGCGTTCAAGGCTTGCGCGTGTGGGTGGTTAGCAGTGTATTTCTGCCGCCGCTCCAATGTCTGAGAGATGGTGGGTTGTTGTAAAGAAACGCCTGATGGTGCCTTTGATGGTGCAGGAGAAGGAGATAAGACAGGACCAGGGGAGGATGAGGTAGAAGTCAACAAAGTGGCGGAGGCAGATGAAGTGGTGTCCTGGCTCGTCCTCTGGAGTGCATCGCCAGCACAGTCAGCAGTGGCAGTGGCAGAGGCAGAGGCAGTGGCAGTGGCGTG
Organism: Leptodactylus fuscus; assembly: GCF_031893055.1. NCBI lineage: Eukaryota > Metazoa > Chordata > Amphibia > Anura > Leptodactylidae > Leptodactylus > Leptodactylus fuscus. The sequence continues at coordinate 38,217,045 of NC_134266.1, read as the reverse complement.
AACGGCAGGCGGCCTTTGTCCTGCCGTTGCTGCCTGCCACTGATTCCAGTGCTTGGATTCCAAATGACGGCGCATTGAAGTGGTGGACAGGTTGCTCTTCTCAGAGCCCCTAATCAATTTCGAGAGGCAAATTGTGCAGACAACACTATATCTGTCCTCGGCGCATTCCTTGAAAAAACTCCACACCTTCGAGAAACGTGCCCTCGAGGTGGGAGTTTTTCGGGGCTGGGTACGAACTGGAACATCTTGGGAGATTCCGGGTGTGGCCTGGCTTCGCCTAAGCTGCTGACCTCTGCCTCTGCCTCTAGCTACCCTTTTTGGTGCTGCACCTGCCTCAACATCCACACTACTTTCCCCGCTTGACATCCCCCCTGTCCAGGTCGGGTCAGTGTCCTCATCATCCACCACTTCCTCTTCCAACTCCTGTCTCATCTCCTCCTCCCGCACAATGCGCCGGTCAACTGGATGCCCTGACGGCAACTGCGTCACATCATCGTCGATGAGGGTGGGTTGCTGGTCATCCACCACCAAATCGAACGGAGATGGAGGAGACTCTAGTGTTTGAGCATCTGGACACAGATGCTCCTCTGTTAGGTTCGTGGAATCGTGACGTGGAGAGGCAGGTTGAGGGACAATGAAAGGAGCGGAGAACAGCTCTGGGGAGCAGGGACAGTTTGGGTTATTGTTCTGTAAAGCTTCGGAATTTTGGGAGGAAGGAAGACAAGACTGTTGGGTAATAGGAGGAGAGGAGGCAGAGTCTGACTGGCTGCTGGACAATGTGCTGTAAGCGTTCTCTGACAGCCATTGCAAGACCTGTTCCTGGTTCTCGGGCCTACTAAGGTTTGTACCCTGCAGTTTAGTTAATGTGGCAAGCAACCCTGGCACTGTGGAGTGGCGCAATGCTTGCTGCCCCACAGGAGTAGGCACGGGACGCCCTGTGGCTTCACTGCTACCTTGCTCCCCAGAACCATTCCCCCGACCTCGCCCACGGCCTCGTCCACGTCCCTTTCCGGGAGCCTTGCGCATTTTGAATTCCTAGTTAGAAATTGGCACTGTATACCAGTAGTAAAAATTGTGGGTGCACGTAACCCCAATATATTCTTTGAATTCCCAGTCAGAAACTGGCACTATATGGCAGTAGCAAGAAATGAGGGTATTTGTATTCCCAATATACTCTTTGAATTCCCAGTCAGACAATGGCACTGTATACCAGTAGTAAAAATTGTGGGTGCACGTAACCCCAATATATTCTTTGAATTCCCAGTCAGAAACTGGCACTATATGGCAGTAGCAAGAAATGAGGGTATTTGTATTCCCAATATACTCTTTGAATTCCCAGTCAGACAATGGCACTGTATACCAGTAGTAAAAATTGTGGGTGCACGTAACCCCAATATATTCTTTGAATTCCCAGTCAGAAACTGGCACTATATGGCAGTAGCAAGAAATGAGGGTATTTGTATTCCCAATATACTCTTTGAATTCCCAGTCAGACAATGGCACTGTATACCAGTAGTAAAAATTGTGGGTGCACGTAACCCCAATATATTCTTTGAATTCCCAGTCAGAAACTGGCACTATATGGCAGTAGCAAGAAATGAGGGTATTTGTATTCCCAATATACTCTTTGAATTCCCAGTCAGACAATGGCACTGTATACCAGTAGTAAAAATTGTGGGTGCACGTAACCCCAATATATTCTTTGAATTCCCAGTCAGAAACTGGCACTATATGGCAGTAGCAAGAAATGAGGGTATTTGTATTCCCAATATACTCTTTGAATTCCCAGTCAGACAATGGCACTGTATACCAGTAGTAAAAATTGTGGGTGCACGTAACCCCAATATATTCTTTGAATTCCCAGTCAGAAACTGGCACTATATGGCAGTAGCAAGAAATGAGGGTATTTGTATTCCCAATATACTCTTTGAATTCCCAGTCAGACAATGGCACTGTATACCAGTAGTAAAAATTGTGGGTGCACGTAACCCCAATATATTCTTTGAATTCCCAGTCAGAAACTGGCACTATATGGCAGTAGCAAGAAATGAGGGTATTTGTATTCCCAATATACTCTTTGAATTCCCAGTCAGACAATGGCACTGTATACCAGTAGTAAAAATTGTGGGTGCACGTAACCCCAATATATTCTTTGAATTACCAGTCAGAAACTGGCACTATATGGCAGTAGCAAGAAATGAGGGTATTTGTATTCCCAATATACTCTTTGAATTCCCAGTCAGACAATGGCACTGTATACCAGTAGTAAAAATTGTGGGTGCACGTAACCCCAATATATTCTTTGAATTCCCAGTCAGAAACTGGCACTATATGGCAGTAGCAAGAAATGAGGGTATTTGTATTCCCAATATACTCTTTGAATTCCCAGTCAGACAATGGCACTGTATACCAGTAGTAAAAATTGTGGGTGCACGTAACCCCAATATATTCTTTGAATTCCCAGTCAGAAACTGGCACTATATGGCAGTAGCAAGAAATGAGGGTATTTGTATTCCCAATATACTCTTTGAATTCCCAGTCAGACAATGGCACTGTATACCAGTAGTAAAAATTGTGGGTGCACGTAACCCCAATATATTCTTTGAATTCCCAGTCAGAAACTGGCACTATATGGCAGTAGCAAGAAATGAGGGTATTTGTATTCCCAATATACTCTTTGAATTCCCAGTCAGACAATGGCACTGTATACCAGTAGTAAAAATTGTGGGTGCACGTAACCCCAATATATTCTTTGAATTCCCAGTCAGAAACTGGCACTATATGGCAGTAGCAAGAAATGAGGGTATTTGTATTCCCAATATACTCTTTGAATTCCCAGTCAGACAATGGCACTGTATACCAGTAGTAAAAATTGTGGGTGCACGTAACCCCAATATATTCTTTGAATTCCCAGTCAGAAACTGGCACTATATGGCAGTAGCAAGAAATGAGGGTATTTGTATTCCCAATATACTCTTTGAATTCCCAGTCAGACAATGGCACTGTATACCAGTAGTAAAAATTGTGGGTGCACGTAACCCCAATATATTCTTTGAATTACCAGTCAGAAACTGGCACTATATGGCAGTAGCAAGAAATGAGGGTATTTATAACCCCAATATATTCTTTGAATTCCCAGTCAGACAATGGCACTGTATACCAGTAGTAAAAATTGTGGGTGCACGTAACCCCAATATATTCTTTGAATTCCCAGTCAGAAACTGGCACTATATGGCAGTAGCAAGAAATGAGGGTATTTGTATTCCCAATATACTCTTTGAATTCCCAGTCAGACAATGGCACTGTATACCAGTAGTAAAAATTGTGGGTGCACGTAACCCCAATATATTCTTTGAATTCCCAGTCAGAAACTGGCACTATATGGCAGTAGCAAGAAATGAGGGTATTTGTATTCCCAATATACTCTTTGAATTCCCAGTCAGACAATGGCACTGTATACCAGTAGTAAAAATTGTGGGTGCACGTAACCCCAATATATTCTTTGAATTACCAGTCAGAAACTGGCACTATATGGCAGTAGCAAGAAATGAGGGTATTTGTATTCCCAATATATTCTTTGAATTCCCAGTCAGACAATGGCACTGTATACCAGTAGTAAAAATTGTGGGTGTATATAGCCCCAATTCTATTGCTAGGGGACTTGCAGGGTATTTCTGGGGTGAAGGTGGGGGGGCACACCGTTGGAACGGGTATCGGGGTATATATCGGGTATACGGGAATACACTGACAGTGTATTCCATTCAGGATCCTGGGAAAGCTGGGTTGCGGCGATTGAGCCCGTCAGTGCCACGTTACACTGACAAGCTTCTCCCTGGAATTTAGCTCTTACAAGAGCTGTTGGTTGTCTTCTCCTTCCTATCCTAGCCTGTCCCTGCCTACCCAGAATCTAAGCCCTAGCTAGCTGGACGGAAACCTCCGTCCTCGGTGAATTGCAAGCTCAGAATGACGCGAAGCTGGGCGTCGCTGTTCTTTTAAATTAGAGGTCACATGTTTTCGGCAGCCAATGGGTTTTGCCTACTTTTTTCAACGTCACCGGTGTCGTAGTTCCTGTCCCACCTACCCTGCGCTGTTATTGGAGCAAAAAAGGCGCCAGGGAAGGTGGGAGGGGAATCGAGTAATGGCGCACTTTACCACGCGGTGTTCGATTCGATTCGAACATGCCGAACAGCCTAATATCCGATCGAACATGAGTTCGATAGAACACTGTTCGCTCATCTCTATTTATTAACATTATGTTCAGTAAGTGCAGCTTTTTGCATTTAAGAGTTTTTAATGCATTTTAAATTTGAGTTTTGTTAGTTTTGGCGTATTGTGCTCCGCAACCCCTATCCAGTCATTCTCAGTTATATTTATATGCGGCTAGAATCTCATTAGAATTTTGTGTGTGACAATATATTCCACAAAGCTATGAAGACAATACAAATAATTACAGCGCTGGAGAGGGTAACAATAGTAAGTAATGCCTCCCCTGCTGCTTAGAATTTCTTCTTAGAATGAAAGGTACAGCCTGTATGGAATGATATCTGCGGCTGCTTCTTTATAAAGTCTAGAGGTGTGGCAGTGCCGCCAGAATTTATGGCCTTTGTGAATAGACAGAATGGTTCGAATGCAATAAAAATGACACAAAATACAATAAAAGGTATGAGCTAGAGGACGTCCTCCATAGTGATGCATTATAGTAACGTTCTGCACTTAAAGGAGTATACACAACTGACACTATTGAAGGCTTCCATGGAGGTTAACACTCCAGAGCTCCAGGGGGCCTAGTGGATATAAGAGGGGTACCCTCACTATTATATGTATCCCTATATGTTATGAAACAATCATGTGTCCACGAGGCAGGGACTTAGCTATTGAGGGTGCGGCGTTAGCATTCACTATCAGTGCCCGGACACTGATGGGCCCCTAAGGTCCCCCTGCCACATAAAATAAACCAATATTCTAAATGGCACAAGGAAGGTAAAGGCCTCATTACACATTTTGCATTGAGGACCAGAGGACTTCAGGTTATGCCTCTGGCCATGGGAAAATTACTATTTTTCTGAAATAGTAGGTAGGTTTTTTAAAGGGACCCTATCATACAAACCCTTTTTTTTTCTGAGTAACACGTCGGAATAGTCTTAAGAAAGGCTATTCTTCTCCTACCTTACGTTGTCTTCTCCGAGTCCGCTGTTCCGTAGGAATCCCGGTTCTTGACGGTATGCAAATGTGTCATCTTGCAGCACTGGAGGCGGGCCTCAACGCTCAAACAGCACTGGGGGCGTCCCCAATGCTGCAAGAGAACTCTCTCCAGTGCCGCCTCCATCTTCGTCAGCAACCTTCGCTTCACCTCTTCTTCCAGCGGTGGCTTGTAACTTCTAGGCCTCGGGCCTTGGGCAGAGCAGACTGCGCATGCCCACAGGCCACGAGAAAATGACCGCTTACAATAGTGTGCAAGCGGCCATTTTCTCGTGGCCTGTGGGCATACGCAGTCTGCTCTGGCTTATTTACTCAAAACCTGTCAAAATGGTGATACCTCTTAAAAAGGGAGTAAAAAGTGTAACGACTTAAAAGGGTTGTTCCATCAGAGAGAATACTTCTGAAAGTGTGGCCCCTAGTAAAATCCGCTCATTCCTCAGGTCCTATTTCCCAACAAACACCCAATTTTATTGGAAGAAGCTGCAACCAGCCGGGCATTTCCCAAGCCATGACCACTGCAGGAGAAATGTAGTTTTACTTGGCAGCCATTTAGATGCGTTAGCTAAAGGAACTTGCAAAAGTGCTAAGGAAAACTCAGAAGTCCTAAGAAAGAATGAAAGATTATACCGTATAACATTCCATTCTGGCTCTTTGAGAGGATGACCAAACCTGGACCTCCCTCTATGATGTTCTTCTGTCCTAATACGACATATGGACAGGGGTCGTCTTCATGAGATAGCAATCCCTTTAAGTGGTTAACTGCGCTGTGTACCAAAGCACAAGAACATAAGAGCGGCTGCTGTACTCGGTTGATGTACGGCCTCTCCTTGAAGCACATAAAGAATGACTTCAAAGCTGTGTTTTATTGATATTGTATTAATGGGATGGCCGCTTTGGCTACACTGTAAAGGAGCACATATTGTACTTCCAGTATATTTATTGCTCTTTAGTTAGTCAACTTTAGATTAATTTCAGAATTGACTGAATGTGATTGTTCATGTTCTCTTTTCGTGGGAGCGCTGCTCTGGGGAAGGGGGGGCCGAAAAACTTCTACCTCTAAACTGTACAGATGTAGCAGAGTTTAGTTGGCACCGCTAGCATGCATTGTAATGCCGTATGCACACTGTTGGCAGTATTGTTTATTGGCGGTATCATTCGCGAGGACGCGCCCTACTGGCACTATTGTTTTATATGGACATTGATAAATCAGGTGACCGTAATGGTGGTGATAAGCGTGATCACTGTTAATATGGGGCATCGAAGTGCACGAAACAAGACACGTGAACTCTCCCGAAACACTATTCTTATTAGTAGCCAAGTCCATCTCACCGCTGTAGGCCTTACCAGTAATGGCTGCAGTTAGAAATCCAGCATATAACATTCCCCGTACAGCCGCAGACCTAGGTGGTTATTGGGAAGATCAGGATGCCACCCAGATAGCCCTGTAAAAAAAAAAAAAAAATCTTAGTGTTTTCTTCATTTAAATATTTCTTCTATGTCGGGTTGATACCACCAAAGTCCTCCCTGCCCCGCCATATCTATCAGTCACTTCTATAGCGGTGTAATGCTATCTGACTGACTGATCTATAGATAGATTTTGGTGACACTGCCAGCGCCTCTCAGCGCAAATCCCACTAACTTTATTGGGATGTCATCCCATTATCATGGCAACCTTCTCAGTGCGTACTGTGTTTTACCGAACATGTGACTGGGAGCGGGGAATATCGGGGGCCGGGAAACCGGAATTAAAGCGAATAACGGGATTTGTCACCCGGCAGTCCCAAGATGTAGATGTAGTACCATTATGTGAGTGTTTGGGGTTACTTTGTTTACCTGCAGGTGTATGTAAAATCGCAGGTAAGACATCATAGTATTATAGAGAATTGTGGCAGAAGTTTTGATAGTACACGTTGTGGCCTCATATACTGTTTTTTATTGTTTTTTTTCTGTGGCGTTTAAGTGGTTTTTTTATGTCTTTTTATGTTTTTTTGTTTTTTTCTTTCTCTTAAACACTGCAGCCAGATATTAGGTGTGGACAGTACGGTAATATTACATACACCATAGTGTTGTTGTTGTTATTATTATTATTATTATTATTATTATTATTTTATTTCAGTTTTTGATTTATTTTTTTCATATGGCTTGAAAAATGTCTGCAAAAAACCCAAGGTGGTAATGATTTTTTTTTTTTTTTTTTTTAAAAAGCACCCTAAAGTATATGTATAGCTAAAAGGTTGGAAGGCATTCAATCCTCTGCGGTGCATAGACATCTATGGACCTGTTCAGTTTTGCTATAGATCCATTCAGTGCATAATTCTAACATTGTGTATGCAAAAAAAAAAAAAAAGACTTCTCAGACTGAAAGGGGCCTATGAACCCATTGAGTGTCAAATGTGATTTATACCAAAAGAGAATCAGGTATATAGACATCTATGAACCTGTTCAGTGCTTGCATCAAATTTGGTGTGTACCAAAAGGCCTCCTGGGTCTATAGTGGCCTTTGGACCCCTTCAGTACATATGTCAGCAGTGATGTCCATTAGAGATGAGCGAACACTGTTCGGATCAGCTGTTCCGTACAGCACGCTCCTATAGAAATGAATGGAAGCACCTGGCACGTGCTTCCATTCATTTCTATGGGAGCGTGCTGTTCGGAACGGCTGATCCAAACAGTGTTCGCTCATCTCTAATGGACATAAATAGGACACCTTAGATCCATAGGGTTCAGTACATAATTCTAATATGGCATGCACAAAAATAACACTGAACATGTCCGTAGATGTCTATGCACCACAGAGGATTGACTTGGGGTCTATGAACCCGTCTAGTGCATGTGTCAAGTGTGGTGTGTACCAAAAGGGCACCTCAGGTCCATAGGCGTCTATGGATCCCATTGGTCAACTGTGGTGTAAAAACACCCAAAAATAAGTACAGAGAAACTGGTAGATTCCAATGGGGTGCTGTATTTGGGCTCGTATTCATGTTCTCTGTTCAACTGTGGCTTCTTCTGCAATGACAGCCACCACAATTTCATCGTCTAGCAGGTGACACCCCCAAAACAATGGTAAAAATGTGAGGCGCAGGTAAAACTGAATGTAATGTATTGGATGTAGAAGATGTAGTGAATCCTTCCCTCCAACATCTAGAAGTATTAAGACAAGAAAGTGACATAGTGGACGGAGCAGGAGGAATATCCAGGATTTCAGTCATTCACAGAACAACCCCAGGAGATGTAATACATAATTTCGCATACATCTCGTAGGCCTTAAAAGCACAGTAATTTCTGCGAGTTGAAGTGTCAGCTCTGCCCGCTCCCTTATATTCTCCCTGCTTGCTTAGATGTCATTAATGGAAAAAATCCTCATTTCTATGCTGTCAGCTAATACTATAAATGCTGGGCACAGATAGGTGGCTTTCTCCTGTTTTATCTGTATAAACTGTTGTGGCTTAGAAACAGATGCTGCATGAAAGCTTCTATCTCCCACTATCATATGATTATTTTATTATTTTCATTAATATTTAGCACCATCGATTACTGTGCGGTGGAAAGATATTCTGTATATTGCTCTTAACCCACTATTGTACTAGTCGTATAAGACCTCTCCAGTGGTTATGTTATAGCTGAATAAATATCTAGTAAAATTCCTTTCATTTAGCATTATTATGCAGAAAGTATAACAAACCCCTAGGAAGATAGCCTAAAAAAGGTCTAACTTAAAGGGGTGTTCCATAAACCTAAAAGGCCTTCAGCTTACAAGTCCCTCAGTGGTTTGCGCCAGGTGATCGCTGCAGCCAGTCACAGATCTCACTGGTGACCTCTTCACAAACTGCATGTCACAGCAGTCACGTGGTGATGGTGAAGAGGTCACTGGTGAGGGTTGTGATTGGTTGCAGAAGTCCCCTTGCCAGTCACAGACCTCACTGGTGACCTCTTCACAAACTGCATGTCACAGCGGTCACGTGCTGATGGTGAAGAGGTCACTGCTGAGGGTTGTGATTGGTTGTAGAAGTCCCCTTGCTCAAACGGGATGTCAGATTGGAACCTGTATACAGAAGACTGGACCTACTGCCACTGGAAATGAAGGCCCAGAAAATACTTTTAGGACTGTTTTTTATGTTTATGGCACCTTGTGAGGCACTATTAAATAGTAAATATATGATCTGGAGTACCCTTTTAAGTAATATATCACTCTACTTAGAGGCGTATCACAATTGGTAATCTCTGTGTAGCTACCTGTTACTAGTTTATCTAAAATGTAGGAATAACAGAATTTCCAGATCGTCAGATGCTGGGTTATGGTAGTTCTACCAGGTCTCAGGTACTGTTTCTCCTCATGGAGACCACCAGCTGGATTGTGTATGGCGTCTTATAGAGTAGCTGATAGCCTGGGAAAAAGGGAATTCAGATCAAGGCCTGGTTCACATCTGCGTTCGGTATTCTGTTCAGGGAGTTCATTTGGGGATCCCCCAGATGGAATACTGAACGCATTAAAAAGTGGTTAGCTGAGAAACCACATGGACCCCATAGACTTTAATGGGGTCCGTGTGTTTTCTGTGTGGTGTCCGCACGAATTATGCGGAGAGCAGCACATCTCTCCCCATGATTCCTGCAAACACCGCACGGATAACACACGGAGCCCATTATAGTCTATAGGGTCCATGTGGTTTCTCAGCTAACTGCTTTTTAATGCGTTTGGTATTCCATTCGAGGGGTCCTTAAGTGGACTTCCCGAATGGAATACCGAACGCAGATGTGAACCAAGCCTAAGGCTGGATTCACACAAGGATGACTTTTCTCTCCACCGGTTTCAGTATAAAATCAGCAGAAACCCAATGGACCACATTATAGCTTAGGGGTCGGCGGGTTTCTGGGTGTAGTCGTTTTTTAATCAAACATGGTTTATGTCTTTTGGGTCCCCATGAGGACCCAAAGAACGGAAACCCAAACGCTCGTGCGAACAGCGTAACTCTACTCTAAGTGGATGACAGCTGCCTCTCTAGCGCCACCTATTGTTGGTGACTACTCTATAATATAATGCCCAGCCCTACGACAATGCTATACTGTATATAGTTTATAGTGTGTATACTAAATTATTCTAGTTGTTACCCAACTGCAGCTCGATTAGAAAGCAGCAATCCACGGCTAATGCAGCATTTCTAACAATGTACATTCAGGGAAAGCAGAAAATTTCTCTAATGTTGTTTTAATAAGGTATCGAACCATTTCTTTCTTTTCTTCTCGGTCATATCATGCATCTTAACCTGGGGAGCTATTAAAAATACAGAATCGCATTGCATGGAATAGGTCGATCTTTTCCAAAAAGCAATAAAAGCGAGCTTGGTGACAACCCGTTTGGATGACAATCCTGTAGCAATGGAAGTTGTCACTCAGTGTTTCTAGCTTTGTTATGTATTGGTACGTTTCCTTCTCAAAAACGGACAAATAATCGCAAGAGAATGGGGAAACGCTTTGCCAGATCACTGTATTAGGGTGCTGGAGTCAACAATATGTAAATGAAGCTTGTCCTGATTGGTCGAGCAATATCACATGGACCCCTATGTGACACAGTCTGAAGGGAAGAGCTATTCATAGATTCCTTTTAATATATTTTTGCATACAATGGCCCCTTTTCGGGGTAGTCTCTACACAGTAGGAAGGCTTGTCCTAGTGCAGCATCCTAATAATGTTTCTTAGAGGACAAAAATATCATTTTTTATTGTAATCTATCTTATTACAGTTTCACATAGATCCCAGACAGTACGAGCGAGGGACAAAATACTTAGTGTGGAATTAGAGAGATGAATTGATTTCCTTGTCCTCTCATCTGCTACAAGAACTCTCCAGGAGAAGGTAACGGTCTCGTGATGAAGAGACTAGTGACACTGCTTGTCCCTACATACGTACAACGATCACTATGATCAGTCATATTACAGCTCACCTATTATTAGTGCACCAGGGCGTCTTGTAGCGTCAATTTAGTTACCTGGTTTTTACTGGCTCATTAAGCTTTTCACTATATAGTAAAATGTCTTTAAGGCTGCATCAGTAAGACCTAAGATGTCCCCTGTCACCAGCTGCAGATAGATAGCTTTGGGTCATCTCAATCTTAGAAATCGGTTCCTCAGTTTCCAAGAGATCACCATTTTGTCAATATGCAAATGAACTCTTTGCAGCAACAAGGGAGTTGGGACTTAACTCATTAGAGCAATCACAACACCTTCATTGTTTCAAAGAGCTCTCTTGCGTTTTGACCATTTGATGTAATGAAGGAGTGGGGGGGTTAGGACTTTTTATTCATAGAATAAATCATCAATTGATGATCCATGGGTGGGATCCAACACTTGGAACCCCTATGGACCAACTATATGAAGCAGTAGTGGCACTCCCTGGGCATCACAGGACACCGGTAACATGGCCTTATCAGAACTCGGCCCCATTCAATTGAAGTACACGTACACGCTGCACGAATGTACAGGATGGATGCTGCAGCCTCTTCGAACAGCTGATCAGGTGCGGTCATGGGTGTCAGCCCCTTGCCAGTCTATAATGATAGATAGGTCATCAATTAAGAGGTTCAAGAAACCCCTTTCAGGTAACCCTAAACCTGTCTTTCTTCAGACTTCATACCTAGCAAACAACCCCTAGCATTTGTTAGGGACCCTAGATATCTTTACACATACCTTTGTAGCCATTTATAACTGAGATGTTGCAGAGAAAATCTACTTTATTCTGGTATGCAAATTGGACAGCACTTGCATTGGAGGCAGTCTCAGTCTCAGCAAATGCTCCAGGCCATGCACTTGCACCCTGTTTGGCCCTAGACTAAGTCAGACTATAACGGGTGACCTGTAACCCTTTCACCAACCTTTTCCCTGCTGACAGCCATGCATCCATTTGAGGCTCAGTTCACATCTGCGCCCGGTCTCCATACGGGCATTCTGTTTGCCTCTCTGCATTTTTCACCCCTTTCATGCAGAAATCACACGAACACCATTAAAGTCTATGGGGTCTGCAGGTTTCCTAAGATAACTGCTTTTTTATGCAGATTAGGTTTCCATTCGGGGGTCCCCAAGCGGACCCCTGAATGGAAACCCATGCACAGAAGTGAACCAAGTCTGAGCAGTACAGTAAGAACTGTCATAGATACATTGTGTGGATCCCATTTACCACTCACATCACCCTTTATCATATCCATATCCTAACTGGCTTGAATAGCAATAGTGGGTTTGTGCACATTGATGTGATTTTGCTATTATATATTATTTTACACATATTATATTACTATATCCCTGTGACAAACCGAATAAGGTCAGGATGTGTTGCGGTAATGGACCTGTTGGCTTCCCATCTGTTACTTCTATAGATGAGTGAACACTGTTCGGATCAGCCGATCCGAACAGCACGCTCCCATAGAAATGAATGGAAGCACCTGTGACGCTGATTTTGCCGGCGGCCGCCCAGCGTCACAGGTGCTTCCATTCATTTCTATGGGAGCGTGCTGTTTGGATCGGCTGATCCGAACAGTGTTCGCTCATCTCTAGTTACTTCTCAGCGTTGAATTTTTTTTTCCGGTTTTATATATGGTTTGTAGTTCCCCTTTAAAAGGCTTAGAAATGAAGATTAATATGTGATCTTTATATGATTGACAGGTATAAAATGGAGACTGTTACATGTTTTAATGTTAGCGTGCCCTATTGATTCCCCCTGCTATAGCTGTGTTACTGGCAGCACTTACTATTTTGGGATGACGGATTTCTTTAAATTTGCTTTTAAAAAGACATTTTATTAGAAACATAAAGATCCGCGAATGATATTTTAATGATTTTTTTTCTTAATGATTTTCCCTTTAATGAGAAGATGGCGGTAGTGATCTATTAGGTTATTGCGTTATCTTCCCTGGTTTCTTTTGTCTCATTTTCTTGCTCTTTTTTTTTTAATATCGGAGAGACCGGTCGGGATGGTTACAGCCGTATTCCACATACAGACCATAGAAATTTCGGAGGAAAAGTAATGAATAGACGGAAAACCCATATTAGGTAGAGGTAACAGTGGGGAGCATTGGCTCCATACGGAACAGAAGCGATTTTTACCACTGACCCCAGAGAGCTATATATAGATTGCTGGGAGTGGGGGGTCTGTTTCCGGCTTTAATTGAGCCTTTTAGACACTCTTACAATTTTAATGTGTGGTGAGTCTGATTTAGAGGAAGAGTCTGGCATCCTAATGGGAGGGGAGGTTGGGAGGAGAAGCGCTCAGCGAGAGGTGTGCGTGGAAAGTTTAAAAGGATGTTGTCCGATCCAAGCACATTATGTGTGACCACAGGCGTCAGGGGGGCAAGAGAGGATGGGAGATGAAGAGAAATTGCGCGTCCCTGCTCCTCATTTATTTTCTCGTTCTTCTTTTCTCATTACCCTTTACGTTCGTTTTTCTCCTTCCTCTCGTCCTTGTTGGCTTTTTTCAGCCATGACTAACACTTTTCTTGTTGTGCAGCTTGTTTTATCCGTAATGTTTTTATTACAACAACTCCTCCAGCCTATAAAGTAGAGATGTAGCAGAGCCGATGCCGCCATTTAGCTGATTGCTGGTGCTTTATTTACATGTAGTGCTGTGTAAATAAGATGCGGTAAGTTTACTTGCAGTCCTATGTAAAAATAATAATAATAGCTAATTTTGATATCACATTGACTTTTTACCAGTGTTAATCTCGGGTCTTATTAAAGGCATTTTTGCAGTGGGTTAAAGGGATTGTACCATTAAAACCTCTTTTTTTTTGTGGATAAGACGTCGGAATAGCCTTTAGAAAGGCTATTCGTCTCTTACCTTTAGATGTGATCTCCACCGCGCCATTCCTTAGAAATACCGTTTTCTACCGGTATGTAATTTAGTTCTCTGGCAGCGATGGGGGTGAGCCCCAGCACTGAAAATGCGATGGGGCGCCCCCACTGCAGCTCAAGAACACAATCCTGCGACGCCTCTATCTTCGGCTGGATCCTCCCCTTCTCTTTCATCTTCCTCCTGTGTCACCTCCGACGCCTGCACAGTTGGCTCTGCCAGTGAGACACTGTAGAGCCGACTGCGCATGCCAACCGGTGGCCATTTTTGGGAGGCCGCTCTTGCTCTTGTAGTTCAATGCAGGAGTGGCTTCACAAAAATGGCCGCCGTCTTCCTCCTGGTGGTGACGCAGAAGGAAGACGACAGAGAAGGGGAGGATCCAGCCGAAGATAGAGGCGTCGCAGGATCGTGTTCTCGAGCTGCAGTGGGGACGCCCCCATGGCATTTTCAGCGCTGGGGCCCGCCCCCATCGCCGTGAGAGAACTAATTTGCATACCGGTATAAAACGGTATTTCTAATGAACGGCGCGGCGGAGATCACATCTAAAGGTAAGAGACGAATAGCCTTTCTAAAGGCTATTCCGACGTCTTATCCACAAAAAAAGAGGTTTTAATGGTAGAATCCCTTTAAGAAAGCGAATAACAATATGCACCTCATGGATTCCCCCCACCAGTCTCTGCTTTGTGACCTCTCTCACACACAGCAGATGCCACTTAGCCAATCACTAGCTGAGATGGGTCACCTCTGTGGCCAGTGATTAGTCGGGCAGGTATTTGAGAGGGACCAGACAGTAGAAACCAGCAGAGAAGTTTAGACGGGGATTAGTCAGGCGAGCAGTGATAAGAGTCATAGTTGGAGTCTTTTTGGGTGGAGTTGGAGTTGGGCTGTAGAAAAATAGAGGCATTAAAGATGGTGCTTTGACCTACCGACTCCACAGCCCTGGAGGTGGATATTGTGTCTTCAGTTGGTATTTTTAAGGTTTTTTCCCACCAATGACACTTATTGCCTGTCTGAATGATAGGTGATAAATATCTGATTCCTAGGTATTCTAAAACTGGGACCTACAGCAATAAAAAATAAAAGAGTGGGGGTCAGCAAATAGGCTGATGCGTTTTCGGAGCCACTACGTCATTTATTTCTATGGGACCCCTGGAATTCCCTTAAAAGTGAATATAGCAATGTCCGAGCATGTGCGACACCTCTACTCTCACCGACCCCTGTTTTCATAATCACTAGTAGTCACAAAGGTTGACCCCCTATGATCAGACACTTATCTCCCATATAGAGGATATAAGTGTCATTAGTGGGAATTCTAACCCATAGACAGCGTCCGATTCTGCGCTTATTACATTTCCCATCTATTTGCCAGCGTTATTAGAGGAATCCAGAATGTGCAGCTGACAGCGGGACCTGAAGGGTTACCATTGAAGAGCTCCATGGTCAGGATTCCTTATCAGAGCGGCTACTTACTGACAATGACGTCACTATCCTTTTAGATCAAGGCTCGCCCAGATAATGTGGTATCATTGCTTTGTGAATCATTCTTAACACACAAGCTTCAGTTAAAATGTTAAGCATTTCTTTAACAAAAGATATCATCAAAGACATGTCATACAGGAAAGTGTACACAATACGTTCCTATAATGTAAAATAATGCCATTACATTTTCCGCCAGATAATATCCGTGTTGCAAAAATAAGTCTGGGCAGCAGGAGTGAATAGACGCCTTTGTGCACTGAGAATTGTTAATTTAATTGTGGTTTGAGCAGAAGAAAGAGAAGAACACTTACAAGACTGCCACATAAAAGTCTTCCTGTTATCTGAACGCAAGAAGGGCAGACATTTTTGAGAGCTGTACCAATAATGGTAAGCAGGCTGTCAGCGCCGTAGGAGCTAGAGACTTGTCCCGTCACCTGTACACAGCGATAGCAGCCATTTTTATCAGCTCCTGCAGAATCCGTGAGCTGTCAAACTGACAACATTACTGAAAAAGACACTTACCTTGTAATCTGTCAAGCTGAGAACAGGCATATGGAATACTGTATAGACTAGAGGCCATACTGATACACTAGTGTGTGGCCCACGTGCTAAAATGGCTAAGGAGTCCGATGGTCTTGGTACTGGACGGGGCCCTTCAAAATCTTTTTCTCATTTATCAAGTTCCTATGAACTTTGTCGAAGTGGAGAAATTGTTGCCTGGATTTTAAGGGTTACATAAAATGTCTGCTTACTTATATGGCCTGACACTTGTCCATGGGTTGTGTTTGGTATGGCAGCTGTGCTCAATTAAAGAGAATAGAGATTAGCTGCAATATCACACACACAACCTGTGGATAAGTGTGGCGCTGTTTTTTTTGTATTTTATTTTATTTTAAGAAGCATCATGTTTTTCTAAACCTGTATACTTAAAGGGGCTCTCATTGGGAAAAGTCATTTTTAACAAAACATATACTTGCATAACCTTTAGAAAGGCTATTCCAAACGTACCTTTTGTATGTAAATTGCCTTAGTGGCTTTTGAATAAGTACATTTTTATTCACATGCTAATGAGCTTCCAGCCAGCACAGGAAGTTCCCAGCAGCACTCATCTCTGCTATTCTATCCTATCTGTGTGTGCAAGCAGGAAGTCATCAGCAGCAGCCTGTGCGGTATACACCCATAGGAAAGAATAAGCAGAGGGTGCACAATGAGAATTTCAGGGTGCACCAAGAGGCTAATTAGCATATGAATAAAAACAGCCCATTCATTTCTATGGGGAGCGCACGTATGCCGGCTACCATAGAAAGCAATGGGATCTGTTTTAAACGCCGCGCGATTCGGAACGTTTACACGTTCAGAATCAGCCAGCGTATCCTCCGTATGAAAGGGCCCTTACATTGCTTAGTTAAAAATGACTTTTCCCAATGATAGAGCCCTTTTAAAGGGATTCTATCATTGGTGTCAGTGGTTTTGAGATAAAGACATGCATGGAAAAGGCTATTCTACTACTTTTTTTTTATTCTCCCCGCCGTTCTGTTGTAATCCTGGATAATCACTTTATAGAAATGAGCCCACCAAGCACACTGGGTGTTCCCAAGTGCTTCTGAACACCCCTCCACATCATACCTTTATTCACACCACTCCATTGCTTGTGCTCCGTCTGACTCTCCTCCTCCCTCGATGTTCTTTCTGCCAGATTGCGCAGCTGCATTTGAATTCTCTGGCATGCGCAATTCCACTCTGTTCAGAGCGGTATACGCATGCCCGAGCGCCATTTTGGTGTAGCTCGCTATAAAGTAATTAACCAGGATTACAACGGAACAGCGTGGAGAATTGAAAAAAATAAGTTAGTAGTAGAATATCCAGGGATGTCTTTATCTCAAAACCACTGACACCAATGATAGACTCCCTTTGAAGGCATTCTGATATACTGACCTGTTGAGTATGGTCAGGTCTGCAGGGTCATGCTAGTAACTTCATCTCTAATATATTTTAGCTGATAGATCTCTTCAAAGTAGAAGGGGAGGACGCCCCATCACATTTTCAGCTCTAGGTTCCTTAAAGGGCTGTTTCTGCTATATTGCTTCCTAATAAGTGGGCATCCATGCAGTACCTCCCACAATCCTCATATTAAAGTAGTGTTCCAATGCCCTGCACCTTGGTTGTTTAGGAGCAGAACAACGGCCAAAGCTAAACATCCTTGCCACTGTATGACATAACATCATTAGATGGGGAATAGACCTTTAATACAAGTGGATGTTATTACACCCAATGCTCATGTATGGCTCCTTGACATCTCAATGACAGTGGTCGTGGTCTTTGTATTTCCTTTGGTGGTTCTACAGTGCAAAAGTCCTCTGGTTTTAGAATATAGCACAAGTATTATTTTCATATAGACACACTTTACCATCCACCAGACTGTGAACCAAAGGTCATTGCTTACTATTCCTAGCATGGCGATGCTTCTTAAGGGAGATGTTTGTACAGAGAAGCGCCTTCCTTTCTATCCAAGTTAATTTTGATTTCATCTATAAAAATAGCAACTGTCTGTTTTCGAGAAGTAAAAGTGTTGCAAGGACGGCTCGCGTGTGTATGTAAATGTATTCATGAATTCCATTCTGGGAGCTCTTCAAAAATTACGGTTTCTGGTTTCTTCTAGCAGTTCTTAGGATGCAACAGTAAACACATGTTTGCCCATATTTACCAAACTGTGTAAATATATACCAGGTCTAGACTAGAGTTTATAGTTCTATACAGCAGAAATGCATTAAAGGGAGTACTGGCGTAACTAGGAATGGCGGGGCCCCAAGGCGAACATTTAACGTGGGTCCCCCCCAGCCCCCTGACCCCTACCAGACAAGCCACATTCCTGCACACAGTATTATGCCCCATTGTGGACCACTGGAGTATAATGATTGGAGACCCAGGGGAGGATACAAACATAAAAAAACATTGCTACTTACCTCTCTCTGGCTCCAGCGCACTCCCCACAGATCTCTTCAATTTTGGACCAGATGTCACCTGACCCAGGTCGGCATTGCGACACATATTGACATTGGCCTGGGTCACGTTACGTCTGTGACATCATCAAACAGGCCCAAAGCCTACCGGAGCGCAGGAGAGGTAAGTAATAGTGTTTTTTATGTTTCTCACCTCCCTTGGCCCTCTGATCATTATAATGATAGCAGTGTTTGTGGGGTCCGCGGGCTCACTTACTGATCCCTGGACCTTTACACAGTCACATCTGCTGAAGTGGAAGCGCAGGCGGCCGTGAGCCAGAGTGAGAATCGGTAAGTAAATAGGGCCCTTACCTGCTAGGGTTACTTCAGCAGGTAACGGCCTAGTAAATAAAACAAAAATCCACATCAGGGCCCCGTTGGCCCCCTAATGTCCTGGGCTCTGTGGCAGTAGCTGCCACTGCTACTCTGGTAGTAATGCCCCTGAAAGGGAGTGTGTCTGGAGGAAAATTGGTATCCAACAAATTCCAATACGTTGTAGAGCCGCTTCTAATATTTTCCAAAGATTACTTTCTTCTTCTGCATTGCAGCTCCATTTTCATGAAAATTTGTGTTGTATTCTAATGCAGATTATCTGAAAAGGGCTTTAGGGGTGTCTTACCTGATGGGGCTTGAAGCTCTGCTCTAGATAACTGCCCCTAAATGCCCCCTGCTCCTCCCTTCCTCTCCCCTCCTCAAGTGACATTTTCCACTTTGTCTGCAGTTAGAGTCAGTTATTGGGTGTGAAGAAGTAAACCCAGCAGGAGGAGAAACGTCTCCAAAGCCCTTTTCATATAACTTGCATTAGAATATAACACAGATTTTCATGAAAATGGAGCTGCAATGCAGAATAAGAATGGCATCTTTGGAAAGTGTAAAAGCCACCGTACAAGTTACTGTAGCTTTAATCTGACATTCAGGGGCAGCTAAAATGTGCCTGATGACTGGACACCAGCCCACAGGTCACTTAATGTCTTTGTATATGTAGGTATGCCATCTACAACTTCCCCACTACCCCCTGATATTGACCTTGCATTTCTAATGTATCATCTAGCATTGAAAGCTACTTCCGTTCCCTCTCCATTCCAACTCCTGAATATGCAAAAAATTTCTATGATGAAAACCCTGTTTTAGGCTCCTCTAGCGGTGGCTACAGGCAACCCCAATTTTCTTCTCAATGTATTACTTTGCCTATGTGGGGAGGATTTCACACATTGTATTAAAAGGCTTTGACCGCTCTAAACAAATATTAGAAAATGAATCTGCACATAAATTGGCCGACGTTTGATAGAAACTTGCAATGCGTCATTGACTAGTAGTATAAAAAATCTTTAAAACCCCCTATTTTACTACATTTTATGTCCTTCTAACTTTTCTTTTTACCATTTTTGTTTTCTTTGATATATTGCAATGTTTAGGGAAAACCGCAATATCTATGCATACAGATGTGACCACCCTAATCTTGAAAGGCTGCAGATCACGAGACAACAACAAGGTGGCCGCACACGTATGAGACAGATAGTATCACAACAGGTTGCTTATCTCATGATACGTACACCTGGGTATGTCCAACCAAGATAGAGGTTAGGAAGGACACATCTGCACTATCAGCTTCAGTTTCTAATTCACAAGACATATATTCAGTCTCAGATTACAATAAGTGACTATATAGTCACCAGTGACTTGGTTATTGGCAAAAATATCTTACATTGTCAGTCTGGAAAAGTAGCATTCATGTTTAACGATGTAATGAAATGGCTGTCTGTGTTGTGTTCGGGAAATAACTGTACATTAGAAATGGTGGTGGTTAGCACTGCAGCCTTGCAGTGCTGGAGCCCTGGGTTCGAATCCTGCCAAGGACAAAAAAACATCTGCAAGGAGTTTGTATGTTCTTACCGTGTTTGTGTGGATTTCCATCCCATACTCCAAAGACAAACTGATAGGGGAAACAAAAAGTACATAGTGAGACCTATGTGGGGCTCACAATCTACAAAAATAAAAAATAAAAATGATGCTATGGATGCAGATAGATAAAACATTCTCTTGTATACATGATCGGAACCAGCAACTGGCCCCCTATTTGCTCTGCTGCCTTCCTCCTGTCCCTTTTTGATCACTGGTTACCTTTTCTGTAGGGACTGACTATAGTATACCATAGCACATGTCACTAGATGTGAAAATGAGAGCAACCCACGCGCCAGGTGCTAGTTCCATTTATATGACCCAGTGTCGGAACAGCCCGAAACCCCAATGTTTGCTGTCCAAAAACCCCAGAATAAGTAACTATTCCAAGGCTCCTTGCAGTATCCCATAAGAGGTTGCTCCAAGGTCAATACATCATTTATCCTTATCACTTCTGATCAGTGGGGCTTCCAATGATCAGACATTTATCACCTATCCTGCAGATAGATGATAGTGTCAAACTTGAGTGACCCCTTTATCGCTGCACAGCGCGGTCTGTATTTGGGTAATGTGCACCACTGTATTCACAGCATCATCCACATCGACCATGTAGATCAGGCCAAACTACATTCCAGTAGCTCCGCCATTGACGTTGTTATGCTATGGGGCATATCAGGGGTGTGATGTCACTATGACAGTATTGAATCCCGTTCTTTGACCCCTGCCACTATATATATATATATATATATATATATATATATATATATATATATATATATATATATCAGGTTTATCTTAAGTCTTTTTCTTTCAGCCACAACATTGTTCCAAGGCCTGCAGAGTTTCTTATATTTACACCCGTGTTTGCAGAGTTATGTTGTTTAGGACTTGTTTAATTCTTGTTCACAAGAAATCTATGTGCTTCGATCTTGTAGTTTCTCATTTTATTTAGCTTTAATTTAAAAGCTTCCCTTGCACTTTTAAGCGTCAGTGTTATTTGTCTTCTCTGTATACACCAGAATGCACTTAATGCATTTAGGAAAGCATGAATCTCCCTATCTACTTCTCTCTGCCAACACTTGGCTCTGGATTTTGGCTAATGAATCCTTCTCAGTACGCACAAGTGCCGAATATATTAACCACACATGTAAATTTAATGCAGAAATTTAATGTACAGTAGTATATTGTTGGGTATTAATGTTACCGCAAGTGGTAGTTTGTTTTTTGATTTTTTTCAATATATGTCGGAGTAAAGTGTATTCTAAGTTTGACTTAAAGTAGAACAGAACCAGCTACCTTATAACCGGGGTACGGTTGGAGTCCCAGAATACTTGAGGCACTGTGATAGTAAAAGTTAGCTACTCTATCAATATAAATCCTGAGTAAAATAGAAGTGTGTGCTTAATGGAGACTGTCAGCAAGTTTGACCACGCAAAACTCCTGTCAACAGGAGCCTTGGAGAGTTGTACCTTATACCATAGATAGAGAAATGTAACAGATACATTTTCTATACAGAACTGCAGAATAAAATGATGCCAGATACATAATAGAGAGGGACATACATGCTACTGCCATGCATATGTAAATAAATCCTCCTTGGTGGAACTTTTGGAAGGTAAGCTCCCTATAGCTCAATACTTGGTATTTCTGAAACCTACCGGTAGTAGTGTAATCTGGAAGCCAAGACAGATCTGGAAGCCAAGTCATCGGCAGACAGGTCTCATCAGTGCGACAAGCAAGCTCCCCTCTTCCACCAAGCAGGACTTATTCATATTCATGTTCCTTAGCTACTTTTGCAAGGCATGCACGGGCAACTAAGTCCCACTGCAAAGCGGCCTCTTTAAGGCACCGTTTTCTTAATAAGACTAAAGCCCCTTCTGACTCACAGCTACGACCTCTCTCCAGACAGTCGCTTCCCTGCTTTGTACTGATGAGAGGCAATAACCTCACAACCACCGTCTGAAGATGGGTTCCTCTTCCTTCTGGCTTAGATTTATTTCTAGATTATGTTACTAGGTTTCAAGAAAACCAGACGTTGATCTATAGGGAGGTATCTTATAAAAGGTGGACTAGAGCAAGTTCCCTATTTCCACCAAGGAGGACTTATCTGCAAAGACATAGTACCCCTTCTGACCCATCTCTGAGATGCAAAAAGCCAGCCTATGTCCAGCTTAAAGGGGCTCTATCATTGGAAAAAGACATTTTTAACTAATCACATCCTTGCATAGCCTTTAGAAAGGCTATTCCAAACCTACCTTTTGTATGTAAATTATCTCAGTAGTTTTTGAATGTCAGTTTTTATTCATATGCTAATTAGCTTCTCTGTGCACCGCAAGTCTCTTTGTGCACTTTCTTCTGCACTGAGAAGCTAATTAGCATATGAATAACAATGGACTTATTCAAACACTACTGAGGCAATTTACATACAAAAGGTATGTGCGAAATTGCCTTTCTAAAGGCTATGCAAGGATGTGATTAGTTAAAAAATGACTTTTGCCAATGATAGAGCCCCTTTAAATGATATCCCTACTTGTTTAGTAAGGATACAGCAGAAGCTGTACTGTACTCTACTGGGCATGCCTAACATAGCCTTACTAGAATGACATGCACAGACCTGTACACAACACCAGGGGGTGCTACTACAATTAAATAATAATTTCTCCGAAGATATCATTTTTCCCCACAATATTTTGCAAAGTTACTCTAAAATGCATGTTCGGTTTTCTCATTGGTATTTGTATTGATGGCACAACTCCTTTAAGGCATGTGTAGCTAACAGAGCAGAAGACGTACAATTCTGAATAAAAAAGGAAAGGTACATCCACCTAAATAATAACAAGTTACATTTCCAGGTCACAACCAGCGCTCTGTAAGTCGCAGCACTTTAAGGGTTGCGTTCTGCCTCCATGCCTCATACATGAACGCTTTAATTGAATGTTCTCATGTCTTTTATCACAGCGTGGTGAATAATATTATTTCAGCAATCTATACTTCTCCCCCCCCCCCCCCCCCCAGTAAATGTACCACCATAGAAGCTAATTGAAAACGACTTGGCAAAATGAAAATGATGAGAACTCCATTACATGGAAGCGTTTCTCTCCAGATTGTAATAATTGTGTTATTCCTCATCTGGATGAGTTGAGTGATTGTGCTTTACCGTAGCAAGGAAGTGTAATAATATTTCTCTAAACGTGTGTGTGCATGTGATGTCATGAAGGCTTGTAACGGTGTACTGGATTATTTATGGGGAAGTCATGGAATATAGCTACGAGCCAGAAACTAGACTGACAATTGTAGGCCTCCCGGGTATTACTGAGGTCCTTTATTTAGGAGGATAATACGTTTTTTCACTCCGATACCTGGCGACTGGTAAAACAAAGAATTGCGCGTTGTACGATTAGCATTGACAAAATAAGTATATGCATAATTTATGCATGATGTGCTCGATTAGCGCGCTGTATTCGGGGGTAAGAGCACCTCTACTGTAGTGTTGACATATAAAAATAGCACCGATCAGTAGCACTAGGCTATGGATCAGGCTGCAAATGTGAAAGTTTTTAGGCTCGCATGCTTTTTTTATTTTATTTTTTTTTCCATGTCTGATTTTGCAGCTGAAAGCCGCTCGGATCATCTGTGCGCTGCTTTTTCTCTGCCGCCGTGCGTTCCTCTCATCCTGCGTTTGTCTGTTTCCTGCAGCCGCTCTCCTGGGATCTGTTGCTCTCTGTTCCTACCATTATTTATTGGAGCGCTCCCTGGTTTTTCTCTCACTCTTTCTCCTTCAGCAGATATTTATTTATTTTGTTTGTAATTCAGAGAATTCACACCACATTAAGCATTTTCATTACCTAAAATAATTAGGTGATGGGAGAGGAGCGCGCTCTAATTTGCTGTCCTTAAATAAAATTAATGCTCCTGTGATGCTGGCTTTGGACATTTTTCTTCCCCAATTACATTCTGGCCTCCCATCTATTATCTGTCCTGATATACGACTCAATTACTGGCAGCAAACTGCGGGCAGAGACAGTTACGGCAGGCAGAGCACTCAGACATGGGGTGATGGACAGAGAACGGAGAAGAGGACTAAGGGGAAGGAGAGTCAAGCTTGTAGAGATGCTGATACATGCAAAGACGTAGGCTTGTAAAGATACAACGGCGTCTGTAATTAAATTACATTGTGTCGTATCCACAAGGCAGTAACAGGCATCGGTGATATTGATTTCTAATTTGGCATTTAGGGGAATAATGGTTTTGAGCTATTTTGTTATACCAGTCATGGCACCAGCATGGTCTAAATATAAAATTATTGCCATAGTTATTATTTCTATGATACATGTTCCCACTAATGATTGACTGGAGAGAAATATTTTCCAAGGTGTCTGGTAAATCATTCCAAAATGGATAGGATACACTTCACATCATGTGGAGGTAATGACGTCAAGCCAAGATCGCTACAAAATTGGAAACATTCCAGCCCTGATCTATATAAGGAAAATGTTTGTTCTCGTACCGTGTTCGTCCAGCCCTGATCTGATCATACAGATACTCAAGGAAGCTGGTCTATTCTTCTTGCTACAAGTAGTTATCTTATAATGTAGTGGTTACTGACCCTTATACCCAAGGAGAGGGGTGCTAGGCAAAGACTATAAGTCTTACAGACACTTATCCCCTATCCACAGCAGCCAGCCCCATAGATGTGACTGGAGCATTGGCACTTAAAGAGGACCTTTCACCACCTCCACCAATTCTAGTTCTTAGCAGCAGATAATAGATAAGATAATCCTTTAATAGTCCAACCATGGGGAAATTTAGTGTGTTACAGCAGCACGGATAATACAGTAATATATTACAGGAAAGAGCACATACAAGCTCAGAATAGCAGATAGAATGATACTAGGAGTCATAGCAACTAAAAAGAAAAGAAGGACTCAGAATAATTTAGTTCTCTGTGCGGAGTGATCTCCGCTTGGCCTGATGTTGATTATACAGCCTGATTGTGGTTAGATGGAAGGATCTCCGATAGCGCTCCTTCTCACACTTGGGATGAAGCAGTCGGTCACTGACAGTACTGCCCACTGCTGTCACAGTCTCATACATGGGATGGCAGTTGTTCTCCAGCATGAAGCTCACCATGGACAGTATCCTTCTGTCACCAACCATCTGTACTGGGTCCAGGGGGCTCCCCAGGACAGAGCTGGCCCTTCTTATCAGCCTGTCAAGTCTATTTCTGTCCCTGACTGGTATACTAATCCCCAGCAGGCCACTCCGAAGAATAGGCACCGATCCACGTTTTCCAGCGCAATTGGAATTTTCTTTCTAGTCCCCACCATTCCTGAGCAATCATTGCAGTTAGTTTTGGTATCTGATGAGCAATTTAAGCTCTATAACGTCAGGCAGGGAGGTGTGATTCAAAGCTCCTATCAGAGGCAGTGTCAGAGCTCAGACAGTCAGGGATATCAATGCCGTGAATAGTAGCACCAATATCTCTGGGACCGGGGCACATATCAGCACACTGTCACCTTTCTACCACCGATGTCAGAGGGCTTGCAATTGTACCTGATAAAATGGCCTTGTTGAGCACTAAAAGCAGGTTCTTGTCCTTCATTCATTTTAAGGATGCATTTTAAGGAGCAAAGCTCCCACGCCCTTCAGGAGCTCCAACTATATTCTCTGTACTATGGCTTCTGGGCTCTATCCCAGTCATTGATGTCAGAAGAAAGTAGGATCAGCCTGTTGAATTTCAGCACTTCATGCTTTTGTTCTTTAGGAGGAAAAGCTGCCACTAGAGATATCTGGT
The DNA here is from genome assembly GCF_031893055.1 of Leptodactylus fuscus. Classification (NCBI taxonomy): domain Eukaryota; kingdom Metazoa; phylum Chordata; class Amphibia; order Anura; family Leptodactylidae; genus Leptodactylus; species Leptodactylus fuscus. Next base: position 38,190,843 of record NC_134266.1, on the reverse strand, counting down.
AGCGACTTACTCCACTCCTCCATTAACAACTTGCATACTTGTTCGGCCAAGTGTATTGGGAAAGTTGAAGCTATTGAAGATGTTTGGGCACCTTTAGAAGCCCAGACTAAAAAACAGGAATAATCTTTACATTAGCTCAACCTATATCAGCACTTTACAGATCATAGGTGACGCTAGGTTCACACCTACGTTCTACTCTCCGTTCTGTGCTTTCTGTCTTCTGCATGTCAGAAGACGGAAAGCTCAGACCGGGTCCGGCCGTGAGCGGCGGTGAGCGTTTTATGCTCGCCGCCGCGAAACCGGATTTTTTAATCCGGACACAGAGTACTGCATGTCCAACTCTGTGTCCGGATTAAAAAACCCGGTTTTGCGGCGGAGAGCACAAAACGCTCACCGCCGCTCACGGCCGGACAGCTTTCTCACCTATTCAAATGAATGGGTATGAAAGAGTCCTGCAGGTTTCCGTCTCCTACCTCTGTTTTATGCAGGAAACGGAAACCTGCAGTACGGAGAGGACAACGCAGATGTGAACAAGCCCTTACATGTACAAGTATTATAGAAAAACTAAGATATACAAAGTATAAGAGTTTGGACGCTGCACAATCTAGGAGGACACATCGATTGTTGTTTTTTAGTGGGATAAGTATCTGATTTCCATGGCATTAACTTTGGAAGACCCCTGGAATTTTGGGCATGCAATTGTACCTGATAAAATGGCCTTGTTGAGCACTACAAGCAGGTTCTGGTCCTTCATCCATTACCATCAGGGAATCTGATTGCTTCCAACTTTATAATGCAGCTGCTGAAAGCTATTGATACCGCAAAACCCAGATCTTTAAGGGGTTTACTTTTCTCTTAAAATGATGTCATATTTCTAGAATATACCATCACTTTACAATCAGTGGGGGTCTAATCCTGAGAATGAATGGGAACAGCTTTTTTCTGCTTCTACTTCTAATTTTCCTCTGAGCTACAGATAGCCCTATTCACTATAATGGGGTCACACTGCCGTTCCCTGCACAGTGGATGGTCGGGAGTCCTGCTGTGCAAAGAAAAATGAAGGGGATATAGTTCTAGACCAGAGCTGCGTCCTCTTCATTTACTAGAATATGACAAATAGCAAACAATTGTAAAGTGATTTCCTCACATGAAGGACTCCCGGGTTCAGATTCGACCACTGAGCCACCATGTTGCCCCCTATACCACCATCCTATGATCTCTGGGATCCCCACTGATCTTATTTTAGTAATTTGTCTCGACTTCAGGAGATGAGAAAACCTTTTCAGCATCTCTAAGGCTTTTTTTTGGTTATTTTAAACAAGAAAAGAGATGTTAGCGGAGGAACTATGGCAAACTCTATAAGGCCTGGAAGTAGGCCTAATGTGGTTATAATGGGAGGAAGGGGATCGTACATATTAATTGTGCTTTTTATGATTCTCGTCTTTAACCATAAAAATCCTTTTGTGTTAGTATTTTTGCAAGTATTTAAAAAAAAAAAATGAATGTGCGTTGGCAAAGTAATGTGCCCTAAAATTAAAATCTGCGGTGAGGCTCGTATTACACAATGCTATTCATTTATAAGGGTATTTCTCACTACATCAGGTTTTATCATTCAGGTGCTTTAAAATGATATGAACACCAGTAAATCGGTTTATTATAAGAGCACTCTTAAAAGCCATTGATCTGTGTTTAGCTTAAGGTAGAAAGCATCAGAGGACGACCTGCACCTTTATCGCACTCTTCATCTGCAATTGTTTCATTTATAAATGTGGTATCTTGTCGTCTCAACGAAACATTGCATAAGTCAATAGTACGGGCAATTTTAAGATATTTTGTAATATAACTGATCAGAAAAAAAATCCTCTTTCACCTCTTATCAGGTTGCTTTCTCCCTGCTAATCTGTTAGGTTATTCACATCTATAGGAGTACTGTATATACTCGAGTATAAGCCGAATTTTTCAGCCCAGTTTTTGAGCTGAAAAAGCCCCACTCGGCTTATACTCATTATTTTTTTTCAGGAGGGAGGTCTATGACCAGACACAATATTAATGTATAGAATCTGACATAAAATAGTGCAAAAAAAAAAAAAAAGATTTAAAAAAAATAAAAAAAAGTTCTAAATCTCTCCTTTCCCTAGAATACAAACAAAAGTAGAAAATGACTGTGAAACACAAACACATTAGGTATCCCTGTGTCTGAAAGTGCCCGGTCTACTGAATATAGGAGATCTGCAGTGCTCCTGTTCCGTCGGGAAGGGGTTAATAGGAGCACTGCAGATAACCTATATTCAGCCAGGCTGAATTCCAAACAGAGGAAGAAAAAACAGTCCTCAAGCTCAGGGAAGGGGCCGACAGACAACCAAAACACCCCCTCCCCTTCCCCAGCATCTACTGCACCCAAAAACTCCGACCATTTTAATTTTTGAAATTTTCCAGTAGCTGCTGCATTTCCCCCTAGGCTTATACTCGAGTCAATAAGTTTTCCCAGTTTTTTGTGATAAAATTAGGGGCCTCAGCTTATATTCGGGTCGGCTTATACTCGAGTATATACGGTATATGGAGAAGAGTGAGTGATAAGAGAGGTAGCAGCAGACACAAAGGCTTAGTTAGACTCTGGAGCTAGATTGGAGCTTTGAATTACAATCAAAGTACTTTATTCACATAGATACAGGTCAGCATATATGTCCTACATGGTCCTGGGTGTGACAGACCGTTACAGAGCAGATTCTCCAACACTTACTGTGAGCAGTGTACGGCAGCTAGCCTTCACCCACCAGCTAAGGGAGAACTACATGCTATAGATAGGGGCAACTGCTAAAATTGCAAAATATAAATCGTATAATGTCTAGAAATAGACTGCTTTATGTCCTAAAAGTCAAATAACTCAAGTTCGGGCTTAAAAAAAAAAGAAGTTAAATGCAATGTATAAGGTTCAATAAGAGGTGTCGCATGTTGATAAATGACCTGACTGCTTACGTAGGAATATAAGAAAGTACAATTTGTCTTCTATTACAGCTATTTTTGGCCCAATACTGTCATAAATAGAAACAAATAAAGCACCTTGTTCTGTGCGTCTGAGTTACAAAATTTTGGTCTCATTCTCCGCACCTGTAAACACGATATAAATCAACCTTTCAGGCCGCTGGCTCTTCGCATGGATGTGTTTGTCAGTGTGACATGCTGCGCATGATCGGATAATCCATAGGAGATAATTGACAACCCTTGCACCAAGTTTATTGGCTTCTATCATTGTGGCAGATCAGAGGCCCCCACTATAGAGACCGAGGCGATAAATCCTGTACATGCAGACACATCTATGTTATGTTATTGTGCGGCGTAGCTGTCCATCATTGTCATAACAAATCAATGACTGACATGTCTGACCCCTGCTTGTTATTTACAGCAGCTGGAATCCATGACACCATATGTTTCTGTCATGCAAGTTGTTTGGTTATAGAAAGAGACATTTCTGACTTGGATTATAGTACAATAATATGGCAGGTGAGAGATCTACACAGCGGATCTGGTATAAATATACATTTATTAAGCAGTCATTAAAATACATTTAAAAATACATATATGTGAGTTATCTTAAAAAGGAGAAGTAAGACCATTATTGAGTCATGATGGTAAGATTATACAGTAGCAACCCCAATCATGTATGGACCATATATCGCACCCATACCTACGTGCCTAATACCAGATTCAGCAGGAAGCCTGGTGGCTCTATAGTTCCCACTTTCCAAAACCATGCTCCTGGACATATTTCGGTGCCAAAAGGGTTAAAAAGAAACATAAACTTCACCATAAACATTAGAGTTCTGTTAAGGTAAGGCCAGACATGGAAGCCAAAAACAGACTGTACATGACGCCATCATTTTCTATGAGATTACTAAAAATGTATTGCACAGCCAAGCGATGGTCAGCCATGTAGAAGGTGACTAGCCACATTCAGTAGGATTTACTGGCAACCTATCGGGTCCGCTTTTATGGGGAAAAAGGATCAGCTAGGGTAGATTTGTACCACTCCAATTCCTACTTTTTCCCCCCTAACCAATAGACATGGTGGCCCAATATGTTAATCCTAAGAGCAGACAGACAGAAGTATCGTAGCTGCCAAGACAACATACAGTATCACATATGTTTACTGATGTACCGTATTTCAGAAAGGTTATTGTAGCACCTTTACCTTAACTACAATTTGCTTAACCCCTTCCCGCCGACGGCATTTATTGATTTTCGTTTTCCGTTTTTGACTCCCCTCCTTCCAAACCCCATAACTTTTTTTAATTTTCTGCTCTCAGAGCCATATGAGGCCTTAATGTATGTAGGACAAATTTTTCTTCATGATGTTACCATTAATTATTCTATACAATGTAATGGGAAGCTGGAAAAAAAATCATAATTGGGTGGATTTGAAGAAAAAGTGCATTTGTGCGACTTTCTTATGGGCTTCGTTTTTACAGCGTTCACTGTGCAGCCAAAATGACATGTCACCTGTATTCTATGTTTCGGTACGATTTTGTGTTTACCAAATTTATATGGTTTTATTTACATTTTAACCCCTTAATAAAAATCCAAAACTGTGTCTGTGGTATAAAACAGTAGACACCCAGCGTCTATGGCGGCCGCCATGTTTAAACACCCATCATCCACCGTAATAGTTCGGCGGATGTCAAGAAGGGGTTAAAGACTCCAATCTCTCATGAAACCAAATCAATGCAATATCAAACATGATGGCAAAACCCTTGACAGGCTGCAGTTCACAATTACAACCGCACAGGGACACATATGGAATAGATATCTTGAGACAGAATATCACAAAATCATGTTGTTGTGAAATGCTGGTCATCTGCTAACAAACACAGTTTGTTAAAAGGCAAATTAATGCATAAGTTATCTGCACCCCCAGATCAACAGACTCATGGCCAAATTATATGGCACCAAACATAGCTTACCATGATGTGGAGTACATACTACTATACTGATCACCTATAAGAACTCTATATGTATTCTATTTATGTAACCAAAACACAAAAGCACAATAAGGCTGAAAAAGTAAATCCACTATACAATATAGAAAACGATGTCAAAGAGACAGAATTACTTGTAAATAAAATACAACTATTTATTGAAATAAAGATAATAACACACAATATACAGTAATATATTAAATATGGGAAGGACCAATATAAAATGTATACCATAGTATGGGAGGCTAGTATGATATGATGTAATAGTGGTAAGACTGAGCTAGGTCATGTATAAATAACTGTGTGAGAAACATACAAACACCTAAATAAACCAAGATGTCATAAACATACCAGTGATAAAGTGGAGCACAGAACGTATAACCACAATAAACAAAAATAAACCACTAGTGCAAAGTATAAGGACCCAGTACAGAGTATATTCCACAAAATAGTGAGCCTACCCAGCTATGGAGCGCCCAACGCGCGTTTCGCCACTTCCATCAGGGGGTGACGAAGCCAGGAAGCACGTTCTGTGCTCCACTTTATCACTGGTATGTTTATGACATCTTGGTTTATTTAGGTGTTTGTATGTTTCTCACACAGTTATTTATACATGACCTAGCTCAGTCTTACCACTATTACATCATATCATACTAGCCTCCCATACTATGGTATACATTTTATATTGGTCCTTCCCATATTTAATATATTACTGTATATTGTGTGTTATTATCTTTATTTATTTCAATAAGTATTTGTATTTTATTTACAAGTAATCCTGTCTCTTTGACATCGTTTTCTATATTTATGTAACCAGTAAATTGTATTACTACCCTGTTTCCCCGAAAATAAGACAGTGTCTTATATTAAATTCTCTTCTGAAATATATGATCTGTTTTATTTTCGGGGGATGTCTTATGCAGCGGCTGGAGCGGGGGACAATCGGCAGTCATGCCGGCACTTCCTTAGCGGAGCGCCGGCATGACTGCCGGTTGTAGGTGGTCCAGGAGGTGAAGGGGGGGGGTCTTATTTTTGGGGAAACAGGGGTATTATGAGTTTATTGCATCTTTGGGTACAGGGTAAGGATATTTTTTGATGAACTGTATATGAAATATTAGGCCGTTTTGTAGTGTACAGGAGTAAATCTGTCAGAAACATTATCTTCGTGTAAGTTTAATATTATATTTAAGTGTCTTCTATAAACTTATCCGCTGCTACATATTCACCAGGGTATCCGATGTATTAATACCTTTGCAACAAAGACATAACCTGTGACATTCAGTCATATACTTGTGTTACTCCGAGATTATAATGATGACAGAACCACGCCGGTGGCCTGGGGTATAGTAATATAGATGCCCCCGCTACATAGGTGCATGGAGGTTAGTGGATTTCCCAGTATATCATTTTATACAGATGAAATGAATGCTTGTCCAAGGATGACAGGGCATCGATGTGTATAGTGGTCCAAGGATACTCTATATGTGCTCGACACAGAGAGGACACTGGAGTTTATACAGAGGCCAGTCAAGGTGACGCTTGGAACAGAGCTCATTATTAGAAGGGAGAAATAGTTTTAGTGAAGAGGCTACAGGAATACCTCATTATTTCTGACATTGTCTATCCAAGGATGCTTAAGGGAAGGAAGATCAGCATCTGATCCTTAATCCTGTATTATACCCGTCTACCTCAATTCAACACTTATTAGTGCTCCGTGATCTTTCCTGCACACAGAACAGAGAGAGAAGGATTAACCGCAGCAGTTCTCCATTGAGGAGATGACTGAATACGCTTCTCCACGAAACAGGAACTTAAGATATTTCCACACATTATTTACATAGTGTTGGCATCCGTGGTAGGGGTGGGTAGGGCCTGCTGGTCACTAGTATATAGAAAATCACAGTAGGCCATGGATGAAAATTGTTGGCGCCATAAATATAATCATATTGGTATATTTCTTAGGTAGATCCAAATTGTGTCCATTGCCTGTGCCATCAAGAACACTCCCCATTAAAGGGGTGTTCTCCTAAACATAACCATAGTTAAATTTGCAGACCATGAATAGTTAAACATTTTTGCAAGTATAAGTAATTAAAAATTTTCTCGAATCATCTTAGTGGTCATTTGTCTTGATCAGTTGCCAATGGATACAAAGACTGTCAACTTTAAGATGATTAGAGGAAATCGTTAAATCTGTGCCAAATTTTTAAATTGCTTCTGTTTACAAAAAATGTTTTAAACATTTTTTAAATTTGTAATTAAATTAAAACTTTTAATGGCCTACAAATTTAAATGTGGTTATGATCATAGCAAAACCCCATAAACAATACCGCCCACACATAGTGCCAGCTGAATGGCTTCCTACACAGAACCGTATGTTTGACAGTTTTTCCTAAGATTGCAGCCTCTCACCTAGCCACATACTGTAAGCGCCTGATCATAATAATGGGGGTCCCATGTCCTGTGTCTGAATGCACCAGAGCTCAAGCATGTATACTGCACCTCCATTCAACATCTAGTGGTATACTGAGGATGACCAGGTGCAGCTCTCATACCCCGGGAGGTACTTATCACCTTTCTTGTGGCTGCATCTTGGGAACATCTCTTCTGTGGTCCTCACCAGTCTGCTGCAATGATGTCATGTCTATCATTCACTTGATGACTGCAGCCAGTCACTGGCCTCAGCAATAAGGCTTGGATGTATGGCTCATGGCTGCTCTGTTGGCAGAGAATACCATTTGCTCTTGCTGGTCAGGTTTCTGAAAAATTGTGGATGTTTGTAGAAGCCGCAAGGGGTTGCTCACTGCTTATCTATCTATCGATCTATCTATATATCTATCTGTTTATCTATTGTGGAGAAGTTATCTCGGTAAAAGCAGTAGTGCAGACTGAAACAATCAAGACAGGTATAAAAAATATGCAGCAAACTGGTTTATTTAGAAAAAACAGGAACATAAATAAACCTTGACTTCAGACACAAAATGAGCAAAACAAAATATAGCCTAAAAGGGGTTGTCCCATCTCAAGGATCCTATCTATACTGGTAGCTTATGTAAATTGAAGCCTTTTCCTAAATATATTGCTTTAGAAATTCTGCTTTGTTTGCCTGCTATGTGAAATTATTCTTCCCATTGTTTACACATTGTTGCTATAACCACGGACCTATAGGACAAGTGACGTCACTCACTCACTGCTCTTGCCTCACTGCTGGGCAATCCATTCAGATTCAAGTCTGTTATCTCTGAATGTAAACACACAGTTAACACTTTGTTTTTTCTTTACAAGAATCTGCAAATTATCTGATCTGCAGAAGTGTTCTGTGTCCCGTTCAGCAGGAGGGAGGGGGAGTAATACAGGAAGTGAGAAGCAGACACTGCATACAGCCTGGCTGAAAGGCTTACATGGGAAAACCCCTTTAACTTCGGGCAAAAACAAAATAAAAACCTGCTCGTCCGAGCAACTAAGTAAACAGTAATGTTAACCTAACTATACATGAGGCTTACCTCCAGCCACATGAACAAAGCAGGTGCAATATTGTGTCACCGGACTCAGGGTTACAGGACAGAACCATACACCTCCTTTTACCTCATGGAACTGCCCTGCAATGCAGGAGCTGCAGCCTTTTTGTGGCCCAGTAATGAGCCAAGGATCTACACCTACTCCAGATCCGCCCGGGACCACACATATGTCAGAAACCTGGGGCTGATATATCTGGACTCCAGCACTCTGCCTGTCACCTTCTCACTAAGTATTACATATATATATATATATATATATATATATATATATATATATATATGTGTAGCAGGCTCCCCCTGATGGTACCTGCAGGCTCTCCTCTATTTTGTGGGATTCATGAACAATACAGAACATTAGGGAAATACGCTTCTAGCATAATTAAATATTAATATCAAAAATACTCATGTCTGCAGACTGATAAATTCACAAGAACTGAAGCAGAAGCCCATAATCTATAAACTGTGATGCCTTATTGATGCCAGATGTAGGAAAAGTCACAGCATTTTGTTACCGTCAGCTTCTGAATACTTTGTTGGTCCATCTTCTGCCCATATCTATAGGATGTAATTGTTATGTGACTGGGTAGACCAGGTCCATGATACTTTACAATACATGTGGATGGAGTTTTCAAACCCCTATCCACATGTAGCTGAAAGAAATCAGCCAGGTAATATGAGCATGCTGTGAACTTCAAAATGCAAGGTGTGTTCATTATTGTGCGGAAAATCCAAGCATTGCAACACAGATTCCACCCTTTGCAATGCATAGGCGCTAATGCGTTGCCACATTTGATTCTGCAAATCTCAAATGCAAAATCTGTACCTGGAATTATCTTAACCTTAAGCCGGGGGGCCACGTGGCGCGAATGCCACGGTTTGACCACGGCAAAAATGCAGCATTTTACAATTCCTGCAAAGTGGATGAGATTCTAGAGACTCACATCCATACATTGCTGAAAAATATGCAATTGCGGAGTTGGAAATCACAGTATGTCAATTATACCTACAGAAACGCCTATAGGTATAATGGAAGCAGAGAGTCCACAAAGGAAACCTCTGTAGACATTCTGTGAAAAGCGCTGGGGGAAATATCACGATGCATTGCCGCCATGGTTTTTCCCGTAACGCTTTTTTGCTACAGTCCGCCATATGGGGCCTTAGCCTTATACCGTTTTCCTAAAGAAGTCTTGAAGTCAGTCGCCAGTATATCAAACCAGGCCCACAGACAGATATGGTTAGTGTCACCTGAATCACACAGTCTTTTCCCCTTGTGTATTGGTAAACTCTTGCCAAGATATTGCTGGTTTTGATAATATGCAAACCATCACTTTGCATATTCACATAGTCAGAAAGGGCCTTGCCATTGATCCATAGAGGTCAGCAGCAATTCCTTTGAGGTGACAACAAGCTCATTGCATATTGACAAAAATGGAGCCACTGATTCACATGGGGGAAAATCCATTTTATTCAGTGGAGCGTAACCTATCTATCTGCAGGGTTGATATGCTGGGATCTGGTGACAGACACCCTTTAACAACCCATCTGATCTTCCTTCTGAGAAGTTTAACATCTGCTGCGCTGAAGCAATTCATCATCATCTTCATCTAGCACTTTGGGTCTGTGAGATCATGTTCTTTATCCATTGTGCCTTGTACTATACACAGATAGTTGGATAGTGATTCACCTTCTTACACCTCCTCGTGATCTGTCCTCACGTTACATAAAAGTGGTCGTCTCCAAAAGTTCCCTCTTTCATTCCTACATCTAAATTTCCTCCAGAAATTTTATGATTCTAATGTCTCTTTTTCTCTTCCTAGGTATCTGGGCGATGGTCGCTTTCACCTGGAGTCAGTAATGATTGCCAACCCAGACACGAAAGCTTTCAGGTATTGGTGTTATGGCTAGTTTATATGGTTACAGTCAATGCTACCAGTAAAGGATATTAAGCATATGATGGGGATCCTATATCGGCCTCTCAGTTGTTTCCAGCTTACATGAAGGCAGTCATGCTTATTAGGATAACCCTGGAAAAACTGTCAGGACCAGTCTCTTATCTAATGGGGATGTTCCGACTCTTCACTCAATGGCAGATGGGGAAAAAATGATTGGGCGCATCTGTTTTTTGCATTAGAGATGTCTGCCAATGGTTTATTCTCCCTTTCCCCTTAAGACATGCACACTTGGCCTAGCTAGGAATACATGAATAGAAGAGTTAAGGATGAATAACTATTGGCTGATGGTGTGTTTCTCCACCAGCCATCTTGGGTATATGGCAACCTAATGAGAATGATGATGAAGATCTGTTGGAAAGCAACGCAAGTGATTAAACATCTTCTCTAAAACCTGGCTGTTATTTTATGGGAAAGCGACCTCTGGTCACAGTATTACATGCTGGTAGGTCCAGTGAATGACTAGCCATGTAATACATGGACAGGCTGCCCATCCACTCTGGCTCTTAGACAGTGGTCCTCTTAGTCAAGGAACCCTCATCTATGACCATCTGACCTTGTACACTAATATGGTCTATTGAATGACTAGCCATGTAATACACAGACAGGCTGCCCATCCACTCTGGCTGTTAGACAGTGGTCCTCTTAGACAAGGAACCCTCGTCTTTGACCTTGTACTCTAATATGGTATATTGAATGACTAGCTATGTAATACATGGACAGGCTGCCCGTCCACTCTGGCTCTTAGACAGTGGTCCTCTAAGACAAGGGACCCTCATCTATGACCAAATGACCTTGTATTCTAATATGGTCTATTGAATGACTAGCCATGTAATACATGGACAGGCTGCCCGTCCACTCTGGCTCTTAGACAGTGGTCCTCTTAGACAATGGACCCTCGTCTATGACCATCTGACCCTGTAATCTAATATGATATATTGACTTGTGTTGTTATGAGACAACCCAACATTGGCACTAAGCCTTTTTAGATGTATTGTCTGCCTAGGTCATAGGACACCATGGCCCAGTCTTATGGTTTTATTAGTACCAGTAACCCTCTGCATACATAAAGCTTTGTTGATCTAAAGTGCAAGAACAAACACCATTGAAGTTCTATATACAAGTTCTGGGTTTGTTTCTGCAGTCTTTGTAGGTTAGACATTAAACATACAGTTGTTCCATTTGTACGTATGTTCTAAGAATAGCACTAGCTTTTACAATGCATTAAATGGCTTTCTCAGACGTCCAAATGTGACGGCTGTGACAATGGAAATGTACGCTGGTGGTTGTATTTTGCAGGTTGCTGTAACTAATAGCTGAAATATCTCTTTATTTTTCTTCTTAACAATAGCGGTTGGAAGAGATTTCCTCACTTTTGTGCATGACTTGGCCTCGATGGCGATGTACGGCTGCAGATACTTCTGTTTATTTCCTTGACTTGCTTTTTCCAGAATAACTCTGAGATGCTTCTTAAATATTCCACATTTTATCCTCAATAAATAATGTTCATGCTGAGCTGGGCTTGTTTCATGATCATTCCCAGGGTTTAAAGCATTACACACCAGACTTGTTATGTATGCTGCATTTCTGGATATGGTGCAGGGAACCTGAATAAATGTCGGTTACAAATTGCTGCACAGATTCAGTCAGTGTGGACCCACTATGTGTGCTGGGTCCTATATACTATATATACCCAGAGAGTCTATTAGTTGATTTGCATTGTCCTTACCAAACTATATATCCAGTTCACATTTGGCTTGGTGTTGCAAAAGAGACTTGGCCTGATCTCTGGCCATATTCAGATTACACGAAAGATGGATTTAGTGTATTGAGTGCATGGTTAATCTGGGGCTCAGGTAAAAACACTTAGTTTGGGATGAAACTAAGCACGTGGATATGCAGAAATCTAGATTAAGTCTTGTGTGTAAAAGCCAGGGATTCATTTCAAATGTGTTCAGAAACTTGGCTCAACACACATGTTAATGGAGGGATAAAGGATTAGAAATTAGGCCTGGTAATCCATAAATCTTGAACTTCAGTCCATTTCATCCCGGAGTTATATTCTCAACTTTGTCTACTTCTAATCTCACATCTGCAGTAGCCCCCTGCGGGTTCAGTGTCTTTATGGAGCGTGTTCAGCTGCGTGGTGGTGAGAAATGGATCATATACTGAGAATGGGCTATACAATGTGATATACAGTAGCTCCAGATATATAGATGTAGGTCACTAAATTATCTCTATATGACCCTTCACATGAAAAAAAAATGACCTATACTTTAAAAAGCAATACTGGCAACGCCGTGTCGCAAAGATGTTCGAAGACAGCATGTGATACAGATACGTCCTTCCTTATGCTTTCTCTCGGGCCCAGATTCCTCCTAGATAAGCGGTGCTAAATGACGAGGCGTGAAGAAAAAAATGGCATTTACTTTGTTAAATGTTTGCAGCGCTTTCTACCCATTGAAATCAATAGACTGTCAGCGAAAGGCTCAGACAAGCCATGTTCTCCAGAGACAGAGCGAATAAATGGGGAGATCCTGCCGGGAGAGCTACACGGGGACATCCCGCTAATGGTCAATTCCCTGAAGATATATTGTGTCATCACATCCCATGTATATATATATTAATAGAAGCTGTGAATAATCTGTATGTATGCGCTTAGCTATTGTATACTGCTAGTTATACCATTCAGATCCTTTGTATATCCTCTGTCTTTATACAAGTGAGATTTACAGCTAGATGTTCTCTTTATTCCTTTACATCGGTATAGCCTATATATAGTAAGGTCTTCTCCCTTACTGGTCCATACAGTTAGGTTGTTTTTTACACTTTACATCTGTAAATAAATCTGATCCATATAGTAAGACTTGTTATGTCTTTATATACGTGTGCTCTATATAGTAAGCTTGCTTCAATAGTTACAATCCATATACTGTAGTAATCTGTTCTCACTATGTCCTTACATAGGCATGTTCCCAATATTAACGATGTCTTTATATAGCTGCAATCCGATAGTAAGGATAACTTGCTTGATGTCTTTACATGGGTATGACCCATAGATTAAGGTTTTCTCACTCTGTTTTGATATATATCTATATCTATCTATCTATCTATCTATCTATCTATATATATATATATATATATGAAGAGCTCAACGGAAAAATGGCCTAAGTCCAAAAATCAATATTGTGAGAAAAACGAAATTTAAAGTTTTAGCCTAAAGCAAACGGGCATTATTGTGGAATATATCTATCCAATGTAATCAGCTAATGAACACCGTTAATCCTAATCATAAATTGTATTATTTATTAAAAAAATTATGTGCAAAAGTCGATTTAGAGCCTTTTAAACAATAAGACAAAGTTTTTACACTAATATAAACAACAGACCGGAAGTCACGATTTCAATGAAAAAATGACCAACGAGAGTGAAGTAAGTAAGTTTGTATTGGACTTAGGCCATTATTCCATTGTAAATTCTTCTGCATTGAAATATATGGACTTAGGTCATTAATCCTAGGTACCTTGTAAACCCAATGCATAGAACGAGGTACAAAGAAGCTTTCTAGGTAATAATTTGAAATATGACAAAATGTGGACTTAGGCCATTTTTCCATTGAGCTCTTCATATATATATATATATATATATATATATATATATATACTGTAGTAAGGCTAGGTTCACGCTGCCGTTGTTTAATGTCTGTTGTCTTTCTTCTGTCATGTTTTTTACTTTGGGGGTGAATGTGGAGGACACCTAACGCTCCTTCTGCATTTGTGGGTTGGGCAGTGCTGCGTACTTATTCCCTATCCACAGGACAGGAGATAAGTGTCAGTGATCAGGAGGATTGGGGACTGAAAGTCCACCTTAAGAATGGTGCGCTCGTGTGCTTTTGTGACTGGCGCTCCCTTCACTTCTATGGGGCTTGTGGGTTTGCTGGAGATTACAATCTTGGCAGCCCTATTGAAGTGAATACAGCGCCAATTACACAAACATATCGGCACTCTGTTTACCAGGAGCCTTTTGGGTAGTTTTCGCCCTCCATCCTCCTCATCACTAGGGGACCCGACAATCAGGCCCGCAGCGATTGGACACTTGTCTCCTGACCTGTGTGTAAGGGATAAGTGTCCAGAATGGCACAACTCCTTCAAACGGCCAATGCTGATAGAGCGTTGGGTGTCCGTCTCCGTTTACTTCATTGTAAAGAAAAAAAAAGCATGATGGAGGAGAGCATTTACTTTTCTGACGGCATACAGGACTTTTTCTACCGTTGCATAACTAGACAAACATGACAGAAGAAGGAGTCTATCATGTTGTTTACTAGAGATGAGCGAACACTAAAATGTTCGGGGTTCGAAATCCGATTCGATGTCTTCCGGCTCTGCATTCACTCTGCCTAGACATCGGGCCTGGGCAGAGCCGACTGCGCATGTCCGCTTGTAGTGCGCATGTCCGCACTACAAGCGGACATGCGCAGTCGGCTCTGCCCAGGCCCGATGTCTAGGCAGAGTGAATGCAGAGCCGGAAGACACCGTGAGGAAGCTGCACGGAGAAGACTTCTAAAGGTAAGAGAAGAACCAGCGTTGATTGGCCGACTGTATAGCATTCTGCCAATCAACGCTGGTTCTGCATCGAATCTTAACTTCGAACAGCTAGTAGTACTCGATCGAGTACGAGTATTTCAAATACCGTTGTATTCGATTGAACACCTACTCGATCGAGTACTACTCGCTCATCTCTATTGTTTACCTTAGAATCATTGGGCCCAGACACAGGGGAGGGGCCTATGACAGATGACATGACAGCAGCGGACATTAATAACAATAGTGTGAACATAGCCTAAGCTTATCTCTCTTTATGTCTTCACATAGGTATGATCCTTATAGTAAGGTTTTCTCGCGGGAGTATTACGATCACAGCACCATGCAAAAAAATCGAGGTGATGCCATTTCATCGGCTACTGGAGCAAAAACATGGGGCCTCATTCTTGGTACTTTGGGGCGGCAGGGATCCCCCAAGATCCTTGAGGTAAGCAGATTCCTAGCTCCCTGCTATTAGACAATGATGTCTCTCCCCCATTTATTATGCACACACCTGTCTCTACCTCTTTAAGATGCTCAGTATTCATCTTCTTAAATGCGGTTTCTCATTAATTAAAAATCGCTAGAGGATTTGACACTGAAGTACGCGATGATGACTGAAGTTTGAGAACAAGTGATTTCTTAAAATACTACTTGTAACCCTTTCACTGCCGGGGCGCGCTACATCATGCCATGCTGCAGACCTCAATGACAATCTAACGGTTAAAGCCTTCTCGCAGGACGGATCACTTGCCTCTCCTCCTCTTTTTCTCAACATGAACATAATCCACTTCCATGAATCTCGCTCCCCTCCTCCAGAGAGATACATTTTTAGTCCTTGCTAATCTCAGCAAGGATTTTTTTTTTCCTCTTCTACTCATTTACATTTTTTCTTTGCAAATCAGGAGCGGCGGGTCATTTTGCCCTCCCCTTTGCTAGTCCCTCATGCAGATCATTAAACTGGACACATGCGCCCATTTTAATTAGTCCTTGCATAGCATGTATGCCTTTATCAGCATGCCGGAGATTATTGGGTGTACCAGGCGGCAGCGGGTAGCAGGTGTAGTTGTGTTGGTGTCGTACGACGTGTGCCGTGGGTTCTGCGAGTGGAGCATGTGTGGATGAGGGTGGAGAAAGATGTGAGTGGCGAGGAGAGGAACAGAAGAGGTGTTCAGGGGGATGGTGTGGGGTTTGGACTGTGAAGGAGATGATGAGGGTATGAGTGTAGTGTCTGTAGGCTGAAGAGGGCGGTAGGGGAATAGCTGTGTCTTTATAGGGAATATGATTAGGTCTGTGTGTTTTGCCAGGGTCTTTTGTTTTAGCTCCCAGCAGCACCCTGTCGCGTTCCTGCTAATGAGTATTCCTCTGTCTATCCTGTGTAACGAGGACAGGCCTCATTAATCTATTGGCTGCAATTACAGAACCGCAATTATTATTTGCACTTCTCATTAAATGAACTTGGAATGGTTATTGTTGGTTATTTATCCCTCCACTCCCATCCCGTGTGGAAAACAGAGGGGCTTAATTAACTTCCAGCCTGGGAATCAAGACAGGGTCTCCGGCAGCGGCGCACGCAGGAGGGGCGTTTGACAGGGAGTCATTGTGTAAGAAATAATCTGTCATCCTCACCCTGTCCCGCATCCCAGGTAGACGTAGAAGCACATTTTCTAATAAAATGCTCCCTTGTCAAACAGACTGATGTGTATAAAATAATAGTAATACAGACGAGAGATAGATCTACATTAACTGCTTGCTAGCTGGCGAGATCTGTAGCTGCGAACCCTTAACAACATTAGCACTGGAGGCTCAAGTGAGCTCAGGCGACACTAACACAAAGGGAAACCAAGGTGAATGTATGTCTGCCAGAGGCCTGAAGGGGAAACTAAATAAAAAATGTGCTAAAACACAATTCCCTTCCTACCGAAAATCAAATTATGTCCCTCTAAAGTTATGCAAAGCAATACTGAGAGGATGGATTGTGTGCCTGGGTCACAGGCCTATTACTCTTCCTTTGTGCTGGAAATGAGGCTTTTCACGGCCCCGTCATTAGACTCATTTGCTAAGAGCCACAGTCATCTCAGTCTACAAAGACCATAATGGCACCTGATTGACTTCAGTGCCTGCGTGTGCCCAAGGCAACGTGTGCTTGTATAGTCAATATGATGGGCGGCTGTGTTGTGGTCAATAGACGCAACTTGCATTATTTTCTACATTCAAGGTGCACTGCAATCCAGATCTATTCACTCCTGCCCAGCAAGGCCAATTTTGTTTTTAAGAACCAGAGAAATGTTTATTTTTGTAAATTTGTACATGATGATGGCAACAGATATATTTTGTTTGCGGCCTTATTTTTATACAGTATGTATTGCACACTTTGTTCCAGACGTCAGGCATCATTTTTAAATATTTGATTTATGTTCGTTTTTTCCTTTTAGATAGATAGATAGATAGATAGATAGAAACGTGTGTGTGTGTGTATATATATATATATATATATATATATATATATATATATATATAAAACTTAAAATTAATAAATATAAAAATTGCTACTTCTGCAGGATTATCAGGATTTACCATTACACCCTAGTAATATTCTAATTACCTGCTCTATATGTTTACCCATATTATTTTACCGTATATACGTTCTCATTTTCTTAATCTCAGTTCATATTTTACATAGGTTTTTGCTTGGCTAAAGAGAACCTTTCATGTCCTCGAGCACATGAAGTTTTATATACTGCTAGAAAGCAGATAGTGCTCTGAATTCAGCGCACTGTCGGCTTTCCCGTCATGTGCCCAGTGCTAGAGATATCCTTGACGTTATAACAGCACCGATGTCTTCCCACTGTCAGAGGGGGTGTTCCTTACTGCCCAGCCATGATGTCTTCCCAACGAGTGTACTCGTTCATAGACTAGTATTGGGGAGGGGAAAGCGTCCCTCACAGCTTAGCGTCCTGACTGGGTGATAAGGAACACTCCCTCTGACAGTACAGCGCTATGGATGAGTACTGTCAGGAGAGGCGTTCCTCACGCCCAGCTAGACTGTCAGGAACGCCCTTCTGACAGTTAAGAGTTATCGGTAACTGCACCAATATCTCTTCCCCTGGGGCACATAATGGGAAAGCCAACAGTGCGCTGAATTCAGTGTACTGTCGGCTTTCTAACGGTATATAAAACCGCAGGGGCCCGAGGACATGAAAGGTTCTCTTTAAACTGGCAGGTTCTGCAGAATGTCTAATGTGTATGGGTACTCTGGATGATACAGATGAGGATTAGGGAATTAGATTTCCTTTTGTTTTCAGTGAGACTACCTACTCCCCTCTCCCACTTTAGTATACATACTCTGCTTGACCACTTTTACATTGTTGACTGACCCTAAGAATAGATCAGTGTCAGAGTCCCATAAAACCCATGTAACCCATAGCTCTTAGATGTTATATATAAGACATATATTACAGGGAAACTTTTGGTATCCGTATCAAATGACTCTGAATCTCCTTTTTGTCTTTCCATTCATCTTTATTTAGAAATCCTATACTTTCTACTCTATGACGTAGTTTATGGTCCGTGTACACTTAGATATAAATGGAGTTGTATCAGTATATCAGTAACTCAGCCTCACCTGTATCAGTATTTGTCTATTCCAACTTTCTTTTACAAGTCACATAAATCAATGAAGTATGCATCCGATTTTAGCGTGGATGTATACAGCTGTATAGTGTAATGTCTGTATCTACTTTGGTATACATTGAAACTCATTGGTAAGTGAGGCGGAATAAAAGACAATATTCCTCTGAACTGTTTCTTAGCGGCTGTCAGTGTGCCATGTTGGTTTCTTTTATTTTCTTACAGAGCCTTCCTTGACATTTATTTTTTTTAAGTTGATCCAGATGGATCCCAGTGATTTGTAAAACTTCGATGGGACTTTTGCAGAAGACCAAATAGTCGGCAAGCCAAGGGTCCATAAAATCCTTTTTTTATTGCTTTATTATTAGAATAACATCTAGATCAGGACACTAGCCCCAGCAGCTACGCGTTTTGGCTCACACCCTTTTCAAGTTCTGGATTTTTGAGGACACTATTCTTGCTGTAAAACATACCAGAATCTCAATGTAATGTTCTTCTATCGGGGGGTTTCTTCTGGTTTTACCTGTCATGTGTCAAGTTATTGCTAAGACTCCATTCACATCTGCATTGTAATGTCAGATCCATTATATGCTGACATTAGCTGTACCTGACAGACCCTATGGACTTATAATGGGGTCTGGTTGGTGTAGGCTATATTGTTGTATGTTGGCCAT
This sequence comes from Leptodactylus fuscus, assembly GCF_031893055.1. Classification (NCBI taxonomy): domain Eukaryota; kingdom Metazoa; phylum Chordata; class Amphibia; order Anura; family Leptodactylidae; genus Leptodactylus; species Leptodactylus fuscus. The sequence goes on along the minus strand of NC_134266.1, from coordinate 38,171,519 downwards.
ATTGTTCACACCCATTTGAATACCTTTGAATTTATTTCCACCCCCAAAGAACTTCTAATGGCAAATTCCATCCTCAAAAATCACTTTATAAAGCATTCAACATTCCTGCCTACAACAATTGCCCCATGCCAAACCTCTAAGGGCAGGTTACCATAAGTAATGTAAAGCTGAATCATTGGTGTATGTATACAAATGTGTCCGTCCTTAACTTTCCACAAATTCTTCAGTTTCTCACAATACAAATTCAGTACATTATCGTGACATGCCCGTATAACCCTTGAAAGGCTGCAACATGTCAACTTATAAAGAGCTATAGTATATACACTGGATGGCCACTTTATTAGAGCTTCCCTGTCTGGAAATTAGACCAATGACACCAGATTGCAGCATAAAATGAAGTTTTCCATGACTAGGGAAGAATTGTGATCAGTAATGTGAGGGACATTGGACAAGACGTAGTCATCGGTCATAAAGTAGAGACTGTATTCCAAAAAAAAAGGCAATCTTGTGGATTTTCTTGTAGAACAGTGTTAATAGTATACCAAAAAATGTCACGATCAAGGGCAGGGGTATAACTTGAAGTTCCTGGGCCCCGGGCAAAATCTTTAATGGAGCCTTTTCCTTAGTTTTATGTGGCAGTGGGACCTATGTGGCCCCTCAGGGTCAAGGGCCTAGTAGTAACTGCCACCACTCTCCCGCGTATGGCTATGCCCCTTATCAAGGAAAAGCATCCAGTGAACTAAAAGAAATTGTCAACAAAAGCAGTCGGGGATGTCAGGAATCGTTCTAAAGTACAGTCAAGAAAATTGTACTTTGTCATTCCTTAGCATGGAGGGGCAGTAGCACAGCAGGCGACCTATTGGGGTGCAAATATTATGTACAGAATACAAGATGAGACTCCAGTGGGCAAAAGAGAGCAAAACTCGGATCATTAAGCAGTAGAAAAACATCACCTGGTTATATGAATCCAGATTTCTGTTGCATCATTGTGATGGGAGGGTCAAAAGTTGGCAAGTGTAGGATCCATGAACCCTTCGTATCAGGTATCGTTCAGGCTGGTGGAGGTGGCATAATGGTGTTGGAAATGATTGTTTGGCACATTCAGGGTCCTGTGAGACTTGTGTATGCCACAACAAGCGAGAGGCAAACGCACTAATAGATGGGTATGTCTAATAAAGTGGCCATTGAGTGCCTATCTCCCCAAAGTATTTCAAGACTGGACATCTCGTGTCTCACATGCCAGGATAAGTAAGAGGTAAAAACAAGGCAAGTATGCTGAAATACAATGTTGGGTGGTTATTTTTTTAATATTCATTCTCCGGGTTCCATAATGTTTGCATCTTCCATTAATGTATGTGTAATGTATAAATAGCTATCCCCACAGATACGAGTACTTGGAGTATTTCCTGGCTAGTTCTGTGTGTACTTAGAGATGTTTCATTTCATCTTGTTATTCTCGAGCTCCTGACTTAATTAATTAGTAAGGTTATTCACTGAAGGATACGGTTTGGACGGCTGCCTTACCCCCAAATGCTCTCCTCTCTTTTTTTGTCTAACGCACTGTGGCTCTCTCTCTCCTCGCAGCACCTGGAGTCACGTCTACAGGCTCTCGGCTGTCGTTACGTGCGGCTTCTGCTGTCGGAAATCTTCCCTAATAAACTCAAGCTGTTCCCAGAGGTGGAAGCGTGAGTACAGAGAGCAGAGCTGTAAACACACACACTCACCATGCGCAGCCTTTAGTATGGCGGGGAATTAGGAGGGGACAATTGGGCAACTTGGCACAACCACTTCACAATTGGCACAGTCAATACCCTGATAGTTAAAGCTTTCTCATCTTATAATGTAATCCAGATAGTAATCTTTAGTTACTTAGTACTTACACTACATGAAGTCATAACTGACCTTTGTTTGTGGTTAATTTAATGGATTAAAGGGATCCTATCATACCAACGTTTTTTTTTTCTCATTAACACGTCGGAATAGCCTTAAGAAAGGCTATTCTTCTCCTAGCTTTCACTGTCTTCTCCGCACCGCTGTTCCGTAGGAATCCCGGTTTTTGTCGGTATGTAAATGAGTGTTCTCGCAGCACTGGGGGCGGGCCCCAGCACTAGAACAGCACTGGGAGCGTCCCCAATTTTGTAAGAGAACTCTCCAGCGCCTCCTCCATCTTCTTCAGAAACAGGTCGTCTTCCAGCGGTGGCTTCAAACTTCTAGGCCTAGGTCAAAGCCGACTGCGCATGCCCGCTGGCCACATGAAAATGGCTGCTTACACAGTATTGTAAGCGACCATTTTCTTGTGGCTGGCAGGCATGCGCAGTCAGCTGCCCGAGGTCTAGAAGTTGGAAGCCACCGCCAGAAGAAGACCCGTTCCTGAAGAAGATGGAGGCGGTGCTGGAGAGTTCTCTCGCAGCATTGGGGACGCCCCCAGTGCTGCGAGAAAACTTATTTGGATACCAACGAACCGTATTATAAAAAAAACGGATTATATAACAAACAACAGCGCGGAGAAGACATCTAAAGGTAGGAGAAGAATAGCCTTTCTTAAGGCTATTCCTATGTGGTAGGCAGAAAAAATTGAGTTTTAATAATAGGATCCCTTTAAGACAGGGTATATTATATAGCATTACAAAGCTGTACATGTTCTGACTAGAGATGAGCGAACACTGTTCGGAACAGCCATTCTGAACAGCACGCTCCCATAGAAATGAATGGAAGCGGCCGGCACGCGGGGGGTTAAAGAGGTTGTCCCATCACAAGGATCCTATCTATAGTGCTTGTTAATGTGAATGTAAGACTTTTCCTAAATACATTGCTTCAGCAAAACTGCTTTGTTTGTCCACTATCTTACTTTATTCATTTTTTTTTTGCACATCCCTTGACTTATCTGCTCATAAGTCAAGTGATGTATCTGCTGCTCTGAGGGGGGAGGGAGGAGGGGCTAAGTGCACAGGAGCGAGCCTGGAGGGGGGTAGTTTACACTTTAGGGGGAGGGAAGGGGCCATCAATACAGACCCGGCATCCGCTGTAATAGAGAGGCGGATGCCGGGGAGTGTAGACGCCGGCACAGGTGAAGCCAGCAGCGGCAGGAGCGATGCTGCTATTCCGGGGGGCGGAGGAGCGGAATAGCAGCATCGGTCCTGCCGCTGCTTGCTTCACCTGTGCCGGCGTCTACACTCCCCGGCATCCGCCTCTCTATTACAGCAGATGCTGGGTCTGTATTACATTGTGAAGGCTGTACGTCCGATGCGTAGTGCATCGGCACCGCACACGCAGGGCCAGTGGCATAGAAGCGACGACTTCTCGCCGCTGGCTTTGCATATGTAACCCCGCCCACCAATGACGCAACAAAGCTGGAAGAAAGAAGAATTTACTGCAGCGAAGACTAGCGAGTATGCGACGTGGGACAACCCCTTTAAGCGGCCGGCCGCCGACAAAGTCTGCGTGCCAGGTGCTTCCATTCATTTCTATGGGAGCGTGCTGTTCGGATCGGCTGATCCGAACAGTGTTCGCTCATCTCTAGTTCTGACACATTTTAAGTTTTGTGAGTATTTTCCCCCATTGCATAGATATCTGTTAGTATCGGCTGCCAATACTCATGTCAGGGATCAGCATTGTGCTGAAAAAGCCCCACTCGGCTTATACTCGAGTCAGCAAAAAAAAAAAAATTTTTTTTTTTTTATTTTTAGGAGGGGGAGGGGTGTCTATGACCAGCCGCAATATCAATGTATAGAGTCTCCCATAAAATAGTGGGGAAAAAAGAAGCTTTAAAAAAAAGTTGTAAATCCCTCCTTTCCCTAGAATACATACAAAAGTAGAAAATTAGTATGAAACACAAACACATTAGGTATCCCTGTGTCTGACAGTGCCCAGTATACTGAATATAGGGGATCTGCAGTGCTCCTCTTCTGTCGGGAAGGGGTTAATAGGAGCACTGCAGATCCCCTATATTCAGCCAGGCTGAATTCCAAGTGGGGGGGGGGAACAGTCCTCAAGCTCAGGGAAGGGGCAGACAGACAACCAAAACACCCCCTCCCCTTCCCCGTCGACCAGCAACTACTGCACCCAAAAACCATTTAAATTTTTGAAATTTTCCAGTAGCTGCTGCATTTCCCCCCTCGGCTTATACTCGAGTCAATAAGTTTTCCCAGTTTTTTTGTGGTAAAATTAGGGGCCTCGGCTTATAGTTGTACGTGATGAAATCTTCCACAGGGAGTCTGGTCTGGATAAGGGGAAGTCTTCTCAAAGGCATGATGTTCTGGAGAGGTTTCCCCTCTATCCATGTCTATCCCATGTCCAACCATCCCTTTGTCAGTCTTCCATCTCCAGGTATGAACCAGTCTCTGACTTTCTTTCTACCGCCTTCATCTGTATGTCCGTCTGCCATTGTCCCATTTCCTAATACATCTCCCGGCCGATATAACTGAGCCATAGACGATAACTTGATGACGTCCTCTCTTCTAGTTGTTCTTTAATGGACTAACTACATTATCTGCCGAAAAGCTTTTAGGTGCGAACTGTTTATAGAAAATATTCTAAAAAATTCAAGTAAAAAAAGACGAGAAAGGCGTACGGAAACGAAAAAGAAAAAAAAGCATGTCCTGGAAATGTCTTTAACTGTTTACATTTAACTAGAACGCTAAAGTTAAGAGCATTAATGAGATGCCTATTATTTCTGACCTGATGAAAAGAAGAGGTTAGCTCCCGAAAGCTTGTTAAGAGAAAATGCAGGCAGTCCATTAAAAAAGTATCATAAACCACAAATGTGGTGGAACATCATCCTTCACCGGCCTGAACTGGATGCTACATTAATTTATAAACAGAATATTTCATGGCCGGTTTTAGAGGCCACACCAGCGTCTTAGCTTTTAACTAGTTTAAGATCTCACTTGGCTTAACCCCTTCAGGGCCTGTAGGCACCGCACTATAACGCCGCATTCTGCAGATAGAATAAGTGTACCTAGGCCGAGCCCTGATACATTGTCTACTGGACTAAACCTCTGCACTATAGGCTCCGCTCTGACGATATCATGTGGTCAGAATAGGGAACCTGATGGACACTGTTAGAAGGCAGTGTGTTTTGTCGGCCGTCATTGGTGTCTGTCGTGTCACAGTCCCACGTCAGCTTGAATTCTATTCTTATGCTCATATTCATAATGCACACAAGAACTTGGATATCTAAAATAGTTTTCTTCTCACTTGTAGGTGGGTACAGGTTGCCTGCCCAAGACTTTCTATAGATTGGGGGACTGCCTTCCCCAAGCCATTGCTGACTCCATATGAGGTAAGTCCCTCTACAATCTGAGCTTCATTATTTCTAAATGGACCTGTCACCACTCCTGACAAGTTCGTGTCAGTAGATGAAATACCAATCCTGAGACATCTTCGAACTCTGTATTATCCTCTGTTAATCCTCCTGTAAATATACAAATACATTGATAACTGCGCGTTAGCATATCCTATAGCAATAGAGTGGCCACTTTACACCTAAGCAGAACTGAATGGACAGGTCAGGCTGTGCAGGGACAAGGGGAATGGTAATACCCAGTTTATTCATACATTTTCAAGAGGAATAACAGAGGAACAAGGCTAAGTTACGAGGAAAGTTGGATAAAAGCAGTTACTAAAAGAAACCTATCAGGAGTGCTGACATTTCCTGTTTAAGAGCTTGTTCACATGGGGAAGAGGGGGCAGATTCTGACGCCAAATCCACCTCAGAATCCGCCTCCTCACAATAGAGGTCTATGTAGACCGCTAGCGTCCTTTTTATCGTGAGCGGTATGTTCCGGTTCACGGAAAAAAGAAGCGAGCTGCCCTTTCTTCAGGCAGATTCCGTGGCTGAGTCAGCCCCAGAAAGCACCCTCCGGACTAGGCCCATTCATTTGGGCCTACTCCGGAGCGGGAAGCCACGACAGTTGGAAGCCGTGGCAGGCGCATTTTGGTCCATTTCTGACGTGGCTTCCCACATCAGAATCAGGACCAAAATACGCGGTCCCGTGCCCTGTGTGAACGAGGCCTTAAACTAAATAATATTTTATCGCCATGTCACGGTTTCTTCCTCTTTGCTGCTATTTCAGCTTAATTGTAATGTTGGGATTACTAAATCCATAAAATGTCTACCCCATGATCATGTTCCAGTTCTGAGATCCTCCACCTGCCTTTATACAGTCCTATGAAAAAGTTTGGGCACCCCTATTAATCTTAATCATTTTTAGTTCTAAATATTTTGGTGTTTGCAACAGCCATTTCAGTTTGATATATCTAATAACTGATGGACACAGTAATATTTCAGGATTGAAATGAGGTTTATTGTACTAACAGAAAATGCGCAATATGCATTAAACCAAAATTTGACCGGTGCAAAAGTATGGGCACCTCAACAGAAAAGTGACATTAATATTTAGTAGATCCTCCTTTTGCAAAGATAACAGCCTCTAGTCGCTTCCTGTAGCTTTTAATCAGTTCCTGGATCCTGGATGAAGGTATTTTGGACCATTTCTTTCTACAAAACAATTCAAGTTAAGTTAAGTTTGATGGTCGCCGAGCATGGACAGCCCGCTCTCAAATGATCTGAAAACAAAGATTGTTCAACATAGTTGTTCAGGGGAAGGATACAAAACGTTGTCTCAGAGATTTAACCTGTCAGTTTCCACTGTGAGGAACATAGTAAGGAAATGGAAGACCACAGGGACAGTTCTTGTTAAGCCCAGAAGTGGCAGGCCAAGAAAAATATCAGAAAGGCAGAGAAGAAGAATGGTGAGAACAGTCAAGGACAATCCACAGACCACCTCCAAAGAGCTGCAGCATCATCTTGCTGCAGATGGTGTCACTGTGCATCGGTCAACTATACAGCGCACTTTGCACAAGGAGAAGCTGTATGGGAGAGTGATGAGAAAGAAGCCGTTTCTGCACGTACGCCACAAATAGAGTTGCCTGAGCTATGCAAAAGCACATTTGGAGAAGCCAACTTCATTTTGGAAACAAAGATTGAGTTGTTTGGTTATAAAAAAAGGCGTTATGCATGGCGTCCAAAAAGAAACAGCATTCCAAGAAAAACACTTGCTACCCACTGTAAAATTTGGTGGAGGTTCCATCATGCTTTGGGGCTGTGTGGCCAATGCCGGCACCGGGAATCTTGTTAAAGTTGAGGGTCGCATGGATTCCACTCAGTATCAGCAGATTCTTGAGAATAATGTTCAAGAATCAGTGACGAAGTTGAAGTTACGCCGGGGATGGATATTTCAGCAAGACAATGATCCAAAACACCGCTCCAAATCCTCAGGCATTCATGCAGAGGAACAATTACAATGTTCTGGAATGGCCATCCCAGTCCCCAGACCTGAATATCATTGAACATCTGTGGGATGATTTGAAGCGGGCTGTCCATGCTCGGCGACCATCTAACTTAACTGAACTTGAATTGTTTGTCCAAAATACCTTTATCCAGGATCCAGGAACTGATTAAAAGCTACAGGAAGCGACTAGAGGCTGTTATCTTTGCAAAAGGAGGATCTACTAAATATTAATGTCACTTTTCTGTTGAGGTGCCCATACTTTTGCACCGGTCAAATTTTGGTTGAATGCATATTGCACATTTTCTGTTAGTACAATAAACCTCATTTCAATCCTGAAATATTACTGTGTCCATCAGTTATTAGATATATCAAACTGAAATGGCTGCTGCAAACACCAAAATATTTAGAACTAAAAATGATTAAGATTAATAGGGGTGCCCAAACTTTTTCATAGGACTGTATACCTACGTAACGCATAGATAGACGCTGGTTTAGTAAACTGCACATAAGCTGCTGTCATTATGTTTAGTGTTTCCCTAAAATATATGATGTCGTGAAGTGAAGAGAGTGCATATTTAGAAAGTATATAAATGGAACTGAAAGGTAATATTGTATGGATTGTATACATCCAATCCACAGGAATTGCGTATTCGGAGAGCGCGCGGCACAATTTCAGTTTATTGCCATTGTAGAGGTTTCATTATTTGTAGCAATACTGAATTTACCCTTCACTGTGAGGCTGTTATTTCATCCTGAACTATGCTCTGCTTACTGGGGGGATTTATTAGACAACCCATGTTGCCTATATTATTGTTATTGTGTTAGTTTTTATGTCCTCTGGGACTCCTGCTGTTTTCCTGATGACATGTTCCTCAAGAAACTACTGAGTGGAAGAGTCGCCGCAATAAAGCCGTAAGTAGTATCCAGCAGATACGTTGTATCCGGATCTACCGTACATAGACCAGTCTGAGAACCAGTGATAATGGTGAGACTCCCTGTCCAGGGACATGCTGGGAAAATGACATTATAATGAACACAGAGAATGACGGCGTTCACTGCTTACTACCAGGATACGTAGATGCCTGCCATCCTTCAGTGATGTCGAGGTATCCATGTGTTGGTGAACACTGTCACTCATTTAGGTTAGCACAGGTCAGTAAGAATATGGTAGCCTACACGGTGGAACCCCAGCTGTGACTGCGGGAAACTCAAGTGCAAAATTCGTGGTAGTGGGGGGGGCTGCGTTTGCACTTTCCCCTGAAAATAGGGTAAAAAAAAAAAAATATTGGTGACATGTTGCCTTGAGTACTCAGAGATGTCCACCCAGAATCAATGCAGCTGAATGGCAGAGCACCCATCATGGTAGTAATATCCATCGCCCCATGTAATAGACAGACACAAGCCAGCACCGATCAAAACAAGTCCTGCACATATATTAGGCCAGTAAGAGCTTTCCTCTCATTGTGCATGCAGCAGATCAGTATCCGATGGTAGAGAATGATTTTCTAGTCTTTGCTGTCCCTCCTGTTGCTGAGATACATCTCCCATGATGTACAGTTATCCATAGTGGATCTTTATCCCTCAAGGAGCACTCGCTGCATTTGTAATAGACTGAGACAAAGGTCAGCCATGTAACACGTGTCAGACTAGTGTACATCATAATGCAGAGCTTCTGGGGGATCAGTGGGAAAGGTAACCTATGTACTGTATGCTAGCTGATTTCTTTGTATAACTAGGATTTCTATAGTTGGTTGTTGTGTTTTTTTTCTTACAGGCTTGCGTGGCTCTTAAGGAAACAGAATGGCAGAAGACTTACCCCATGGATTTCTACTCCAATCAGTCTTTGGGTCCGTGGACAGTGAACCACGAATCCCACCGTCCTCCACGTGTGACAACTAAACACACAAAGGTGAGGACTTCTATAGGCGATGCTATACACTGTTCTGGTCTTGCCTGTGAGTCTTACTAGTTGTAGTGTTCTGGATTTTCCTGCACGTTCTCACTATATTTTACCGCACTTCATTGTCCTGCCTTTGTGTTCATTTTTTATTGAACGCACACTTGTTTTATCTATTTTTGTCAGTCATTTATTTATATATTTTGGGCACTATGGGCTTTGTGCTCGCTTTAAATGGTCCCTCTAATTTTTTGTGCACCAATTGCACCACCTAGTGGCGAACAGTGAACCTTACCGTCTGCAGGCTGAAGTGACATTACAATGAGTGCGTTCCATCCAGTAGGTATGGATATAGTCAGAAGGCTAGCGTCTGCCTTAGATTCGATCACGTTCAGAAACGCATCCTGTATGTATAGTGTAATAAATAATTACCGCACACCGTTCAGGGTGAAAAAAAAAAAAGAACAACAACCTGCATTTTTTTTCTACTGAGCAGCCAAAGTAGTTTCCTAATGGATGTGCAGGAGCCTTGAGCCAGCAGGAGTCTTTACATTGAAAGGGTAGAGGTCATTGTAAGATGGAGAGGATATCTAAGCGGCTTCTGCATGGAGCCAGTTAATGCTACTAGTTTATCATTCCTCCTAACGCAGTAGTTGGCCATTTTAAGGTCTTTAAGTAGCATTTTATATTAGTGTTTTGCCCTTGCGTTTCTTTCATCATCTTATAATGGAACCAGCGTACAATTAGGGATTGCTACAAATCATATAAGAGAATAAAAGGCTGACCTCATGTAATGAATACCAATGGTCCTCGAGGTAGATACAGTTACATTACTAGATTTTATTTCAGGTTCTTTGCAGATTCAACAAGCTGAATATAAAAAGGAGTATAATAGCGTTGCTTGTATAGATTCCATACCCAAGGCAATGGCCAGTAGTGAGAAAAACTCATACTGGTTCCTAGACTGTAAGGCCCTGTTCACATCTGTGCATGAGTTTCTGTTCGGGGAGTTTGCTTGGGGACCTATCCGCATAAAAAAGCGGTTACTTTAGGAAACCTGTGGTTCCCAGAGACCAGTGATGGCAAACCTTATAGAGATACAGTGCCCAATCTGCCATCCAAAACCCACTAAAATATCACAAAGTGCCCACACGGCAACTTAACCATAATACTGTGCGGTTACACAATTACGGACAATTACGGACCCGCAAAATACGGTCGTGTGAATGGGGCTTTACAGAGCTTTCAATTATACAAATAACTTTGTACTGCATTTGGTATAATTTTGAACAATTAATGTTAACTCTTTCCATTGTACAGATCTGATTTATAGGACCATGCAATGTTATTATGACCTGTAATAATATCACGTCTGCTATAAAACAGATACTGTGTGATATAAATAGTGAAGGGACCCCACACAGTACAATCTGCTGCACAGTGGCCCCCACACAATACAATCTGCTCCACAGTACAATCTGCTCCACAGTGGCCTCCACACAATACAATCTGCTCCACAGTACAATCTGCTCCACAGTGGCCTCCACACAATACAATCTGCTCCACAGTACAATCTGCTCCACAGTGGCCTCCACACAATACAATCTGCTCCACAGTGGCCCCCACACAATATAATCTGTTGCACAGATGGGTGCCCACTGAAAGGGCTCTGAGTGCCATCTCTAGCACTTGTGCCATAGGTTTGCCATCATGGCCATAGACTATAATGGGGCCCGTGTGGTTTCCGCATGAAAAATGCGAAGAGAAAAGTGCTGCTTGCAGGACTTTTCTCTGCACAATTTTCATGTGGATAGGGGAACGTAATGGCCTGAATACAGATGTGAACCGGGCCCTAAGGGACCCTTGGATATAGCAGTCTGGTTAGGTGTTATCTGTTCATGTACAAAAAGTAGTAAAACTGATCTTGGAAATGATTCTAATGGGTGTATAAAGCGCACACATTGTGCACCATAGAGGGTCACAGCTGAGCTTCTCCTCCTCCTCCTCATACTGAGCTTCCTCCATAGCTTTTATAATAGCAGCAAGCAAAGAAGGAGGGGTCATATAAAGAGTCACTCCGCCACTCCGCTCTCTTCTATAGGCTTGAAACAGGTGCCAGACTCCCTATTGCTCCTGTGTGCTGGGGGGGGGGCCATACATAATAAATGTATTTCACTTTATTCTTCTGCACATAGACCTGAGTGCTGCCCATATATAACCTGCAGCTGCAGAACACCTCCCATCCATTAACCCTCAGCGCCCCCTGCCATGTACATCACCAGCCGCCATAGGCCTGTATTATGTCTGTGCCTCATTTATCCATGTGAGATTGCATTGTGATTCTCCTTGTTTTCAGGTGTCTGTAGCAGTAATTGTACACTTCCCATAGTGTTATGTAACTGCCTATGTACAGAGTGGAAACATAATAAACTCCCAGTGTGTGGCACGCAGCGATGCTTTCTCCCTTGCTGCTTCCTAAATGGCAGTCTAGAGTTCCTCGTGCTCATTTATTATGATACAAAGCAGAAATTGCTGTACCTGGAGATAGTCGGTGTGCGCAAAGGTCACTGAGCTCGCAACTCCTGGCATTGAAATCATCTGCATTCCCTAACTACTGTGGTCGAACAGATTTCAGAAATGGTCAATTGAATATGGAAAACGCTGTACATGCCTCGCATTGTACACACATGCCTTATGTGCCACCGTATTAACATGGAGGGCTAACTGCTCCAGAAAATGAGCATTTTAGAAATTATCGGATCAAGAGACACCAAGATCAGCTCCAAAACACATATAAGATACCATATGTAAGATACCATATATAAGATACCATATATATAATATAACAGCATAGGTTTATCCAATGTGTGATAGTACTAGGGGAGCATGGCTAGAAATACATGAAGGCATAAAATCATGGATCTGGTAACATGTCAGCTGATTTCTGCTGCCCTATACCAGAGCGGGTTGTGTTAGGAGAGAAGCTGAGCTCTGTAATATATATTTATTTATATGATAGAAGAGAGAAGCTGAGCTCTGTGATATATAGGAGTATATGATAGAGGGAGAGAAGCTGCTCTGTGATATATAGGGTTATATGATACAGGGAAAGAAGCTGAGCTGTGTGATATATAGGAGTATATGATAGAGGGAGAGAAGCTGAGCTCTGTGATATATAGGGTTATATGATAGAGGAGAGAAGCTGAGCTCTGTGATATATAGGGTTATATGATACAGGGAAAGAAGCTGAGCTCTGTGATATATAGGAGTATATGATAGAAAGAGAGAAGCTGAGCTCTGGGTTATATGATAGAAGAGAGAAGCTGAGCTCTGTGATATTAACCTATATAACACAGAGCTCAGCTTCTCTCTTCTATTATATAACCCTATATATCACAGAGCTCAGCTCCTCTCCTCTATCATATAATCCTATATATCACAGAGCTCACCTTCTCTCCCTCTATCATATAACCCTATATATCACAGAGCTCAGCTTCTCTCCTCTATCATATAACCCTATATATCACAGAGCTCAGCTTCTCTCCTCTATCATATAATCCTATATATCACAGAGCTCAGCTTCTCTCCCTCTATCATATAACCCTATATATCACAGATCTCAGCTTCTCTCCTCTATCATATAACCCTATATATCACAGAACTCAGCTTCTCTCCTCTATCATATAATCCGATATATCACAGAGCTCAGCTTCTCTCCTCTATCATATAACCCTATATATCACAGAACTCAGCTTCTCTCCTCTATCATATAACCCTATATATCCCAGAGATCAGCTTCTCTCCTTCTATTATATCATTATCTCACAAAGGTCAGCATAAATCTGCTGGTTTATTATAATATTACGTGCCTCACGTCCTAGTTTCTCCATTACTTTATTCCCTTGTTGGCCTTCTTCAATATGTCTGTATTCTGTTTTGTCACCTGTCCGGCCATTTCTTTACCACCCCCACACTCCCTTCTCCTCTTCTGTCCTCAGTCTCCTGTCTTCCGAATCTGTTACAACTTCTCTGTACTCCTTTAGGGTTCTTCGTCAAGAAAAGAGCCAACTGTGGACAAGTGTACCAAGACAACAGATTGCCACTGCCAGGAAGAAGTACAGAGCCAAACTAAATGACCGTACAGCAGACTGTGTACCCGCCGCACCCCTCGGGCCTACGTCTGGACTGATTATTGGAGATACTGAAGTCTTCTGCAAACTCCGGCAAGCAGGTGTGAGGAAGCAACGTGAACCCTTGTGTTATGTCTGCTCAGTAGACCTAAGAAGTACCATCACTGCATTATTAGCTTCATAGACCCGGGGAGCATCTTCTATTAACCCATTCATGTTATAAAACAGACGACACGTCGCTCCATTAGTTTGTTACATAGTGAGGCCCTGCAATCTCTGGACCATAGGTCAGGTTGCACCCTCTGTTTCTGTCTTGGGGTTTCTTGAGCCGTGCAATGTCTTCAGCTAATTAAAAGCTCTGCTTAATAAGGGCTTGTCTGAGCTGCTCCCCCCTCCTAGTGCTGTTGCCTGGGCAATGAGGAATCAGAACCCATGAAGCCCCCACTACTGGCACAGACTGCAGCATCCCCTCCTGCGAGAGCCAATCACCTCCCGCGTGGAGACCCACAGCAAGCCGCTCTGTAATGTCTATGTGATGGGATCACGGGCTTTAATGTTCCTTGGAAGGGGCCCAGCAATCACTGCGCCTGCAGCTTCTATCCTGGGAAGAGCTGAACTCGAGGGGTGTTACATTGATTGAAGTAAGAGAGCGAATAAACAACAAACAGCAGATGCAGAATAAAAGCTTGAAAAGGGTCACACTTCCAGTCATGTGAAGTTCCAAGGACTTCAATTTTCTTAACAAAAAAATGTAAAATATTTTTTTCTTTTCTTATAAAAAAAAAGTGAACAAAATTTTTCTGATTGTTTGTGGTTAGTTCATCCAAAGAGAGTGGAATAACACATATAATATAGAATTTACATCTAGGACACATAATTCTCCTATAGTATCCATCTATCGCATTGCAGGTAGATGGTTGATGCTGTATGTGTGACAGATTTGTTGCAGCAATTGTTGCAAATAATAAATATTATTGTAAATATTGTTCCATACGTTGGACCGGAGCTTGCAGAACTCCATGCACATGCTGCAGAAACTGTTCAGATATATGGAATGGATTTTTTGTATTGTAGACATTATGCTTCCCTTCAATACTTAGCATTTTGTATTTGTGCTTTACCATGGATTTAATAAAAGTTACGTTTTAATCGATCAGGTTTAAGACACTCCTGGGCTGCTGGATTTCTGCTTTCTACTTTTTGTTGTACATCTACTTGAATAGGAGCAGGGCGGCTTCCAGATGTATACCTAATATGCAGCTTCCGGTGGCCACATCAGTTGACCGGGTTGGTGTTCAGGTATTGGATCCCGACTGATCTGATGGCCTACTGTTAGGAAACCTGATGCACAAAATAACTCAGTAAGTTCCAGGCGAAAACAGTCCTGGGTGTGCTACGCTCTCCTAACTGGAGCAGAACCAGGCCCCGGAGTTCTTCACCAGAGCGCCTGTTGGTGGAGTTGGACTTGGTAAGAGTCCAAGGCCCAGATCCGCAACTGCCTAGAGAGCGACACACACCCAGTGAACCCCAAATAAGAGGACCCAGAGGAACCCAGACACTAACCTGAGTGACGTCCAAGAGAGCAAGATGAACTGGAGTGCAGATGAGCAGGAGGGTAATCCAGGGGAGTCACGCAGAGGAACAAAAACGTGGTCAGGCAAGCCGAGTCGATAACTGGAGGTCACATGGTAGCAGAGGCAGGAGTGTAGTCAGGGAAGCCGGGTCATACACAGGAGGTCAGCGGAGTAGCCAAATCAGGATCCAAAAGGGAGGTCAGGTGGAAGCCAAAGGTCATACACAAGAGGTCAGGAAGGTACCAAATCAGGATCACGGAGGAGAGGTCTGGAAAGCAAGCCGGGTCAACACATCCAGGGAATCCAAGTTTCAGGGACAGGAGATGGGGAACAAGGAAGGAAAATAGGAGGGCTCATCACTAGGGGAGCTGATGCCATTGGTAAACGAATAACCAGCGGTGGGCCGAGACCAGAATGAGGCCTAAATTGCTTCAGACCCACCGCTGACCCCAGAAGTGCTGATCCCGGCGCTAGGGAGAAACTGGAACCTCCGTACACTCAAGTGGAGGCCTCCAGCCGTAACCAGCAGTGAATCCGGCGCTGGAAAGAGATCGGGTCAGGCGCCTCTGCGCAGCACAGTGGAGGCCCCTGCCCATCCTAACACCCATACTGTGGATAGGTCATCAATATCAAACATTTTCCGATCCTGGACATCCCCTTTAAGTAGACATACCCATTATTTTGTGGAGGGGGTGTTATGTTGTATCTTCCAGTGTGAATAAGGTCTGGCTGGAGTAAAATAACATTTTACGGCTTCATTAAATGTTTTATGTGATCAGGCGGGAGAGATAATGTGATGTTTTGCAGATCATCATTAGCGGATGGCGGGCGATCTTCTACAACACATCCATCTGATCAGACATTACTTGTAAACAAACCACCTGCAAACTTTATGACACGGTAATTAATGGTTTCTGCTTCTCCGCAGACTAGAAGCAAAACACAGCCCCATTACTGAGGGAGCCGGATTTGGCATATGCAGTACGCACTTTGATCTGACATGGACTTAACCAGAGGCGTAATTAGAATTTACATGTGACGGCGTTTTTGGCTGTTATACACAATGGAAGATTAAAAACCAGTCATACCGTAATATAAAAACAAAGATAAATAAAGTGAATACATTTGCTCTGGACAGATTGAACATGAAACATATAATCTAAGGGTTAAATCGGTGGTATTGTCACATCAAAGGGCTAGTCTGATTTAGATCTTTCAGTGAGGTAGCCACAGTCGGGACCACCATGAAAAACTGGAGCAGAGAGTTGTTACAAAGAGCATCCTCCATGTAGGCATTACGTGGCCAGAACTGTGTAAGGCCCGGGCCCCACGAGCCGCCGCAAAAAAATGCAGTCACTGCAAGGTGGAACAGGATTCTAGCAAATCCCCTCCATACCTTACAGAAAAATATGCACAACAGATCTGTGGGTTTCTGTGGATAACCGCTTTTTAAGATGATTGTGTTTCTGTTTTTTGGGTCCCCAAGTGGGGGAACACAAGTGTGAATCTAGCGTCAGGCTCTGTCTTGAGCCTACAACTTTATTCCCTCATAGGGTAGAAATCTCTTGAACAAACACATAATTAAGTTTATGTTGATTCTATAGAAAAAAAAAGTCATACTGCAGAAAGCCCAGGTGTAGCCGTACCCTTAGCTCATATTCAGATGCAGCAGACTTGTTGCTGTATTCTGCCTCATATACCAATTTTCATTAAAGATGGACGTTTTTGGCGCACAGTCCTCTTTGCACTCTCCTCGCTACTGTTTACTGGGGCTTTACCCCAACAAATAAAATTGACACAAATAATGCTGAAATCTAGACCACTAATGTAGCTGCCACGGATTAGGTTCCAAGCTCATGAATCACCAAAGATGCCTTGTGTGAATATACCCCTCTTCCATTTTGCAAGACGAATCATGTTATTGCAGGTATAACTGTGTATTCATTCTGATATTGAAGGTTTTTACTAGGATAATGTTATGTATACTGAGGCATGCTAGACATTACATCTGACAGAGTAAAACGTCTTTGTATCAGAATAAGTTGAGGTCTAGACACCTCTACAAGTACTGTACAAGTTGTAATATGGCTGATCATGTAGCGGCGGTCCTGCCGGCGGTCACTTCACCCACCGCTGTTTTTAGTGCTGCGGGACGTTACTACTAGATCCCTGATGAATCTCTCCTTCTAGAGAAGAAACGCGTAGGCTCAATGTTAATAGTTATTGATGTGACGCTCACTCGCTGGCAATTTGGACAAGTGGTACCTCTCCTCTCTTGGCGTGGCGTTAGGCCAGTAACCTCGGAGAGGAGGGGGAGCAGCCCACTGAGCCCCTGGTGTAGCGGTTCTGTCCTTAATCAAGTCTGCTGAGCTAGACGCACATCTTATGTTGTAATAGGGAGGTAGTAAGGAGGATGCTGTAGGGTTAGAACCTACAATAGCACCTCCCTTCCTCACAACAACCGTTTTTCTTAAAGTTGGTTTGGGGGTGGGACATGGTTTTACACTTTTTTTCATGTTTTTAATAGTAACCTAATAAAAGTGAAGTTTTATCGTAATATTATTCCTTTGGTGGATTGGTCGATCCTCCCTCTGTGAGTTTTGTAATATGGCCACTAAAAAGATCTCAGGGCTGTCATGTATGGGCCACAAATCTTATTTATGAGTGAGTCACTTCCACAGACCTAAATGTGCATTGTATACTCCATGTGTATTTTAGTGAGAAGGGGTCCTGCCTAGGTTGGTCCCATCCTCTTGGCTATTAGGAGTGGATCCTCTGCTAGTAAACTATGGGATGAATAGAATAGTCTAAGGCTTATGGAAACATGGTGGAAAGGGAAATCAAAAGCAGGACCTTGTGGTATAGGTGAGGCCTAAGTTGATTTGCCAAGCACAAGCTACTTTGTACAACATGGAGCTCATCCATAGAATAACCTGGGACTACTCATAGTTTCATATACATTGATTACTACATAGTAATTCGTAGAACCCATTTTTATAGGAAAAGGCTTAAATTTTATATGGTAGGCAAAGAGTTAACATGTATGTGTCTGAATAGGGCACTAGTGCTTAAAAGATGTAAATTGTGACCATCTGTCCTCGCTACTTTTCACCAAAGTGAGGATGATCGCCTACTCAAGTGCCTGCCCTTTCCAATCTGTCTTTGTTACCAATCTGCATCAGGAGATTTATCTGCTTTCTAGAACATATTTCAAGGTGTTTCAGCTCAGAGAAGGTTCAACCAGACTCGATGGGAATGAAGAGGAAAACTCTGTGTAACTGTGATTCTTATTAATTTGGGCAGCCGGTCTTCACCTCGCCAGGTAAAAATCACTTGTAATTAAAGAACTCATTGCGGGTACAGTGCAGATTCATAGGGGGATGTTTATGTGCACCAGAACAGTTACTGGAACAGACTTTTAACAATCACAGCCATTGTATAAACTCTATATCTGTAATACAAGGGATACTGAATGCTTATTGTACTCTATATTATTTATACCTGTACCATAACAAAGCCGGATTCTGCTCATTATTATAGCCAACATGGACAAATGTGCTGCACAATTACAACATCGTAGTCAAAGGCTGTGACTGAAAGAAAAGTGCTGCCTCTGTAGCCATTACATTGCTTATTAAATCCAGGTTATGGCTGCGATAATGATCTAGAACTGACATTACTATCGCTTCACTATAATTGTATTCAGGCTACCTATGCACGAGCTACGTGTGTGGTGTGTGTGTATGTATGTGTACATAATATATATATATATATATATATATATATATATATATATATATATATACTGTATATATATGTGTATGTATATACATACACACACAGTCCAGTCACATTAATGTGACCACCTGTCAAAATCCATAATAACCCCCTTTGGCAGAGCGGACCGCTGCGAGACGTGCAGGAAGAGAGGGGATGTTGTGGTGATGTCACTGGGATGTTGAGCCATGCAGACTCCAGTGCCGTGTCCAGCTGCGCTAGGTTATGCAGTTGAGCATCCATGGCGCGAACAACCCAATTGAGGTGGTCCCACAGATTCTCGATTGGGTTGAAGTCCGGGGAGTTTGCTGGCCAAGGGAGTATGGTAAACTCATCCTGGTGCTCCTCGAACCATTGTGCCTTCCACAATGATGAGTGCACCCAGATGGCTGATGACACGCGCCTTCTGCAATTGGTTATTTAACGTTGACGTGAAAAGTAGGCGGTGCTCATATTAATATGACTGGACTGTGTTCTGGTTGTATGTCTGTTCTCTATGCGCGACCAAACGACTGGACCGATCTTCACCAGATTTGGTACAGAGATACTTCGGGTATCCGGGAAGGTTTAAGACGAGACTCCAACTCGCTCGGACATACTGTTGCTGAGATACAGCATTCCCAACACAATGCATCCCCCCCTCCCCCTTAGCCAATACAAACCTGCAAGTCTTTGACTCATATTCCAACTACAATACACACGGTCACTCCACAGTCACAATCCAACACTGATATCCAGACTGACATACACGCATCAGAGGATTAGCTACATAGATCAGCACACAGTTCCACACACTGAAAAATTAGATACGTGCGCCTGCACACAGTTCCACATGCCGAAGGATTAGATACACCCATCTGCACGCAGTACCACACGCTGGGGGATTGGATACATGCATCTGCACACAGTACCACATACCAGAGGATTGCATATGCGCATCTGCACACAGTTCCACACACCAGACGATTAGATACGCACGTCTGCACACAGTACCACATGCCATAGGATTAGATACGTGCATCTGCACACAGTTTCACATACCAGAGGATTAGATACACGCGTCTGCTCACATTAGCACACGCTAGGGGATTGGATACATGCGTCTTCACACAATACCACACACTGGTGGATTAGATTCACGCCACTGCACACAATACCACACGGGGGAAGATTTGATACGCGCCTCTGCACACAGTACCACACGCCAAAGGATTAAATATGCATCTCTACACACAATACCACATGCAGGAGGATTAGATACGCGCCACTGCACACAATACCACATAGGTGAGGATTAGATACCTGCGTCTGCACACAGTACCCCAAGGGGCAGGATTAGATACGCACATCTTCACACAGTACCACACGCCGGAGGATTCAGTTCCACACGCCATAGGATTAGATATGTGCGTTTACACACAATACTACATGGGAGAGGATTAGATACGCGAATCTGCACACAGTTCCAGACGCCGGAGGATTATATACGCGCCTCTTCACACAATACCACACAGGGAGGATTAGACACGCGCCTTTGCACACAGTTCCACAAGCCATAGGATTAGATACGTGCCTCAGCACATAGTACTACACGCTGAAGGATTAGATAGACAGCTCTGCACAGAGTACCACACAGAGTTTTACTCCAGGTTTCCATAGCAACCCAGCCATTTTTCTTCACTGCTATAGGTCAGCTTTAAAGAAGCAGGGAGCTGTGGATGACACTGTTACACAAAGTCACACTCACACAGCTTTACTCCAGGTATCCATAACAACTGATTAAAGGGTTTTTCACTGATATCCAAAATGAGATACACATAACGCTTATGGACATACACACAAACAACATTGGACAATTTTTTTTATGTAGATTGTCAGCCCCACATAGAGCTCACAATGTACATTTTCCCCTATCAGTATGTCTTTGGAATATGGGATGGAAATCAATGCAAACACGGGGAGAACATACAAACTCCTTGCAGATGGTTTTCTGCCTTTGGTGGGATTTGAACACCAGGACCCAGCGCTGCAAGGCTGTAGCGCTAACCACTGAACCACCATGTGGCCCCCAAAATTGGACAATTCTTATGGGGCCACTACACAAACAAAAAATGTAATATACCTGTGCGAAGCCGGGTCCACCTGCTAATAGCAGCAATGCTAAATTTAGATAGGCTAACAGTATCGATAGTATCTTCGAGATGGGAATACCCCTTTAATGTCTTCATAAATTTCTAGCAGGAATTACAGAATTAGGGTGCATGCACACTACGTAACGCCGGGCGTGTATGAGAGCCGTACACGCCGGCGTTACAGCAGGGCTGCCGAACACTTCCCATTCACTTCAATGGGAGCGCTCGTAAACGCCGCTGTTACGAGCGCTCCCATTGAAGTGAATGGGAAGTGTTCGGCAGTCTGCTGTAATGCTGGCGTGTACGGCTCTCATACACGCCCGGCGTTACTCAGTGTGCATACACCCTTAGGATACGGTTCAGTTATTAGTAAAGATGCTACAACATTGTGATGTTCCGGACATGTCAGGTCACCTAACACTACACTGGGTTTGTCATGTTCCCTTCAAGTACTGTTCAGAACTAAAAGAGAAAGTACTGCAGTGTTCATATAGTAGCACAGAAAAGTGTTAGAATATGATGAAAAATGTGTGGGAAGCAAATCATTATAGAGAATTCTGTTTCTGATCTTTTTGCCCCACTAGAAAAAGAACAGAACAGATTTTAGGTCCTTAAAAAAAATTAAAAATGAATAAACTAGAAAACCTTTCAGCCTTCTTTTCTGCTAATGTTTACATGAGTGTCAGGACTGGAGAGGCTGGATGACAATTCTGGCAGTCTATGATACTTACAGACATTTGTGGAGCAGATATTTTTAATAGTAGGTTATGAGGAAGGTCTGTGACTGTGGCGACGACTACAGAGTGCCGAGCTGGTCATAAAAATATACGGCAACCATCAAATCCTGAATAAACCTACAGATGACAGAAGGCGGGGCTCTGATCACATGAGTCATACTTATTTTCTTACAAAACATAAGGAGGGAGGGTTTTTTTTGGTCATGTCTTGTTTCCGTGACGGTCCTGTTATAATAGATCCATGAAACAGAAGGCTTACATGTGATAGACTAGTGCTGTCCGAAAAACAGAACTGCAGAATGTTTCCCACCATAAAAACCTATGATTTTGTTGCTATATACTGTATGTTTCTAGAATCCTTCCAGCCAACTATTCTACAGCATGAACACAGAACTGTCCATGGTGCTAACAATGCTGTATATTCACTGTCTATGCAGGATTATACACAGTCCAGTCACATTAGTGTGCCCACCTCTCAAAATCCAGAATAACCCCCTTTGGCAGAGCGGACCGCTGCGAGACGTGCAGGAAGAGAGGGGATGTTGTGATGATGTCACTGGGATACTGAGCCATGCCGACTCCAGTGCCGTGGCCAGCTGCGCTAGGTTACGCGGTTGAGCATCCATGGCGCGAGCAACCTGATCGAGGTGGTCCCACAGATTCTCGATTGGGTTCAAGTCCGGGGAATTTGCTGGCCAACGGAGTACGGTAAACTCATCCTGGTGCTCCTCAAACCACGCACGTACATTACGAGCTTTATGACACGTCACATTGCCCTGCTGGTAGATGCCATCATCCTGAGGAAAAACAATTCGCATGTAGGAGTGAACATGGTCCGCAAGGATAGATGCATACTTGTGTTGATCCATCGTGCCTTCCACAATGATGAGTGCACTCAGATGGCTGATAACACGTGCCTTCTGCGATTGGTTATTTAACGTTGACGTCAAAAGTAGGCGGTGGTCACATTAATGTATCACACAGGAGGGCCAGGGCTGGTATCACGGGTAATATATCAGATGTGGCCGGATTTCAGGGGGTCCCTGGGTCCCAAATGTGCACAAAATCTCTTTTTTGATGTCCCCGACTACCCACCCCCACATGATATCTGACAATGACAACAGACAACCAGGTCTCGGGGGTAGCCGTTGCTCTTTTACTAGCAGGACAAAGTAATACAAATATACATATGGAGTAATTCTTCACATACAATACAGCGATCTTTGTAGGTAGTGTCCAGTTAGCAGGTGATGGAGTTTGGAGCAGGAATGCTTTGGATAGTTTAATTAGTAGTTGCTTGGGTAGTTAAACTTGTATATACTTGTAAAGATGGCCTGTATCCAGGGGGTTAGTCCTCAACAAACTGGGTACACGTATGTAGGAGAGAATTGAATTGAATAGAATTGTCAGCAGCGGGAAACCCCCAAATTCTGCCAGACTAGCTATGGGCTTCTTAAATATAGATTTGTCCCAAAGACTTACTTGAATAGAGAGATACGTGTAGAAGTCCCAGATGTATGGATAAGCAGGTCTGTCAACTTTAGTGCTTGTAGGCTTGGAGCTTCAGAGGAAAACGCTCTCTGAGGAGAATCTTGAGTACAGAGGAAAATACATCTCTGCTTAGAGTGCCCTGAGACTTGGCTGCCATTTTCAGCTCCACATGTCTGTGTCTCTAGCTAGCTCCACACAAAGGATCCAGACAAAAGGTCCCCAACCCCACTCGAGGGGGATGTAACTCCTCCTCCTCCAGGCCAGTCAAGGGAGCTTGATTGGTCCTGAAGGTCACCTGCTCATACTGGACATTCCTGTACACTGGCAGCTCAAATTACAATGGCAAGTATAGGCAGGTGTAGTTCACAAAAACATCCACAAGATGGCGTATTAATAGACCCCCTGTGTGCTGGCTCTGGTAAAATAGAATGAAGGGGGAGGAATCTCTTTACCTTATATGCAAATGTCCATACCATCTCGGTCTGCAAGGACTATTAAAGGGAATGGGACAAGCAGTACCGGGACATTACATTAATATGACTGGACTGTGTAGTATGGGACAAAACTAGGACCCCCAAGGATCATAGGATTCCAACCAGGAAATACAGCCAATATACATACCAGATATTCAGGATGATATATGGCCACAGCAGGAGAATTAAAGCGTAACTAAACTTTCGGATAGCTTTTGATATTCTGACTGCATTTATTTTATAGCCAGCCTGTATACAGTACTCAATGAGCAGCAGAGAACAGCTCTCAATAGAAAAGAGAGTGAAAACATACAGGATGTCACAGAAAGGAGACAACATTTGAAACAGTATATTACAATATTTATTAATGAAACAAATTCTGTCAAAAGTTGTCCAAAAGTTTAGTTATGCTGTAAATGGGATGTAGCGTGGGGAAAATGCTTACCAATGCACTTGATAACATCTCGATCATCCAGACAGTCACTCAACAACTATAATCTGAATTTACATGCATAGAGCTACCAGCAACACAAACTATTTTATACATAAGGTCAAATAGAGCTGCCACTTGGAACAAATTTAGAGTTTTCAGATGTAGTACTAGTGCAAAATCCTGGCTAAGCAGGAGATGAGGCGCACTAGTTAGTAGGTGCACAGCAGTGGCAAAACTAGGAATGGCGGGGCCCCGTGGCGAACTTTTGACATGGCCCCCTCCCCCATCTTCCTGACCGACGCTGAAGACCTCGACCAACCGACCCCCGCCGCACTCCTGCATGCTCTATTATGCCCCATAGTGGCCTAAGTACACAGTATTAAGCTCTATAGTGGCCCCTGCACACACTATTATGCCCTATTGTGACCCCTTATGCCTCATAGTGGCCCCTGCACCCAGCATTATCCCCCATTGTGGCCCCTGCACATAGTATTAAGCCCCATAATGAACACCCATGAACAATTATTATACTCTGGGGTAATCGAAGACCCAAGGGGGGGGATACAAACATAAAAACCACTGTTACTTACCTATCTCCGGCTCCGCTGCAGTCCTCGGTGGTGTCGGCCATCCTTAATGACATACAGACGTCATATGACCCGGGACGCAGGTTCCGGTCAAGTGACGTCAGAGACATCACACAACTAGGCCCGATGCTGGTATGGAGCGCGGAGAGGTAAGTAACAGTGTTTTTATGTTCTCTCACCTCTCCTGGGCCTCCGATCATTATAGTCGGGGGTCTGAAAAGACCCCCAAATATAATAATAGTGTTTGTTGGGCCCACAGGCATCACTTACCTATCCCAGCCCCTGCCAGGATCGGTAAGTAAATAGGGCCCGTTACTGGCTGGAGTGACTCCAGCCGGTAACAGCCTATTAAGAAAAAAATAAAAAGCAGGGGTAGCGGCTGTCACCGGGCCCCTAATGTCCCGGGCCCTGTGGCAGCCTCTACCCCGGTAGTTACGCCACTGGTGCACAGGTGACTAATGCTGTAACACCTTTATGCCCCTAATACTAATGTGTAAATAGTCATTAGTATTCTTAGGCGAAGGCCACATACTATGAAAATACAGCTAAAATCACAGCAGAAAAAAAAAACATTTCTCACTACTGACTGGGGGAGACGTGATGTTTTCACAGGTAGAATTATCACATACTCACCAACTCTCAAAAGAGGTTTCAGAAACAGAAGGAGGCCTCCTGGACTTCTGTAAGCTGACAGTATGTGCACAGTATGCAACAGTCACCAAATGGGTTATGGCTGCAGAAAGAACGATTCGCCCAGAGAGCCGCCAGCAAATGTTGTCAGGTATGAATTAATATACTGCATTTTCCCCAATGTGGAAGTGAGACTAAGGCCAAGGCCCCTGAAAAGTGGATGGGAATCCCAGCCTCACATTGCCAAAAAATACACACAGTGGACATGCTGTGATTTGCAAAACCATTGCATTTTTGTACATCGCAACATGTCAATTGTACCTACAGAAACGCCAGCAGTTTCCCTACAGGTATAATACAAGCAGAAACCTCTGCGGACTTTCTGCGTTGCCGCAGTTTTCCCCACAGCACTAAGCCTAAATGTTTTTCGTTTTTTTTCCCACAATGTGGGAATGAGATTCAATGAGATCACTTTACAGGGACAAAATGCAATGTTTTTTTTTATTCCAAGTTTCACGTAAAGGCCATATTTCCACACGTGGCCTCAATTTTAGTCTGGGGCCCAACGTGGCGTAAAAACAAGTGCTGTTTTACAGTCACAGCAATGGGACTAACGAATCCAATCCACATCTTGTAAAAAAATATGTGCTGTTGACACGCTGTGATTTCCAAAACCATTGAGGTTTTGTAAATCACAGCATGTCAATTATATCTGCGGATACGTCGGCGGTTTCCTTATAGATATAACTGAAGCAGAAAGCGCTGCAGGAAAACCCGCGATGCTTTGCCGTTTTTCCCGCAGCACTTTATTGCTGTGGGACGTTACGTGAGTCCCTAACCCTAAGACTGAGGCCCCACGTTGCGGAAATGCAGCTTATTTTTGTTGCAGATTTTGCTGTGGTTTTTTGGGCCAAAGTCAGGAGTTGATTGAAAAGGAATGGAAAATACAAAGGAAGCTCTTAGATATTTCCTTTATGTTAAATCCACTCCAGACTTTGTCTCAAAAAACCGCAGCAAAATCTGCAACAAAAAACGCTGTGTTTCCGCAACGTGGGGCTTTAGCCTTAGGCTAAGGCCCCACGAGCCGTAAACACAGTGATAAAGCACTGCGGGAAGGACCACTGCTTGATCGCATTGCGGTTCTTTCCGCAGCGCTTTGAAGAGAAAGTTCACAGAGTTTTCTTCAGCGGACTTTCTCTTCCCATTATATCTACAGGAAAGCCGCCAGCGTTTCCGTAGATATAATTAACATGCTGCAAACCGCAACGGCTTTGCAAATAGCAGTGTGTCCGCGCTGCTATCTTTTCCACAAAGTGGGGATGGGGGATTTGCATGAATCCCATATCCACTTTGCCTGCACTGTACGGGTGTTTCCGTGGGGCCCCGGCCTAAAGGAGTTTAAAAAATAAAAAAATTTAAAAAAATGACCCTCTATAACCAGAAATTAGTAAAAGGGGTTGTTTACTTGGGCAGTCTGGTCCAGCACACGGGGGGCTTGTCCTGGTGGAAGTCCTTGCCGAACGTGGCTAATGAAAGCAACTGGTGACTTATATGAATGACGCTACTGGTTTCTTTCCTGTGACCGCTGAGGCCACATTTTATATTTCACCTTCTCCAGCCTCTTGCCCGAGTACTGAAATTCCTGGACAACCCCTTTTAAGAGGACCGTTCATCAGATTGGGGCACAGGCAGTTCCATATACTGCTGGAAAGCTGACAGTGCGCTGAATTCACGATAACTTAGCGCTGTACAGTCAGAAGGGCGTTTCTGACACTTAGCCAGGGACGCCCTTCTGCCCAGCGGCGCCAATCGCGCTGTACAGTGTGAACGGGGAGGAACGCCCCCTCCCGCTCCTGATAATACTCGTCTATGGACGAGCACTGTGAGCAGAGGGAGGGGCGTTCCTCCCCGCTCACACAGTACAGCGTGATAGGCGCCGCTGGGCAGAAGGACGTCTCTGGCTAAGTGTCAGAAACGCCCTTCTGAC
This sequence comes from Leptodactylus fuscus, assembly GCF_031893055.1. NCBI lineage: Eukaryota > Metazoa > Chordata > Amphibia > Anura > Leptodactylidae > Leptodactylus > Leptodactylus fuscus. Next base: position 38,144,379 of record NC_134266.1, on the reverse strand, counting down.
TGTAAAGCGCTACGGTACCGGGACCGACAGCGCTTTACACCGGGCACAGATCGGAAAAGCCGACTACGCTGAATTCAGCGCACTGTCAGCTTTCCAGCAGTATATAGAACTGCCTGTGCCCAATCTGATGAAAGGTCCTCTTTAAATGGTCACGTTTGTGTGTCGAACAGGAACCAGAATGTACAGGGACGGGTCGGGTACCCATGAAGGGTTAGATAATGCTTGTATTATTTTACACACACATGCTGAGCAATAGAATTACTGGACAATCCCTTTAAATTGAGGGTATTAATGGGTTTAACAACCATCTAAGGTGTAGAGTTATTATTAGCTAGTTACTATGACACATCCATATAGGTGTTACACTATGGCCGCCTCCTCCCACTATCTACCATTATACTCAGTGCTGGAGCTCCGCCCTCCTCTAAGGAGCCAATCACCGAGCTGCTTTCACTTCCGGTCCTCTGAGTGTAGTAAGATGGCGGCGCGCACGGCCGGCTCTGAGGCGCCTACTAAAGTCCTGCGGGTCCTCGGGCTGCATGGCTACTGGCAGAATGGACTCAGCTTTCGGGAGAGGACGGGCAACCTGAGGCAGAAGCTGAAGAAACACGCGGAGCTCGTCATCATCAGCGCCCCCCTGACTATCCCTGAGCCGGGTGAGACACATGGCTACAGTACAGGAGCAGCGTCCGATGTGTGACGTATCAGCTCCGTGGCCCGTACTCTGTGACGTCATAGGAGATGGTGACGTGCCGTACATAGTTACATGGGATGATTGTACATCCTGGCTCTGTACTGCCACCTTCTGGCTGGTGTTGATAATACATAATAAGGTGCTTGATGTCCTGCTGTGGCCCCTGGCTCCTGACCGTGCCCCTATAGTTAGCTATGTATAGTTTGGTGACGGTTCTGTAGCATCTACACAAGTCCCTTTGCCTTCAGCCATGTTCTCCTAAATTACTATTCAAATATTACATTTTAAAGGGGCTGATATTTAAGGACATACCCCGCACCTCTGCCTAGAAAATCCTTATGTCTGAATATACCACCATTCTGGTTAATATGAGATCTGCAAGGCACGGTACCGAGACAGCGCAGTTTACAGTCCTATTTACATACCGCAAGCTCCACTAGTCACGCGCCGTATAAACTGTGGCTTTGAGTGTAGGTAGTGCAGTGCTATCCCATTGCAGTACTTATACCTGGCGCTACAGTTTGTATGGCGAGTGCCGGTGGGTTCACACCAGCGTCTGGTCTACGTTTTGAGGTTTCCGTCTTCTGCATTCAGAACCTGTCAGACCGAGTCCGGCTGTGAGCGCCGGTGAGTGTTTTATGCTCATCAGCACTCACGGCCAGACACTTTTCAAACCTATTCATTTGAATGGGTTTGGAGAATGCCGGCAGGTTTCCGTCTTCTGTCCAGTTTCAGGTAGGAAACAGAAACCTGAAAGCAGAAACCCCGGGTGCAGATGTGAACGAGCCCTGAACAGCACTGCTTGCGGTATGTAAACAAAACCGTGCTATCTCGGTGTTGTGAACTGCGGAGGTCCTGGGTCTCTGACCCATGTAAATCTACCGTATATATGAGCCGAGTTTTTCAGCACAGCTTTTGTGCTGAAAAAGTCCCCCTGTGCTTATACTTGAGGGGTTTTTTTTTTTGTTTTTTTTTTTTGGGGGGGGGGGGGGGTCTATGACCAGCTGCAGTAGAAATGTATAGAATCTCCCATAAAATAGTGGGGAAAAAAAAGCTTTAAAAGAAATAAAATAAATAAAAGTTGTAAATCCCTCCTTTCCCTAGATTACATATGAAAGTAGGAAATGACTGTGAACACATTAGGTCTCCCTGTGTCTGACAGTACCCGGTCTACTGAATATAGGGGATCTGCAGCGCTCCTGTTCCATGAGGAAGGGGTTAATAGGAGCACTGCAGATCCCCTATATTCAGCCAGACTGAGTTCCAAGTGGGGGAAAAAAAAACAGTCCTCAAGCTCAGGGAGGGGGCAGACAGACAACCAAAACACCCCCTCCCCTTCCCCAGCAACTACTGCACCCAAGAACTCCGACCATTTTAATTTTTGAAATTTTCCAGTAGCTTCTGTATTTTCCCCCCTCGGCTTATACTCGAGTCAATAAGTTTTCCCAGTTTTTTGTGGTAAAATTAGGGGCCTCGGCTTATACTCGGGTCGGCTTATACTCGAGTATATACGGTAATACCTATCCTAGGGAAAAGTCCATCAATACAAAAAAACTGGATAACCCGTTGAAGGTGGAACCCCACGTGCCATAAATGCAGAGTTTTACAGTCTCTGCAAAGTGGATGGGATTCCAGAGACTGCGATCCACATATTGTGGGAAAATACATGCAGCGAATATGCAGCAATTTCCAAAACAGCCTCAAAGTCAGCCTAAAAAAAGCCTCCCAATAGCGTTCTATTGGGAGGCTATTTTTGGAGGCTGATTCAGCGTCAAAATCCTCACCAAAAAATTCAGTGTGAACTGACCCTAAGAATGACAAGAAGATGTTCATATTCAATGTTTATTAATGGGAAAAATATGCAAATCTGTTTCTCCTCTAGGGGCAGCAAGTCAGATATGATGTTTAAGGGGACTACCTCTAGAGGGCAGCAAACAGAGGCAGTGTTTTCCTATTTACATCTTGGGAAACAGATTTGCATATTTTTCCCGTAATTCCCCCCAGTGGAGCGAAAAAGGCTTTTGTAAGTCTCCATGAAAGTCTCACCTGAAAGTGAAAGTGATCTCTCCTTAAGATATTTATTAATGTAATAAGTGTTAATATCCATTGGGTACTAATAATAATTCACAGCACTAGTTTTTTACTCCTCCAAATAACCAGTTTTTCCGTTCTTTACATGTTGCCCCCAAAGAAGAAGAAGGAGATGTTCAAAGAGAAGACCCCAGAGGCTGGTGGTTCTCTGACACTGAGAAGAAGAGCTTTAATGCCACGGTTGAAACTGAGTCTTGTGCAGGTTTAGAAGAATCCCTGGACACTGTGGCCAAGGCTTTTTCTGAACTTGGACCCTTTGATGGAATTTTAGGTTTTAGCCAAGGAGCTGCTGTTGTGGCCATGCTGTGCGCATTAAAGCAGCAAGGGGATCCCCGCTTCCAGTTTGACTTTGCAATGCTGGTTGCTGGTTTTAAAAGTTGTGCGTCTGAACATGCTCATTTCTACAAAGAACCCATCACTGTCCCATCACTTCATGTTTTTGGTGACACCGATCGCGTTATTCCAAAAGATATGAGCCAAGAACTAGCTGCCCATTTTGTAAACCCAGTTCTGGTTACACACCCAGGAGGGCACTACATCCCTGTGTGCGCTGAACAGAAGAAACTCTACTTTACTTTCTTGGATTCTTTCCGAAAATAAAGTGAAGACGTTTCCAGAAGTGACCTGGCAGTGCTGTGAAGTAACGGGACGCCATTAATTCAGGTTTAGGCTTTGTTCACAGATGCATGGACACAGCAGTGGAGATCACAACCAAAGCATCAGTTTTTCCTTTTTGTATTTCTCTTTTTGTTCTGATCCCAACTTGGCTTGGCACCAAAAGCTGTATGTGTGACTTGAGCTTTAGGGGGAGCTTTATAATATGCCCGAAGGGGACTGTGAAGTAGGTTATTAAAGGGATTCTATCATTAAAATCACATTTTTTTCTCAATCACACAAAGGAATAGTCTTAAGAAAGGCGATTCTTCTACCTTTAGATGTTTTCTCCACGCCGGTGTTCAGTAGAAATCCTGGTTTTTGTCTGTATGTAAACGAGTTCTCTTGCAGCACTGGGGGCGGTCCCCAGCGCTCAAACAGCAATGAGGGTGTCCCCAATGCTGCGAGAGAACTCTCCAACACCGCCTCCATCTTCTTCTGGAACACTGTCTCCCTGTGTCGTCTTCTATCCTGGGTTTCAATCTTCTAGACCTCGGGCAGAGCAGACTGTGCATGCCTGCTGGCCACAAGAAAAATGGCCACTTACACAGTAAGCTGGTGTAAGTGGCCATTTTCTTGTGGCCTCTGGGCATGCGCTGTCGGCTTTGCCAGAGGCCTAGAAGTTTGAACCCAGTGCTGGAAGAAGACTCTCAAAGAGACTGTTCCTGAAGAAGATGGAGGCGTTGCTGGAGATTTCTCTCGCAGCATTGGGGACGCCCCCAGTGCTGTTTGAGAGCTGGGGACTGCCCCCCAGTGCTGAGAGAGAACTCATTTGCATACAGACGAAAACCGAGATTTCTACTGAACGGCAGAGTGAAGAAGACATCTAAAGGTAGAAGAAGAACACTATTCCTTTGTGTGATTGAGGAAAAAAATGTGATTTTAATGGTAGAATCCCTTTAACCTGTTCAGTGCTGCACGTGCCGTTTGTCATGTACTGTAGACCTTGTAATATTGTCATTGGCTCTGTGGAGGTTACTGTGCACTTCAGGCATTTCCATCCTATGTTCTTACTTCTATCTATATGGCCTCCAGGATTCCCAGGTTCACATACAAGGATGGCCATGCTTCAAACGTTATCACAACTATTATAGGGATGGCTACACTAGTAAATGTAATGCCTGCCTCCATCCTCTCCCCTTAAAGAGCTTATTTAAAGGTTCATTTCCCCTTGGCAATTAAAATGCTGCATGTTAAATGTCAGCTGTGTACAAAGCACTGATGTGAGAAATGATAGTTCGTCGGTGATGGACTTTAAACCATTCATCCCAAGCTCAGGTAACATTTGGAATTCAATCTGTTCTTCCAGGTTAGTGATTTTTTTTTTTTCCTGTTTCCATAATACATTTTATGTAAATCGTATTTAGGTACAAAATAGTAAACGCCATCCATCCTGAGACTCCCGCTCTACTCCTCATCAATTTAGCCTTATTATTCCTAATATCCGTTCACCTGTCCAATGCCGATGGCCCCTGGAATGTTAAATGTAAATCTTATCCAACAAGTGGGTGGTCTGTGAGAAAAACAAACGGTTCCCACCCATTTAGTGGATAAAAGCCAGTTTCTATATAATTCGTTACGGCCGTATCTCTTGAATGGGAGGACGGATTATAGAAATAAAAGCGCCCAATTGATCCGGGGCACAGCGAGAATCAAATGACTTATGGCACTTAGTATGTTGTACTTGGTGACAGGTCCTCTTTCATAAAATGTTGAGACAATAGAAGTCTTATAGGTAGGGCTTTGTTTCCTGAATTACTTTTGTGTGAATAAACCTGAAATAAAGATCTTTCGGAACGTACGCGATTCTTCTGAGCTGATGGTTAACGTGGAAACAAGTGAGGACTGGAAATTGTAGGGCCATTTAAATGACAAACCTACTTAATGGGATTCGAGCATTAAAAACTATGTTTTAAACTAAAAGCATGTATAAAGGCTATTCATCTCTTACCTTCATCTCGGAGGTCATAACGCCGTTTGTGCTCAGAAAGAACAGGGGGACGTTCCATCGGCCATTCTCCTCCTCTTCTTACAGGAGACCACCACAAAATGGCTGACGGAACAGCCGACTGCACCTATCCGTTGGTCATTTTGTGGTGGTCTCGTGTAAGAAGAGGAGGAGAATGGTCAGTAGAGCAGAAGAAAGGCCGTGTTGGATGGATGTCAACACTGCTGAACAGGGGGAACGCCTAGGCACAATGAAGAAACCTTCAGGACCTCCAATGATCGTAAGAATGAAGGGGCTTCAGTGCGGTTAAGACGCTGCCCCTTTCACAATTTTTTTACCTGCATGTTCTCCTGGCTACTCTAAGTCCATATCAACCCCCCCCATCCTTTTTACAATGTTAATATACCGTAAGTTACTGAAGATGAGCCCTGTGCTCCCGTCTGTCAGATGTAAGCGTATTGTGCAGAGGAAAGTACATTTCACTGAGTGCACACTCACCTCATACATGCACACTGATGAGAGATGCGCCTTCCTCAGCTTCATCTGTGCAATGCCCTCAGTGCCACTGGACTGGAAAGTTGTGTGTCCCAAACACTACTGAAAGGGGCTGCATTGTGACTGGCAATTTTGGGATGCTACAGCCCAGCTGCAGGATATGGTGTTGGTTTAGTGGCCTAAACTCTAGTGACAGATTCCCTTTAATAGCCGACCAATATGGAACATGTTGGATTACCTTCTTAGCCTAGATTCACACAACTGAGTTTCAGCTGTGAGCCATGTTTGCTGGACAAATGGCGGGAGAAGGATTCCTACCATAATAGTTATGTATGCTGCTAGGAGTCCAGCGACATACCGCACTGTACTGATTATAGTATGGGACAATATGTTCCCTTTCTATTTTCAGTATTCTAGATAGAGCATTTCCTGCCTTTATGGTATTCTTTGTAGGTGAATTTCCTTTGCAAGCAGATTAGTCATTAAATGACTTTCCTATGGTAATGATTGGCGAGTCAATACGAGTGGTCGCGGTGAGCGTAAAAGCTAGATCCCGGTCTTTCATTAATCTGGGAAAGGTTTTCTGACATTGCACTGTACATTACACTATTACTCTTTCTCCGCACTATTAACTCTGCCAAAGTGATTTCAGCTGGAGAGCGTTCACAAGGAGCAGTATTGTGTGCTGAAGAGGAATCCGGATCTAACACAATGCAGCATATCTATAGGATGAGTTTTATCAGCACATCTTTTACCAGTGCAGTACCGCTATGCTGGTATGGTATGGATTATAGGTGGTAGTGGATAGAGCCGACGCTGGTGTGGTCACCTCTCCACTCCCGTTTGGGTGCTACAGCTTATGACCAGGTATTGTGGGTGCTGCAACTATCCCTTGTCTATAATGGAAGTCGCCTTACTACTCTTCTCTCTATGACCAATAGGCATGTTCTATATTCTTAGCAAAATCACTACATTTCTAGACTAATTGTTCCAGCTTTTACCTTATAGTGGGGCTGTTTGTTCTTAATATCCCTGGACAAGTCTTGTATTTCACTACATACAGCGGTACAATATCAAGAGAATGACAGGTTTGTTGACCCTTGTTTGGCTCTCCAGAAAGTGGTGTTTGAGTTAGGGATGGTCATTAGTGTTGAGTGAATAGTATTCGTGGAATACCTCACCGGCATAGGAATGTGTGTAATCGGCTGAACACCAAGGGGTTAAACACTTTGAAGATTCGATGCATTTAACCCCTTGGAGTTCGGCCGATTACACGCATTCCTATGCCGGTGGGGTGTTCGACGAATACTATTCGCTCAACACTAATGGTCATCTATACATGTAGCTCTCTCTGTTGTATTTTATGGGAGTTCTGACATGCTAGGCTGTCTCCACAGCACACATATTATACAACTGGGGTCTCAAACTGGGCCGCACATGGCAAAATTTAAAGTTGGTGGGCTATGTTTCTTTCAAATTCTATACAATGTTAAATAATATCAGCAGTGGTCCCATATACTTTGTTTCCACCACCAGTGGCCCCTTATCATTTAAGTTCCCCAGTCAGTACTTGCTTTACTTTCCCTGGAGATGGGGAAGAGAGCAGAGGTCCCAGGGTGCGGAGGGGTAAGTATCTATACTGAAGCTGCACCGAGCCTGTGGCCTACAAAATCAGAAAGCTTCAGAACCCGGGTTGGGGATTCTTTTCTCCCCAGTTCTTCCGCTAAGATGACAGCCTGTACAGCGACATATGGTGCCATCTTCCTCTCTGGTGAAGAAATGTACCCTCATTCTCCTTATATGTTGAGTCCTGGAAGTGTTGCCATAAATGCCACAAATTATTATAGCGAGAGAGAGAGGTTCGGCCATCAGGCCAGAAAGAATTGCGCTCTCCTGGTGTTGTCCAATGACTGCTGGAAGCCACCATCACAGCATCAGCCCCCTAATATAAAAGCACTTTCTCTGATGACCACCCTCACCAGCCGCACTTCAGACTGTCCATTCTCATCTTTTGAACCTGTTACAGAAGAGGAAGTCTCCCAGCTACTTTCTTCATCTCGCCCCACAACCTGCAGTAGTGACCCCTTCCCCTCACACCTTCTCCAATCTCTTTCCCCTGCTGTCACTACTTACCTTACTAAAATATTTAACCTCTCTCTCTCTTCTGGAATCTTCCCATCCTCCTTCAAGCATGCTGTTATAACCCCGCTACTGAAAAAACCCTCCCTGGACCCATCCTGTGCTGCTATCGACCCGTCTCTAACCTCCCCTTCATCTCTAAACTTTTGGAACGCCTGGTTTATTCTCGGTTAATCCGTTATCTCTCTGCTAACTCTCTGCTTGACCCCTTACAATCTGGTTTCCGCGCTCTGCACTCTACTGAAACAGCTCTCACAAAAGTCTCTAATGATCTACTAAAGGCTAAATCCAATGGTGACTTCTCTCTTCTTATTCTTCTGGACCTCTCTGCATCTTTTGAGACTGTTGACCATCAACTTCTCCTCACTATGCTCCGCTCAGTCGGCCTCAATGACACTGCGCTCTCCTGGTTCTCTTATCTCTCAGACCGCACTTTCAGTGTATCATTCGCCGGCTCTGTTTCCTCCCCTCTTTCCCTTGCTGTTGGGGTTCCTCAGGGCTCGGTCCTCGGCCCCCTGCTCTTCTCTCTCTACACAGCCCCCATTGGACAAACCATCGCCAGATTTGGCTTCAGGTACCATCTTTATGCTGATGACACCCAATTATACACATCTTCCCGTGACATCACCCCTGCACTCATACAGAACACCAGTGACTGTCTCTCTGCTGTCTCTAATATCATGTCCTCGCTCTATCTGAAACTAAATCTCTCTAAGACTGAACTACTGCTGTTTCCCCCATCTAATAGATCTGTCCCTGATATATCCATTGCAGTCTCAGGCCTTACTATAACTCCTAGGCAGCATTCCCGCTGCCTCGGGGTCATATTTGACGCAGACCTTTCCTTTACCCCTCATATTGAATCACTCGCACTTTCATGTCACCTCCACCTCAAAAACATCTCCAGAATACGCCCTTTCCTTACCAGAGATACACTAAAGACACTTATTGTCTCTCTGATTCATTCTCGCCTTGACTACTGTAACTCCTTACTAATCGGTCTTCCCCTCACTAAACTCTCCTCTACAATCTATTCTAAATGCAGCGGCCAGGCCCATCTATCAGGCTAGACGCTACAGCGAGGCCTCCGTTCTGTGCCAGTCACTACATTGGCTGCCTATTAGAGATGAGCGAACACTAAAATGTTCGAGGTTCAAATTCGATTCGAACAGCCGCTCACTGTTCGAGTGTTCGAATGGGTTTCGAACCCCATTATAGTCTATGGGGAACATAAACTCGTTAAGGGGGAAACCCAAATTCGTGTCTGGAGGGTCACCAAGTCCACTATGACACCCCAGGAAATGATACCAACACCCTGGAATGACACTGGGACAGCAGGGGAAGCATGTCTGGGGGCATAAAAGTCACTTTATTTCATGGAAATCCCTGTCAGTTTGCGATTTTCGCAAGCTAACTTTTCCCCATAGAAATGCATTGGCCAGTGCTGATTGGCCAGAGTACGGAACTCGACCAATCAGCGCTGGCTCTGCTGGAGGAGGCGGAGTCTAAGATAGCTCCACACCAGTCTCCATTCAGGTCCGACCTTAGACTCCGCCTCCTCCGGCAGAGCCAGCGCTGATTGGCCGAAGGCTGGCCAATGCATTCCTATGCGAATGCAGACTTAGCAGTGCTGAGTCAGTTTTGCTCAACTACACATCTGATGCACACTCGGCACTGCTACATCAGATGTAGCAATCTGATGTAGCAGAGCCGAGGGTGCACTAGAACCCCTGTGCAAACTCAGTTCACGCTAATAGAATGCATTGGCCAGCGCTGATTGGCCAATGCATTCTATTAGCCCGATGAAGTAGAGCTGAATGTGTGTGCTAAGCACACTCATTCAGCACTGCTTCATCACGCCAATACAATGCATTAGCCAGTGCTGATTGGCCAGAGTACGGAATTCGGCCAATCAGCGCTGGCCAATGCATTCTATTAGCCCGATGAAGTAGAGCTGAATGTGTGTGCTAAGCACACACATTCAGCACTGCTTCATCACGCCAATACAATGCATTAGCCAGTGCTGATTGGCCAGAGTACGGAATTCGGCCAATCAGCGCTGGCTCTGCTGGAGGAGGCGGAGTCTAAGATCGCTCCACACCAGTCTCCATTCAGGTCCGACCTTAGACTCCGCCTCCTCCGGCAGAGCCAGCGCTGATTGGCCGAAGGCTGGCCAATGCATTCCTATGCGAATGCAGACTTAGCAGTGCTGAGTCAGTTTTGCTCAACTACACATCTGATGCACACTCGGCACTGCTACATCAGATGTAGCAATCTGATGTAGCAGAGCCGAGGGTGCACTAGAACCCCTGTGCAAACTCAGTTCACGCTAATAGAATGCATTGGCCAGCGCTGATTGGCCAATGCATTCTATTAGCCCGATGAAGTAGAGCTGAATGTGTGTGCTAAGCACACACATTCAGCACTGCTTCATCACGCCAATACAATGCATTAGCCAGTGCTGATTGGCCAGAGTACGGAATTCGGCCAATCAGCGCTGGCTCTGCTGGAGGAGGCGGAGTCTAAGGTCGGACCTGAATGGAGACTGGTGTGGAGCGATCTTAGACTCCGCCTCCTCCAGCAGAGCCAGCGCTGATTGGCCGAATTCCGTACTCTGGCCAATCAGCGCTGGCCAATGCATTCTATTAGCTTGATGAAGCAGAGTGTGCACAAGGGTTCAAGTGCACCCTCGGCTCTGATGTAGCAGAGCTGAGGCTGCACAAGGGTTCAAGCGCACCCTCGGCTCTGATGTAGGAGAGCCGAGGGTGCACTTGAACCCTTGTGCACCCTCAGCTCTGCTACATCAGAGCCGAGGGTGCGCTTGAACCCTTGTGCACACTCTGCTTCATCAAGCTAATAGAATGCATTGGCCAGCGCTGATTGGCCAATGTATTCTATTAGCCTGATGAAGTAGAGCTGAATGTGTGTGCTAAGCACACACATTCAGCTCTACTTCATCGGGCTAATAGAATGCATTGGCCAGCGCTGATTGGCCAGAGTACGGAATTCGGCCAATCAGCGCTGGCTCTGCTGGAGGAGGCGGAGTCTAAGATCGCTCCACACCAGTCTCCATTCAGGTCCGACCTTAGACTCCGCCTCCTCCAGCAGAGCCAGCGCTGATTGGCCGAATTCCGTACTCTGGCCAATCAGCACTGGCTAATGCATTGTATTGGCGTGATGAAGCAGTGCTGAATGTGTGTGCTTAGCACACACATTCAGCTCTACTTCATCGGGCTAATAGAATGCATTGGCCAATCAGCGCTGGCCAATGCATTCTATTAGCGTGAACTGAGTTTGCACAGGGGTTCTAGTGCACCCTCGGCTCTGCTACATCAGATTGCTACATCTGATGTAGCAGTGCCGAGTGTGCATCAGATGTGTAGTTGAGCAAAACTGACTCAGCACTGCTAAGTCTGCATTCGCATAGGAATGCATTGGCCAGCCTTCGGCCAATCAGCGCTGGCTCTGCCGGAGGAGGCGGAGTCTAAGGTCGGACCTGAATGGAGACTGGTGTGGAGCGATCTTAGACTCCGCCTCCTCCAGCAGAGCCAGCGCTGATTGGTCGAGTTCCATACTCTGGCCAATCAGCGCTGGCCAATGCATTCTATTAGCTTGATGAAGCAGAGTGTGCACAAGGGTTCAAGCGCACCCTCGGCTCTGATGTAGCAGAGCTGAGGGTGCACAAGGGTTCAAGTGCACCCTCGGCTCTCCTACATCAGAGCCGAGGGTGCGCTTGAACCCTTGTGCAGCCTCGGCTCTGCTACATCAGAGCCGAGGGTGCGCTTGAACCCTTGTGCACACTCTGCTTCATCAAGCTAATAGAATGCATTGGCCAGCACTGATTGGCCAGAGTACGGAATTCGGCCAATCAGCGCTGGCCAATGCATCCCTATGGGAAAAAGTTTATCTCACAAAAATCACAATTACACACCCGATAGAGCCCCAAAAAGTTATTTTTAATAACATTCCCCCCTAAATAAAGGTTATCCCTAGCTATCCCTGCCTGTACAGCTATCCCTGTCTCATAGTCACAAAGTTCACATTCTCATATGACCCGGATTTGAAATCCACTATTCGTCTAAAATGGAGGTCACCTGATTTCGGCAGCCAATGACTTTTTCCAATTTTTTTCAATGCCCCCAGTGTCGTAGTTCCTGTCCCACCTCCCCTGCGCTGTTATTGGTGCAAAAAAGGCGCCAGGGAAGGTGGGAGGGGAATCGAATTTTGGCGCACTTTACCACGTGGTGTTTGATTCGATTCGAACATGGCGAACACCCTGATATCCGATCGAACATGTGTTCGATAGAACACTGTTCGCTCATCTCTACTGCCTATTCATTATAGAATAAAATATAAAGTTATTACTCTCATCCACAAGGCTCTCCATAATGCCGTACCTCCCTACATTTCTTCCCTCATCTCTGTCTACCGCCCAGCCCGTGTTCTCCACTAACTCAATGATCTAACACTTACATCCTCTATTATCAGAACCTCCCATGCTCGTATACAAGACTTCTCCCGAGCTGTACCACTTCTCTGGAATGCTCTACCCCGGACAATAAGATTAACTCCCAACTTCTACAGTTTCAAACGCAAACTAAAGACGCATCTTTTCAGACAAGCCTATCACAATTCCTAATGCACAAAATTGTCTGAACACTGTATAAGCAATGCCGCCCCTGCTACCTCTTGTGTCACCCCCTCTACCTCATAGATTGTAAGCTCTTTTGAGCAGGGCCCTCAGTCCCATTGTGTGAAATGACGTTCTTTGGTATGTATGTCTGTATCTGAACCCTATAAATTGTACAGTGCTGCGGAATATGTTGGCACTATATAAATAAAATGTATTATTATTAAGGTAAAGTACAGCTTCTAAAACACTCCAAGCTATATTGCAAAAAGCAAGAGCTGGAAAATCAAAATTCAGAAAAAAATAATCATAAAAACAGTGAGATAATTCAAGAATATGACATGGTCTTTGTAAGGGTCAGTTCACACGGAGGTTTTTGGCACACAATCTGCCTCAAAATCTGCTGCCAAAAGCGGCTCCCATTGACTTCAATGGAATCCGCTCGCTTCTTATTTCCGCTGACATTTTTTTTTTTTTGCCACTAGCGAAAAATGAAGCGAGGTGACCTATCTTGAGTCAGATTCCGCAGCTGACTCAGTCATGGTGTCTGCCAGGCGAGACTCGCTCCCGACTATGCCCATTCATTTAGGCCGTCGTGGCTAGCTGCCTCAGGTTTCGGTCCAAAATATGGGTTGCTGCGACTGGATGTCGGTACAGTACACTGGCATCCAGTCGTGCACTCCACTCCGGATTAGGCCCAAATGAATGGGCCTAGTTGAGAGCGAGTCTTGCGCCGCGGACGCCAAGGCTGAGTCAACCGCAGAATCTGCCTCAAGATTAGGTCACCTCGCTTCTTTTGTCCAGGAGGGAGTGTCTTAAGGCAGATTTCGCAAGGTGAATCCACCTAAAACAGGGGTGCTCACACTTTGTCAGCATGTGAGCTACTTCTTTAAATGACCAAGCCCTAAGATCGACTACCCACTTCTTGGGGGCGGGGTGGCCATGTGGGCCGCCCTGGGCATGTGGGCGTGGCTGGGCGGATCGTGAGAGGTGGCCGCCCAGGCATTCCAGCTGTCTGCTTCTTCACAGCGCAGGCTGAGAATTATCTCTGGACACTGGCAGGCTGGGGCTGCGGCAGCCCCAGCCTGCCAGTGTCCGCAGATGACTCTCAGCCTGCGCTGTGAAGAAGCAGCACCCCGGCCCCCTCCATCCCTAAGAGCGGCCTGCAAGTGCTTGTTCACAGCGCAGGCTGAGAGTCATCTACTGACATTGACAGGCAGGGCTGCCGCAGCCCCAGCTGTGAAGAAGCAGACACCGGGGATGACTGGCTGCATCCCGCGATCGACCCATATGTCCATTACGATCGACCGGTAGATCGCTATCGACGTATTGGACACCCCTGACCTAAAAGAATGAGCATCTTGCTCAAAATCCTGACCAAAAAACTCTGTGTGAGCTTACCGTTCAAGGTTTTAATGTCATGCTAGGCATAAAGAAATCAGTTTGTTCTGTGGAGAACGTCCTATGGTGTTTAACCCTTGGTGCACGCCAGGGCTTCCAGTTCTAGCTTCATCCTTATGACATCCTTGGATTCTGAGAACCACTAACAGGCAGTTTCCTGGAGTTGGTTCCCGCATATGAAATCTCTGAGACGTCTATAGAGTATAGGAAGCGAACGGTACAGGAAAGATTTCAGCAGAATTTTTTTTTTTTTTTCTGAAAGCAAGAAATGCTCATGGGGTAATATCACATAATTGCGGCTTTTATGGAATAGGTTATTTTATCATAATGGATCATTAGTATATGATTTGCATCTCATTTTCACATTTGTAATATGTACATTTAGCTCAATAGTAACCTCGTGAAGTCTTTTTGTAAGTGACTGTTACATTGCCATTGACAAGGCATTAACTTAGGTTAACGACAGCTAAAATGTGTGATCACCTTAGGGCTCGAGTTTCCGAAAAGAAATCTATCATTAAAAATCAATTACATCTTAATCTGCTACAATATTTTATGCGGTGGGATATGACAGGTCGTGGGGGTTCCCCTTTTAAAAATGGCTTTGATTTCTATCATTTCTGAATCTAAAAAAAACCCCACAATGGCGTATAGAAATCTAATGAAATATAATTACAAATCAGCAGATCGGACTCAAAAACATTTTTATTCTTTTTGTTTTGTTTACGAAAATGTATAGAAAGCAATTTAGAATTCATTACAATGTGTCATTTATTCACGGAGAATAATGTATGGCATGAATTATTGTGCGTAAACCTTTTCATCTGGATGTCTGCTGGCGGATAGCGTGATCATAATCGCATTCCCTCCACAATGGCCCATTTACTAATACACAATGTCAAGTATGTAGATTCAGTGCAGTGGCTGATAAATCTACATCTGTAGACAGTCAAGTCTGTTTATTCCACCTATTAGTTGGTTTCGTGTAGGCCACAATGTCACTTTGATGCAAATTTAAAGGGGTTTTCTGGGCAAAAATCTTTTTTTTTTTTTTTTTATCGGTTCGTCCTATTAATGGGTTAATAAGTGCACCCAAATACTTTTAGAGGTGTTGTGAGTGATTTTGGGGAGCATTTGTTTACTTGGTGTAGCTTCCGGCTCTCTTATCCTAAACTACCATGAGGCAGTGCGCTTCACTCAGATCCCCCTCTCACTCCCACACCCCCTCCCTGTTTCCCTAGCTAGCCCGCCCACTACTAGCCCTTCCTACCTAACTAACGCTGTCCAGTCACACTCCCCATCATACTTACCTGTCTTCCAATCCTGGAGATCACTTTTTTCTGTGCCGCTGGCTCCTTCTTCTCTTGACTTCTGCCAGCGTGTGGCATTGTGACTCTATTGCACAGGCGTGGGAATCCGGCAAACGTCAGAGGAGAGAAGGGTCCCTGAAGGAAGTGAGGTTTCGTGCCCAGAAGATCTGAAAAGGAAGACAGGTAAGTAGGATGGGGTGGGTAACGTTCCGTTTCCAGAAATGGGGAAATGGAACGTCACCGGAAAATCAGGAAATACGCCTGGGGCGGTCACGTGACTTCCCTGGCAATCTGGGTAAATATACATTTTTAGTAAAGTAAGTAAGTTAGAAGTCGGATGTTTAGCTTAGTATAGCAAGATCATTTTATCCCGGACATGTCATGTCCCTTTCACACTAAACCACCCCCCTGTTCAGTTCCACTGAATCAGAAAAGTTATATTTAGTATTTTATAATGAATTAGGCAAACAAGTCTTTTAAAGGGGTTTGTCCACAAAAAACATATATGGCATATCCACAGGATCTGTAACTCCTATAGAAATGAATGGGAGTTACAGAACTAGTGTAAAATAGTGAGACGCCTTCTTACTGTAACTCCTGTTCACATTTATGGGCAATACAGAGAGTTGTGCTGTTTCTCACTACCATTGATAGTCTGGGTTAGACTTGTCTATTGTGTGTGAGCAGCTCTCTCCGGAGGATACAGATGGGTGCACAATTCCCATAGGGGGCTGACCAAATTCCTCCAGACCATATATATATGGTATACACTGAAGTAGTCTGGATTTGACTGTCAGCAGGGCAGGGATGAGTCAAAATCAATTGATGGAGCCTCTGGGGGTTCATTGTAGAGATTGGTATGGGTTCCAGATATGGGACCTGCATCTATCCAACACTAATGGTTTATATTACAGATATGACTAAATCGGATTGATGAGGACCTGAAAACCACACAAATTATGTTGAGAAGTGGTATGGTGAAAGAAATCCACACTTTTTTATTTTTATCAGCTGTGCTTAAATGTTTTATTGTGGGTAAACCACTTTAAGACCTGGGCCCCAAGGGACTTAAAATCATGGCGTTTTACAATCAGGGCAAAGTGGATGGGATTTTAGCGAATCCCATGCCCACTTTGTGGTAAAAACCCACGGTCCGGACACACCGCGATTTCCAAAATCGGCGCAGTTTTGGAAATCCCAGCATGACAATTATACCTACGGAAACACTGGCGGTTTCCGCAAAAGTATAATTTATTTTTATGTAGATTGTGAGCCCCATATAGGGCTCGCAATGTACTTGTTTTTTTTTTTCCCCTATCACTATGTTTTTGTAGAATGGGAGGAAATCCATGCAAACAAGGGGAGAACATACAAACTCCTTGCAGATGTTGTTCCTGGCAGGATTCGAACTCAGGACTCCAGGCAAGGCTGAAGTGCTAACCACTGAGCCACCGTGTTGCCCCTCGTATAAGTATAATTGAAACAGAACATCTGCAGAGTTATACTTTTGATATATGTATTTGCATTATATGTATTTGCGGCCCAACACACGTTATTTGACCTTCTTTTTTTTTTTTTTTGTAGACCCCCACACAGTATATGACCCCCCCTTTTTTTCATAGCCCCCAACAGGGAGGGTATATCGCCCCACTTTTTTGACCCCCCACAGTATATGACTCCTCTCCTATGGCACCCCCACAATATATATCCCCTTTTTATACCCTCCTCCCCACACACACACATTATATGACCCTTATATATATAAGGAATAGCCAGACTCCCATCCACCTTGCAGGTACAGTAAAACGTGTTGGTTTTGATGCAGTGTTTCCACGTTTTCACGATGTGGGGCCCCGGCCTTACACTTGTATTCTTGTTTTGGTTTACATCATACCATGAAGCAAATTCATTTTATTTCTTCTATGGCTTCTAACCTCTCAGAAACATTATTGTAGGTGACATGTACAGATAAATGTATGTTCCGCTAAAGCCGTATATACTTGAGTGAGTTTCAGAACACAGGTATAAAGCTTCATCTTTCATCATTTACAATTGGAGCTGCCATTAACCTTGTCATAGCTGTCATAGTTTCCCTGTAACTAGGGTTATTATTGTCAGAAAGTATATTTCCAGTCACCTTTTTTAATATACGTCTGCAAAAGCACACACTATCTAGTACATGGAAGTTTCCAATGGATTCCTAGCTTGAAAGGCTGCAATATTTTGCACTATTGTTTTTTTTTTATCTAAATATACAAATAAAAGTGTTTAATCTGGTCCTCCTCCAGCTACCCCCCCCTTTTTTGTCCCCCTCCATCTGCCCCCTATTTAATATCCTTCTTCATCTGCCACCACAGTTTAATGCCCTCTCTATCTGCCCCCACAGTTTAATATTTTCCTCTTCATCTGCCAAAGTTTATCATAAAAAAAGCACTGATACTCACTGCTCCTCACTCCCCTGCTGCGCAGTCTGCAGTCTCTTGTCCCGGAATGTTCAGGGAGCTGTAGGCGCAGTGAGAGTGATGTCATCAGATTGAGCCTACAGCTCATGGGGTGGGAGCACACAGGGGCACAGTGCTGTCTACTCCTGCCTCACCAGTGTATTCAACTCATCTGTGTACTCTCCAGACACAGATGAGTTGAATCCAGGGCATACCTCCCGTTGACTGGGACTGTGGGACAGGACCCAAAATCCGGGACTGTCCTGCTGAATCCAGGACGGTTGGGAGGTATGTGTATGTATTGTTTATGTATGTATCTTTGTACAGGTATGTGTACATTTGTATTGGTTCAAGTGTGTGCATTTCTGTTCAGTATAGGTATGTGTATGCTGCTTTCACACTACTGTTGCATGTCCGTTGCTCTGATCTGTCAGAGGAGAAAAAAAAATAGTCTATAGGCCTTTTGCAGATGACCGTTGGCGAGATCAGTGTGCTATGTGTGATTCTTCCCTCTGTTGTACAGGCAGCAATTCCGAAAGACGCTCTACCAAGGCAACGGCAAAGAACTTGCTATTTTTTCAACCCAGACTAGTTGTTTGACACTTGAGGTATTTTAGGGTTAACCTGAATTTCCAGGTTTTTTTAGACTTTAATCGTTTCACAGGGGGAGGAGGGAGTTTGAAATTTATTTTTTTTAACTCATTAGAAATTGCTGAAATAATACAGTAAATTGTGATTTCCATAAATCGGTATTTATTGACAGGCTGCTCCACTGAGATATAGAGCCTCATGTGTACAAAAACGTCAGGTCAGTCCACAGACTTGTACCTGTAGTATGGAAAGCGCTCAAAGCTACAAATAAGCAAACGTGTGATACCCTTGTATGGAAGGAGATGGCTACTGAATAGGCCGCTCATTGCAGTGGACTGATCAATAGCAGATAGGCAGTTGTTCTCTTTCATGTTTCCAGATTCATAGCTTATTGATCCTATCAGCTGTGTTCATGCAGAACATCAAATACATATCTCAGCAATCGCTTCTTCATTTACACACATTACCAGTCATTGCTTGCGCTTGATCTACACAGGTTCCTAGCCGTTTCTTTCAAGAGAAAAATGGCTATGTCCTTCCCCGGTGATAGGAAATTTGGCACAAGATATTGTAACTTGGCACTGCCCATTGAAATACCCTGGGTCCAGCTGCTGACCTCTGCACTGCTGGCCGCTGTAGATAAACAGTAGCAGCATGGAGGTACACTTATCTGCAGGAACAAGCTGCTCAAGGCCCCAACTACAAGACGCTTCTATGGGCTCAGGTTTTCGTCGCCTGATTCCTACAGTATTTCAATACTCACATCAAGATGTTTGAGACTGGCACAAATCTTACCGTAATATAGAAGTGCGTGGACGTAAACTTACGAGAGTATGTACTGCTTTGTACAATAAGGTGATAACTTAGACCCTCCATTTCATGTTACTTACTGTATGCACACAGATAACAAGGAACACTAATAAGAACCATTGTAGTCCATCTCTGTCATACTCTGTCCCCACCCGTCCTCTCTGTGAAGTATGAAGGGATAGAACTTATAAAACATTTTTTTATATGAATACTATAGTTTAGGCTGTATTCACACTAGCACTTGCTTTTTGTTCAGGGACTCTGTCCCCCATTCCCCATTGCATGCAGGACTTTTTTCTCCGCATTTTTCAGACAGAAATCAGGCGGAAACCCGGTATAGTATATACAGTCCTATGAAAAAGTTTGGGCACCCCTATTAATCTTAATCATTTTTAGTTCTAAATATTTTGGTGTTTGCAACAGCCATTTCAGTTTGATATATCTAATAACTGATGGACACAGTAATATTTCAGGATTGAAATGAGGTTTATTGTACTAACAGAAAATGCGCAATATGCATTAAACCAAAATTTGACCGGTGCAAAAGTATGGGCACCTCAACAGAAAAGTGACATTAATATTTAGTAGATCCTCCTTTTGCAGAGATAACAGCCTCTAGTCGCTTCCTGTAGCTTTTAATCAGTTCCTGGATCCTGGATAAAGGTATTTTGGACAAACAATTCAAGTTCAGTTAAGTTAGATGGTCGCCGAGCATGGACAGCCCGCTTCAAATCATCCCACAGATGTTCAATGATATTCAGGTCTGGGGACTGGGATGGCCATTCCAGAACATTGTAATTGTTCCTCTGCATGAATGCCTGAGGATTTGGAGCGGTGTTTTCGATCATTGTCTTGCTGAAATATCCATCCCCGGCGTAACTTCAACTTCGTCACTGATTCTTGAACATTATTCTCAAGAATCTGCTGATACTGAGTGGAATCCATGCGACCCTCAACTTTAACAAGATTCCCGGTGCCGGCATTGACCACACAGCCCCAAAGCATGATGGAACCTCCACCAAATTTTACAGTGGGTAGCATGTGTTTTTCTTGGAATGCTGTTTCTTTTTGGACGCCATGCATAACGCCTTTTTTTTATAACCAAACAACTCAATTTTTGTTTCCAAAATGAAGCTGCCTTGTCCAAATGTGCTTTTTCATACCTCAGGCAACTCTATTTGTGGCGTACGTGCAGAAACGGCTTCTTTCTCATCACTCTCCCATACAGCTTCTATTTGTGCAAAGTGCGCTGTATAGTTGACCGATGCACAGTGACACCATCTGCAGCAAGATGATGCTGCAGCTCTTTGGAGGTGGTCTAAGGATTGTCCTTGACTGTTCTCACCATTCTTCTTCTCTGCCTTTCTGATATTTTTCTTGGCCTGCCACTTCTGGGCTTAACAAGAACTGTCCCTGTGGTCTTCCATTTCCTTACTATGTTCCTCACAGTGGAAACTGACAGGTTAAATCTCTGAGACAGCTTTTTGTATCCTTCCGCTGAACAACTATGTTGAACAATCTTTGTTTTCAGATCATTTGAGAGTTGTTTTGAGTAGCCCATGATGCCACTCTTCAGAGGAGATTCAAATAGTAGAACAACTTGCAATTGGTCACCTTAAATACCTTTTCTCATGATTGGATAGATCTGGCTATGAAGTTCAAAGCTCACTGAGGTTACAAAACCAATTTTGTGCTTCAGTAAGTCAGTAAAAAGTAGTTAGGGGAATTCAAATCAATAAAATGATAAGGGTGCCCATACTTTTGCACCGATCAAATTTTGGTTTAATGCATATTGCGCATTTTCTGTTAGTACAATAAACCTCATTTCAATCCTGAAATATTACTGTGTCCATCAGTTATTAGATATATCAAACTGAAATGGCTGTTGCAAACACCAAAATATTTAGAACTAAAAATGATTAAGATTAATAGGGGTGCCCAAACTTTTTCATAGGACTGTATATATATATATATATATATATATATATATATATATATATATATATCAGAAAAAGATTCAGTATAACATAATTCTTTGATTTATATTCCTGACCCTGCAAGAGTCCGGTGGGTGGTCTTATCTGTGATTGACAGCCTTTTCTATATGAGTGTACCTGCGATCCAAACTGGGTGTTCAATATTCCCTTACAGAAGTATTCCTGTCACCTAGTTTCCTCCTATCCAAAGAATAGTGGTTCATTTGCTGATCGGTGGGGTCTGACCGCTGGGACCCCTGCTGATCACTAGAACTACGCCGGTTTTGAATGAAGCTGCTGGTTGAACACAGGGTGTTGCTCCATTCATTTCAATAGGACTACTGGAGATATCTGAAACCCAGCACTCAGCTATCACCCATTGAAATGAATAGAGCAGCATAGGCTACAGCTTCATTCATGACTGGGGTGCAAAGCAACCATCAGACCCCCACCAATCACCAAATTACTCCCAATCCTGGGCCTTTGTTAAATAAACAAGGTATCAAAGTATATATCACAATGATAGAAGCTCACCAATAGATAACTGGAACAAGATGGTGATGGAGATCAGATGATGGGACAAGCACATGATAAAGCAAACTGACACTATCTGTTGATGACACTAATTTTGCCAGAATGGCTATACCTAATGGAAATCCTAAGGGCGGATTCACATCTGCACCCAGGTCTCTGTTTTCAAGTTTTCATCTTCTGCAGACAGGAGATGGAAACCCGGCAGACAGTGTCCGCCCGTGAGCGCCTGTGGGCATTTTGTGATCTCCGCGGCGAAACCGTTTATTTTTTTAAACGGGACACAAAGTCCTGCATGTCTGACTTTGTGTCCGGTTAAAAAAAACGGTTTCACTGCAGAGAGCAGAAGATGCTCACAGGTGCTCATGGGTGGACACTTTGCAAACCCATTCAAATGAATGGGCTTGAAAAGTGACTGCCGGTTTCCGTCTCCTGTCCAGTTTCTTGGGCAGAAGACGGAAAATTGAAAACGTAGACCGGGCGCAGATGTGAACCCACCCTAATCTGTAATACTGACCCTAGCATGAACAACACTTACACTTAGATCTAGAGACAAAGAAACCAACTTAAGGGTGCATTCACACGCAGGAAAATGGCGCTGAATTTAGGAACCCATTGAAGTCAATGGGAGGCTTTTTTTTCAACGCTGAATCTGACATGGATTCCACACCAAATTCAGCGCCATTTTCCTCCGTGTGAATGCACCGTAAGCAAGGAAGAACAAAGCAACTTAGACAAAGAGCAAACGCCACACAGAAAGGAAACAGAATAAGGAATTGGAAAATGATTGGAAAAACAATACTGAATTATGAGTACTATGACAATATCTGTAAGAGCGTTGCGGAATATGATGGCGCTATATAAGTAAACTAAATAAATGATTAGGCTTCGTGCACATGACCCTCTTCATGTGCAGGTCTGTAGAAAGTGGAACAGATGGCATGTGTGAGAAGTTTGTAGGGTGGGGTAGGGTTTGCAGACCTTATCATTAGAATAGAGATGCAAAAACAGACAATAGCACTGGCTCCGTGTTTTGTGGTTCAGTCTTATGACTACTGCACAAATGCGTAAACTCTAGGGCCATAGAAATTAATGGGTCTGTATGTTATCTGTTATTACAGATCCAGAATAACAGATATGGACCAAAACTACAGTCATGTGTATGGGGCCTTACACAGGAGCAAAGTATTGGAAGTATACAGAGAGCTACTGTAGATAGGTTATCAATATGAAAAATCCATTTGGAGTTGGAAAACCCCTTTTAGGCTAAAGCCCCACATTGCGGGAACGCAGCTTTTATTTGTTGCAGTTTTTGTTGCGTTTTTTTGAGCTACAACCAACAATGGCTATAAAAGAAATGGTAAATATATAGGAAGTTCTTATACGTCTCCCTTCTTCTCAATCCACTCCTGGCTTTGGCTCAAAAAACTGCAACAAAATTTGCAACAAATTCTAGGATGGCACACTGACCCATTCATTTCTATGGGCCCATACACATGACAGTGAACTACATGGCCACGTCGGCGGGTTGACAGTTCGGGGCGCAAAATATGGAGTAGGTCCTATTCCAGTCTCATTTTGTGGCCATGCTTTTGTGGCTCCTAGTCATTGAATGAATGGGACCAGATGATTCACAGCCAGCGGCTAACACACGGTCGTATACACCCGGCTAACATTCAGTTTTCTGTATGTTAAAATACAAAATGTTAAAAACCTGGTTATTCAGTTCCTCACTAAGGACACTCGAGAGCTGGAATGAAGGGGTAATTTAATAGACTTTAATGGAGATCCAATTATCATGTTTCCTACAAGAATGATGAAACAATACAAGTATACGTAATAAATGTGCATTTCTGAATGAACTACAGTTTACCTGTGACTGTAATTGGGATTACTCACGGGCAATAAATTGTCCATGTAATAAGCCTCTTCCAATGACATCTGTAAAATAAATAAGTCGATTTCATTAAGATACTAATTGAGTTTCAAGATGTCTAATAGTGTCAGAGCACCTTCAATTACCAATCTTTACTTCAGAAAGCAATAATGGAACATATAACAGGAGATGAGTATCTAGATCCTGTGGGAGGCAGAGCCCTATCCTCTCATACTCAAGCAATGGGGAAACAAGTGATTATGAAGATAATCTTGTTTCCCTTAGTCCTCACAGCGGCACAACTGGGGTATTTTCTACCCCTGTGTGCTGGTAGGACAGGCGGATTTTTAATTAGCCAGTATTAATTTCACATGGCTAGGATCCCTTAAAAAGACACAGCTTCCTCCCCCCAAAACGTGTACATACCAGAGTAATATCAGGTAATATAACAACATCAAGGATAAGCATATAACACATTTTGTGGTTTTCCCCCTTTTTTTTAAAAAAAAAAAAAAAATAGGGTGGGAAGTCTTGTGCTGCTGTTAGGACTAAGGGAAACAAGATTATCTTCATATTCGCTTGTTCCCTGTCGTCCCTACCAGCAGCACAACTGGGGAGATACCAACTAATCTCTTCAGGGTGGGAGTTGACTGCAGACCGAGCTTAAGACAGCTCGCCCAAAGGCAATAGATTCGGTAGAACGAGAGCTCAGACGTAGTGGCTTATGAATGTGGTCTCCGAAGACCAGGAAACAGCTGCGTAAATCTGGTCCAGAGATAGCACCCTATTCTCCGCCCAGGAAGTAGCCACCGCCCTGGTTGAATGAACCCTGAGAAGGGCAGGAGGCAGTAACCCTAGGGCTGTAA
Organism: Leptodactylus fuscus; assembly: GCF_031893055.1. NCBI lineage: Eukaryota > Metazoa > Chordata > Amphibia > Anura > Leptodactylidae > Leptodactylus > Leptodactylus fuscus. The sequence goes on along the minus strand of NC_134266.1, from coordinate 38,119,926 downwards.
ATGAAGCTTTTATGGCTTCTCTTACCCAGCGTGCTATAGACGCTTTTGATGCCTTGAAGCCTTTCTGGCTACCAAGGTAGTTGATGAGAAGGTTTTCAGACCTTCTGAAGGGGTGAGTGCGCTGCAAATAAATTTGAAGACATCTGACCACATCTAAGGTGTGAAACTTCTCCTCTTCCGGAAAGGAGGGAGATGGGTAAAAGACAGGCAAACAAATGAGCTGATTTATGTTTGTATTTGAAGCTACTTTGGACTTAAATCCCGGGAGGAACCGGAGTTGTACCCGGTCCTCGACGAACGAGGTGTAGGGTGGTTCTGAAGAAAGTGCCTGGAGCTCACTCACTCTCTTTGCAGATGTTATTGCGAGGAGAAATACGATTTTGTAAGTCAAAAATTTTAGGTCCACCTCTTCCAGAGGTTCGAAGGGAGCGATCTTTGCTGGAATCATGTCGCAAGGAAGCTGTGTAAACAAACACCGGGCCAGGTAACTGTTCAGACCTGATCCCTTAGGAGGACACAACGTCCTCTCCACCTGTCCACACAGGACAGAAAAAAAAAAACACGTTTTGGGGGAGGAAGCTGTGTCCTTTTATGAGATCCTAGCCATGTGAAAGTAATACTGGCTAATTAAAAATCCGCCTGTCCTACCAGCACACAGGGGCAGAAAATACCCCAGTTGTGCCGCTGGTAGGGACGACAGGGAAATATAGTTGCATGTGAAAGATTTCTTCTGGGGCTTTTATATTTAAGAACCATCCTTAGGATAGGTCACCAATATCAAATCTGTGGGAATCAAATTAGCGTCACCCAGACTGACCATCTGACTGAAGGGGCCACAGCAGTCAGAAACAGCACAGCGCCATACACTCTGTAGTGGTCTGAAGTGGTATTGCAGCTCTATCCCATTAAAGCACAAGATACCCCAGCAATACAGTAATGTTAGTCTCCGATAAATCTTATTATTTTCTTAAAGAAATGTATCATCTACTACTAGAAGGAACTGATTATGGGCACTATGGTGGCTCAATTGCGCTGGACAGTTCTCAAGTGTCCAGCAATGAGTCCAGATCTAAATCCCATTGAACACCTTTGGAGAAATCTTAAAATTGCTGTTGAGAGAAGAGAAGGCACCCAGCAAATATGAGAGACCTGGAGCCGTCTGCAAAATAAGAAGGTTCCAAAATTCCAGTTGTCATAAGCCAAAATGATGCCGTGCCCTGCCATGATTCATTTTCAGTCATAACATCAACATGATGCCTAAGGACTGTGGGCCTCAGTGGGCTCTGACATCATTCATGACATCTCTATGATCAAATGAGGCCGGGAGTCCCACAGCAGAGCCCAGGAAAGGTAAGTTACACTATTTTTTAATGTTTAGTCACCTCCCCTGTGCCTAAGTATATTATACCTTGTGGTCTAAAGACTGTAATGATGGTTCATGGGTGGCTAAACTTCCTCTGAGCTCAGACAAGAGACTGTTCTTATTATATGGCAGGGACTCTCAACATCATAGATCACTACGGTGCAAGATGTCCTGTCTCCTGACTTTGGGATGGGAAATCTGGCCAATGTATGGATTGCATTTTCCAGTCTGGTTTCCTTCATGTACATAGGGCTTAATATTTCTCACTCCTTGACAGGTCCCATTACAAAGAGAAAATGTTCTTTACTTGACTTATTATTGGTTTTATTGATATAGCTGATTGGCGTAATCTAGAGATCTATACAGATTTGCATAAAATAGGAATTTTGTGTTTTTGGGAAGTTCTCGACAGAACATGAAAAATGCTCGCGCTGTGGTTAAAAAGATATGCAACTGCAATATTTCTATGGCAGGTTAGAAAACACGTCCATTATGATAAAATATTATAAATGATAAATGATATTGTGTGAAATATTTGCAATATTCATAATACAAATATATGGGTTAAATAAACACATCTACATGTCATATCCTGACAGAATATTAAAGAAAACATTAAGAAATAAATGCAATTTGACTCTCAATTCTATTCCAATTAATATAAATTCTTGGTTATCGCTCTGTATTGTTTTGCCTTGATTTTGCTATTCTTCATCATGTCTGATTTTCTTTGATTACAACGCTGACATCTGCTGGCAGGAAAGCAGATTACAGAAAGGAGATACATAACTAGGAGAACAATTCTTGTCTTTAACTTGCACTGATACAAATTTGTATTTTTTTGCCCAAAACATGAAAGGATATTACATTTCCAGCAAATACAGTTATTGGAGTTGTGTTATGTAAAAACTGAGTATCCGTGTGATCATCAGATGGAGAATGGAATATTTCATCACTTTTCATTATATGTGAATAGAGAAGAGCAGAAGTAATAATTTTTAAGAACTACCAGCATCCATTGTCTTTGTGCTCCCCACACAGTATAATGCTCTTATAACATCACCCTAATTTTATATGCCCCCACATTATAATGTTCTTCTCAAATTGACCCCGCAATATAAAGTCTTTCTCCTGGTGTACCCACAGTTTAATGTCCCCCAACAACTGCCCCCCAGTTTAATGTACCCTTCCAGTTGCCCCTCAGTTTAATGTCCCCCTCTATTTGTCCCCATTTTAATGTCCTCGTTCATCAACCTCCCCCCCCCCACCTTGGTTTAATGTCCCCCTCCAATTGCCCCTAGTTTAATGCCCCCACTATCTACTTCAAAGTTTAATGTACTCCTCTATCAGCCCCCAATGTTTAATGTCTCCTTCATATGCCCCTCCAGTTTAATGTCCCATTTCATGCCCCCCCCCCCCCCAGATTAATGTCCTCTCATACAGTGCCTACAAGTAGTATTCAATCCCCTGCAGATTTAGCAGGTTTGATAAGATGCAAATAAATTAGAGCCTTCAAACTTCAAACAAGAGCAGGATTTATTAACAGATGCATAAATCTTACAAACCAAAAAGTTATGTTGCTCAGTTAAATTTTAATAAATTTTAAACATAAAAGTGTGGGTCAATTATTATTCAACCCCTAGGTTTAATATCTTGTGGAATAACCCTTGTTTGCAATTACAGCTAATAATCGTCTTTTATAAGACCTGATCAGGCTGGCACAGGTCTCTGGAGTTATCTTGGCCCACTCCTCCATGCAGATCTTCTCCAAGTTATCTAGGTTCTTTGGGTGTCTCATGTGGACTTTAATCTTGATCTCCTTCCACAAGTTTTCAATTGGGTTAAGGTCAGGAGACTGACTAGGCCACTGCAACACCTTGATTTTTTCCCTCTAGAACCAGGCCTTGGTTTTCTTGGCTGTGTGCTTTGGGTCGTTGTCTTGTTGGAAGATGAAATGACGACCCATCTTAAGATCCTTGATGGAGGACTGGAGGTTCTTGGCCAAAATCTCCAGGTAGGCCGTGCTATCCATCTTTCCATGGATGCAGACCAGATGGCCAGGCCCCTTGGCTGAGAAGCAGCCCCACAGCATGATGCTGCCACCACCATGCTTGACTGTAGGGATGGTATTCTTGGGGTCGTATGCAGTGCCATCCAGTCTCCAAACGTCACGTGTGTGGTTGGCAACAAAGATCTCGATCTTGGTCTCATCAGACCAGAGAACCTTGAACCAGTCTGTCTCATAGTCCTCCAAGTGATCATGAGCAAACTGTAGACGAGCCTTGACATGACGCTTTGAAAGTAAAGGTACCTTACGGGCTCGTCTGGAACAGAGACCATTGCGGTGGAGTACGTTACTTATGGTATTGACTGAAACCAATGTCCCCACTGCCTTGACATCTTCCTGGAGCTCCGTCCTTGTTGTCCTTGGGTTAGCCTTGACTCTTCGGACAAGCCTGGCCTCGGCACGGGAGGAAACTTTCAAAGGCTGTCCAGGCCGTGGAAGGCTAACAGTAGTTCCATAAGCCTTCCACTTCCGGATGATGCTCCCAACAGTGGAGACAGGTAGGCCCAACTCCTTGGAAAGGGTTTTGTACCCCTTGCCAGCCTTGTGACCCTCCACGATCTTGTCTCTGATGGCCTTGGAATGCTCCTTTGTCTTTCCCATGTTGACCATGTATGAGTGCTGTTCACAAGTTTGGGGAGGGTCTTAAATAGTCAGAAAAAGCTGGAAAAAGAGATAATTAATCCAAACATGTGAAGCTCATTGTTCTTTGTGCCTGAACTACTTCTTAATACTTTAGGGGAACCAAACAGAATTCTGGTGTTTTGAGGGGTTGAATAATAAATGACCCTCTGAATAAACTTTTCACAATTTAAAAAAAAAATAATCAAAGAAATAACATTCTTTTTTGCTGCAGTGCATTTCACACTTCCAGGCTGATCTACAGTCCAAATGTCACAATGTCAAGTTAATTCCGAATGTGTAAACCTGCTAAATCTGCAGGGGGTTGAATACTACTTGTAGGCACTGTATGTCCCCCCAACGGTTTATTGTCCCCTCGCCATCTATCCCCAAAATTTAATGTCCTTCTTCAGCTGCAAAAGTTTAACATAAAGAACACTGATACTCACCTCTCCTCACTCCTCTGCTGCGCAGTCTGCAGTCTCTTGTCCAGGGAGTTACAGGTGCAATGTGAGTGACGTCATTACATCGCACCTACAGCACCCGGAGCTGGAGCACACAGGGACACAGTGGCAGGTGTTTCCGGCCCGTGGGGCCCTAGCCAGAAGAATCTTTGTCTTTCATCACCGGTGGGCGGCATTGAGTGACCTGCAGGGTCAGTGTCTCAACAGCTCAGAGGACACTGGCCAGGACCAGAAGTATCTTGGCCGTGGATGAGTGCAGTGCTGGCCGCAGCCATATTGCTGCTGTCTCGGCCCTGGCGAGCATTCATCATTGCCTGATTACACATAGACTCACTTAGACTGATCCAGAGTCACCGCATACCCAGCGCCGCACCTCCCATGAGGCGACCTGAAGCGAGCGCTTCAGGCAGCGCTATGTCAGGACCCCAGGGAGGGCGGCATTTTTGATTACCTAAGCCAGTCCAGGACAAGTCCTGGACTGGCTTAGCACCGAGCGGTGGTTTGGGGAGGCCACTGGAGCAGCGCTGCTCCAGCAGCCACCCCTCACGCTCAGGCAGAGAGCAGGTCATCTCCGTGCCTGCTCTCTGCCTGCGAACAGCGCTAAGCCCCGCCCCCTTCGCTCCACCACTCCCCCTTTGCGCGGTCACGCCCCTTAGCTCTGCCCCCTCCTCCCGGGGGGGGGGGGCGGCTTTCTGTACTTCGCCTCGGGCGGCGAAAGGGGTAGGTTCACCCCTGCGCATACCTCTTACTTTAGTCATATCTAATACATATCTAATTCGGCTGGCTTGCTGACACCCCACTACAGCCCCCTGCTGGTTCGGTCTCTGTACAGTAGCTATGCTATTGCATCAGTGTGCGTCTCTTGTAGTTCTTTAATATTCTATGACCTAAAATGTCTGAACAGCTAATCGACAAATACAGGAGCAATTGTGAATAATACAAATTGTAATAATGATGCTTGAAAAGATTGTGGCAAATTACCCTGATCTACAGATCGCTTCCAGACGTGTGGGTTTTTTTGTCTGTGCCTTCTATATCTGTGCCTTCTATACCATATCTTTCTGATTGTGAGGGGTCTGACTGCCGAGACTCTACCCCAAATCCTGAAATTAAAGAGGTTGCAGTGCTTTTTTAGATCTGCACAATGTCATCCATACCTGTGCCAGGGACTGCAGTTGGCATTAAAGGATTTTACAAGACTTATCCTAGCCTTAGGGTATGTCATCCACATCTGACTGGCACAGGTCAGACATCTGCCATCCTCACTGATCAGCTCCAATAAAGTGCTGGTGGCCCCCGGGTTGTAGCTGTGGCCTCTTTATGACTATTACAAAGCACTGGGCAATGTTTAGCGCCTGTGTCTGATATTACAGCTCTATAGCTCAGTCCCATTTGACTGAATAGGAGTGAGCTTCAAATAGGCTATGTAACCCTCCAATGTGATGACTTATCCTAAGGAAACCCCTTTAAATGGGGCTATGCTGCAGTGCAGTGGAGGTTGTTATGTAGGGAAAAATCAATGAAGGGGGCATAGCCCTATATTCAACAAATTGCTGCCATCAATTTTGTGATTGTTCCAGCATCTCAGCAGCTCGCTGGGATGCCATATAATGAGCGTGTTGTTGGCGTCAATGATCTGCCTACTCCGGCGTTTCGGCAGCTGTCAAGCTGGCCTGCTGCTGAACTCATTCCTTGCACCGTGCCTGTGATTGTTCTGGCATCTCGGCAGCTTGCAGGGTTGCCAATGAGTGTGTTGTTGGCATTGATGATCCGCATGCTCCGGCGTTTTGGCTGTTCTAAGAGCGACTTGACACCTAGCTTGCTCAATCCTCCTCAGCTCCGCTTGAGGAGAGCTTTGTGACTTCTGGCTACGTTCATAGCTCTCCTTGTTTTAGAATTTTGCGACAAATTAGATTTTCTTTTTCCCGGCATGTTTGAAATTGGCACACTGCCAATTTGGATTAAAAGGGGTTTTCCCATGTCAGTGTCTCAGCACTGGAGCAGGTCAGATAATATACAAATGCTTGTACACAATGGACTCAGTGTTATCTATGTGTTTACATAAAGAGATAACAGACCAGGCTTTATCAGCCTGCTGCCAAGAGCAATTTAATATAGTATGTGAACATAGATTCATAACAGTAGTGAAGCCATGTCATCAGCGCCACACCTCTAATCAGGCAGCACTATGCCGCAAGGTCAAAATGAGAGTGAAGCCATTGGTCCTGATGTACCAAGTACAAGTAGGGTTTCTAGCGCTGAGGCAGTAACCGAAGAATTGCCTACACCTACAACACCATCCTCACAGGTTTCACGTGAAGAACATGTCACAGAAGCAGAAGGTAGCAAATTGCTAGATACTACATCTATTCCAGAATTGGATGTGGAAATCACAGAAAATAGAACTAGTACATCAACATTAGAAATGGATGTGGAAGAATGTAGAAGTGACGATAATGTGACTGAGAATCAAACACCATCTGAAAAATACTCAGAATTTAGTGATTCACTTCTACAAGATCCTGGTTTGTGGCCAAATATGAAGAAGTTAAGAGAATTTCTTATTTTGAATGGTCCAAAGCAAATCTTGTACTTTAGGTTTCCAAAGGACAAAGACAACAGAAGATTTGACCGAAGACATTATTCCAGAGGTATCAGAGAGGCCATGGCTGATGTACTCAACATCCACCAATTCAGTCTTTTGTTTTTGCTGCAAATTGTTTCCACCTAAATTATGTGTACTATGCACAACTGGGACAAGAGATTGGAGGAACATTTCTCGAAATTTGGCTAGCCATGAAAAGGCAGAATAGCATGAGAGAGCTTTCCTCAAATGGAAAAATCTGGTAACTAGACTAAGGCAAAGTCTGACAACTGAAACACTACATCGGCAAAATGTCTTAAAAAGGTTAATTGTTCTAATCAGAACAATGGCAATTCCAAACATTGCATTTCATGAGAATTCGCAAAAGCTTTACGAAGCGACCAACGGCAATTTCCTCAAACTTGTGGAGGCAATAGCTGAATTTGATTCAGTTCTTGAAAAGCACATCAAGCGAATAACCAACCATAGCGTCCATACTCGCTATCTTGGAAGTGGAACTCAAAATGAGATTATTCACTTGTTGTCTTCCCAAATCAAGCAGAACGAGTGATTATGAAGATAATCTTGTTTCCCTTAGTCCTAACAGCGGCACAATGTGGGGTATTTCTGCCCCTGTGTGCTGGTAGGACAGGCGGATATTTAATTAGCCAATCAAATGCGTGGCAGGCCCTATAAGAGGGCACAAGAACCTCCCCTCTGCGTGTAAATACAAAAGTACCTCCATTACATTTATATACAGTTTTATACATAAGATATGATTCCCAGGGTGGGAAATCTTGTGCCGCTGTTAGGACTAAGGGAAACAAGATTATCTTCATAATCACTCGTTCCCTGTCGTCCTCAACAGCGGCAAAATGTGGGGATATAGCAAGCAGGTCCCCAAGATGGGTGGGACAAACCCATGACCGAACTTAAACTGGTCTGGGCAAAGGCAGTGGAATCTGCCACTTGGTCCTTCACGCGGTAATGCCAAATGAAGGTGGATTCAGATGCCCAAGAGGCAGCTGCATATATTTGGTCCACAGACAAAGCACTTCTTTCTGCCCGTGAAGTGGACACTGCCCTGGTTGAATGGGCATGAAGGAAAGATGGAGCCGACAGCCCTTGGGCGGTATAGGCGACTCTAATAGTCTCGGTAACCCACCGGGATATTGTAGCTTTGGCGCCCTTGTTTTTCCCCGTGTAGCTGACCAACAGGTTTTCAGTCCACCTAAAGGGGCGAGTGCGCTGCAAGTAGATCTGCAGGCATCTAACCACATCCAGCTTGTGCCATCTTTCTTCTTCAGCAGAAGAAGGGAACGGAAAAAATACTGGAAAGGAAATCAGTTGGTTCCTGTTTACAGCAGATGGCACCTTGGGACAAAACCCAGGGAGGAACCTAAGCTGTACATGGTCAGAGAAAAAGGTGGTATATGGCTCCTCAGCGGACAAAGCTTGTAGTTCACTAACGCGTTTGGCAGGTGTGACTGCCAATAGCAGCACCATTTTGCCGGTTAGCGACTTGAGGGAGACCTCTTCCAGAGGTTCAAATGGCTGGCCACATAGGGCGTTCAGGACCGGAATAAGGTCCCATTGGTGGACAGGGGTGTTTACCACCGGTCTCAGCCTAGTTGCCCCTTTAATAAAGGTGCTCACTAAAGGATCCTGAGACAAACGCCTCCCCAGATAGGCGGACAGGGCCGCTACGTGTACCTTGAGTGTGGCCGCAGCAAGACCTCTGTCTAGTCCGTCTTGAAGGAAGTCCAGGATCGCCTCCGTAGGGGGATCGGTGGAGTCCACTTGATGCTGCAGACACCAGGCATTAAAGATGTTACCTATTCGACGGTAGTTCCTGTTAGTCGAATCTGCTCTGGCGCTGGATAGGGTCTTCAAGACGGCTTGTGACAGTCCTCTATTTCTCAATAGGGACTGGTCAACCTCCAGGCTGTCAGGTTGAGTCTCCTCAGATCCTGGCATCTCAGCTCTCCTTGGGTTACCAGGTCTGGGAGTGGGGGAAGCCTCCAATATATGCCGTGACTCATTTGTATGAGCTGAGCAAACCAAGCCCTTTTTGGCCAGAACGGGATTATGGCTATTCCCGAGGCTTGGTCCTGTCTTATTTTTATCAATACCTTCGGTATGATTGGAATTGGAGGGAATATGTAAAACAGCCTGAACCTCCATGGGATGGACAGGGCATCCACCGCCAAGGGATTGTCCTCCTGGTACAGAGAGCAGAAGGTCCCCACCTTGGCGTTGAGTCGGGTAGCCATAAGATCGACCTCCGGGAGACCCCATCTCTGGACGATCTGTTGAAATACGTCTGGATTGAGAGACCATTCTCCTGATACGGTAATACCCTGACTCAGCTGATCCGCTACTATGTTCAGGGAGCCCTTTATGTGAACAGCGGATAACTGGACCAGATTCTTCTCCGCCTAGGCAAATATGAGATTCGTCTCTCTCAGCAAGGTTGGTGACCTGGTGCCCCCTTGTTTGTTTATATAGACTACCACCGTCATATTGTCTGACCGGTTTTTGACAGACTTGCCTTTCAATTCTGGGGCAAAGTGTACTAGGGCCAGGTACACTGCTCTGAGTTCCTTGAGATTGGATGACCCCAGCTCCGGACATCTCCATCGTCCTTGTACAGTTTTGTCTTGACAATGGGCTCCCCATCCCCACTGGGATGCATCTGTTGTCAACAGGGTCCATACTGTTGGGACCGTGGACCTTCCGTCTTTCAGGTGTATCCACCATCTGAGGGAAAGACGGGTAGCGGGAGAAAGGCAGATCTTCTTGTGCAATCCCCGTGGAGACCTGTTCCAGGTTCTCAACACTTCCATCTGCAGGGGACGCAAATGCCATAAAGTCCAAGGCACCGCCCTGGCCGAGGATGACATCAGGCCCAGGACTCTCATGGCGGTCCGGATGGTTACCTGCCAAGTGCGCAATAGGAATCGTGCACTGGCTTGGATTCTTTCCTTCCTTGGACTGGAGAGGAAGATCTGCATCGCTTCTGAATCCACTATAAATCCGAGGAATTTTCTTCAGGTGGATGGAACGATTTCGGACTTCTCCCAATTGATAATCCTAACTCCTGTAGGAAGTTGATGGCAAGGTTGAGCTGCTGGAGGAGGGCAGCAGGAGACTGAGCTTTCAGTAGCCAGTCGTCTAGATAAGGGACGATGAAAAGACCCTGAAGTCTGAGGGCCGCGGCGACCGGAGAAATCACCTTGGTGAATACCAGTGGGGCGGATGTGATGCCGAATGGCAGAGCTGTGAATTGATAGTGCTCCCTGTGGCCGGCCATAGCGACGGCAATCCTGAGGAACTTCCTGTGGAAATGAGCAATGGGGACATGTAGATAGGCGTCCCTCAAATCGAGGGTAACCATCACCTCTCCTGGCTGAAGAAACACAGCCACGGAATCCACGGTTTCCATTCGAAATGACCTCTTCCTGATAAACCGATTGAGGTACCTCAGATCTATTATCATCCTCCAGCCCCCGGTGAACTTGGGGACCAGAAAGACGGGGGAGTAGACTCCCAGACCGAGGTCTGAGGCTGGTACCTTCTCCAGGGCGCCCTTGGTAACATATTCGGCAACCAAGGCTTCTAGACTGGCCTGCTGAGAAGGTGGAAGAGTTTGGGTGGAAACGAACCGATCTGGAGGTGGAAGATGAAAGTCGATGTGATACCCGTGTTGTATGATCTTCAACACCCATGGGTCTTGGATATGGGTGAACCATGCTCTGGAAAAGGAGGAAAGACGTCCTCCCAGGAAGGGGGGCCACAGGGAGCTGCCCCACGTCAAAACTCAGGCTTCCTCTTGGTGTCCTCCTTGGAAGCGCCACGACCAGCTCCCCTAGGGCGATATCTAAAACGCCGTTGTTGGGAAGGGCGTCTATAATTAGAGGAAGAACCTCTGCCTCTAGAGGGAGCACGTCTGCCCCTGGATGCTTGAGGTAGGGACCTTCCCCTACCTTCAGCTAATCCCTCCATAATGGCGTCTAAGCTTTGGCCAGACACCCTTCCCGGCTCAAAGGGGAGAGCACAGAGTTCTGCTTTAGAAGCAAAATCTGCCTGCCAAGGCTTTAGCCAAAGGGGTCTACGGGCCGCAGTAGACAACGCCATAGATTTGGCGGAGATTTTTAATTGATGGCAGGAGGATTCCGCCAAATAATCTGCAGCCCTATGAACTCTTTTCATAGAGGCCAGAATCTCATCTCTGTCTACGCCCAAGTCTATATCCCGCTCCAAGGCGGCTAAGCGGTTGCGCAAAAAGTCACCAACCATAGAGGAGGCTATGGCCACAGAGGCTTGCGCGGAGGAAGCTGAGTAGACCTTCTTCAGAACGGAGTCCGCCCTACGATCCAGAGGGTCCTGAAGATTTGAACCATCTTCCAAGGGCACCAGGGTTCTGCGGGACAGCTTTGCTACGGCCAAATCCACCTTCGGGGGAGGCCCCCAGGAATCCCACTGGGTAGTGTTAATAGGAAACAAACTCTTGAAGATCCTGGAAAGCGAATGTCCTTTCTCTGGCTGTTTCCACTGCTGCGCCATAAGGTCGGTCAGCGTGGCGTCCGCATGGAAGGCAATATGTCCCCCAGAGGCAGACGTGGAGGCTTCCCCGTCAACATCTCGGCCCACTGTAGACCGGATGGACTTCAGCAGCCTGCCCGTTTGTTCATAATGGAACGCAGTTCTGCTGGAATAACTGAGTCGTCCTCGGAGGAATCATCCTCTGCCACCCGCAGGTGTTACAAGGGGGGGGGGGGAGACGAGGAACGGAGCTCAGAGCATGGTCTCCTGGTGAGCTGAGACAAGGTGCAATGGATCCCTTTGAGGGAATCATCCTGCAAAACAAAAAGGAGAGTACAAGCAAGGGAAAAACTATTTACCCAAGCGATGCCCAAACTCACCATCTCCTTGACCCAGGCCATCATATCTCTGGGAGAGGGCTCCACAGGTGGAGGACCTCTGCACCCGCGACAACGGGCCCACTCATAGCCTGAAAATAGGCAAGTTATAGGACCAGTAGTACCCCGCAGGGCACAACCTTTCAAGCCGCTACCTACCATCAGGGAGCGGTGTGTCGCAATCGAAGCAGGAAAGATGTTTCCTCTTGGAAGAGGTTTTCCTCCTACCATCCCCAGGAGGGGTAGTAGAGGATGACATATCCAGGTCCAGTAGACCGGACAGCGAGGTGACTTGGCGCCCAACGTGCGACTCGAACCCACGACCTTGAGATTAAGAGTCTCATGCTCTACCGACTGAGCTAGCCGGGCTGGCGCTGTGAACAGGATCTGAACCTGTGCGGGGAGACCCCATTGGATTTCGAGTCCAAAACCTTAACCACTCGGCCATCACAGCCGGTTCCCAATAAAGTTTGCAAACTGGAAAAGAGTTCAAGATCAATGAACACCACAATCGCACGCCTTCAGCAGATACTGCAGGAAGGTCTCTGACACCAGGCCAGCCAGCCTCTTAATTCTGGCCGGCTGGAAGTGGGCGGAGCCACAATCAAAGCAGGTGAGGCAACCTGCCCAGACAACTAACCCTGTAATCAGGGGTCTGCAAAGATATACATTCCCCCCCACCAAGAGGCCCTTAACACGGGCACTTACCCCCACATCTCCCCGTCTTTTCCGGCCTTTAATAAGGCCTGAATCTTCCCTGAGTGAGCGGCCGCCAGCGCCAGGCCGTTGCCATGGCGCTATGATACTTCCGGCGAAACCGGAAGTGCGCGCTTACAGCGGCCGGCGGGGAAAGGATACACAACAGTGTGGTTCCACCCGCCGGCAGTCCGTGCGGCCACCAGAGGCGGCATGCGGAGTCCCCGGACTCTCACCAAAATGTCAGGTAAGTCACAAGGAGCAGGGGAAGCGGAGGAGAGGGGGGGCAGGGGGGATAGAGGGGGGTAGAGCACCTTCTCCCCGCAGGGCACAGAAGGTGACAAGAAGAAAACAACCGCTCAGGAGGTGAGTGATCCTGCTGAGCTTCTCAAAGAGGACACAAGTCCTCCCACCTGTCCTCTGTCCACACAGGACAGAAAAAAACACGCAGAGGGGAGGTTCTTGTGCCCTCTTATAGGGCCTGCCACGCATTTGATTGGCTAATTAAATATCCGCCTGTCCTACCAGCACACAGGGGCAGAAATACCCCACATTGTGCCGCTGTTGAGGACGACAGGGAAGATTCTTGCACAGTTATGTGCAGCAAAATACTTTTCTATAATTGTGGACTGCACTCCTGATATAAGTTTCAAAGAAATAAATGACTTTAATGGTACGTTTTGTTACAGTGAAGCAGAGCTACAGGAATGAACAACCTGAGGTGAAAATAAAAGAACATTTTTTAGGGTTCGTAGAAATAGATGACTCAACAGGAGCAGGCATGACAAAAGATCTTTTGCAATGCCTTGAAGAAAATGGTATTGGGATTGATGACCTGCGAGGGCAAGGTTATGACAATGGCTCCAACATGAAAGGTAGAATTCATGGAGTGCAAGCTCTTGTGCGGCAAATAAACCCACGGGCCTTCTATGTTCCTTGCTGCTCTCACACTTTAAACCTTGTTGTTTCCGATGCAGCATCTGCCTGACGTTGTGGAGTTCTTTAACATCATCCAAAGTCTCTACATCTTTTTCTCTGCCTCCACTCATCGATGGACCATTCTTAAAGATAACTTTGAAGCCTCACACCTATCACTTTCATTGAAACCATTAAGTACCACCAGATGGGAGAGCCGTGTAGATGCAGTGAAGGCTGTCCACAACCAAATTTCGAAGATTGATGATGCCCTTGTGGAAGTTATGGATGACAGTAATTTAGAAGGAGCTGCCCGTTCTAAAACCGTTGCAGAGGTTAGGGGAATCCAGAACAACATTTGTAACTTTACATTTTTGTGTGGACTAGTTATGTGGTTTGATATATTATTTGAAATTAACATCACAAGTAAAAAACTTCAGGAGATTTGGATATTTCTGGTGCAATGCAACAATTAGAAAAATCTAAATCATTCCTACAAAGTTATCGTTTGGATGAACAGTTTGAAAATCTCATCAGAGAAGCACAAAGCCTGGCAGCAGAGTTGGAAATTGATGGAAACTTTCCACCAGTGGATAAAAGTAGAATCCGAGGAAGGAAGAGACAGTTTGACTATGAGTCACAAGATGAACAGATAAGAGATCCTAAACATTTGTTTAAAGTCGGGTTCTTTAATCAGATCCTTGATTGTGCCATACAGTCTGTTGAAGATCACTTTTTGCAATTGAGAGAACATAGCAATGTATTTGGTCTACTGTATAACCTAAATCAAATAAAGGATCTGACCCACGAAAACCTTCAAGAACAGTGTGCTAACATTGAAAAACAGCTATCACATGACCACCAGCGTGACGTTGATGGAGCTGACCTGTGTTATGAGATTAAAGCACTCTCCAGATACCTTCCTGTAAACTGCCATGCTCCTAAGAGTGTTCTGGAGTACATCTACCAAAGCAAAATGTCCACCATATTTCCCAACACTTGTATTGCTCCAAGAATTCTTCTTTCATTACCAGTGACTGTTGCTAGTGGTGAACGTAGTTTCTTGAAGTTGAAACTGTTAAAAAATTACCTACGCTCAACGATGTCACAGGAACGACTTGTTGGATTAGCAACAATATCAGTAGAGCACAAACTTGCTTATAAGTTAGACTTAGATGATGCAATTCACACATTTGCATCCCAAAAGGCACGCAGAGCACCCATTGTTTACATTTCTTATTCAAGTTTCCGGTTATGTTCCATTTGGGTTTCTGCAGTTAAGTTCCAAAGTTTTCAGTTAAAATGAGTGTTCAACAGAGGAAAGTTTTGTTTTCAGTTTAAAGAAATGGATGAGAAGAGACATTATACTTCAAAATCTTGAATATTGTACTGGTAAGTTTGTCTTAGCATTTGCAGATTGTTATACATTTTTCATGGCTGTTGCGCATCCTTGGGGCATCTGTTTTCATAGATCCCTCATAGACATAAAGGGATTCTACCATTAAAACAACTTTTTTTCTAATTACTACGTCGGAATAGCCTTAAGAAAGGCTATTCGTCTCCTACCTTTAGATGTGGTCTCCGTTGCGCCGTTCCTTAGAAATACTGGTACTTACCGGTATGCTAATGAGGTCTCGGCAGCAATGGGGGCGTCCTTCTTCTTCATCTGCCTCCTCCCCTTGTCTGTCGTCTTCTTTCTTCATCATGTCTGACGCCTGCGCAATCGCTCTGACAGCAGAGACCCTGTTAGAGCCGACTGCGCATGCTCAGTAAGGTCCGTACAGCCCTCCGACACATGAGTGAACTCATCCAGGTGTCAGAGGGCTGTACAGACCTTACTGAGCATGCGGGGGTCTCTGCTGTCAGAGCCGACTGCGCAGGCGTCAGACATGATGAAGAAATAAGACGACAGTCAAAGGGAGAAGGCAGATGAAGAAGGACGCCCCCATTGCTGCTGAGACCTTATTAGCATACCGGTAAGTACCGGTATTTCTAAGGAACGGCGCGACAGAGACCACATCTAAAGGTAGGAGACGAATAGCATTTCTTAAGGCTATTCCGACGTGGTAATTAGAAAAAAAAGTTGTTTTAATGGTAGAAACCCTTTAAGTCTATTTAGAGATCCATGAAAATGTACAAACATAGATCATGTCACATTTTTGAAGGTCCATTAATTCTGACCTTCCAAAAAAAATGCTATGTAAAAATGCTATGTATAGACACATTGAAATTAATGTGTTCAGAAATGGTTATGAGACAGCTGTATGGCCATTTTTTAAGTTTGCGTGGATAAGGCTTTATAGGGGTCAGAGATGAGGTTAATGCCTGGGCCTACATTGAGGTTAAAGGGATTCTGCAATTCAGAAAACTCATTTTTAAATACCCTAAGGGAGTGTTCACACGTAGGAATTTGACTCTGATTTGGAGATGGATATCAGATTCTGTCCAGATTTTGTCTCCAATTATTTTTCATTTAAGGCACACTTAAATTAAGCAGGGCGCTGAAAAAATTTGCATCCTGCTCGATGTTCCCATGGATGATAAACTGGTTTAGCCACAGAATCTATGCCTCAAGACTCTCCTCTGACTAGGCCTATACATCTTAGTTTTATCAGCGGGTATTCCTCCTCATTTTCTGCCATGTGAACGGCCCATAATAGGGAATCCTCATCCTCATCTTCTGGCATGAGAGAGGGTCTTTGCTTGGGAGGACCTGCCCTTTTCAAAATTATACAAACAAACAACTCATTCACATCAGGTCTCCCCATACATCACAGCTAATCACTGGGGAGCATATGTGTCATATTTCATCCAAATCAGTTCAGACATTTTTGCGTGATCGAGTAACAAACACACAGACATTCAAACTTTCACATTTATAATATTAGTAGGATTAGTTATGAGAGGAACGCTTTAGGACACAGATCCCACTTTAGATACAAATATCCATAAGCTGACTAAAGGGAAATAGAGTAATGGGCCCAGTAGAAGAGAAGCCATGTGTCCGGGGTAAGCTTTTATAGCACCCTCACGTTCCAGTTGGCCATACAGTGGACTGCTATACTAGCTTCATAGATACATCTGGTATATGCCTGTATATAAAGTGTCACTGTCTCATGTGCTGCGCTCTAGAAATGTGAGTATTATGGATCTCATTTTATAATTATAAACCCTTTAGTTATTTTGTGTATATCATTTAGTAAATCATTTTATGTAAATTGCTGGCTTCAATTACTCTTTAATATCTTTTAATTGCAAATTTGACAACAACACATGTCAGATGGTAAATCAACGACTTATGAATATATCACACAAACTAGGACTCATTTGAGCTTCACCTTTAAAGTCATGAATATAGTCTATATATATATATATATATATATATATATATATATATATATATATATATATATATATATATATGGTGAATACAGCAACTGGCAGACACAGGGAATCCACTGTCTAGTCAGTGTGTTACGGACTGGTGGCCCATTGACTAATTGTTGTACGATGGTCGGTAAGTGCCCTGCCAGCCATTAACATTTGGAGTCATTCACACTGGATTCCCTGGTTAGAACTTCACACCATACACATGATTGCTGCCAGGAACCAAGAAGTGCAGACATCTTACCTTACACTCGGAGGCTGGAATTGCCCCACAAGTGGCATGGGCACCAGTGTCACTAATACATGATAGCAGCCTATTACTACAGCCTAAGCACAACTTTACTTAACTAACTGGCTCACCATTTGACCAAGGACTTTGACAAGACTCCAACTACTACTCAGCAGGTGGAGACCACTGGAGCTGACAGACAGACTTACTGACAAGGACTCTTCATCACAAACCGATCAGTAAAAGACTAAGTGCACCGCTTGGGAAATTGACCGGGGAAACTCATTGAGTCTGGATGAATGGCAAGATTGTTGTATCAGTAGCAGGCAAGTTACACTCATGGATACTTCCCTGAGAATATTACATAGAACATACATGGTTTTGGCTAAGCTGTATCTCATATACCCCAAGATCTCCTCTCCTATGAGACACTCTTCATATTTGGTGTCTTTGTCCACTTATTCGAGGTTTCTGGCTGTCGCTGCACCGGATGAGTCAGGAGCTGTTAGGCCAGAGGGTTCCGTTAACCACGCAAGTCTTTCTACTAGGTCTCAAGCCACCAGTCCTCAGATATGCCCCTTATAACTTACTTCAGAATATTCTGATGTCCACTAGAATTCATGTAGCATCTGAATGGAAGGCACTTACATCTGTAATCCCTGGATTAGGAGTTCTTCATCCTGTACCCCCACCCTAGAGTAGAGTCTCTAATTGTAGGTAGCATTGATATTGTGATGAACCAAATGCAATGTAGAACAGTTAGTCCCGGGCAACCAGACTCCCCTACACACAGGTAAAACAGCACTGAGCATCCAATGCCCCTCCAAACCAGAGCAGAACTAGGCCCCAGAGGTCTTCACCAGAGCTCTTGATGGTGGAGATGGACTAGGTAAATTCTGTGACCCAGAAACACAGCCGTCCAGAGGGCGTCACTCGCACAGCGCACCACAAGTCACAGTAGGGACCAGAAACCCGAAAACCACTCACCTTGGTGGGTGTAGAAGCAGAGGAAACTGGTCAGCAGAGTTAAGTGCAGTATCAGGTGTACACCAGAAGGTGGTGGAAGCCCTTCAGAGTAGTCGTACTAACTGGGTCGGCACCAGGAGGTCACGCAGTATCCAGGAATGAGGCAAGATGTAGTCGGACAAGTCAGGTCATACACAGGAGGTCTCGTGGCACAGAAGGATGGAGCAAAAGGATAGTCAGGCAAGCTGGGTCATACCTGGAGGTCATGTGGTACAAAGTCGCAGGTCAAGGAGAGGTGGTCTGGAAGGCAAGCAGTGTCATACACAGGAGGCAAACGAAAGATACATGGGCAGAAATCAAGGTCAGGGGCAAACAGGATAGTGCAGAGTGGAGCTGATACCAAGGAACTGAATAACCAGCAGCGAGTCAGAGCTAGAGTCAAATCTAAATAGACTCCGGCTCACCGTCTGACCCCGGAAGTCTTCATTCTGGTTTCAGGAGGAGACTGGTAACCCCCGCAGGCTACTGGCAACCTCCGTGGACTGTCAAGGAGGCTCCGGCCTGGCTCCTAACAGAGATATTGTTTTCCTTTTTGGTTTCTCCGCTTTTAATATCTACTGTATATGTAATGGTAATTTTCCCACTTTAGATTTTCTATGCTTTATGTATTTTATCCTTATACTATGTCTGTTCATTTTATTTGCAGGTTGCGCATATTTTCTGTTGCCTATGTTAGACAGGGTAAGGGGGGTATCGTCACTCCTTGGGGAGAGACCACCATATAGGTGTGTGGAAACTTATTAAGCCTTTAGCATTCCACTTTGCAAGGGTCTATGGGAAGAATATGCCTGTAACATCTCTGCCTCTTTGGGTCTCTGCGCCACCCTCTGCTCGCGTGCTGTGGCACAGGAGGCGGGTGCAGTTTGGTTCATGGCTTAAAGTTTTTGGTCGCACTGTGTGAACACGGCTCTAGTGCTGTGATTGTATTTGCACCACACCCGTCTTCTGCCCTTGTTTGTCTCTGCTCCTCTAATGGTTAATCTGGCCTTGCCCTCTGATTGACAGCCTGCCTTCCTGTCAACTCCATGGGCGGGTTCTTCCTCCCTATTTAACCTTGGCTCTCATTCACATCAGTGCTGGCTATTGCCGTGTGCATACTTGCTCCATACTGTCACTATTTTGCTTGCATTTCTTATGCTTGACCTCTGGCTTTCCCTACTGACTATTCTTTGGACTCCCATTTGGCACTGCATCGCTCAACTGTTACTGACCTTTGGCTAGCTGAGCTCTCTTTTTTGTTGTCCGTCTTGTCTGCGTTTTGTGTCTCACTTATACAGGAAGGGACCGTCTTCGTGGTTGCCACCTATTATGTAGGATAGGGCCTGGCAATAGGAAGGGACAGTTGGGGGCTTCAGCTTAGGGCTCACCATCTCTTGTGTCCCATCCCAGGGTTTAAACAGTTACTGGGGAATTGCTGTCCTAGAAATTCCCTTACAATGCCCTTACCCTGTCTAAGCCTCTCACCTCTACCAGGTTATAGTCTTCTCTACATCGAGCTGACAAGATGCAATAACATCAAAACGGCCGTCCTCGGTTGAGAGACTATACCTGGTAATAATCCCAGCATCATTGCAAAACAAAGGCCTCTTGGAAGGTCTAGCATGATGTTAAAGGGAGCAACCTTTATTGGGTTATTTTCACTGAGATTCTGTCTTCCTAATTACATCAGGGAAGACAGGCTTGCACATTCCAGTGAGCGCCCTCTATTGGTTTGCAACACTTAGGCACCTGACTTCCTAATTACATCATGGAAGACAGATTTGCATATTCTTCCCATAGTATGTTAGACAGCAGAGACTACCATCATGTTTTTTGTATCTGTTCACACCCATCACAATTTTGCAGTGTATCTGTTGTGATTTTATCCATGGTTGTGCAATATGTTTCATGTGTGAATAAATACCTTTGAAAAATAAAATGTCATGGTTACAACATATTCAATATCTTTTAGTATATTATTGTAATTGATTTCTTTAGATTTTTATTTCCTTTTTTATATTTTCAAATTTTTGGCAAAATCCTTCAATAAAAATTTGGTAATTCTTCAGAGAGGCTTCCCCTACAGTTCTGATGGTAACGTACAATAGATTTCAGTTCTGTATGGCGAGTACAGGCAGAAACACAGGACAATATCCCTTTTAGAAAGCCTGTTGTATTGCGGGATATGTTTTTCCAAAGTAGACTGAGAAAAAGACAGCGAATAACGGTAAACAGCTGCGATCGCGATCGATTCCGCATGAAGTATATGTGTGAAAAGCTCGCTGCTAATTCTGAAGATTAGGTAAGCTAGGTGTAAACAAGACATATACGTGTGTGAGAGCGAAGCACAGAACCTATATGACTGAGGTCATGACCAACGCTTTAACCCATTAATTAGCACTTTAATAATAGACTCCTGAAGTTCTAAGGTTCTTTATTAAGGGAATGATCAAACACAGAAAGTAGCTTTTACATTGACATGGTAACTTCATACTTGTTTAATGGGAAACCGGTTATTTCTACATTGTTGACTTCTCTACAACATACAAGTAAAGATGTCACATTGGAGTTTTTAGCGTGCCGCACACTGCATCCGAATATGTGACGCAGCTCTTGACAACAAGACTATGCAGGGACCAGAGCCAACTAGTTGTGGATCTATGTTGTGTATAGTATGAGTGTCAATAGTAGCCCTCAATGGCTGATCCATGCAGGGACCAGCTGTTGGCCCCCCACCGATTAAATATTTATGGCCTAAGCTAAGGATAGTCCATACAAAATAAAGCCTGGACAACCACGATGAACAGAACATTTTAACACCTGCTGCCCATATATTTATATGTCCTTCCAAGGTGGCACTTTTTTAGCCAAGGATGTATCTACTATTATTATTCTCCCCCTCTACCTCATAGATTGTAAGCTCTTGCGAGCAGGGCCCTCAGTCCCATTGTGTGAAATGACTTTCTTTGTAATGTATCTTTCTGTCTGTATTTGAACCCTACAAATTGTACAGCGCTGCGGAATATGTTGGCGCTATATAAATAAAATTTATTATTATCTACTAATGCAGATATCTCAGGATCGGTTAGGGCTATGAAGATGATCTTGGATGATGTGGGTGCTAGACAGACTGCAAGGAACCTGCTGGTGCTGGGCACAGCTGATCTGTACTTGAGCTTTACTACAGATAAGAACCATTGGGAATAAAAAATAGGGGAAGGAAAAAAACAGCCCGAACCAAAGAAACACAACTTTAATATACTTAATTTAATTAGCCACCTTAAATCATCAAAGAATTATTAAATACCTTTATCTTATTATACGTTTATGGGAGCTGGTACTGTGCTAATGGGGTCCTCTTTAAAGATTGATTTTGGCACAGTTGGAATTTTTTCTCTAGCTCCCGCCATTCCTGAGCATTCAATGCTTTAAGTTTTGTTGTCTGATGTGCTATTTAGTCTCTGTACTGTCAGGAGGGCGGTGTCAGGCAGGAGAAGACAAGGGGTGTGCAGACACTTGTTGCCTCTGATTGGAGCTCTGAATCACACCCCCTGCCTGACACCGCCCACCTGACATTACACAGCTTAAAGGGGCTCTATCAGCCAAATCATGCTGATAGAGCCCCACATATGCGTGAATAGCCTTTAAAAAGGCTATTCAGGCACCGTAAAAGTTATATTAAACTACCCCCCAGTTTTAAAATAAAACCCTAAAAAAGAATGTGATCTACTTACTCATCGTGCACAGTGGGCGGGCATTCAGGGTGTGTCTTCTTCTTCATCCACGCCTCCTCTTCCTCCAATGTCCTCGGGTCCCGTCCTCCTCCGGTGCTCGCGAACTGACACCCTGATTGCCCGCCCAGCGTGCACGATCCGTAAGTAGATCACATTCTTTTTTAGGGTTTTATTTTAAAACGGGGAAGGGGGGGGGGTAGTTTAATATAACATTTACGGTGCCTGAATAGCCTTTTTAAAGGCTATTCATGCATATGTGGGGCTCTATCAGCATGATTTTGCTGATAGAGCTCCTTTAAATAGCTCATTGGATACTGAAGCTTACTGCGGTTGTTGCTCAGGAATGGTGGGGGCTAGAGAGAAAATGCCAATTGTTCTGGAATCAGTGGAACAGTGCCTATTAACAGAGAGATAAAGGACTAGAATTGGTGGAGGTGGTGAAAGGTCCTCTTTAAGGCAACTGGCTGCAACAGTAGAAGAACATGGATGGTCCCCTTTGCTATGCCCTTACCTCCAAGGGCAACCAACACCAGTTTTAAGGATTTGCAGAAACTCCTACAGACTGGCACTGTAAGATTTTCTTCTCCTTACTATTATTTTTCATTTCTAGAATTGAAATGGATGTTTTGGATGACGTCACATCACATGTCTAACACGGGGAACACTGTCTTAGAATTGTCTTGAAAACTTATATAACTGTGTTTTTTCTATGATTTCATATTCCATGATACAATTATTTCCATTATTAAATGCTCACCAATATAAAAAGATGTAAATGGCTGACAAACAAAAAGACAAAAAACACAGCACGTAATTTATACAATATTTCGCCAGACAGAAGGGAACAGAAGCAAAATAGCTCCTATTAAAAGTAATAGGTGCAGAACAGCAGCCTCATCCACTGTATAGCAGTGGCAACCCAGCAGACTGCTGCTTCTATTCCCCATGGAGGTGGTTAGATAAGCTGATCTATACAGGATCCAGGTGTCAGACCCTGACAGATCACTTACTGATGACTTATCCTGTGGCTGGACAACCCCTTTAATGCTTTGCCTTGGCTGTAATTGTTTTGAACATCCATTAGTGTTGTACTGTACCATCTATCTTTATTTGTGAGATGCTGCCACCTTGTGGCTTTCTGTAACATCTTCATTCACATTTGACTTTCTTCTATTTCTGTTTGATTTTCCTCTATTTCTATACAGAAAATTAAAATTAAAAAATTCGATTCGTTTTCTTATTTTTTTCTGTACATGATGGCTTGCTATGGAATGGCTTACTAGGAAGACATAACAGTTTCAGTACACTGCAAGCATGGCACTGAATTGTATAGGTGCTCACTCAATTAAATATTGAAGTCCCCCATGTGGACTAAAAATAAAAGTAAATATAATAAAAGTAAAGTTTTTAAAATTGATTAAAAAATTCAATGACCCTCTAAAAAATTAAACAATTGATATCACATTTTTGAAAATATCTGAACTATTAAAGTATAACAGGTATTTATTCTGGACGATGAATGATGTGACAAAAACGAAAAATCACAATTTCCAAAGCTCCATTTTTTGCTCACTCGTTCCTCCCCAAGCAAAGGAATAAAAAGTAATAAACTATATTGTATTGTTACCTATTAAAACTGCAGCTCACCCAAGTAAAAAACAAGCCCTGAGGTGGAAATATAGGTGTCTTACGCTAGGTTCACACTAGCGTTCGGGTCTCCGTTCTCAGCTTTCCGTCTTTTACATGCAGAAGATGGAAAGCTGTCAGAGCAGGTCTGGCCATGAGCGTCGGTGAGCGTTTTATGCTCTCCGCCGCGAAACCGTTTTTTTTAAAACCGGACACAGAGTACTGCATGTCCGACTCTGTGTCCGATTTTAAAAAACCGGTTTCGCGGCGGAGAGCATAAAACGCTCACCACCGCTCATGGCCAGACAGCTTTCAAACCCATTCAAATGAATGGGTGAGAAAGACTCCTGAAGGTTTCCGTCTCCTGCTCTGTTTTGTGCAGGAAACGGAAACCTGCAGAACGGAGACCGGGCGCAGATGTGAACGAGCCCTGACAAAGATCACTGGCCCATTTTTCAGTTTTCAACGTCCATCAAAAATAAAGAAATGGTTAACAAATTATGTAACAAATAGTCCAAAATCTCATAAAAATCCTACTATGAAGGTCACGCGATTGCACAGTCTCAATTTTTTTTTATTACAAAACTATTGTGAATTTTTTGTTCCATATATTGTGACTTTTTATCTGGCTTGGATTCATCTGATATCTTGGCGATTTGAGGAGCACTCAGGGCCGGTGTTAGGGGTAGGGGGGCAAACTGGGAAATTGCCCAGGGCCCTGAGCCCTGGGGGAGGGTCAACAGAGTGAAAAAAAATCAATTTGGGGCTGAAAACCCCTACTACAGCCATTTAAAAAAAAATATATATTTTTTTTTTACTTCTCACTTTCCAAAAGTCATATATTTTTAATATTTTATATTTTATTTTTAATCTTTGCTCAATGTACAATGTCTGACATCTTGATTGTCTTTTTTGGGTGGGGCAGTGAAAAAAAAGGCAGTTCAGCGCTTTTAAACCTTGATATATTAATATATATATATCAGAATATTTTTATAAGTGTATAGCTTGCGCATTTTGGACGCAGAGATACCTAATGTGTGGGAGTTTTATTTTATTTATTTTTATTTCGGATATAGAGAAAGGGAGTGATTTGAAATTTTAATTTTTTTTCAACATTTATTTTTGACCACCAGGGGTCTGATCACTAATGCAATACATTGCAATGCTAATGCATTGCAGTGTATTGTAAATTCCACCTAGTGCAGCTTGTAATAGAATTACATTGATGACAAATCTGGGAGTCTTCAATCGGCTCCTGGCTGTCATAGTGACAGATCGCCACCCCCAGATCTTGTTCCGGGGGATGGTGGCTGTCACCAACATGGCAATGTCCATGCGGCACTGGAAAAAAGTGTCTCAGTCATATTTTGACAAAAATATAAAATAACCTTTTTATATGGACACAGAGATATAGATATAGATTTTTGATGAATGTTCTTCTAAACTGTATACACCCATAGTGCAATTGGTCAGCCTGAAAATCTACTGGCCTCTGCTGGTATTGGGGAGATGATGATGGTTGAAGTGCTTGGAGAACTCAAGGAGGCGACAGTGTTGATGCTCTTGTGCTGCCATATATCCACCAGCAATCCAAGGCAAGGTCTGCTCCTGTTAATATCACAGAGACCTGTGCAGCTTCAGAGCAGCTGCTATAATAAACAAAACAGACTAGCCAGAACTCCTGGACTAGACAGAGACCGACTAACCACTGAGTGCCACCGTTCCACCCAACCCACAAGGCAGCTTCCTGCCAAACCAACTACCAGTGGAATACTGACTTAGGGGAACACTAGCTAAGGCCAACTTAGATCATCACAGCACAACACACAAGCATGCTGCCCAGCTAACAATGGAATTGCTATCTCAGGGGTAATTACTAGCTAGGGCCAACTAAATATTTGTTCAGGCTGGAACCCATGCACGCAACCACACACATATCAATTAGGTTTGAGGTATGATCTTAGAGCGCTGGGCGTCCAGACCGGCCCCCTTAAATAGGGAAGGGGAGGTCCCAAGGAAACAGGCCAGCTGCCCACGCCGAGCGTACATTGGCCAACACCCCAATCAGTCAGGCAGCTGGCCGCGCCCAGCTGCTGCAAGGGAAGTTAACCCCTGCAATGCTGGACTGTGCAGTGGAACAGGCTGCGACTTCCATATCATGGTGGCACCTGCTGCACAATCCTAACAAATATATTATTATTATTATTATATACACATTACAAGACATGGTGTGCATACCTCCCAACTGTCCCGATTTCCACGATTCCGGTGACGTGTCCCGCAGTCCCGGTTGGAGGGAGGTATGTCCCGATTTCTACTCAGATCTGCATCCTGAGCACGCAGATCTGAGTTGAATACATACGCGACTAAAGCAAGGAGCTGTCACAGTTCAGCTCCTTGCTTTCCACGGCGCTCCAACTAATATACTTGGTGGCGGCTCATAAAAAGAGATCATATTCTGAGAGGGGGGTGTGAAAAAGGGGACGTATACTGTGGGAGTGCCAAAAAAAGGAGGTCATATACTGTGTTGGAGGGAGGAGGAAAAAAAAAGGATATGCCATATACTGGGGGGAGAAAAAGGGTGTCACATACATATTGATAGGGGCCATTGGATTGTGAATGGGAGCAAAAGAGGGCCATTGTACTGCCTAAGGGGACAAAAATGGGCCATTATACTATGGTGAGAGCATATAGCAATATATTGTGTGGGGGTCATTACAGTATCTGGGAGCATATGGGAGCCATTATTCTGTGTGCTGAGCATGAAGAGGGCCATTATACCCTGTGTAGGCCATTATATTGTCGTGCTGCTGAGCCCCTTGCCATCTACCTCAGTCAATAAACATTGAAAAGCTTATGATTGTAGTTCACCCTTGTTACGACTCATATAAGAAAATTAACACATTATATATACATTTTCAAAAAAGATTGTGAATTTTTTTTGTCCCTCTCTACACCCCCAAAAATAAAAGGCAGACAATGACATACTGTATATCTACCACAAAGTAGTTAATAATATCACTTGTCCCACAACAACAAGGCCAATATGGCTACATCAATGGTAAAGCAAATAAAAATGTGTGACTTGAAATTTGGTGGCATGAAAAAATATCTTTTTATTTGCAATGTGCTAATTTGTTGCAAAAGCAGAGAGACAAAAAACTAACCTATACATAATTAATATAATTAATGTAAATGTTTGGATACATTGAATGAAAAATAGTTAATAAAAGATAGTCATTTAGTAATATATATCTTATCCTGCAATAAACAAGCCCTCCTACAGCAATGTCTGCAGAGAAATAAATACACCTTGATGCTAAAACAGTATTGGCGCTTAAAGGGTTAA
This sequence comes from Leptodactylus fuscus, assembly GCF_031893055.1. NCBI lineage: Eukaryota > Metazoa > Chordata > Amphibia > Anura > Leptodactylidae > Leptodactylus > Leptodactylus fuscus. Next base: position 38,092,966 of record NC_134266.1, on the reverse strand, counting down.
ATCTTCAGCTGCATTTGTCACCATGGCAACTACAGCCAGCGACAACCAATAGGATTGCAGGATAGGAATTTGAAAAAATCAGTTGTCTGTGGTCAGTTAGTAGACGGTGAAGAGAGAAGAAGGACATGGAGGCGCCCGGGCTCTGCAGAGGTGATAAGTGACCGCGATCTAATCCTAATACCGAAGACCTTAAGACATGACCGATCATTACACAGATAACAGCTAGGGGGCGACTGTTAATAAATGACCAGTATTAGCCTCTGTTCACATGAGCTTCTCTCTAATCTGACCCATCCTTTATATAACAATAAGAAATATTTCCATGCATGTGTCTTGCCATTGTTAATCAGATTTCTTCCTATGTCCAATGGTGTCAGTCGTCATCAGTTATCTCCGCACAGTCAGGTTTGGGTTGTTATGGGGCAGACAGGATAGCGCAGGCAGCTCTGCTATTCTACTGAGTTATACAAGTGAGAGCCTGATCTTCTGATGTTACATTTAGACAGTTAAAACCAATGACATCTGTCCTGCCTCCTGTTTTCATCCATTGGAAACTAAAGTCATAATCTTTCTGCTTTAGTAAATGTCCTATGAAATGCCACATATGTCTACAGATTGACAGATGCCAAAAGCATGGCTGCCATGTACTTGCAAGGGGACGTTCTCACTACCGTTGCTAATGTTTGTTGCGATTATCCGCCATTGTTGCTGGCTAACTTACATAGTTTTATCTTTGTTTCCATATAGGATAAACTACATGAATGTGTCAGAGATACCAGGTACCACGTATGTAAATGTCCGTGTGTAGGGTGACCACAGTTGTGGTAAGTATGTCAATACATAGTATGTGTAAGGGGTACAGGAGAAAGATAAAAGGTGCAGAGCGGTAGAGGAGACAATAGAGAGGTGGGAAGGGTAGAAACAAAATGCATTGAAGAAGCAAGGCACAAAGGGGTAGAGAAGAGAGGAAAAAGGTGAGAATAGAGGCAAAGGAGAAAGGCACAGAAGTGTAGAGTAGAGGGGGAGAGGCATGAAGAGAGAGAGGGGAGAGGCATGGCGGTAAGGCACAGAGGAGACAGGTGCTAGGGTTAGATGAGAGAGGTATGGTGGGGGAGAGGTAAAGGAGAGAGGTGCAGAGGAGAGAGGTGAAAGTATAAGAAAAAAATAGGAAGGTATAGGAAGAGAACACAGACTGGGACATGGAGTGATAGAAGAGAGATGAGAAGAGAAGCTAAGGTGCAGAAAGTTAGAGAAGAGAAGTAAGAGTAACAAAGGTGTAGAGGAGTGAATATCAAGGTGCAGAAGATTAGAAAAGCGAGTCATAAGGTGCAAAGGGCTAGAGACGAGAGGTGCAAGGTGCAGAGTATAAGAGGAGATAGGCATAGAGGGGTAGAGGATAGTGGCACCAGGTTTGGTGGAGTACAGAAGCAAGGTGTAGAGGCGCAGAAGGGTAGAAAATAGAGGAGAGAGTTGTGAGGCATAAAGGGATCAGGAGAGAGGTACAAAGTGTGGAGGAGTATAGGACAGAGGTATGGGGAGGGGTAGAGGAGAGAGGTGCCAGGTCCAGTGGGGTAAAGGAGAGAGGAGTGAGATGCAGAGGCATAGAAGAGAGAGGGAAAAAGCATGGGACAGTAAATAAGAGCGGTAAGACTTGCAGAGGAGAGAGGTGACAGACTTGAGATAGGAGAGGTGCAGAGGCATAAAGTAGAGAGGTACAAGGCACAAAAACAAAGAGGAGAGAGGTGCAAGACATGGAGGGGTAGAGGAGAGAGGACAGGCGTGATAGACTTAGAAAGGGAGAAGTTCAGAGGCATAAAGAAGAGAGGCACAAAAGCATAGAGGAGAGAGGCACAGAACATGGAGGGGTAGAGGAGAGAATCGCAAGGTACAGAAAGTAAAGAAGCGAGGTGTGAGAAGTGGAGGGATAGAGTAGAGAGGAACAAGGAATGCAAGGTTATAGGACAAAGGTAAGGGCCATGGACGGGTAAAATGGAGAGGCTTGAGGAATGGAGGGGTAGAGGAGAGAGGTATGGAGTGGTAGAGTAGTAGAGGAGAGAATAGTGATGTGTGAAGGGATAGAGGAGAGAGGCAACAGTCTCAGAGGAGCAGAGGAGAAAGGTGCGGAGGGGGAGAGATAAGAGGTCTAGTGGAGAGAGGCATGGATGGATAACAGAGAGAGGTCTGAGGTGGGAGGAGCGGAGGGGTAGAGGAGAGAGGCCTGAGGTGCGGTGGAATAGAGGAGATTGGAGAGGAGTAGAGGATAGAGGCAACAAGTGCAAAGTGGTATAGGAGAGAGGTGAATAGCATGGAGGGGTGGAGAAGATGAGAAGGACATAACCCCTTTAATTCTTCATACTATAATACATAAATAATCTATGTAAATAGTAGATACTGTACATGAGTGTTTGTGCTAGTTATATATGTAGACATGTCTAAATGTAGTTATGAAAGTTATGAAATTTGTATCTGTTATTGTCCACATATGTAATAGTGTAATAGATCTAGATCTATATTTATAGTAAATATCAGGGATCTGTATGGTATATAGACATATATACATAGTAAAATCTTTACAACAATGTGTATATTTTATATATGTATGTTTGAATTTATGAATGAATGAACTTATTCATATATATATATATATATATATATATATATATACACACACACATACTGTAAACAAGTATTATATAAGTGGACAGCAGTTGCAGAATATTAGAAATGTGACACTATACGATGGGTACAAAAATTTTTTATAAATTAAGAATGTGTAAAGTTTGTTCTGTATGTATTTATTTCTATAGTTATATAAATATACAGTATATCTTTGAGTTGTGCCATTTACCTAATAAGTCGAGTGGTAAAACAAAGAGGCACGAGGCTTGGAAGAGTACAGGAGAGAGGCATGAGGTGCGGAGGGGTAGAGGAGAGAGATGTCAGGCCCCCATGGTTAAGGAGACAGGTGTGAGGTGCACAGGTGTGGAGTGGAGGTAGGAGAGTAGTGGAGAGAGGCAAAAAGCATGGAAGAGTAAATGAGAGAGGCAAGACATGCGGAGGTGTGGAGGAGAGAGGACAGAGGTGATAGACTTAGAAGGGAAGAGGTGCAGAGGCATAGACAAGAGAGCACAAGGCACAAAAGAATAGTGGAGAGATGCGCAAGACTCAGAGGGATAGAGGAGAGAGGCGCAAGGAACGGAGAAGTAAAGGAGCGAGGTGTGAGCAGTGGAGGGATAGAGTAGAGAGGAACAAGGAATGCAATGCTATAGGACAAAGGTAAGGACCATGAATGGGTAAAAGGGAGAGGCTTGAGAAATGGAGGGGTAGAGGAGAGAGATATGGAGTGGTAGAGTAGTAGAGGAGAGAAGAGTGATGTGTGAAGGGATAGAGGAGAGAGGCAACAGTCCCAGAGGAGCAGAGGAGAGAGGTGCAGAGGGGGGAGATAAGAGGTCTAGTGGAGAGAGGCATGGATGGATAGAAGAGAGGTCTGAGGTGGGAGGAGCGGAGGGGTAGAGGAGAGAGGCCTGAGGTGCGGTGGAGAGGTGGAGAGGATAGAGGCAGCAAGTGCAAAGTGGTATAGGGGAGAGGTGAATAGCATGCAGGAGTGGAGAAGATGAGAAGGACATAACCTCTTTAAGGGCCCCTTCACACGGAGTTTACGTGTATTCTGTATGCGCTCGGTGTATTGTGTACATTTTACACGTGTAAAATGTAGTTAGCCATTGAGTTCAATGGCATGTCCGTATAACACGCAGATACGAACATGCCATTGAACTCAATGGCTAACTATATTTTACACGTGTATTTTTACACGTGTAAAATGTACACAATACAAGGAGCGTAAACTCCATGTAAAGGGGCCCTAATACTTCATACTATAATACATGTAGCAATCTATGTAAATAGTAGATACTGTACATGAGTGTTTGTGCTAGTTATATATGTAGACATATCTAAATGTAGTTCAAGTTATGCAATTTGTATCTGTTATTGTCCACTTATGTAATAGTGTAATATATCTATATCTATATTTATAGTAAATGTCAGGTGTCTGTATGGTATATAGACATATACACATAGTAAAATCTTTACTACAATGTGTATATTTTATATATGTATGTTTGAATTTATAAATGAGTGAACTTATTCATATATATATATATATATATATATATATATATATATATATATACACAGTAAAGATGTATTATATAAGTGGACAGCAGTTGTAGACTATAAGAAACGTGGCACTATACGATGGGTACAAAAAATTTTTTTAAAATTAAGAATGTGTAAAGTGTGTACTGTATGTATTTATTTCTATAATTATCTAAATATATATCTTTGAGTTGTGCCATTTACCTAATAAGTATCTCTATATACATGATGTATAAGTTGTCTACTGTGTGTCTTTAAATATATTGTATTTCAATAAATACAATATTATATATGTTATAGTACATTACTATTATTAGTATATTATAGTATATTACTATGTTTTAGTTATAGTGATGTCATAGCAAAAATTTTGCATGACATGTTTGAGCCCATCGACCACTTAGTTGCCTTATTGTGATGGGTCCCTACACTAACACTTTAGATATAGGGCAGGTAATTACATTCTTATAGACCCACTGTTACAGAGCAGGTTCTAAAAACTTGATCTCTGGGGTCTTATCTATGGGTAGTGGGGTACAGCATTTATTAAACAAATAAAGTCTTAGTGTAGGGACCCATCTGAATGAGGTCGCCGTGACGTGGCAGATGGGCTTGCACAATTTGTCAAACTGTGCGCTAAGAACCTCACAATTATATCTGTAGTCAGTGATACATGTAGTCCATGCACTTTATCATTTAAAATTCTATACAAGAAGTATCAGCAGAGGTGTAGAGGAAAGAGAAGAAAGGTGCGAGGCATGGAGGGAGAGAGGCACAAGGTGTAGAGGAGTAGAGGACAGAGGCATGAGGTGCAGAGTGGTGGAGGAGAGAGATGCCAGGCCCCATGGTAAAGGAGATAGGTGGGAGGGTTCTTCTGCTTCTATTGGCTTTGTGTCTATGGTTGTGCTTTATGCATGTAATGTGTATATGTTTCATGTCATTTATTGTTTTGCAACTTCCCCTTTGTATATTTCCTTTGTTTTCCCCCACTCTCTGGTTTACCCCCATACTTGTTACAGTCCTGGCCTATCACAGGCTCCAGAGTGACGTCTGAGAGACAAAAGTCTCCAGGAAACTATTAGGGTCTCAGTCCAATTTGTGGTGTACAGTGAGAGCTGGTACTGACACACTGTGGCCTTCAGTTTTCTATTCAGGCCCTGAGGGTAAGAGTTTCAAGCCCAATGCTTTCCTCCATATAGCCTGGAGACAGCCCTGGAGTAGATGAGCTGTTAGTTCACAGACACAATGCCCGGTGGAGAGAAGGAATCCTGCCTGACAGGAGTTGTTATCCACAACCCATGTCATAATGTAACTGGAGATAAATTAAAAAAAAAAAAAAAAGTCTCGATCTCACCGTGTAGGTATGCTCCAAAATCTCCCCTTGGGTGCACGGCCTTTTACCTCTGGACTGAGCGAGGCAATCTTCGTAACTGAATATTCCACCAAAAAATAGCAGGTCCGCACTCCTTGGGTTCCGTAAAATATAGCTTTTAATAAGCCATTAAAAACTCACATGACATAGAACAAAATGTGAAAAGTTAGAAAAAAACCATAGTGTTTAATACAGCAGGCGGTTTTAAACACTATGTTTTTTTTCTAACTTTTCACGTTTTGTTCTATGTCATGTGAGTTTTTAATGGCTTATTAAAAGTTATATTTTACGGAACCCAAGGAGTGCAGACCTGCTGTTTTTTTGGTGGAATATTCAATAATGTAACTGGGCCCAGCAAGGACTTCCTTATTAACAGCCCCCAGATCTATTTACTGGCTGTGGCTAATCAGGTCTGGGAATCCCTCAAGTCTGGGCATACAAAACAGTTGGGAGACTACTACCCCCATCGGGAAGATGCAAGGTTCACAGTTTACAGTTGCCACAATAAAGTTCATCCTGAGTCGTTCCTGCCATCAGGGCCCTTCTGAACACCATCACATGGGCTCAGGGTAAGAGAGGACCCCTCTCCAACTGGAAGCTCCCTGGGGGAACTATTACCATCACCACCCGGCGGTGTCTGGCTAAGGAGGTGTTTTGGTTTAGGGCACTCAGTGACTCAGTTACTGCCACTACTACTCCCATCCTTTGGTTCCTACCATCTGACCTGCTGCATATATGCAACATCTACCTCAGTGAAGAAGCCTACAGCACTGTGTGGAGTGTCCTTGTGTCCTTCATCACTGGTGGGCAGAAGGTCAGTATTTGGAAGGAACAGCAGCCTGTTGGCCACAAAGGAGTGTAAAGGCTGTCAAAGTGTAGCCCAAATGGATCAACCATATTTCCATTGACCTGGTGTTGCTCATCACGTTACAGGGACAATATCCACACATATCTTGGACAAAAGCAGTTTGTTGTGATTTTATTGGCAAAGACCAAGGATCTGTATAAAAAGATTGACATCAGAAGATAACTATTCAGTTTAATGTGTTATTGTGCAGCCTGGATCCCATCTGTTGCAAACTTGGATGGGACAAACTACTGTGATATAGCTTTTAAGGGGTAAAATGAAGAATTGTAGAACTTTCATTGTCAGGTTTGTCTCACACAGCTCACACCTAGTTCATATTGTTTTACACCAATCTCTTCACACCCTCAAAGTGTCAGACCTCAGTCTCTCCCTGTTGGACCAGGCTTTCAAAGGCTCAGTTCCCTGACTTCTTCACAGTTACATGCAGCTTATATCAGTCCCTGCTTCTCGCTGATGTTAAAGGGGTAGACCAGGACTTTTATGACCTAAATATCTGTACTATACACAGCATGGAGTCAGAGGCAGTTGACTCCATGCCCTGTATAGTAGCTCAGCTCCCATGATCTAACCAAGGGTCTGACTTCACAAAGACTGTTTGGCTGAATAAGCACACATTCTCACTGACATTTTCCAAAAAGATGTGGAAAGCCTTCTGAGAAGATGGAAGATTTTATAGACCCAGTCGGATTTTAATCCCTATGGTTTTGATTTGGGATGCCTGACAAACTCATATAGCTGTGATGTGATTATCCATATACCTTTTGCTCATATAGGATATATAGGTGAAATATGAGTTTGTGCCTAACTAGCCACAATTGCCATAAAGTCTATAGAAAATGCAATAAAACTTAAAATGACTAGTATGGAGAACCTGCATCTGAAGTCTAGTTTTAGGCCAAATGCCCCACAGGACTTTGCACAGCAAAAAATCCATGCGGTAAAAACTGTGGTGGCAACGCATCACGGTTCTTCCCACAGCGCTTTAGACTGTAGGTTTGCAGAGTTTACCTCTGCAGACTTTCTGTTACAATTATACCTATGGGGAAACCGCTGGCATTTCTGTGGATATAATTGACATGCTGCGATTTACAAAACCGCACCAGTTTTGGAAAATGTGGCATGTCCACACCAGGGTTTTTATCGCAAAGTGGGCATCGGATTTGCTAGAATCTCATACACTTTTCCCCATACTGTAAAACGCCATGATTTTTTCCCGCTGCATTTCTGCCATGGGCAAATCGCAGCATTTCTGTCACGTGGGCTTAAGCCCTACGTTGGGAAAATTTTTTTGTTGCAGCTTATGTTGTGGTTTTTTAAGCCAAAGCCAAGAATAGATACAAAAGGATATAGGAGATCTATAGGAAGTTCTTATACTTTTACCTTTTTCCCAATAAACTCCTGGCTTTGGCTCAAAAAACCACAACAAAATCTGCAACCAAAAATGCTGCTTTTCTGCAACGTGGGGCCTTAGGTTTAGACCATGTTTTAGACCAGGGGTGCCCAATACGTCGATCGCGATCTACCAGTTGATCGCAATGGACGTATGGGTCAATCGCGGGATGCAGCCAGGGATCCTCGGTGTCTACTTGTTCACAGTGCAGGCTGAGAGTCGACTATCAGCCTGCGCTGTGAACAAGCACTCCGGACACTTGCAGGCCGCTCTTAGGGATGGAGGGGGCCAGGGTGCTGCTTGTTCACAGCGCAGGCTGAGAGTCATTTACGGACACTGGCAGACGGAGCTGCCGCAGCCAAACCTTGCCAGTGTCCAGAGATAACTCTCAGCCTGCGCTGTGAACAATCAGACAGCGGGGATCCCTGGGCGGCCACAGAATGCCGCTATCTCCTGCTCTCACGCTCCGCCCGGCCCCGCCTACAGACCCATCCCACCCACATGCCCGCCCCAGCCCCGCCCACAAGAAGTGGGTAGTAGATCTTTCAACTTGGTCATGTTATAAAGTAACTCACATGCTGACAAAGTGTGAGCCTGTTTTAGACAATCTTGACAAGTGGCATGGAATAGATGAAAAGAGGTATGGCTTAAGATGAAAAAAAATACTCCTCAATTGCACCAAAATTCTTCTGTAAAATTGTGGCTCCAAGTAAGTCAAGCAATAGTTGGAAAACTTTAAATAGGAAGCCTAGAGATCATCCCATAGATCCCATAGATTTTGCTCTGTTTGTTTTTGAGCCAAAGCCAGGAGTGGATTAAGCAGAAGTGAGAAGATAAGTCCTTCCATTATATTTCCCTTTTCTTCTCTAGCCACTACCAGATTTGGTAAAAAAAAAAAAAAAAGGAAAAATCTGCAATAAAAAAGTAACGTTTCTACAACGTAGGGATGCAGCCTATGGCTAAAGCCCCACGTTGCGGAAACGCAGCTTTTTGCTGTGGTTTTTTAAACCAAAGCCAGGAGTGGATTGAGCAAAAAGGTAGAACTATAAGTACTTCCTATATATTTCCCATTCCTTTTGTAGTCAGTTTTATACAGAGCCAGCCTCTGGGCTTCCTGATCTCTGTTGAAAGGTAGATGTGATCACTGGATGGTGACGCAGTGGGGTGAATAGTTTTTTCAATAGGAAAGAAGAAATATGGATAAAAATACTAATCTAGACCAATCTCTAAACTGCAAAAAAAAAATCAAAGCCTTCAAAAACCAAACAGCTCATCGGAGAACACGGCACGACAGGATGTAATAATACAAATAAGTTAGTTTTCAAAAGTTTTGCAGAAAAAACCCTTCGCCTCATTTCAACTCAGCCCTTCAGTGTTAATTTTGTTTTGCTTTCCGATGATCTTTATGGAAGGCCACAATAATAGAAAAAAAACTCTAAAAATATACCAGCGTTGTATGAGTACTGAATGGCAGAGACACAGCATGTTCTTTACAGTGGTGCTAGGTAACCATTCAGCCTACAATAAAAATGTCATTGCCTTGATTGTGAGAGTATAATGTTATAGTACAGAGGGCTGTTCAAGTACAGTTGTAGCCAAATCCTTGACACGGCAGACCATGCAAAAACTAAGTATTCAGTATGCCAATAAAATAATACTGGAAAGGGTGAACTGGACAGGTAATAAATGTTTCTTAAGACATACAGTATAAGACTATAGAATTGTACTGGTTGTGTAATAGAATGTTAATGCAAAAGGTGCCATAAACAGGAAAGGACAATGGTGCAAATGCATACAATAAAGAATGATGTCAAGAGTGCATTTAGTTAACACACGTTCCTCTCCTTGGTCTACTCTGGCCTTGTCTCTGGACCTTCCGGCATGTCTGCCCAACTACTTTACAATATTTGTCCTTGGACATACCGTATATACTCTAGAATAAGCTGAATTTCTCAGCACAGTTTTTGTGTTGAGAAAGCCCCCCTCGGCTTATACTCGAGTCAGGGAGGGGGGGGGGGGTCTACGACCAGCCACAATATCAATATATAGAATCTCTCATAAAATAGTGCAAAAAAAAAAAAAAAAGTTCTAAATCCCTCCTTTCCCTAGAATGCATCCAAAAGTAGAAACTTACTGCAAAACACATACACATTAGGTATCCCTGTGTCTGAAAGTGCCCGGTCTACTGAATATAGGGGATCTGCAGTGCTCCTGTTCCGTCTGGAAGGGGTTAATAGGAGCACTGCAGATACCCTATATTCAGCCAGACTGAATTCCAAGTGGGGGAAAAACCCAGTCCTCAAGCTCAGGGAAGGGGCAGACAGACAACCAAAACACCCCCTCCCCTTCCCCAGCATCTACTGTACACAAAAACTCCGACCATTTTAATTTTTGAAATTTTCCAGTAGCTTCTGCATTTCCCCCCTCGGCTTATACTTGAGTCAATAAGTTTTCCCAGTTTTTTTGTGGTAAAATTAGGGGGTCGGCTTATACTCGGGTCGGCTTATACTCGAGTATATATATATACTAGCTGGTACCCGCGACTTCGTCTGCGGTGATTGTAGAAGTGGGTATAGACAGGCATGGGTAAGGTTTTCGTAGTGTGTATAAGGTATGGGATATGAAATGTAACTTTGTATCTTGTTTTTGCTATAATTCAGAGAATACGTGAGACTTTTGTGTTGAAGTTAATTTGTATTTGAGCTGCTATACGGTGTTGTGAGAAACTTTACATAGTGACTTTGGGACAGAGGTATTTGAAGTTAACCCTTTCCCGCTGATGGCATTTTTTGATTTTCGTTTTTGACTCCCCTCCTTCTAAACCCCATAACTTTTGTATTTCTCCGCTCCCAGAGCCATATGAGGTCTTAATTTTTCCTGGGAAAAATTTTTCTTCATGATGCCGCCATTATTTATTCTATATAATGTACTGGGAAGCAGGGAAAAAATTCAGAATGGGGTGGATTTGAAGAAAAAATGCATTTCTGCGACTTTCTTACGGGCTTTGGTTTTACGGCGTTCACTGTGCAACCAAAGTGACATGTCCCCTGTATTCTGTGTTTTATTACGATTCCAGGGACACCAAATTTATATGGTTTTATTTACATTTTGACCCCTTAAAAAAAATCCAAAACTGTGTTAAAAAATTATTTTTAGAAAAGTTGCCATATTCCGACAGCCGTAACTTTTTTATACGTGCGTGTACGGGGATGTATAGGGCGTCTTTTTTTGCGGGACCGGGTGTACTTTGTAGTTCTACCATTTTCAGGAAATGTTATTGCTTTGATCACTTTTTATTCAAATTTTTATCAGAATCAAAACAGTGAAAAAATGGCGGTTTGGCACTTTTGACCATGTTTCCCGCTACGGCGTTTACCGAACAGGAAAAGATTTGTGTAGCTTTGTAGAGCGGGCGATTTCGTACGTGGGGATACCTAACATGTATGTGTTTCACAGTTTTTAACTACTTTTATATGTGTTCTAGGGAAAGGGGGGTGATTTGAATTTTTAATCCTTTTTATTTATTTTTTTATATTTTTTTTTACTTTTTTAAAACTATATTTTTTGCATTTATTAGACCGCCTAGGGGTATTGACATGGGTGGGCGGTGTCGCGGATTGTCAGAGCGGTGGGGGTCGGCAAACATGGCTGCTCCGTAGCGTTAAAGAGAGCCTCCTGGAGTATCGTTAAGGTGAGGGGCAAAGTGGTAAAGTATATGTATATGTGATTGTGTGGGGTTAGGGGCGAGGCTGTAGAGGGTAATATGAATTTTGTGGCTTGCTATGGTCCAAAGTGTGTGAGATTGCAGAGATGGTGGTGTGAGTTTGGGTTTTGTGGGGGTCCTGGCACAAATGTATGTGCGCTATTGTGACGAAAAGTAGCCTATTGTTTAATCGGGTGTATTAACTATGTTTGTGGAAAATTTCAGCCAAATCGGTCGAGCGGTTTTTCCGTGATTGAGGAACAAACATCTGAACATGCAAACAACCAAACACACAAACCCACAAACTCACAAACTTTCACATTTATAATATTAATAGGATATATATATATATATATATATATATATATATATATATATATATAGTCAGCATCTGGATAAAGAGTACTATGAACAATGAAAGTTGAGCTGTGATTGATTGTTATTGCCAACAAAGATTTTTTTCCAATTTTTGGAATGTTGGGAATAGTAGCAGCTGGGTTTACAGTGGTGGTAGCCTTGACTAGACCCTCCAGCATTCCAGGGCTGGTGCAGAGAACAGGGGGCCTGCAGTGTGGAATATGCTGGTAGTGGCATCTCTTGTTGTAAGCCTCCCTGAGCTCGATTGTGGTTGGAGTGTCCTTGATGGTAAACATAGGATAGAGGACTCAGGAGGCAGTACTGAATAAAGCCAAAACTCACAGTTTACTTGGAGAATACAGGTGGCAAGTGACAAAAACATCTATATAGTGGGAGTAGGCTGAGTCCTGGTACTCCCTGGCGTCAGCACATGTCTCCCTTGCAGTGATAGTCATTTCATCAAAACTATGATTTAAGTTCAAGTCAAAAAAATTCTTGCAGTGCCCAAGCTATGGGGTGCAGCTTATCACAAGGTGTTTAGTCTGGCTTGAGACTCATAGGCTGAATGTCCTTAACAATTTAGCATAAAACACAACCTTTAATGTAGCCAGCTAAAACCATAAACAATTGCCTCTAAGGGCTAAATTCAACAAAGAGCCAGACATGAGACGCCCTGGGGATTATTGAATAGTTATAAATAAACCTGCGTTTCTCCAAAAAACCTTGGAGTATATTCTGGGGGGTAGTATGCCAAATCTGACCTGTCAGTCTGTCATTGGTATTAATGATAGATTTATTCAAACTGACAATGAGCTAACATATATCATTGGCTTATACACCTACACCCTATCCCCCTCAAAAACGCTTCTCTAGGTTGACCCCTAGAGCATATAATATCCTAATAAAGTTGACACCTATCAAAGGATAACTTCTCCCTGCCTGTTCAGTTGTAGACGGCTCCAGAGATATGTGACAGATAAATTAATAATATTCTCTCTCTACGCGTTTCAAATAGATCAGGGGTGCCCAATACGTTGATCGTGATCTACTGGTCGATCGCAATGGACGTATGGGTCGATCGCGGGATGCAGCCAGGGATCCCCGGTGTCTGCTTGTTCACAGCGCAGGCTGAGAGTCGACTCTCAGCCTGCACTGTGAACAAGCACTTCGGACACTTGCAGGCCACTCTAGAAGCTGCTAAAATCCCATTACAAAGCAGCAAACAGGTATTTGAAGTTGCTGGTGAGGCTTGCAGTTGTGCATAAACCTACTATTCATCCACCCCCTAAACAGTGCTCACAATCAGAAACGGTTGAAGTGAGAACGGACATACATGAAGACTAATTTTGAAACAGTCTTGCTTACTGATCAGTGACTTTCAAACCTGGGTGGTCCAGATGGATGGAATAGTGGACGGTTGGTGAATGGCCACCATGTCCCAACAAAGCTACGACATCAGCAAGGAGGTAAAGTGGCAGAGTCATATTTTTAGCCGGAATCATGGAGAGAAAGCTGGTAGGCCCCTTAAGAGTCCTTGGAGGTGTGAAAATGACCTCTGCGAAGTATATAGAGTTTCTGACTGACCACTTTCTTCCATGGTGCAAAAAGAAGAACCATGCCTTCCATAAAAAAATCATCGTCATACATGACAATGCACCATCCCATTCAGTAAGACTACTTCTGAGCACTGGCTGCTATGGGCATAAAAGGAGAGAAACTTATGGTGTGGCCACCATCTTCTCCTGATCTCAACCCTATTGAGAGCCTTTGGAGTATAAGGGTGGGAGGTAGTTCACATCAATACAGCAGCTCTAGAAAGCTTTTCTGACATCCTACAAAGAAACTATCCAAACACTTGCAAGTTTAATGGATGCAAGAATTGTTAAGGTGATATCAAAGAAAGGGTCCTATGTTATCAACTAAGTAGGTCTGTTAAGTTGAACTTTAAAAGTGCCTTTCCTGAAGTGTGACGGTAAGCTAGGTAAAAGCCTCAGAGTATTTACCTTGCACAAACCATAAGACAGACAGGGAACTGTGGTGTGAGAGAGTAAGAGATTGGCACCCACTTTAGTTAAAGCACAGGTTGTTACGGAAGTGCCATCTACAGGTTCACTCCATCCTTACAGTAGGCCTCTGAAGAAGTCTGCCTCAGTTTGTTTTTGGTTGTCTCATTGCTACATTCTGCAAGTAAAGTTATGTGCATGCTGTTTGCCTGCAACCACAAGTCTCATTCTTAGGATACCATCATGGGCAGTCCAACAACCAGTCAGATTGTGGAAAGATGGTCATCTAGGATGTTCCCCGGGAAAGGATTACCACCCCATCAATTACATTGCAGGGCCCTCAGAGGAGACCTGGAAGAGTTTGCTTGAGATATCTAGACACTGTGACAAGTTATTTTTCCAGTACAACTACTTCCAGCCTCTTCGCTCCTTCCTATGGTTTGTTGCACCAGGACAGCACCTGGGGCTGTCCTGCTGAATCTAGAACAGTTGGAAGATATGTGATTGAATGAAAGTGTACAGCATAGATTTGTCCACCATATTTTTTGGCCCAGGGGCTTACGCTGATCTGACCCTGGCCACCTTGGTAAATAAAGTACAGTTTATGTATAACTGGATTAGTAGTAATAACATAATGTCCACAATGTATTAAAGAGGAACGTCTTTTAAGAATAACCATAAGTCCCTGATGTGATGGAAGGAAAGTACAAATTGCAGTGCTTCCTCTCGGTTTACACATCGCCTCTGTCACTTTGGAACAGCTCCCATGTTGATACATTACATGGTATCACTACCTACAAAGAACTTACAGAATATATAATAGGGCATGGAATCTCAAAGCACCAACACCATTACTGCAAATTAATTTCACTAATTGGATATACATATGCATATAAATGTTATTTACAGAATTCAGGAAGCATGGAAAAGGAGGGTAGTTTTATGTAATCACATTTCTTGCATCCTAGTCTGAGATTAATGAAGAGACATGTCTGGTATTTACCCAATTACACAGGGAGAATGATTGCAGCTCGGCCTCTGGGGTCTCAGGAATAAATCGGGCTCATCAAACAGCCAATCAAGTCTCGGGTGAGAGATGTAGATCTAAGGATCCTCATGATTAGGAAAAGTGTTATATGTATATAAATATATATATACAATAAATATATATATATATATATATATATATATATATATATACACAGTATATATATCTGCCAGACAAATCCCTTTAGAAGTCAGCATGGCATATACAATGTAACAGGTGACACTACCTTTCACCGATTCCCTGCTGCTTTCCTATTCCAACACTTACGCGGTCCCCACTGGTCTCTATTACAACATACAACATACTGTATATAAAATGGCCTCAGTCAATCCATGGCTAAGGCAGGAGCAGAGACTGGCTGAGCATTGTATTAAATGGGACCAAGCAGTAAATGACAGTGGGAAGTGTCAGAATGGAAGTAGTAGGGGGACTGAGTACCACTTCAGTCAACTACTTTAAATATATATTGAAGACAGGGGCTTATTATTCCCTCCATTCTAAAAAGTTTGCAAGAATATTCCCTTAGGCAAAGCTTGTTCTGATGGGCTGGGTAGAAACCCATGCTGCGACTGTGACAAGACAATCAACCATATTGCCTAGACAATGGACATCATAAACGATGACATCATAAAGCAATGACATCACAATGTGAGTCAGTCATTCCATTACCATGGACTTTTCTGTTTGCTCTCTTTTATGTTCACACATCGGAAAATGGATTCCACGTGTGAAAATAAGCCGTGACAGAATGCCGATGCACTGACATCCTGTCGCGGCATTCCGCTCTGGATCAGCTCCAAATTAATGGGCCTAATCGTGAGGAAGGCTCGCGCCATGTACGCCACTGAGTCAGACACAGAATCCGCGGCAAGTTAGGTCATCTTGCTTCTTTTTTCCACTACTAGCTAGCGGAAAAAGAAGCGAGCGGCTTCCATTGAAGTCAATTGGAGCCATTTTGGCAGGCGGATTTTGAGGCGGATTCCTTGTGAACTAGCTGTTAGGTTTCTCTGCCAGTCAGTCGTAGTAAGATACCCTCCTTGAGGTGTAAAGTGAAACACCAAGGCCCAGTGCAAAATATGGTCACTTTTTACATGGCATAATTTGGGTCAGTATTTTGTATCGGTATTTGTCTGAACCAGAAGGATTCAAAGCATGGAAAGGGTTCAAACCTTATGCCACATATGGTGGACATATTACACATATGGATGCATTATACTTACCAGAATACTGCCATTTCTACAAAGTGCCCCCCACCATATTTTGAAGTATGATATTGGCATCTTCTTACATATATGGACCTTTAGATACCGGGGTCCAGTGTGCTACTACTTCTGCCAAGCTTATCCTCGTACTTGGGCTCTAATAACATTGAATATACCTGGCAGCTTGGGACATCCCATAACCGCATGGAAAGAAAAGTAGGGCAATGGATTATTAACAACAGTTTTTCCTCAAATCTCTGGAATTATTTTGTATAAAAATCCCTTCATTGTGACTGTCTTACATAATACTGTCACATAAAACATCTTGAGACCAGATATTTGGTTCACATTAGAATGTAACTGCTTTTCCCATATTATTCTGCTTCCTTTCAGAAGTTGGACCTCTGCTCTATTACATTAACCTACCACATGCAACTGGCCACATGTATCTGCTGGCACACAACAGCACACCACATACATCCCAGCCGCACCCCATCTTTTGTTGGTTTGAAAGAGTTGCCAGACCAACCACTTAGGGGGAAAAATGAGGTGGTATATTTCTTGAGGTCTGCACAACGCCAGAACTGCTCAGAGGAATTAAATAATGAGATTTCTATAAATATCCAGCACAGAAAATCTAGACCAATTCCTAAAGTTTTAATACTTGCAAGTCACCACATGTAACCTGGTCCATATGTCATCTCTATGTTATATACAGTAACAACCAATAGGTTTCCTGCGACAACTATAGCGACTGGTAGATCAATGATATGGAACGTGATAAACGTATACTTGCCAATGGTCTTGAATTTGTGGGGATAATCCTGCAGTTCCAGAAGCAATTCAGACAAATTCTTAGGGGGCGTTCACACTTGTGCCGTTATCCCCCTGCCGTGATTCTGCACGGACACAAAGTCCTGCATGTCCAACTTTGTGTCCACACACAAAAAAATGGTTTCCAGGCAGAGAGGCTGCCTATGGACATTGGTGGTTTGCTTTAAAAACCTATGAAATGAATGGATTTTTAACTGCAAGCTGTTATTCCTGCAATTTCGGCCGAATCATGGCGAGTGGATAGTGGCGCAAGTGTGAACGCCCCCTTATCTTGAGAAAACTCTTCCCAAACAGGGATGGGGTTTACACTGTACAAACCTGCCCATAAGTGAGCTTAAAGTTGGGGTCCCACGTGGCCTAAATGCCGTTTTACAGTCACAGCAAAGTGGATCCCATCCCCACTTTGCGGAAACATAAGCGGAGCCGCTGTGATTTCTCAATTTTTGGAACTCGTAGCATGTCAATTATATTTGCAAAGTACGTACACAAAATGAAAGGGTGGACTTTAGCCGGTATATGAAGCGTTTTTTATTAATGAATATGTGACCGGAAATGCAACGTGGCGGCGCTGCTGGTAGACCAACACAGTGAAGGTAAGCTTGTAATTGTGAATATAAATGTAATTGTGAATGTAACAGTAATTCTTGTGGGGACATGTCAAGTCCGTTGTGTATGCAACACCTGTACCAACCCGTGAAGAGCTGGAGAAATGCATCCAGGCTGCGTTCATCGCGGTGAGGGCCATGCCAGGAGTCTGTGAACGGGTACACCAATCCATCTCCCGGCGTTGCACTGCTTACATTGAGGCAGGCGCCAGCACTTCGAGCAATTCTTGTAAATAAGTAACAGTGAGTAAGCTGATTTCCCATTAAAACGCTTTCTCTTCTTCGTTTCTCCTTTCATATGGCGCAGCGAGGGATAGGAAACCGACATCTCGGTCCACCTGCAACCCCACAACGGGTCATTTCCAGTCACATATTCATTAATAAAAAACGCTTCATATACCGGCTAATGTCCACCCTTTCATATTGTGAACTTACCGTATATACTTGAATATAAGTCAAGTTTTTCAGCACAGTTTTTGTGCTGAAAAAGTGTGCCTCGGCTTATACTCACGTCAATACGGTAATTTAAAATGTCACATGTCTAGTCCGCAGTGAAAGACATCTGTGGCGATGCAGCGCTGCCTCCAGGACCGCCCCAAAATGTTTCCAGAGCATCTTCTCTGCCTTGGAAACATCTTAAGGCGACCCTGAAGACAGCGCTGCCTCACCTACCACCTATCGGCCGCAGCGCTGTTCCAGTGGCCTCCCACAGATGTCTTTTACTGCAGACCAGTTAAATTACCACTCGAGTCAATACGGTAATTGACTCGACCGTATTGACTCGGCTGCAGTGCGCCTCCGCTCCAGTCCCGGCCACGTAGCCGGGTGACGTGGCCACGTTAGCTCAGGCCCGCACCCGGCGTGTGTCGATGACGTCTTACTGCGTCTCAGCACAGGCGGTGTCATCACGCCCCCTACACTGAGACGCAGGAGCAGCCCCGGGAGAAGATGAGCAATGGCAGCAGCGGGAGCAGCAGCGGGAGGTCGGTAAGTATGAGAACTTAATGTTTGTTTGTTTTATAATAGACCGCTACCTGCTGAAGTATTCCCAGCAGGTATCAGCCTATTTACCAACCTCCCCAGGCCTGCTCACTGCCTCACTTTTCAGACCCCCCCAAATATAATAATCGGAGCCCCAGGGGGGTGAGAGAAAATAATAAACAGTTTTACTCAACTCTCCAGGATCCGATGTTAATCCTAGCCGGCTTCGGGCCTATATGGTAATATCCCAGACGCCGCATGGTCTGGGATATCACCATATAGGCCCAAAGCCTGTGCTAGTAGTAATAGCCTGTTAATGCTAGCACAGGCTTTGGGCCTGTATGGCAACAGGCTGCTACTGCTACCATAAGGCTTTGGGCCTGTATGATAATGCCCCAGACATCAGTAGCAGCCTGGTGCCATACAGGCCCAAAGCCTGTGCTAGCAGTAACAGGCTATTACTACTACCACGGGGCCTATGTGGTAATATCCCGGACCACGTGACATCTGGGATATTACCATATAGGCCTGAAGCCGGCTAGGATTAACATGATCACAAACAGAATGTCATGCATTTTTCCCCCTCGGCTTATACTCGAGTCAATTTTCCCCATTTTTTGTGGTAAAATTAGCAGGGTCGGCTTATATTCGGGTCAACTTATACTCGGGTATATACGGTACTTTCCGGACATCCTGTATAATTGAAGTAAAAAGTCCATAGAAGACTGTGAAAAGCACTGTGAGAATAACTTCAATATGTTTCCGCCACGGTTTTTCCCACTACGCTTTGTTAGGGTTAGTTCACACGTAAATAATGTGTGGCTTATTTTGGCACCGGAAAAAAAAGCTTCCTAATTAGGAAGCTTTTTTTTTTACCTTGCGAAGCTTTTTTTGGAGCTTTTTTTTGTCAAGCTGTTTTCCCCTCCTGTAAAGTGAATGAGCTGAAAAAACAGCTAGCGTTTTTTTCCGTGCAGTTTTTTGCAAAAAAAAAGCGTAGCTTATTTTTGCAAAAAAACGTGCGGAAAAAGACGCGCGGTTTTCGCCTCCCATTCACTTCTATTACTTTCTTCAGGCGGAAAACGCCTGAAGAAAGGTCATGTCGCTTCTTTTTCTGCTAGCAGAAAAAAAAGCTAGCAGAAAAAAAAAAGCTAGCTATCAGCCTCTTTGCCCCCGTGTGACCTAGCCCTTAGGTTACGTGGGGCTTTAGCCTAAGAATCCTGATTTTACCAAGTGAAATGGTGAATGGATTGAATGGACAGTGAAAGCTACACAAGGTTGCCCAACATGCATGGCTCCTTTCACTACAAATATTAACCCTTTGAGCCTTATACACAAAAACATTTTCTGAGAAGTGTTCTTTGTTGGCCAAACAACTAAGATGAATAATTTTTCCAAATTGAAGGCAGAATGCTGATTGGCTGTGAACCAATAAGGTGGATTACTATTTGGGGTGGGTATTTAAACATGAGTTCCCAAAGTATACACCTGCACAGTAGCTCATATCTATATTATGTATGGTGGTTGGTTTTTAGCAACCAGTATTATATAAAATACTAAATCCTTGACTAACGGTGTTTTGGCTTTCTGCCTGACGGCAAAATAAAAATTGCGCCCCATACACCATATAGGCATGGAAAGTGCAGAGATATATTGTGAATCGTCCATAATGTGATGTCTCTGCAGTCAGGAAAGGGTGCCTGAATAGCGAGTGGCCGAGAGGAGGAAGACACTGCCAGATAGCTCTAGTTTTCAAGAGCTAAGATCCTTTCTTTCCCGAAATCTGTTGTCCAGAGTTGAGGTTCAAAAAACTCATAACCTTTTCCATTAATATAGCCGCATGAGCATTTGCTTTTTATCCACACTTCAAGCTTAAAATCAAGAATAGGTTAAGAACACAGAAGTGGCACAAATCTGCTCACTGTACATTCTCCTCTTACTTTTACACTTTACCTTATACTTTTATGTTTGGGACACTTTAAGATTGTTATTATTATTATATAGAGTTTAAGGAAATCTTTGTGTATAAAGACAGGTAGTACAAAATGTATTTTTTTTGTACGCATGCTCCAATGGATGAACTAACTCTATTCACATGTAACCTTTACCTTAATGCACAATCATATACACACATGGACAAAATTGCTGGTCCCCTTGTTTAATGAAAGAAAAATCCACAATGGTCACAGAAATAACTTGAATCTGACAAAAGTAATAATAAATAAAAATTGTTAACACGCCACAAAGCTTCTGGGAGAATTT
Source organism: Leptodactylus fuscus (assembly GCF_031893055.1). Classification (NCBI taxonomy): domain Eukaryota; kingdom Metazoa; phylum Chordata; class Amphibia; order Anura; family Leptodactylidae; genus Leptodactylus; species Leptodactylus fuscus. Next base: position 38,072,186 of record NC_134266.1, on the reverse strand, counting down.
CCTATGAACAGATGAGACAAAAATCGAACTTTTTCGCAAGGCACATCAGCTCTATGTTCACAGACAGAAAAATGAAGAACATTGTCCCTGTGAAACATGGAGGAGGCTCTGTCATGTTCTGGGGCTGCTTTGCTGCATCCGGCACAGGGTGTCTTGAATCTGTGCAGGGTACAATGAAATCTGAAAACTATCAAGGGATTCTAGAGAGAAATGTGTTGCCCAGTGTCAGAAATCTTGGTCTTAGTCTCAGGTCATGGGTCTTGCAACTGGATAATGACCCAAAACACACGGCTAAAAATACCCCAGAATGGCTAAGAGGAAAACATTGGACTATTCTGAAGTGGCCTTCTATGAGCCCTGACCTAAATCCTGTTGAGCATCTTTGGAAGGAGCTGAAACATGGCGTCTGGAAAAGGGACCCTGCAAACCCGAGACAACTGGAGCAGTTTGCTCATGAGCAGGGGTCCGAAATACCTGCTGAGAGGTGCAGAAGTCTCATTGACAGTTACAGGAATCGTGTGATTGCAGTGATTGCCTCAAAATATTAAGTTACAGGAACCATCATTTCTGTCCAGGCCTGTGTCATGAGGTTTATATTTTTTTTAAAAAAAAAAATTCTGTTGAAGCGAAAAGCAATTTCTGACTTTCATTTGTTCATTTTCATAGAATTTTTATTTATCATTACTTTTGTCAGATTCAAGTTATTTCTGTGAACATTGTGGGTTTTTCTTTCATTAAACGAGGGCGACCAACAAATTTGTCCACGTGTGTATGTAATAGATGAGACACATGTAGAAGGTTCAGTTCATTGTGGTATGATTTAGTAATGCATAATCTTGTGAAAAATTTGGCATTGATAAACATTCTGCCTATAAACCACATATTCCTAGGGTTTGGTTTTACGGGGTTCACGGTGTGTTATAAATAGTGTTAACTTTATTTTGCAAGTTGCTACGATTACAGCAATACTACATTTATGTGATTTTTATGTTTTACTACTTTTGCATAATAAAACCCCTTTTAACAAATTCATTTGTTTTTGTGTCACCACAGTCCAAGACCCGCAACATTTTTATTTTTCCCTTAACTTTAGTTTAACGAGCGCTTATTTCTGCAACATGGCTTACAGGGTTTCCGGTGGGATTATTGTGGGGTACATACAGCTTTTTATTTCTGCTTGTGGGAGATGGAATAAAGATCTGCCATTCTGGCATTATTTTTTAACCTTATATTTTCTTTTTATGGTGTACTCCACGCAGGACAATGATGATGTTATTTACGGATTCAGCAAAATGTTTAGAATTTGTATTTTTTTCTTCAATAAAACATTGTGTCAGGGAATTTTTAAGATTTTTTTTAATTAGAATTTTATTCTTATTCAGTAATAATGTGCCATTGTATCTCTGCTCAGTAACATCGCTTCCTCATGTTCACCATAAACCCCAACTCATAAGCCCCTAATTACACCCGCCATTAAAGGGATCCTACCCCTTTGCAACCAGAGAAATCAGTGGAAACAGTTGCAGCTTTCTGTCCTGCTTAGAGCAGCTTTAAAAAAGCTAAGTATAAAGCGAGTGTGGTTTGTTCCTAAGTGTGGTTTGGTCTAAGTGTGACTTAAGATTAAGTGACTTTACATTTAGGGACTTTACAAGGAAAATCCTTTCACTCTTTATTTGAATTTGTTTGTTTTGCTGTAATATTCCCCATCAGGTAAGATTAACTCCGTATTTACCAATGCTGTCCAGTGTGCATCTTGCAACATGTATGCTCTGCTTGAGCAGCCACTTGAGGGGCCATACTGTTGTGAAAGATGCAAGCATATTACACATTTGGAAGCCCAGATCATGGATCTAAATGGGCAAATTGAAACACTGCGATCCATTGATAACTTGGAAAGGAGTTTGTTGCTCACAGAGCAGCAGCTCGTTGGGGCAAGTGCAGAGGGGGATGGTAGCATGGAGGTGCAGGAACTTGAGGCAGCTAGCTGGGTGACAGAATGCAGCGGGGTAGAGGGAAGAGTGCCAGGGAGGTTAGTCCTGAACTGGCACACCCCAACAAGTTTGCTAAATTGGCAGATGAGGGGGATGTTAGTACAGGGGTAACACTGCTGCAGCATGACACTTCCTCTGAAAGCCAGGGGAATGTCTGCTCCAGTAAGAAGGGGGATAGGAGCGCAGAGAAGACTAGAAGACTAGACAGGTGCTGGTAGTGGGAGATTCCATTATTAGGGAACAGATAGGGCAATCTGTCACAAAGACCGGGATCGTCGTACGGTGTGTTTCCTTCCTGGCGCTCGAGTTCGACACATCGTGGATTTAGTTGACAGATTACTGGGTGGGGCTGGTGTGGACCCAGCGGTCATGGTGCACGTTGGCACAAATTACAAAGTTAGCGGTAGGTGGAAGGTCCTTAACCCCTTCCTGCCGATGGCACTTTTTGACTTCCTGACCAAGCTCGGTTTTTCAAAACAGACATGTGTCACTTTATGTGGCAATAACTTTGGAATGCTTTAACTTACCAAAGTGATTTTGAGATTGTTTTTTCGTAACACATTGTACTTCATGTTAGTAGTAAATTTTGGTTGATATGTTTTGTGTTTAATTAAGAAAAAATAGGAAATTTGGTGGAAATTTTTTAAAAATATGCATTTTATAAAGTTTGAAATGATGTGAATTGCATTCAGATAGTCAGACAGCCAAAATTATATCATAAATCTCATGTCCCAGATCTCTGCTTTATGTCAGCATCAAACTTTAGTTACCCTTTTATTTTTTACGGACATTAGAAGGTTTATAAGTGAAACAACAATATTCAAAATTTTCAAGAAATTTCCAAAACCCATTTTTTTAAAGGACTAATCCAGTTATGAAGGGGTTTTGAAAGACCCCTGTATTAAAGCCCCCCATAAATCACCCCATTTTCAAAACTGCACCCCTTAAATAAGCCAAATCAACATATACCTAGTAATTTAACCCTATAAGTGCTTAACAGGAATTAATACAAAATGGAGGTGAAATTTTCAAATTTTATTTTATTTTACTAATATTTTCGTTTAGCCCTAGAATTTGCACATTCACAAGGGGTTAAAGGAGAAAATGCATCCCACAATTTGTTAGGCAAGTTCTCCGGACTACCATAGTACCCCACTTGTGGGTGTAAACTAATATATGGACGCACAGCGAGACGCAGAAGGCAAGGCGCGCCAAGGAGCTTTTAGAGGGCAGATCTGGCTGTGATCAGTTTCAGGAACCGTGTCGCATTTACAAAGCCCTTGAGATGTCAAAACAGTGGAAACCTCTAGAAAGTGACCCCGTTTTGAAAACCGCACCCCTCAAAGAATTTATCAAGTGATGTAGTGAGCATTAGTAACCCCGAAGTGAATATGTAAGCTGTGCGGAGTAGATTGGGTACACCAAAACCCCTTCTATTTTCTCACTAGCTCCTATGACACGGACGGGGAAGAGGAGCATTCTGGGGGATCAGCGCTGGCGTCTTCTCTCTCATAAGCTCTAAATCTGGGGTGTCCCCTGAAAATGCTCGCACAGATTATACATTTCTTTCTAGTCGCAGCCACTTATGTCCTAATGATTTGGCGACTTTTGGGGTTTTTGTCTTCACATTGTAAAAGCTAGATTTTTATTTTCTGGCAATGTGGCCATATGAGGGCTTGGTGTTTGCAGTATTAGATGTACTTTTCAATGTCACCATTTTGGGGCCTGTAACTTATTGACTACATTTTATTATCTCTTTCTAGGTGGGATATAAAAGGAAACATCAATTCTGGCATTGCTTTTTAGCATTTATTTTTTTTCCCGTGCAGCATACAGCATAAGTAACATGTTACCTTTATTCTGCGGGTCGGTACGGTTACGGCGATACCTCATTTATATTATTTTTTAATGCTTTGCTATTTGTGCAGAATAAAATTCAATTTAGGGAAAAAAAATCAATTATTTTTGCATCGCCATCTTCTGAAAGGCATAACATTTTTATTTTTCGGTAGACAGAGCTGGTTGAGGGCTTATTTTTTGCGGGATGACCTCTGCTTTTTATTGCTATCATTTTGGTTTTCATCTGACCATTTGATTACTTTTTATTGAACATTTTGTAAGGGAAAGGTGGTGAATAATCATTATTTTGTGAGGTTTTCTACGGGGTTTTTTTTATGACGTTCACCGTTCGGGTTAAATAATGTTTTAATTTTATTGTTCAGGTTATTACGGACGCGGTGATACCAAATATGTAATGTTTTTTTCTATTTTTCTTTATTTTACATAATAAAACATTTAACATGGGGAAAAAGGGATTTTTGGGGCTTTATTTATTTCTAATTTATTTTAAACTTATTTAAACTTTTTTATTTTTACTTTTTTTTTCACTTTTCTTTCCTGTCCCTAAGGGGGATTGAAGCAGTGATCGGCTGATTACTGTTTCAATAGATATACGCTGCAATACACGTGTTACACGTGTACTATAACTCCTAGGCAGCATGCCCGCTGCCTCGGGGTCATATTTGACGCAGACCTTTCCTTCACCCCTCACATTGAATCACTCGCACGTTCATGTCACCTCCACCTCAAAAACATCTCCAGAATACGCCCTTTCCTTACCAGAGATACACTAAAGACACTTACCGTCTCTCTGATTCATTCTCGCCTTGACTACTGTAACTCCTTACTAATCAGTCTTCCCCTCACTAAACTCTCTCCTCTACAATCTATTCTGAATGCAGCGGCCAGGCTCATCTATCAGGCTAGACACTACAGTGATGCCTCGGGTCTGTGCCAGTCACTACATTGGCTGCCTATTCATTATAGAATAAAATATAAAGTTATTACTCTCATCCACAAGGCTCTCCATAATGCCGTACCTCCCTACATTTCCTCCCTCATCTCTGTCTACCGCCCAACCCGTGTTCTCCGCTCACTCAATGATCTAACACTTACATCCTCTATTATCAGAACCTCCCATGCTCGTATACAAGACTTCTCCCGAGCTGCACCACTTCTCTGGAATGCTCTACACCGGACAATAAGATTAACTCCCAACTTCTACAGTTTCAAACGCAAACTAAAGACGCATCTTTTCAGACTAGCCTATCACAATTCCTAATGCACAAAATTGTCTGAACACTGTATAAGCAATGCTGCCCCTGCTACCTCTTGTGTCACCCCCTCTACCTCATAGATTGTAAGCTCTTTTGAGCAGGGCCCTCAGTCCCATTGTGTGAAATGACGTTCTTTGATATGTATGTCTGTATCTGAACCCTATAAATTGTACAGTGCTGCGGAATATGTTGGCGCTATATAAATAAAATGTATTATTATTATTATTATTGCAATGTAGAGGAAGCTGTCAGCCTGTGTAGACGCACAGGCTGACAGCTTCCTTTATGGCAGGATCAACCAGGTACGAGGACAGGGTAAGTGATGGGGCAGACCCAGGATCACTGATCAGACCCCGGGCTGCCCCCTACGAACACCGGCACCCCCGAAACCGGCGCGGGGGTGCCGATCGGCACCATAACATAGTGAAACCCCGGAGATGCCAGCGGTCATGTTGACCGCCGACATCTCAGGGGTTAACACCCGTGATCGGACCCGGTTCTGTCCGCGGGTGTCACGGGGCATTGTCAGCCGTATGTTATGGCTGACACCCGCAGTGCATGGTGTGCACACAGTTTCTGTGTGCGCACCATGCAGCCGGCGATTTGCGGGAAGTCCTTCCCAGCAGTGCCGTACTATTACGGCGGATGTCGGGAAGGGGTTAAAAATGATTTCAGGGATTTAGGGAGCAAGTTGAAGGCAAGGACCTCCAGGGTAGTATTCTCAGAAATGCTGCCTGTTCCATGAGCCACACAGGAAAGGCAGTGGGAGATTAGGGAGGTAAACAAGTGGCTCAAGAGTTGGTGTAGGAAAGAGGGGTTTGGGTTCCTGGAGAACTGGGCCGACTTTGCTGTGGGCTACAGGTTCTATGCTAGGGACGGGCTGCATCTCAATGGTGAGGGGGCAGCTGTGCTGGGGGAGAAGATGGCTAGACGGTTGGAGGAGTGTTTAAACTAGGTACTGGGGGGGAGGGTAACAGATGTAGAGGGCAAGATAGTGTAGAAATGGAAAGAGGGCTAAGTACTGTAACGAGGGGGGGGGGAGCGGGGGGGGGGTTAGAGCAGTCAGTAGGCAGTGGAAGAGTAGGGAAGATAAATCTATGAAATGTATGTATACGAATGCCCGAAGCCTTACTAACAAGATGGAGGAACTAGAAGTGATGATGTTGGAAGAAAATGATGACATGGTGGGGGTAAGTGAGACATGGCTGGACTCTAGCTATGACTGGGCTGTAAATATATAAGGGTACAGCATGTTTAGAAAGGAGCGTACAAATAAGAAAGGGGGAGGGGTTTGCTTATACATAAAATCCCTCCTTAAGCCGGTCCTATGTGAGGACATCTGGGAGGAAAATGAATATGTGGAGTCCTTATGGGAGGAACAAAAAATAATAAAATACTGATAGGGGTTTGTTATAAATCTCCAAATATAACGGAAGAAGCTGAAAATATACTAATAAAAGAAATAGATGAGGCCGCAAAGCAGAATAAAGTCATTATTATGGGGGATTTCAACTACCCAGATATCAACTGGGAGGCAGAAATCCAACACAGGGAACAGGTTCTTGTCAGTAATAAAAGACAATTACCTATCGCAACTAGTGCAGGACCCAACAAGAGGCGAGGCACGACTAGACCTAATTTTAACAAATGAACCTGACACACTGTCACAAGTGGAGGTTGGGGGACATCTGGGTAATAGTGACCATAACATTATACGTTTTCTTGTACACAAAAAGAAGATGTTCATTAGAGGGGTTACAAAAACACTAAACTTCAAGAAGGCCAATTTTAACCAGCTGAGAGAGAAGCTTAGTAGCATAAACTGGGACAATGTCCTAATCATGAGGGGAACACAAACTAAATGCGATATCTTCAAAAATATACTAAATAAGACCACTAGAAAACACATACCCTATGGGAATAAGCGGGCCAGAAATCATAGAAAACCAATATGGCTAACTAAAACGGTACAGAATGCAATGAGGGATAAAATGGAAGCATCCTAGAATGCGTGACATCAGAAATCTTCATGTTAACGTGTTGGGGGCCTTTTAGGCCCCCATGCGAATCACATGGAAAAACACACTTATATAAAACTTCTACAAGTTTATTTTAAAACTGCTAAATAAAATATGACTAGTAAACAAAATTTTACTAATTTTTCACAAATAAAACCAACAAAAAATTATTTTTTTCCAAATTTCTCACAAACATATGAAAAAACGCACAAAAAAACGCATAGAATTCTATACCAAACTAGCTGCAGCTACATTTCTATTATGTTTCTTTTCTATTCTATTAGTCTTCCAAACAATTTTGACAAGTTATTTTTTTGGAAGAATGTTCTTTGCAGACATTTTCCTTACAAATTGAACAAAATCTCTCAGTTTTCCTTTCTATGTTTCTTGGACACATGAAACAGCGCTGTCTTTTTCTTTCTCCTGGCCCTGGAATCATCTGAAACTGTACGCCACACCGTTTCATTGCTTCTTTAGTTTGCTTTATCAAGCCTTTCACATCACTTCGCTGTATCATGTGAGGCATTACAAGCTCATGACAAAGGTCCTTCAAAAATAGGCGTCTCCTGTCCTTCCTCCGTGCATGGAATTCTGGATGATTTTCTGTATAAATGATGAATGAATTCAGGGCTGCTACATCAAGCATATTTGAAAAAAGTACTACAGGCCATCGTTTTGTTTGCCTCTTGCATGAATATTCTCCCACCATCTCATCCATTTTGTCTACACCTCCTTTAGTTTTATTGTAATACAGGATGATTTCTGGCTTTAATTTTCTGTCCTTGCTGTCAATACTGCAATTGTGATGCATGGTACTGAGTAAAATCACTGATTTCTCCTTCTTTGCTTTGTAAGATACCAAAGTCACTTTGTTATTGAATCCAAAGACACTCTCATAAAGTGCTCGCTGACGATTGTGTTTCAGTGCTTCTGGAATTTCTCGGCGGTTTGCCTTGATAGTACCAACAAGTGTAATATCTTTTTGAAGCAGAAAATTGCCTAGTTCAACATTGGTGAAATAATTGTCCATGGTAATGTTTCTACCTGAACTGAATATTGGAACAGCAAGAGTTTTGACAATTTCAGACCCCAGATCCTTCTGTGCTGGTGCACCAACCTCTTTGCCACAGTAGATTACGCCATTTATGCCAATAGCTTTACCATTTGCAGGCTTCTTAGAATCAGAGAAACTGAAACTGAATCAGTCTTCCTCTCAACATCTTATCTTATCTCAGGTCCTTCACAATTAGCTCACAGTGTATACTGTCGTCATTACTCTATACACAGCTCATTACTGTATTCCAAAGGACCTGAGATGATGTCATGGCCTTACCACTCCCTCCCAAAATCACATGACATCCTCATATGGCATTATCCATACCCTGGCCCTCCCACCAGCATTACTGAGTACAAATAAAGTAACTTGAGATACAAACACTACTGAGAAAATGATAAAATATACATGGGGGCCTAAAAGGCCCCCAACACGTACAGATGTGGTTTTCACCAAAAAAGCATTGTTACACCGAAATGCCTATGAAAAAAATTATATGAACAACTGGATATTACCAAAAACGACATACTTGAGGATTACCTGGAGTTTCAAAATTCTAACTTAAGTAATTTTGCAGATAATAGCAAAAAAGTAAGCATGGGGGCCTAAAAGGCCCCCAATACGCATTCTAGGACTAAAACAAGAAAGTAGCGACACAGCATTAAAAAACTATAAGGAGATAAATCAATTGTCCCCCATCACCACCACCTAGAAATACCCGACCTGCACAAATTATATTGCTCCCTCAATGGCGCCTACATAGTATAATGCCCCTTATTGGCTTGCACACAGTATAATGGCTCCTTAGTGTCCCCATGCAATACGCCACTTATAATGTCCCCCTCCAGGTTGTCCCCCACACATTCATGTCCCCCTCCAGGATTCCCCCAGAAATTCATGTCCCCCTACCCCCCTGGCTGCCACCCATCATTTCACCCCACCCAAATTGCCCCCATCATGTCATTTTCCCCTCAGGTTGCTCCCACAGTATCATGTTCCCCCACACTGACATGTCCCACTCAGGTTTCCCCCACAGTATCACGTCCTCATTCTAGGTTGTCCACACATTTTGATGTGCCGTAACCCCCCAGGTTGCCCTCATAGTGTCCTGCCCAGACCCCGCCTCTGTATCATGTCCTCACCCCAGGTTGCCCCCAGAGTATCATGTCCCCCCACACTGACATGCCTCCCCTTGGGTTGCCCCCACAGAATCATGTCCCCCCACACTGACATGCCCCCCTCATCAGGTTTTCCCCACAGTATCAAGTCCTCACCTCAGGTTGCCCCCACAGTATATTGTCCCTCCACGCCTAGGTTGCCCCCATAGTGTCATACGCAGACCCCCCTCCTCCCTGTTTCAGGTCCTTACCCCAGGTTACTACCACAGTATCATGTCCTCACCCCCAGGTTGCTCCCACAGTATCATGTTCCCTCACCCCAGGAATTTCCCCTATAGTGTCATGCTCTCTCTCCCCCCCTGCTCTCTCCCCCCCCTCCCCGGTTGCTCCCATAGTGCTATGCTCCCCCTCCTTGTTGCACCCACAGTTTCATGCCCCCCCCCCCTTCCCAGGTTGCCTCCATAGTTTTGTGTCCCCCACTGAATATATCGAAGAAGAAAAAACAAATTCACTCCTCTCTGGTCCTGGAGTCTTTAAGGAGTAACAAGAGCGATGTAAGTGACATCTAGAGATGAGCGAACACTGTTTGGATCAGCCGATCCGAACAGCACGCTCCCATTGAAATGAATGGAAGCACCTGGCACGCAGACTTTGCCGGCGGCCGGCCGCTTAACCCCCTGCGTGTCGGCCGCTTCCATTCATTTCTATGGGAGCGTGCTGTGAGTGTGCTGTTCCGAACAGTGTTCACTCATCTCTAGTGACATCAATACATTGTGCCTCCTCCTCCCAGGGCACCGGGGGCACAGACAGCGGCTGGATGGTGAAGCAGGGAGCGGACGGCTCCCTACTTCATCACTGGCTTCAACTCATAGGCATCCACAGGAAGCTTGAAGCCACTACCCTGGAGAGAGGGACAACAAATGTAGGACTGTCCCCCTCTCCAAAAAGGGGCCCCTGCCTATATGAGGTAATATGGGAATTGCACTTAGGCATACCGTTGGTAAGAGAGATGAAAAGGGCCTATCACCGTTATACAAATTAAGAACTACCTAGTACAGGCCCCACTTCTTAACTCTTGAACTGCTGCATCTTTGCTATTGTAATGCCAATAATGGACAACAATTTTGCACTGTGACCACAAGGAGGTTTGGGTCTGTTATGAGTTAGCATGTGCTCTGTACACCATGTATCCGCATGTTCCCATAAGTGTCCAGGTGTAAATAAAAGGAGAGAATTTCCCGCCAGTATGGGTCAGATCTGGAGATGACAGAGACAAGCACAGGTAATTGCGCTGGGGTGCATGCCAACTGAAATATAGGAGATGGTACACTGACCTCAGGGGCTTTTTGCTTTTCTGCCTCTGGTGAGTGAAGTTCTAAAAGTCTCCAATTTACTTGATCCCTCTTAAAGTTCTGAACTCTACTAGTTGCAGCAACAATGGCCTGGCTAAGAAAAGTAAACTAGGGAATAATTATATAAAACGTCTAATCCTATTACCTCCAATTAAAAGGGTATTTTGAGAACTCCATCAATTGAAACCAGGTTTTATTGTTTTGTCAAAATTTTGGAATGTCCATATCCATATGTAACTGCTATGTGTCACTGTAGCCAAAATGAAGAAAAAAAATTTAGAAACTATTCAACTTTGGTGGTCAACCTTTTCTTATTATACTTTATTTCTAAGGGTTAAGATGTACAATGGTTACCGGATGTAAGGAAAAACCTTCCCTGGTGCATGCTATGGAACCCCCAACTAACCATGGGGGCGCCACAGCAAAACTTGTAAAGGGGCTCCACTCTACCCTGACCATCTTAAGCAACAATTTCAGAACTCAGGTCAATGAAAAGTGTACACTCGCTTTCTTTTCCTTTACAAACAGGGATAACACACATAGTGATTTTCCAGTACAGATAATGCACCCAGTGATTTCACAGTACAGGGACAATATACACAGTGATGTCAGAGTACAGAGATAATACACACAGTGATGTCATAGTACAGGGATAACACACATGTCACAGTTCAGAGAATACACACAGTGATGTCACAGTTCAGAGATAATACACACAGTGATATCACAGTTCAGAGATAATACACACAGTGATGTGACAGTACAGGGACAATATACACAGTGATGTGACAGAATACGGATAATATACATATTGATGTCACAGTACAGTTATAATGTACACAGTGAAGTCACAGTACAGGGATAATATACATAGTGATAGCACAGTACAGGGATAATGCACACAGTGATGTCACAGTACAGGGATAATGCACACAGTGATGTCACAGTACAGGGATAATGCACACAGTGATGTCACAGTACAGGGATAATGCACACAGTGATGTCACAGTACAGGGATAATACACACAGTGATGTCACAGTACAGGGATAATACACACAGTGATGTCACAGTACAGGGATAATATATAAGATAAGATAATCCTTTAATAGTCCCACATTGGGGAAATTTCAGCATGTTACAGCAGCATAGTAATACAGATACAGGATAATACACAGTAATATATTACAGACGTAGACACACATAAACTGAGAAGAGAAGATATACTAGGAGTCCATAGCAGCTAAGGAAAAACGGAAGAGAAAGAGGAAGACCTCATGGTCATCGTCATAATCATTAGTTCTCTGTGCGGAGTGATCTTCGCTTGGTCTGATGTAGATTATACAGCCTGATCACGGTTGGAAGGAAGGACTTGCGATAGCGCTCCTTCTCACACTTGGGGTGAAGCAGACGGTCACTTACAGTGCTGCCAAGTCCCTTCAGGGTCCCATACATGGGGTGGGATTTGTTCTCCCACATGGAGGTCACCACAGACAGTATCCTTCTGTCACCCACCACCTGTACTGGGTCCAGGGGGCTCCCCAGGACAGAGCTGGCCCTCCTGATCAGCCTGTCAAGTCTATTTCTGTCCCTGGTTGATATATTGCTCCCCCAGCAGGCCACACCGAAAAAGATGGCTGAGGCAACCACAGAGTTGAAGAAGGCCCTAAGAAGTGTCCCCTGGACTCCCAAGGCCCTCAGCCTCCTGAGCAGGTAGAGTCTGCTGTGGCCCTTTTTGTGCAGCGCCTCCAGGTGATCAGTGCAGTCTAGTTTATTGTTGAGGATCACGCCCAGGTACTTATAGGTCCTGACTATCTCAATACATGTTCCTTGGATCTCCACCGGGGTCGGAGCACTCCTCCGTTTACTAAAGTCCACCACCATCTCCTTGGTCTTCCCAGCATTAATCCTGAGCTGGTTCTGCTGGCACCATTCAACAAAATCCCGGTTTAAGTCTCTATATTCCCTATCGTCGCCATCAGTGATAAGGCCGACTATAGCAGAGTCATCGGAGTACTTCTGTAAGTAACAGCTGGATGAGTTGTGCCTAAAGTCAGCAGTGTACAGTGTGAAGAGAAATGGGGCAAAAACTGTACCTTGTGGTGCCCCCGTACTACAGATCACAGTGTCAGACACACCGTCTTGGGCTCTCACATACTGAGAGCGGTTTGTCAGGTAGTCTAGGATCCAGTTGGACAGGTGATAGTCCACACCACCAAGGTTCAGCTTCTCCCTCAGTAGCCCTGGCTGAATGGTGTTGAACGCACTGGAGAAATCAAAGAACATTATTCTCACAGTGTTCCCGGGTTTCTCCAGGTGAGAGAGAGCTCTATGAAGAAGGTGGATGATGGTGTCATCCACCCCAATGCCTGGCCGGTAGGCAAACTGGAGGGGGTCCAGAGCGGAGCTCACTAGGGGGCGTAGGTGTGTCAGGACCAGTCTCTCTAGGATCTTCATCAGGTTGGATGTCAGTGCTACAGGTCGGTAGTCATTGTAGCCCATCGGGTTGGGTTTCTTTGGGACTGGTACCACGCAACATGTTTTCCACAGTTGAGGTACCACTCCCAGCTTTAGACTCATATTGTACATACACTCACCGGCCACTTTATTAGGTACACCATGCTAGTAACGGGTTGGACCCCCTTTTGCCTTCAGAACTGCCTCAATTCTTCGTGGCATAGATACAACAAGGTGCTGGAAGCATTCCTCAGAGATTTTGGTCCATATTGACATGATGGTATCACACAGTTGCCGCAGATTTGTCGGCTGCACATCCATGATGCGAATCTCCCGTTCCACCACATCCCAAAGATGCTCTATTGGATTGAGATCTGGTGACTGTGGAGGCCATTGGAGTACAGTGAACTCATTGTCATGTTCAAGAAACCAGTCTGAGATGATTCCAGCTTTATGACATGGCATTGCATTATCCTGCTGAAAGTAGCCATCAGATGTTGGGTACATTGTGGTCATAAAGGGATGGACATGGACAGCAACAATACTCAGGTAGGCTTTGGCGTTGCAACGATGCTCAATTGGTACCAAGGGGCCCAAAGAGTGCCAAGAAAATATTCCCCACACCATGACACCACCACCTCCAGCCTGAACCGTTGATACAAGGCAGGATGGATCCATGCTTTCATGTTGTTGACGCCAAATTCTGACCCTACCATCCGAATGTCGCAGCAGAAATCGAGACTCATCAGACCAGGCAACGTTTTTCCAATCTTCAATTGTCCAATTTCGATGAGCTTGTGCAAATTGTAGCCTCAGTTTCCTGTTCTTAGCTGAAAGGAGTGGCACCCGGTGTGGTCTTCTGCTGCTGTAGCCCATCTGCCTCAAAGTTCGACGTACTGTGCGTTCAGAGATGCTCTTCTGGCTACCTTGGTTGTAACGGGTGGCTATTTGAGTCACTGTTGCCTTTCTATCAGCTCGAACCAGTCTGGCCATTCTCCTCTGACCTCTGGCATCAACAACACATTTCCGCCCACAGAACTGCCGCTCACTGGATGTTTTTTCTTTTTCGGACCATTCTCTGTAAACCCTAGAGATGGTTGTGCGTGAAAATCCCAGTAGATCAGCAGTTTCTGAAATACTCAGACCAGCCCTTCTGGCACCAACAACCATGCCACGTTCAAAGGCACTCAAATCACCTTTCTTCCCCATACTGATGCTCGGTTTGAACTGCAGGAGATTGTCTTGACCATGTCTACATGCCTAAATGCACTGAGTTGCCGCCATGTGATTGGCTGATTAGAAATTAAGTGTTAACGAGCAGTTGGACAGGTGTACCTAATAAAGTGGCCGGTGAGTGTATATATACAGTGATGTCACAATACAGGGATAATGTACATTATAGTGTTCTCCTCCAATTGCCCCCACAATATAAAAGTCCCTCTCCTGGTTCTAGGCCACTTTGCGTTAATGATGTAACACATTATCATCTGTACAGATCAGCTTCCAGCACCCGTCCTGTATACAATACAGGGCCAGAAGCATCTCCGTACGGCTGATAAATCCCTAACAATCAATATTAACCCATGTATAAACCTTCTATTTTAGTCATAGACTACCCGCCGTCTTCAGTATAATACATAGTTAGTACAATGTATTATGTATGGGGGACTAGAAAATAGTATTCCAAAATTTAAATAAAGCTTTATTAAAGAAAAACAAAACAAAAAAAGTTAAAAATAAAAAAAACATGGCTTCTCCCATCCCAAAGTGTTTTTTAAATAACAACAACATTATAAATGACATAATACACATATATTGCACTATGAAAAGTCATCCTACAGGGTTATGTTCTCAAAAATACTTTGTTTGTTGGTTGGTAATCCTAATTTATAGAGTCAAGCCAAGTTTTTGGCTTCTAGCATCCAATTCACACCATACCTCTGCCCACTCCACCACATACATCTTTGTCCAAACCAACACAGTCACATAAATAAACAGGTCACTGCCTCCCACAAAGTCAGCAGCGCTCGGATCCTACTGCCATTAGGATTTATTTTGTCAGACCTCTAGTTTCCTTTTCAGTGTAGAGCTACATACTTTCACCTAAGCCTAGCCGAGATGCTGACAGATTTACAACCTCCGCAATGGGAATATGGATAGAAATAGTACTATAGGGGGATGTGGAAAGAATATTGGAGGACATGGATACATTCTCTGTAATGTGCTTTATGATAGTGTTTAGGGGATAAAGTGTAAGAATTTCTCTGCGACACACACAAGCTGTTCATTGCTTGACTTTGTCATGAAAGATCTAAAAGCTGTTACATATAACGTACAGATGTAGGGGATCTTATACGTGATTTTTGGCTCGGAGTTGTAGTGTGTAACGACATATCACAGTGTCTACCTAGGTTCACATTATGTTTTTACTATGCAGTTCTTGCCTCCATTTGCCAAAAAAACTGAAGCAAACAGATGCCTTGGAAAGGTGACCTGTTTTACATAGACATCAATAATAATAATTTCTTCTTTTACGTTCTTTTAAAGAGGACCTTTCATCAGATTGGGCACAGGCAGTTCCATATACTGCTGGAAAGCTGACAGTGCGCTGAATTCAGCGCACTGTCGGCTTTCCTGATCTGTGCCTGGTGTAAAGCGCTATCGGTCCCGGTATCGTAGCGCTTTAGTGTCAGAAGGGCGTTTCTGACAGTTAGCCAGGGACACCCTTCTGCCCAGCAGCGCCTATCGCGCTGTACTGTGGAGCGGGGAGGAACGCCCCCCTCCCCTCTGCTCACACAGCTCGTCCATAGACGAGTATTATCAGGAGAGGGAGGGGGAGTTCCTCCCCGCTCTACAGTACAGCATGATAGGCGCTGCTGGGCAGAAGGGCGTCCCTGGTTAACTGTCAGAAACGCCCTTCTGACACTAAAGCGCTACGGTACCGGGACCGATAGCGCTTTACACCAGGCACAGATCAGGAAAGCCGACAGTGCGCTGAATTCAGCACACTGTCAGCTTTCCAGCAGTATATAACACTGCCTGTGCCCAATCTGATGAAAGGTCCTCTTTAAGTATAGAAAATAGTCATTTTCCACACTTTTCGGACAGAGACGTAACTAGTGGGTCCTGGTGCAATATTTTGTCCGGGCCCCCCTACCTACAGCAAATTCTTAATAGTAACGGTTATTGGTGCTACATCGGTATCTCACATACTTGAACGGGATACAGCTTTAGTACCAGAGGTGCAACTTGAAGCTCCTGGGCCCAGTGCAAAATTTGTAATAAATATTTTATATGGCAGAGGGATCTATGTGGCCCCCTGGGTTCAGGGCCAGTAGACGGCTACTGCTGTATCTCCTATAGCTATGAGCCTGGAAATCAATACAAGACCAAAGAGATTTAATCCACCTTAGTGTGGTTATTGTAATCTGTGGGTCTCCTTGGTTTATGGGTCAGATGGAAGCTGCAATCTCAATACTGATGCCAGTGCTTATGGGCCCGGGTGCGACTGCACCCTCTGAAGCCCCTCAAGCTACACCCCTGTAGAGACGTATATATTTTTCATTATTGAAATCTAACCCGAATTACTTTTCCATGGCAAACGTTTACAATGTCTTGTGAAAGTATTCGGCCCCCTTGAATTTTCCAACCTTTTGCTATATTTCAGGCTTCAAACATAAAGGTATAAAATTTTAATTTGGGGGGAAAGAATCAACAACAAGTTGGACACAATTGTGAAGTGGAACAAAATTTATTGGAAACTTTTTTAACAAAGAAAAAACTGAAAAGAAGATGCAGATGCAGATGAGTTGAAGCCTTGACATACATCCCGCCGACATGATATATACTGTAGATTGACCGTGGACAAAAGACATCCGTGAAAACAATAGGGCTGTAAAGAGAACATGACAACACAAATCTGTGAAAAAAGATGTGTGAATGAAGCCTTAGCCACGTAGGTTTTCAGTTAGAATGAAAGCAATTTTCACTTCTCACTGACAGCGAGCAGAATTCAAGAAAGTATTATTCACTAAATACTGGACAATTCTCTACAGACATGGATATTTAGGAATTTTCATTAATGGAATTGCCTGCTGTATTTTTTAGAGCTGAAATGAAGATTGTGCTTTACTCTTTTTGGAACATTTTCTTAGGCAAACTAGACTGTTTTGGTGCAGAATTTCTTTCATCAGAAATAAAACACTTTATCAATCACATTACTGGAAGTAGACTTGCATTATTTTTATACAAGAGACGAGGACAATCAATACCGAGCCAGTGGAAGGACAGGACAGCCAACAATGCAACAGGATGCAAGAAAAAAATAAGCTCTAATTCTGCCAGCGTGGATATTTTTGTGATAATATTCTGCTTTTCCATTTCCTAATGGAGTTAGAGTTATTTGCTGGCACTAAGTGTATGACTTATCATTCTCAGAAACAGGGGCAGGAGTTGATCTGAAAGAAAAAGGTTCAATTATGAAATTGTAACGTGCAGCCTACCTATTGTAACATAACAAACAACAATTCCATATGAGCAATGTTTTCCTACATTCTCTCCCCTTATAATCTGAAGTAATCCAATACATAGAGAACTAAAGTAGAAGGGCATTTAATCTCCCAGTAACAGGTCGAGTATAAGTTTTCTCAGTGTCCTGGATAGGGGTTTTAGAACAGTAGAAATGGACGAACCTCTCAAGATTCATTTCAGGTTTGAAGATTTGTTTTGGGTTGAATTAGTTCAGTACAAATGACTGCTCAAATAGTCTTAAGACATCGTGTATGACACTGCCAGGTCTTCTACGAACCTATCTATTCCATTTCTAGCTCTCTAATGCATGTATGTCTATGGAAAAGGAATGGTAAGCAGCAGATACAAACTCCATGTTTAACCATACACTGTGTTGACACTAGCTTTTAGGCATTTTAAAATTTAATATTGACAAAGGGTTAAGGGTTAAAAGGGTTAACTGTCCTTTGTCTGTATTACTGCTGCAGTCAGGCTGACGCTGGGTTCACACTAGCGTTCGGCAGTCCGTTCTGTGGTTTCCGTCTTCTGCATGCAAAAGGCGGAAACCTGACAGACCGGGTCTGGCCGTGAGCGCCGGTGAGCGTTTTATGCTCTCCGCCGCGAAACCGTTTTTTTAAAATCGGACACAGAGTACTGCATGTCCGACTCTGTGTCCAATTGAAAGAAAACGGTTTAGCAGCAGAGAGCATAAAACGCTCACCGGCGCTCATGGCTGGACATCTTTCAAACCCATTCAAATGAATGGGCGAGAAAGACTCCTGCAGGTTTCCGTCTCCTGCCTCTGTTTTGTGCAGGAAAAGGAAACCTGCAGAACGGAGACCGGGCGCAGATGTGAATGAGCCCTTACACAGCACAGATATTTTCCCTCACTCCTAGCTATGATTTATGTCACTAATCTGCCTGTAATTTATTCTGACTAAACTCTGTTCTAATTCTCCTACACCTAAGATTGTCTAGCTGTATTGCAAGCTCTGCAGCACCCAGTGCTCTGTATCATGCAGTGATGGATAACACATTAATTCCCTACTTCTACCTTCACTGTTATGCTTTGTATTCTAGCCCACACAACTTTATATATTGTATATGACATCAGCGCTGTAAGGTGTCCACCATTCACTTTCTATTGGCTGAGAAGCTGTCAAGTGGTGCTAGAACGTCACAGTGACTTACAAGTCTCTTTTGTATGTTTACTGTGAAATCCATGTGTAGGCGGCCATTTTATTTTGTGCAAGATTAATCTGTATTTCTTTGATTTTGTGGAAAAACCAATTAATTTGGAAGATTGGTGGCAAATTGGTTCACCCATCTCTAGTGGACAGTTATTCATTTAAAGGAATTTTCTGGCCCCCGGTGTTTTAGTGATGGGTAGGATAGGATAGGTCATCAGTATGTGATCAATGGAAGTCAGTCACCTGCACCCTACTCCCATCCAGCTGCTCCTGAGCACCAGAAACTACAACGATGGATCCAAAAGCAGCTGACCATTTCAAGTAATAGTTGTAGATCTTCAGTACTGTCCAGGAATAGTGGCTACGCTGAGGTACTGCATATCTGTGCATATTACATAGTAGAAGAGCTGCTTCTGGTCTGTTACTGTGCTATAGCTTCTAGCAACAGCTGATTAATCGGTGAAGGTTCAGGTATCAGACCTCCACTGATCATAAAGCACCTGGGGGCCAGAAAATCCCTTTAAAGCCGGCTTTACGAGCGCTCCCATTGAAGTGAATGGGAAGTGTATAGAAGCGCTCGCGTGTACAGCTCGGAATGAGCCAAGTGCTTACGCCGTGTGAAGGGGCCGTTAAAGGGGCTCTATCAGCAAAATCATGCTGATAGATCCCCACATATGCGTGAATAGCCTTTAAAAAGGCTATTCAGGCACCGGTAAAGTTATATTAAACCACCCCCCCCATTTAAAATAATAACCTAAAAAAGAATGTGATCAACTTACCGAACGTGCACGCTCGGCGGGCATTCAGGGTGTGTCTTCATCTTCCTCCACGCCTCTTCTTCCTCCGATGTCCTCCGGTCCCGTCCTCCCCCGTTGCTCGCTCGCGGACACTGATATAAAAAACCAGCCTGGGCGCATGCGCAGTAGCATGCGGCTTCTACTACAGCTACTGCGCATGCGCCCAGGCTATCACTGTCCGTTCGCGAGCGCTGGAGGAAGACGGGACTGGAGGACATCAGAGGAAGAAGAGGCGTGGAAGAAGATGAAGACACACCCAGAATGCCCGCTCAGCGTGCACGATCCGTAAGTAGAGCACATTCTTTTTTAGGTTATTATTTTAAAACAGGGGGGTAGTTTAATATAACTTTTACGGTGCCTGAATAGCCTTTTTAAAGGCTATGCACACATATGTGGGGCTCTATCAGCATGATTTTGCTGATAGAGCCCCTTTAAGTGGTACTGTCAGTGGTGAACCTAGCCTCTCTGCTGCCTGAGGTGGATGATCAAAAGATGCCCCCATATCACATATGTTTCGACCAATAGGAACTCCTTATATTTCAAAGGTGAACCAAAAGAAAAAACAGCGCTTAACCTGTATGGCTCAATTGCGATCCTTTACTGACATCACGTTTTCTGACATGTTTTCTGACGTGTTGTTAATAAAGGATCGCAATTGAGCCATACAGGTTAAGCGCAGTTTTTTCTTTTGGTTCACCTTTGAAATATAAGGAGTTCCTATTGGTCGAAACATATGTGATTTCACTTCCCAGTATTGGGTTGATTGAAGGCTGCTGCTACGTATACCTGTGTTTATCTGGGATAATATCCGACCTACAAACAATTTGCTCGGTGGACTGATATTTATGCTTAAATGGGTTTTATTAAAGATTTTTCAATAAAATACAAAACAATCAAAAAGGAAAAAGTCGAGCAACAATGAAACACTATAGAAATCAGTGGGCTGGGAAGCCAAAAAGACCCCCCTCCGCACGAATCAAATACAGCCCAACAAAAAGAGGAAAGGGAATAAGGAGTAGACAAGAAACAGACCAACAAACACAAGACGAAGACAAAGAAACCACAAGCAAGAAGAAAGCAGCAAGAAAGAGAAAGGAGAAGAAAACAGACGGCCATGTTACACTCATGCAAAAGCAGTAGAGAAGGCAGACGATTCCTGGAACAGGACCCAGGGACGCCACCGAAGTTCAAATTTGGAATAAGCGGGAGAGTCTTCCGCCACCAAGGTCTCCATCCGCTGAATAAGAAGGAACTCCTGAAGGAACTCGAGCAGAGAGGGAGGGGTGGGGCTGCGCCAATGTCTTGGAATAACAGCCCTGGCGGCCATGAGAAAGTGCCCCAGGAGGTCCTTCTTAATCTCCGACAACCTGCCAGGGATGACCGACAGAAGTGCCAGCTGGGGAGAAATAGCGACCGAGCGCCCGCTGACCCTGGAATACAAAGAAAACACCGCGTCCCAGAAGGGGCGCAGAACATCACAATCCCACCAAATGTGCAGCATAGTGCCCCTAGCGGAGCCACAGCGCCAACATAAGTCTGAAACTGCAGGAAAAATCCTATGAAGAAGCACTGGACACCTATACCACCGGGACAGAATCTTATAATTTCTCTCCTGAGCACTACACGGGAGGGCCAACTTGTGGGAAAGCAGGAAAGACCGATCCCAATCCGCAGATGACAGACCCACAGGGAGATCGGCATTCCAGGCAGCAACGTAGGGAGGGAATTCCGTAGCGACATCCGAAAGGAGAACATCATACAGTAGGGAAAGAGCACGAGGGGGGGGAGTCTGTCGCCCAATATAAGATTCTAAGGCTAAGGATGGAGAAGAGAGACGAGAGGCGAGCGAGAACCGCTTCAAAAAGGACTGGAGTTGGGCGTACTCCAACCACGACAGGCGCAGATCAGGGTGAGAGCTACAGAGCTGGGCAAAAGGAAGAAGCGGAGAATCACCCGCCACCTCCTGAAGACGAGTATCACTCCCACTGTCCCAACAGAGGAACCGGTCAACAGAGTGTCCAGGGGGGAACATAGGGTTGTCAAAAAGGGGGGTCAAAGGGCCCGGGACATGGGCCAAGCGGCCAGAAGAGCAGACCAGATCCCACACCTTCAGGAAGTGCGAGGGGAGAACGTAAAGGCCAGGGGATTTGGGACGAAAGTGCGGCGGAATCCACGGCCAAGCGGATAGCGAAGATGATATCAGATCGAATTCAATGGAGACCCACTGCTTATCATGGCGACGGAATTGCCAATCAAACAGGCGAAGCAGAACCGAGGCACGATAGTAAAGGCGCACATCAGGGAGGCCAATGCCTCCCCTGGATTTACGCCTGACAAGAGTACGGACCCCAAGTCTGCTCCGAGAGGAGCCCCATACAAACCTCCCAAACAAGAACTGTACCCGGGCCAAAAAAGCGCGTGGGAGAGGGATGGGAAGGGCCTGGAATAAGTACAGGAACCGGGGAAGGACATCCATCTTAAGGGCATGAATTCGGCCAAACCAGGAGGGGAGACGAGCACCATAAGAACGTAGGTCAGTAGTAATGGTTTCCAGAAGTGGGAGGTAATTAAGTTGGAAAAGGGAAGCAGGATCAGGGGAAATGTGGATCCCTAAGTATTTAAAGGAGGAAGGTTGCCACCTAAAAGGGAAAGATTGCGCCAAGAATGCAGCTTCAGAAGGGGGGAGCGAGACATTAAGAGCCTCACTCTTAGATAGATTGACTTTAAAATTACTAAGGGCACCAAAACGGGAAAACTCGCGTAAAAGCCGGAAACGACACCCGCGGTTCGGAGACATATAGTAGAAGGTTGTCCGCATATAGCGCCGCTTTAACCACCCGGGACCCTAACTGAATACTGTGGATATCTGGACAACGGCATAACGCCACCGCCAGATGCTCCATCACCAAAGCAAAGAGCAACGGCGAGAGGGGGCAACCTTGGCGGGTACCATTACGGACCGGAAAGGAACCCGAGATCACTCCGTTCGCCCGAACACGCGCCGACGCATTCCCATAGAGAGCTAGGATCTTGCCCAGAAAACCTGAGCCAACACCAATCTGTGCCAGAGTCTCCCAAAGAAATCCCCAATGGATGCGATCAAACGCCTTTTCGGCATCAATCGAAAGCAAGCAAAGAGGAACCCTAGAAGAACGGGCTACGGAGATGGCAAGAACAGTTTTACAAATATTATCCCGCGCTTCCCGACCCGGGATAAAGCCGACCTGATCACTATGAACCAAAGCGGGCATGAAGGGAGAAAGGCGATTCGCCAATAATTTCGCATATAATTTCACATCTATATTAATTAAGGAAATAGGCCGGTAACTTCCCGGGCATACAGGATCCTTACCCGGCTTAGGAATCACAGTGATCAGAGCAGACAAGGATTGCACAGAGAACGGAGACGAATCCCCCACACTATTAAACACCCGCGCCAGATCCGGGGAAAGGAGAGCGCTGAAGCATTTATAAAAACGAGCAGAGAACCTGTCCGGTCCCGGCGCCTTACCCGCAGGTGTAGACTGAATCACCGCAGCGACTTCCTCTAACGAAAATGGCATCTCAAGGGCTTCCGCATCAGAACACGAAAGGGAGGGAAAAGCAGTATCCGAGACATAATGACGGATCTTGTCTCTGAGCACCGACGGATCCAAGTCCGCGTAATGACCGCGGATATCGTACAAGTTCGAATAAAACGAGCGGAACTCAGCGGCAATGTCAGTGGGATTATGAACAAGACCACCCGACCCAGTACGCAGACGTGGAACATACGCCGGGGAATCTCGCGGATGGAGGCGACGAGCCAGCGAACGACCACATTTATCAGCAAACTCATAGTAATGCTTTTTAACGCGGTCCCGGAAGCGCAGATATTTCCCGTCCAAAAGGGTACGAAGTTCCTCCCTAGCATTAATAAGCTCCGTGAAGGTTGAACGGGAGCCGGTCCGTTTATGAGACAGCTCCAGGACGTGGATCCGGTCCAAAAGGGCAGTAACCCCAACGGCCCGCTCCCTCTTAAGACGAGCGCCATGTTGGATAAGAACCCCCCTTACCACGCATTTCATGGCTTCCCATTGCATAGGAAGGGAAGTAGGATCAAGAGAATGATCAAGCCAAAAATTCCGAATGGTCTCCCCGACAGCCTCCCTACAAGGGATGTCCTTCAGGAGGCCCTCATTCAAGCGCCAGTTAAAGGGGCGACGCGATAAGCCAGGAATATCCAGGGACAAATGGACAGGAGCGTGGTCTGACCAAAGAACCGAGTCGATACGAACTACCGGGGACCAAGACAGAGCGTGGTGGCTAGTCAAAAAAAAGTCAATGCGACTATGCGAGTTATGAGCCGGGGAGAAATAAGTATAATCTCGACACTGAGGATGCAGAATACGCCAAACATCAACCAATTGGGAATTATGAAGGGCCGACAACAAACGGCGCAATTATGAGGGAGCGTGGGAGGGGCGCGGGGGGGAGGAGTCAACGTGAGGGTCCAGAACGAAAATCACCACCCAAAACTACAACCCCCTCACTGAAGTCTGCCAGTCTGCGGATAAGGGACCTACAGTATACCAATTGACCCTGATTCGGGAGGTAACAAACGGCCACGGTAAGGACCGTACCGCCCGTGCGCAATTTCAAGAAGAGAAACCTACCCTCGGGGTCTATACAGGTGTCCAGAACCTCATGCTGTAAGGAACGGTGGATAGCAATCGAGACTCCCTTGGACTTAGCAACTGGATTGACGCTGTGGAACCACTTGGGGAAGTGACGACTGCGAATATCCGGAACGCGGTCCTTCTTGAAATGGGTTTCCTGCAAAATAAGGATATGTGAGCGCTGTTTATGCAACTGATACAAAATCTGATTACGCTTTTGAGGAACGTTAAGGCCCCTAGCATTGAGGGTGCAAAAATTGACAGAGGACATGGCCAAGGAAAAAGAAAGAAAAAAAAAAGGGAAAAGAAGAGAGGGACGAAGCAACTAGATGACAAACAAAAAACAATCAAAGAGGACAAAGGGGAGGAGAAAAAGGGGGAGACGAACAAACAGAAAGGAGACACAAACAAAAACAAGACCAACTAAGTGGGGTGGAGGGAAGAACTCCACACAAATAGGTGGGGAGACGGCAAAGAGAGAAATTGCCAAAGACCACGCAAACAGAAAGCGTGGAGACCCCGGTGGGAAACGGGCTTTTCCAAATAAAGGAGCCGGCACCCCATCCCAGGCCCCCAGGCGAAAACACCAAAACCATGGATAAACTAACACAGTATAAAATGCTGACCAACAAATTAGAACCTCAGAGGTCCGCATGACGCTCCCCAAGGCGTCTCTGCAAAAACAGAGAAAATGGAGAGAGCAGACCATACAAAAGAACTGTTCCATGGAGAGGGTGGGAACCCTGCAAAAGAAAAATCACAAACAAGACACATCCCAGTACCCTCCCATAAATGTCCCAAAAACAGAAAGAGAGTCCACTGCAAACAAACAGGAACGGCTCCAGCAACAATAGCAATCAAGTGGGAGCACCAGAAGCAGCCAGAGACAGATCCGCCCCCTCCGGGGAGCGGGTCTTACGATGCCTCCTAGAGCGCCTCTGGGGGCGAGCAGGTGGAGCCGACAGGAGATCACCAGGGAACGGAGGCCAAGAAAGGGCAGGGACCGATGGGAGGCCCAAGGTAGAGGCAAAATTGTAAAGTTCATCCGGATGGGACATGGAGACAACACGACCACCATGACGGACCTGCAGACGGAAGGGGAAGCCCCAGGTATACGGTACTTGGTGCTGGTTGAGAACTTCCAAGAGAGGCTTCAGTGCCCTCCGCTTAGCAAGGGTAAGGCGAGACAAGTCCGGAAGTAACTGTATCTCCGCGTCCTGGAACAGAACCTTCGGGGCTTCCCGGACTTTGTGCATAATTGCCTCCTTCAGCTGGTAGCGGTGAACCCTGCAAATAACATCTCGAGGCCTATTGTCATCAGGAGGGCGTGCACCAAGAGAGCGGTGCGCGCGGTCAAGTTCAATGGGCGAATCAAGGGGGGCCCCCAGAATGGAATTGAAGACGGTGCGCAGGGTAGTATCCAGATGTTGCGACTCAACGGATTCAGGAAGACCCCGCACTCTAATGTTATTACGCCGGTTGCGATTCTCCAGGTCATCCAACATATCGGACAGAAACCGCAGCTGTTGAGTGTGAGAAGCAATGGTCGCTTCATGGGAGGAGAGTCGAGAATCGTGGGAAGCAGAGGCCGCCTCAAGGGAATCCACTTTGGTCTCCAGTTGTTGTACAGAAGAACGGACAGCGGAGAGTTCCGATTTGTAAGACTGCTCGAGTCGTACCACATAGTCCTCCATATCCGACTTAGTGGGGACAGCCGCCAAGTGGGCACTAAGGCGGCGTAACTCTACAAGAGTATCAGCAATGGAGGCAGGGGAAGCACTAGCAGGCCCATTAGCAACACAAGAACGCGGCCCACAATCCACAACAACAGAAGATAATCCAGGAGGGACCGGCAAGGAAGCAGTAGAAGCAAGATGACTTTGGGGAGGCTGGGAAGGAGCAACAGGAGGGGAGCCAGAACCCCTGGGATCAGCAGGCGGGGGGGATAGGCCATAGTCCTCAGGAGGGGCACAGTCCAGGGCCGAGTGACACAGGGGTACAGTCCCAGGATCCAGGGACAGACCAGTAGAGCCTGGAGGGGATGCAGGGTCCAGCTGTGAGGGGGGGGACATAGTAGAGAGCCAGGCAGGCCTGTTCTCACCCCAAGCAGGGGCCCCAGGGGCGACCTGCATAGGCTCCAGAGTGGGGGACAGCAGTGGGGCTGCAGGAGAGGGCGGCAGAGACGGCCAGGAGCTATCCGCACCATGTGCAGGCAGGAGGGAGGGCAGGGGAGAGTCGCGGCCTACCTGACCGACATCAGTCACTCCAGGGGAGAGGAGAGCAGAGCCGCAGGAGAGATGCGCCGGTGGACGGGAATCATCCGAAGGCGAGACGACCGGACCATCATGGGAGGCAGGAGAACAGCAGCCAGCGTCATCGGAGGCAGCCAGATAGCGAGTCGGCGATGCGGCAGGCCGGCCGCGTGGAGCAGCTGCAGTGACGGGCGCCATCTTGGATCCGGCCGGGGAGAAGACCTCTTCACAGCGCGGTACCCGGAGGAAGCGGGTAATAGACGACGGTCCAGAAGGTCCAGGAGGGGTAGAAGAGGACCGCTGGGAAGGCCTACGGTTCTTCCCCATCTCTAGGTGAGTGAAAGTCGTGCTGGTCAGCTGCAAAACGGCTTTTCACCGAGGGCCAGAGACGGAGCAGAGGCAACACACGTCCTCACTCCTCCATGGCCAAGCCATGCCCCCCTGGACTGATATTTAGTAATTTCATGTTTTGATCGTCCGCCTCAAGCAGCAGGGGGGTGCTAGTAACAATGAATACAATGCAGTAATATTTTGTGCAGTAATATTTACAGGAGACGTCTTCCCACATTTCCCGTCTCTTCCCTTCGGACCTCCTTGACCACTTCTTCTAGCTGTAACTTGATTCTGTAAAGTTTGCAACACAGACATCTTTGACTCCTCACTTCTCCACACACTCAGCCTGGCGTAACTACCGCCATAGCAGCGGAGGCAGCTGCCACAGGGCCCGGGACATTGGGAGCCCGGTGACAGCTGCTACCGCTGCTATCATTATACTCGGGCAGTCTTTTCGGACCCTCGAATATAATGATTGGCGGACCGGGAGAGGTAAGAAACTGCGGCCTGCGTCCCGGGTCATGTGACGTCCGACGTCATTGAACACGGACAGCAGCGCAGAAGGCAGCGGAGAAGACCGCGTAGGAGCCGGGGGACAGGTAAGTAACAGTAGTTTTTTATGTTTTTATTCCCCCGGATCTCCGATTATTATACTCTGGGGTCTGAAAAGACCCCAGAGTATAATAATTGTTTATGGGTGTCAACAGTGGGACATAATAGTGTGTGCAGGGGCCACTATGGGGGATAATACTGTTTGCAGGGGCCACTAAGGGACATAATACTGTATGGAGGGGCCACTATTGGGGATAATACTGTGTGTAGGGGCCACTAAGGGACATAATACTGTGTGCAGGGGCCACTATGGGGGGATAATACTGTGTTAAGGGGCCACTATGGGGCATAATAGAATGGGCAGAGATGCGTATGAGGGGGTCAGTCGAGGTCTTCAGTGTCGTTCGGGGGGGGCCATGTCAAAAGTTCGCCACGGGGCCCCGCCATTCCTAGTTACGCCACTGCGTATGTATATTATGTCCCACAGCAGTCCCTGCAGCTTATGTTATGCCCCACAGTGGCACAATACACTGTGGGGCATAATAGAGGTTGCAGGGGGCCACTGTAACCTCTGTTATGCCCCACAGTCACCCAATCAACTCTTATGCCTCAGAGTGGCCCACCTATGAACTATTATTATACTCAGGGGGTCATTTCAGATCCCCGAGTATAATAATCGGAGCCCCAGGGGAGATGAGGGAACATAATAAACAGTGTTACTCACCTCTCCGGGATCCGATGTTAATCCTAGCAGGCTTTGGGCCTATATGGTAATGTCCCAGACGGCACGTGACCTGGGACATTACCATACAGGCCCGAAGCCTGTGCTAGCAGTAACAGCCACAAGATCAGATGGTGTGATTGAAAACAATACCGACCAGAAGGGAATTATTCGCCCCAATGTGCATTTCGCCATGCAGGTTTCATCTGACGAATTTGAATATGTAGTCACCATTTGGATATGTACTCACCCACAAGTGTATATGTGACATGGATTTATTTGCTTGGTTTTTTTTTGTGTTTTTGAATCTCTCTGCTAGTGAGTCACACTCTTCCAAGCAACACTTCCTTTCAGGAAATCTGATAGAAATAAATCAATGGATTCCATTACAGTGGTATTCATTACCTCTATGCATTGCTGTTGCCTATCAGGTATGGATTGAGCAGTGGGCACTGCTGTTGTCAGAGGGAAAGGGGAGATGAAAAGGGGTACACTGTTGCTGCCAATGAGGGGTGATTGGGAATGGGAACAATGGTGCTGTTCTGCGTAATAGAAGTATAAATGGGCTGCTGCTGTTGGGTAAAGGTGTGGGAAGGGGTACTCCATCTAGCAATGGAGTAAATGCAGAGTTATGGCACATGGGTAGACAGTGGATGAAATGAGTATATTAAACTATCCCTGCCTGAATTAAACTCAACAAATATCCAGAATAAAACAACAGCATAGCAAATGACCAAATTCCGACACTGAAACAAACTAAACTGTGTTGCATTACAGTAGCCAAAATAAACAGAAATGACCAACACTTCATGTTGTCCCCGCTGCACATAACAGTCACAAGGGTCTCCGGCGCACATAACAGTCAGAAGGATCCCCGCTGCACATAACAGTCAGAAGGATCCCCGCTGCACATAACAGTCAGAAGGATCCCTGCTGCACATAACAGTCACAAGTGTCCCCGCTGCACATAACAGTCACAAGTGTCCCCGCTGCACATAACAGTCACAAGGGTCCCCGCTGCACATAACAGTCAGAAGGATCCCCGCTGCACATAACAGTCAGAAGGATCCCCGCTGCACATAACAGTCAGAAGGATCCCTGCTGCACATAACAGTCACAAGTGTCCCCTGCTGCACATAACAGTCACAAGTGTCCCTGCAGCACATAACATTCACAAGTGTCCCCGCTGCACATAACAGTCACAAGTGTCCCCACTGCACATAACAGTCACAAGGGTCCCCGCTGCACATAACAGTCACAAGGGTCCCCGGCGCACATAACAGTCAGAAGGATTCCCGCTGCACATAACAGTCAGAAGGATCCCTGCTGCACATAACAGTCACAAGTGTCCCCGCTGCACATAACAGTCACAAGTGTCCCCGCTGCACATAACAGTCACAAGTGTCCCCACTGCACATAACAGTCACAAGGGTCCCCGCTGCACATAACAGTCAGAAGGATCCCCGCTGCACATAACAGTCAGAAGGATCCCCGCTGCACATAACAGTCAGAAGGATCCCTGCTGCACATAACAGTCACAAGTGTCCCCTGCTGCACATAACAGTCACAAGTGTCCCTGCAGCACATAACATTCACAAGTGTCCCCGCTGCACATAACAGTCACAAGTGTCCCCACTGCACATAACAGTCACAAGGGTCCCCGCTGCACATAACAGTCACAAGGGTCCCCGGCGCACATAACAGTCAGAAGGATTCCCGCTGCACATAACAGTCAGAAGGATCCCTGCTGCACATAACAGTCACAAGTGTCCCCGCTGCACATAACAGTCACAAGTGTCCCCGCTGCACATAACAGTCACAAGTGTCCCCACTGCACATAACAGTCACAAGGGTCCCCGCTGCACATAACAGTCAGAAGGATTCCCGCTGCACATAACAGTCAGAAGGATCCCCGCTGCACATAACAGTCAGAAGGATCCCTGCTGCACATAACAGTCACAAGTGTTCCCACTGCACATAACAGTCACAAGTGTCCCCGCTGCACATAACAGTCACAAGGGTCCCCGCTGCACATAACAGTCACAAGTGTCCCCACTGCACATAACAGTCACAAGGGTCCCCGCTGCACATAACAGTCACAAGGGTCCCCACTGCACATAACAGTCAGAAGGATTCCCGCTGCACATAACAGTCAGAAGGATCCCCGCTGCACATAACAGTCAGAAGGATCCCTGCTGCACATAACAGTCACAAGTGTTCCCACTGCACATAACAGTCACAAGTGTCCCCGCTGCACATAACAGTCACAAGTGTCCCCGCTGCACATAACAGTCACAAGTGTCCCTGCTGCACATAACAGTCACAAGTGTCCCCGCTGCACATAACAGTCACAAGGGTCCCCGGCGCACATAACAGTCAGAAGGATCCCCGCTGCACATATCAGTCACAAGGGTCCCCGCAGCACATAACAGTCAGAAGGATCCCCGCTGCACATAAAAGTCACAAGTGTCCCCGCTGCACATAACAGTCAGAAGGATCCCCGCTGCACATAACAGTCAGAAGGATCCCCTGCTGCACGTAAGGGAGCGTTCACACTGCCGTCAGTGTCCAACAGGTAGTGTCCGCTCCTAATGTCCGTTCAAAATCTGGCACGGACATTAGGAGCGGACACTAGCTGTGTCTGTGACACTTGTCATTCACTTAAATGGCGATCGGGTGCGTTCTATTGCACTCCGTGCCTGTCCTTCACTGTCCGCTTGTAAAGATGTCCGACTTTTCAAGCGGACAGAAAAAACCTACATGTCGGGTTTTTCTGTCCGCTTGAAAAGTCGGACATCTTTACAAGCGGACAGTGAAGGACAGGCACGGAGTGCAATAGAACGCACCCGATCGCCATTTAAGTGAATGACAAGTGTCACAGACACAGCTAGTGTCCGCTCCTAATGTCCGTGCCAGATTTTGAACGGACACTAGGAGCGGACACTACCTGTTGGACACTGACGGTAGTGTGAACGCCCCCTAACATAAGTCAGAAGAATCCCCACTGCACATAACAGTCAGAAGGATCCCTGCTATATATAACAGTCTTTTTATTTTCCCTGTTATTTTCCTTATTTTGTTGATGGGGTAGTTTACATATATATGAGTAGTAAAGCAAAATTTGGGAGATACAAATGTGCATACTAGCCAACTGTTCCAGTATTCCAGCATCGGGAGGCCCCTGAAAAAACGGGTGACCTTGTTGACCCAAGCCAAATCTCCTGCACCACCGGGAAAGCAGTCAATTTTGTATGTAGCTGAGCAATTTATGTAAGGGTCATGTCCAAAAAAGGGGGAGCTGCCAGCACGTATAATGCCCTGGTAACAAGAAAGTTGCATGGCTACACCTATAGGAGGTGAGAGGGTTTCTCAGACATAACCATCCAAATATTCACAAGTGTGTGATTGTTTGATAGTTGAGTGTGCCTACCCAAAGTACCCCTCCAAGTTTAGCTAAAAAGAGTTACTCTTGGAGTCTGTTAGTTCTGCAACTAATATGCTGAGTGCCATAAGAAGAGACTGTTGTCAATACTCTGTGTGTCTTCTCTGAGAGACTGTTACAACACTATAAGTAATCACCAAGTACCACAATCTTGTACCTATCTGTGACTGTAACTCTAGCTGGAATGCTGCATAATGTAACAGCCAACACACTTTGAATAGGTAGTCTATTGCACTAGGAAGGGTTAAACTCCCATCCCTTGCGCCTGTAAGTAGAGTGAGAGCACAGTGCTTAGCCAGGTACTGCACCTCATCTTGGCATAGTGGGGTTCATTGGCCATGGTATATGATGTGTTACAATGTACTTGCACTACGTTCTGTAATGTATTATATGCATAACTGAGTCTCATTAATTGGTGCAGGTCATTGCATTGTTGGTGTTCTAGTACTTTCTGGAAACTGGATTGTATAATGATTCCTTAGAGGTGGAACTAAGTTGTGCCTTAGAGTTGTGCTGCGCAAGTTGTTTGTAGTTCTCCTCTAGTGCAACTCAATGGTGTCAGGTTTTACTCTGACGACCCAGGGCTACAAATTTGGAGCCATTCCCTCCCCTCTTAGAGAACGAAATGGATTGACAGCCAGCAGGAGGCGAAAGTCTACTTGGCGCTGGAGGCTACTTGGAGGAAACAACACCTAGCGAGGCCAGGTGAGCACAGTGAGCCATACAAAGAACTTGTAGAGAGGCGAAAAAGAGCATTACCTAGATGTCAGCTGGTTCCAAAAACCGGCAGACCTCAGCAAACACCTAGTGAGTGTAACCTCTGGCCTTGTGGTGGCCGACGGTGCATCCTCGGCCACAATGGAGTCACTTTATTCGTTCACCACAGCCCCAGAGGCACAAGTAGGCCAACATCCCACTGGTGTGTTGTCCCTAAGAACCACTGTATTCTACCATTTGCAGTTAAGAGGAGATTTCAGCAGTAATAACTATGTAACTACATAAGCCAGATGTCCAATGTGTCCTTTCTCTGCCTATCGAAGTCCAGGTTACCTAAAGGGGGCGCTGTCTGGGTGGCAGCTCCATGTAGGCCGGGCGTGTTGGATGTGAATGATTATATTGCCACAGTTGTAGTGTCACCCCTGTTGGAGTAAAAACTTCATAGTTACCGCTGTATACCTTCTCACTCTATAGGGTCAAGGGTCACACACAAAACTGACCCTTTTACACTGCGATTGCATGTCATAATACCATTTACTGCCTAGGCTCAGGGATTGGGAATTTTCTCCATCTGGAGAACTGTTTATTTGGGTGGGACTGGATATAATAGGAACTTGTGCCAGTCACTTGGAAAATTACTACTCTCATGACTTCATTTCACTTTTATTGTTTAAAGCTGGTTCATTTTATTACATATTTTTCTCGATAAAATATTGAAGACATGTCATTGTTTTCTCTCCTCACCCAATGAAGCTGCAGCCTAAACAAATAGAATTATAAAAAGAACCTAAAAAAAAGTAATACATTGTTTTTCCCCGTTTTTGTAACTAAATCTCTGTATCATGAAAGTTCTGCAATTTATCATCGATTTTACACCACATGCTAGTGCTATTAATAGGTTAATAAGTGCACACAAATACCTTTAGCAGGGTTTTGAGTGATTTCTGGGTTTCTCTGTGAGCTTCTGACATCTTCTGCATTTATTTAACTGTGTATCTTCTTGTTCTGTTTTCCTACAACTACCATGATGCCTCACAGAGCTGACTCCCTCTCTCTCACTCCCTCCCCTTCCCCCTCTCACTCCCTTCCCCTCCCTCTCTCACTCACACCCCCTCCCTATTTTCGTAGCTAGCCCACCCAATACTGGCCTTTCCTAACCAACTCAACCTCCCCACCCCATCATTCTTAACTGTCTTCCTGGCAGGATCTTCTGGACATGGGACGTCACTAGTTCTGGGCACTCCAGCTGGCAGACGTCAAGAATAGGAAGCGCTGACTGCCCAGAAGTGACATTACGTGCCCAGAAAATCCTTCCCCAAAGACAGGTAAGTATGATGGGGTTGGGTTAGCACAGGTGATGTTCCATTTCTGGAAACAGGGAAACGGAACATCGCCAACCCCTTTATGCCTGGTATAATTGCACCTAATTTATTAAGAGACATGAACCTATTAAAATATAAGATGCATCTTACTCTGGCGTAGAGAAGATCAAGACCAGCATAAATAATGGGGCCACTCAGTGGTTAGCACTGTAGCTTTGCAGTGCTGGAGTCCTGGTGTTCAAATCCCGCCAAGGGCAGAAAACCATCTGCATGGAGTTTGTATGTTCTCCCCGTGTTTGCGTGGATTTCCATCCCATATTCCAAAGACATACTGATAGGAAAAAAATGTGGAGCTCACAATCTACATAAAAAGAAAAAAAAAAACACTAGCATAAATAAATCTCTCCAATTTGTTTGTATATTTTCAAGATCTCTTCTTGTAGCCAATGAATTGGAACATTGTTGTTTCTAGAGGCTGAAACCCAGGCAAATCTAGTACTTTACACCAAACAGTGACAATGGCACCGAAACGCGTAGTCACTGAGTCTGTGATCCATGCTGGAATTTTTTAATTAATTGAAATAAAGTTTGTTTCTTTGGATTCCAGTGGATTTCCTTTTTCTTTTGTTGCTCATGTACTGGGTTCAATTGTAGCCTAATTGGTGCGGTGAGACGATATTATGATTTTTTGTTTGTTTGTCTTAGTACTTTACACAAGCCAGTTTGTTTCAGTCTAGGCAATCCTCTATAAAATAAAATTGCTAAAATCCACCCCATGCTGTAACAACCTCAGTACAGGAGAGATTTATTTTCTACAGATCTGATTAGTTAACAGCGGATTAGCTGGCCTATATGTTATATCCTGTCTGGACCATAGGATTGTAAACAAACAGCATGGACCTTGGGAGAGGGCGATTTTAGAAAGTTATATGTTTTATAGTTTGTACAATGGTGCACATTACAGTGTGGTCCGGTCTGCAACAAAAAAGTGCTGCAGGAAAAACTGCAGCGGCAACTCATCTCAGTTCTTCCTGCAACGGCAACGTATATCGGTTCTCCCCGCATAGCTTTGCACAGAAAGTTAGTAGAGGTTTCATCTGCAGACTGCCTGCTTTAGTTACACCTATAGGGAAACCACTGGCTTTTCTGTAGGCATAATTGACATGCTGCGATTTCCAAAATCACAACAGTTTTGGAAATCTCAGTGTGGATGGGACTATAAAACATTGCGTTTCTTTTGGCGGCGTTTATGCCACAGACAAACCGTGACCCCGGCCTCAAGGTTATCCTTAAATCTGCATCTGACATATCATTAGAAACCTGTGTTGCCAGGGTCGCAAGAAGGCGCCGGCAAAAGACTGAATGGACACTGGCTGTGGACAAGGGAGCACTGGGAACAGGTGAGTATGTTTATTTATTTTTTTTATTTTTTATCTACCGCCCGGCACATGGGTTGCTCCAATTCCTGGACAACCACTTTAAAAGATTTATCCATCTTTGTAATATTGATGGCCAGTCTTTAGGATGGGCCATCAATATTACATTTGCGGCGATATAACAGCCAGGACCTCTGCAGATCAGTTTCCAGGACAGCGTGGCTACTGGTATTGGTAACATTTCAAGAAGCCACGCTGTTCACTTGCCATACAGGGTGTAGCAGTGGGTTTAGGTAGAGCAGTAGTGCGGGTGAACAGCATGGCTCCTGATATGTTATTCTAGAGATGAGCAAACACTGTTCGGATCAGCCGATCCAAACAGCACGCACCCATAGAAATGAATGGAAGCACCTGTGACGCTGGCCGACCGCCGGCAAAGTCAGCGTCACAGGTGCTTCCATTCATTTCTATCGGTGCGTGCTGTTCGGATCGGCTGATCCGAACAGTGTTCGCTATTACCTTAAGCTGCCGTGTCTCGGTACCGCTGATCTGCAGGGTCCTGGCGGTGGGCCCCTAGAAACAATTCCACTGGTGGGCCCTAGACACCCCAGTCCGACACTGCGTGTTGCAGATTCTGTCACACGCCGCACGTGCAGGACTTTATTTTTTGCTTCATAAGTAAGCAAAGAAGATGAAAGAAAGCTTCAAACAGATTGGGGCAGAGCTATTAAGACTGACGCCACTCACACTGAAGTTATCACAAGGCTCCGGACTCCTAATAAATCAGACACATGCCCGTGTGCCAGAATGGAAGTCTTTGCCAGTTCCTGAATTGCGTAGATGCGTTGCTGAATTTCCCCCAGTGTGCTCCATCTGCAACTGTCATTATATTAGTTTTTCATTCTGTTGTTCTGATCCTATGATGGATCACAACAACTGAGTATAAAGAAGCAGATGTAAATGTAGGTAGTTATTTAAAGGACTTGTCCAGAAAAACATGTTTTTTTCTCTGGAAGCCGAGGAAGGTGAAAAACAAAAGAAAATATACTCACCTGTGCCCGGTGCTCTGGTGTCCAGCCTGCTGTCCGGTTCCCACGACGCCCCAGGTTTTGTTTTGGTGGAAGTCTCTGCTGCACGTGACCTCTGAGGCCAATCAGCACCCTCAGCGGCCTACGGAAAGGACACAGGTGACATATGTAAGTGATGTCCTATGTCCTTTCCTTAGGCCGGTAAGATTTCTCATAGGCCTCAGAGGTCACGCGTCACTGGAGCTGAGACATCGGGGGACAAGTGAGTATGTCTTTATTTTTATTTCTTTTTCACGTTCCTCGTCTTCCAGAGGAAAAGTGGGAATTTTTTTCTGGAAATTCCTTTAATGTCTGTTGCTATCATCAGTCAAAGGATGAGAGCAATGGACATTAAATGACAGATGCAGATGGAGTCCCCTGTCAGGTGTCCATTACTTTGCTACACTTAATGTCCATTGCGGTCATCTTATGACATTAACATTGGTAGTGTGAACTGACCCTCAGCCCTTTATCTCCTTGAAGTGTGTGAATAAATTGATAGCTGACAATGTATTAACTATTTCCTGGATGTCATGGTTTTGCACACTATGGTCGGTTTTATACAACTGTATTACAGTAGCATCGTCCATATTACACTCAGACGTGCCAGCTTGACTATGGTTATAATGTCATGAAGTGACAACTTCATAGAACAATAGATAAATGTCACAATGTTTAGTTGTCAGGTTCTGTGTAACTCTATGTAATGTTCACTTTATTACGGTATATTTTTATTGCTTATAAAGGGCTCTGGAGAGGATAGCGAATGACGTGTCATATACAGGAATTAGTCACTGGAAGTCCAGAAGAGTTTGCCTTATATGATCTTCACTTCTAAGAACATGTATACTTATAGATACTGTGCGAATGACGTTAGCAACTTGTTTACTGCTTTGTTAAAGGGATATGTAACGTCATTGTGGGCAGTAATTTAACATATTGGGTTAGCTTATTGGGCTAGCTTAATGGTTTCTATGGAGGGCCCTCCCCACATAATTTAATGTTCCTTCACATGCATCACACACTTTAGTGGTCCCTCAAGTAACCCCCACATAATGATCCTGTCCCCCTCAGTGACCATTCATTCAATATATTACATACAAATAAAAATGATGTCTCCGTAAGGACATTGATAGACTTGAAATTAATACCTGTCATCCAAATTGAGTCGACTGTTTCACTCGACTCGATTTGGCTGAATGGGGCCCCCACTACCATAGGGCCCCGTGGTTAAAATGGTTAGGACTAGAGATGAGCGAACACTAAAATATCCGAGGTTCGAAATCCGATTCGAACAGCCGCACACTGTTCGACTGTTCGAACGGATTTCGAACCCCATTATAGTCTATGGGGGGAAACGCTCGTTTCAGGGGTAGGCAACATTCGATAAAATCATACTTACCAAGTCCACGAGTGACGGTCGGGCTGGATTCTGCTTGAAGTCTTCTCCCGGCGCAGGGTCCCCGCGTCCTCTTCCGGGTGGAATTCACTCTGCCTAGGCAACCGGCCTAGGCAGAACCAACTGCGCATGCGCGTGCATGCACGTGCATGCATGTGCAGTCGGCTCTGCCCAGGCCCGGCGCCTGAGCAGAGCCGACTGCGCATACGCGTGTATGCCGGATGCCTAGGCAGAGTGAATTCCACCCGGAAGAAGACGCGGGGACAACTCCGGAAAGGTAAGAGAAGAACCAGCGTTGATTGGCAGAATGTATAGCATTCTGCCAATCAACGCTGGTTCTGCATCGAA
The DNA here is from genome assembly GCF_031893055.1 of Leptodactylus fuscus. Classification (NCBI taxonomy): domain Eukaryota; kingdom Metazoa; phylum Chordata; class Amphibia; order Anura; family Leptodactylidae; genus Leptodactylus; species Leptodactylus fuscus. The sequence continues at coordinate 38,034,399 of NC_134266.1, read as the reverse complement.
CCTTAAACTTCGAACAGCTAGTAGTGTTCGATCGAGTACGAGTATTTCGAATACCGTAGTATTCAATCGAACACCTACTCGATCGAACACTACTCGCTCATCTCTAGTTAGGACTAAAAGCCATTCATCTATATTCTTATAATTTCTGATCCATGTGGAATGATCTACATTCACGTTCCCATTATAATTCGTGTTCATAAGACTTCAGTAAACCTGAGGCATATTGGTGTTTCACATGGACATAGAAGGTCTGTATGTCTTGACCTACAAGCAGCACAGTTATCTTTACTTTTCTTCACACTACACTGCATTGTACACTAAACTGCTATTTCCGGTCTGTACAACAGCAGAGAGATACTTTACTGCCCTAAAAGCAACACTGTGAAAAAAAGCTGTTAAAAATGTGAAACCAGTCTAATACTCTATAGATTATAAGTCACGTGCAGCTGCGTAGATGTCTGCCGCATTTATAAGATAAGATAATCCTTTAATAGTCCCCCCAGGTAGAAATTCAGTGTGTTATAGCAGCATGGATAATACAATAATAATACAAGAAAACCAGCAAACAAAAAGCTCTGATAGAAAGAAGATAGTAGGAGTCATAGCAAAAAACTTCAGAATCTTTTAGTTCTCTGTGCGGAGTGATCTACGCTTAGCTCGGTGTTGGTTGTACAGCCTGACCACAGCGGAGAAGAAAGACTTCTGATACATAGCGCTCCTTCTCATACTTGGGGTGAAGCAGTCGGTCACTTACAGTGCTGCCAAGTGCCATCAAGGTCTCATACATGGGGTGGGATTTATTCTCCCGCATGGGTCTCACCACGGACAGTTCTGTCACCCACCACCTGTACTAGGTCCAGGGGGCTCCCCAAGACAGAGATGGCCCTCCTGATCAGCCTGTCACATCTGTTTAAGTCCCTGGCTGGTATACTACTCCCTCAGCAGGCAACTCCGAGGAAGATGGCTGATGCCACTACAGAGTTGAAAAAGGCCCCCTGCACTCCAAAGGCCCTCAGCCTCCTGAGCAGGTAGAGCCTGCTGTTACCTTTTCTGTGCAGAGCGTCTAGGTGGTTGGCCCAATCCAGCTTATTATTGAGGAGCACGCTCAGGTACTTATAGGTCTTGACTATCTCAATGCCTGTCCCTTGGATGTCCACCAGATTCAGAGCACATCTCCGTTTACTAAAGTCCACCACCATCTCCTTGGTCTTCCCAGCATTATTCCTGAGGTGGTTTCGCTGGCACCGTTCCACGAAGTCCCGGTTTAAGTCTGTGTATTCCCTATCGTCACCATCATTGATAAGGTCTACTATTGCAGAGTCATCGGAGTACTTCTGTAAGTAGCAGCTAGATGAGTTACACCTAAAGTCAGCACCTAAAGCAGTGCCACAGCAGGCTCTACCTGCTCAGGAGGCTGAGGGCCTTGGGAGTCCAGGGGACACTTCTTAGGGCCTTCTTCAACTATGTGGTTGCCTCAGCCATCTTTTTCGGTGTGGTCTGCTGGGGGAGCAGTATATCAACCAGGGACAGAAATAGACTTCACAGGCTGGTTAGAAGGGCCAGCTCTGTCCTGGGGAGCCCCTTGGACCCCGTACAGGTGGTGGGTGACAGAAGGATACTGTCTGTGGTGACCTCCATGCGGGAGAACAAATCCCACCCCATGCATGGGACCCTGATGGGACTTGGCAGCACTGTCAGTGACCGTCTGCTTCACCCCAAGTGTGAGAAGGAGCGCTATCGCAGGTCCTTCCTTCCAACCACGACCAGGCTGTATAATCTACATCAGACCAAGTGAAGATCACTCCGCACAGAGAACTAATGATTATGACAATGACCATGAGGTCTTCCTCTTTCTCTTCCGTTTTTCCTTAGCTGCCATGGACTCCTAGTATATCTTCTCTTCTCAGCTTATGTGCGTCTACGTCTGTAATATATTACTGTGTATTATCCTGTATCTGTATTACTATGCTGCTGTAACATACTGAAATTTCCCCAATGTGGGACTATTAAAGGATTATCTGATCTTATCTTATCTTATCTTAAAGCTGGATTCAGTCAGTAATGGAGAATTGTGTAACAAATCTGCCATGTGTATACTTACCCTTATAGTACACTAGGGAGCCGCATCATTTTTATATGCTATATGCTGACCAGTGGCTGTTATATATGCTAATATAGGTTGTAAACACCCATAATGTGAATTATTACTGTACTTTTTACCTGCCGATTTCAAAGTCTGAAACCTGCAGGGGGCGCTGTAATAAAATCTGCAGGTGAGCCACAGTAAAAATCACCCGATTTTATTTATTTATTTGTTTGTTTTACTACAATGATTTTACAGAGGAAATTGTTGCTAAATTTCCCAGTGAACATTTAGAATTATTTTCGTTAGTGGACTTTCTTTGGGGGATAGCGATTCACAGCTGTCTAAACGGTATGGCCAGGTTTACTCCTATATTGCTGATGTTGCTGCTGGATCTTGTACATTGCCATTTCCACTATTACTCCCATGATATCACTTCTGTTATTACTACCACTCCCATGCTTGTCTATATGTAAAGTGCTGACATTTATGAGCCAAAATCAATGTTACAATGTTTCAAAACATTCTTTATTATGGCAATGATAAAACATAACCAATAGATCTTACAATAATGCGACATTAAAACAGGTGACGGCGCTGCTTTCAAGACCATACCTGGAAATTGTATAAATAACACTGGAAATGCTACTTTTAGCCTTGACATTGACTTAGTGGCCTTAGTGCAATTTTTAACCAATAAATCTATTGTGACCTACGAGCGCGGTCCCGTTGTTTCGTTTTCTTTGAATTTTTAGTGGCCTAAAGGACATACGTAAATAACAATTTGTATCCTTCTGGCGTAGATGAGAGGAAGCCGCAGAAAAAATGGAATCGCCAACAGCCCTGTATGGGCGAAACCACCAATATTAACTCAGAACTAACTCATAAGCCATGTAAGAATTTTATTTCCCTCTGAGTACTTGTTCTAAAGCAGGGACTTGACTATGTCTATATTTTTTCCAAGGTTTATAGTGTTATTCCTAATATCATTAGAAAAATTTGGCGAAAATACAAAGAAACTGCAATGAAAAGTAAGCGCAGTGAAAACTGTGAGGGTAGGGTGCAGCCGTTGCTGACTCGGTTCCTGGGAAAGTCCTCTCCCTCTGCCTTAGCTCTGTAAACAGGAAAGGATGTAACTGTGTAAGAATGCACTTAGTGTCCCAGACTCACACAAACATCTACTGGGTACAGGCTGCACATGAGATGCCAACTCCTAACCACTTCAGAGCTCCTTGTCATGTGCAGGAGTCAACGTCGTGTGCCAAGGTGAAAATACACTCTCACTTATTGGTAAAAAAACACAGAAGGTTATATTTAGGTATCAGATCTTTAGAATTTAAAGACACATTTAACCAATGCATTGCCAAAGGAAGCCCGAATACAGTCCCCTATTAAAATACTCCAGAATGATCTCTCACTGATATACTGTATGTAATCTCTTTATTGTATGTTATGTGTAAGCAGATATGTATACTGTCTTATGACTAGATATCAGTAGGTGGCATCTAAAGTGTAGTGCGGGCATGCGCAGTCGGCTCTGCCCAGGCCCGATGCCTGGCAGAGTGAATTCAGAGCCGGAAGACGCTGCAGGGAAGATGCACGGAGAAGACTTCTCGGAGGATCCGGCCGACTCTCACTCGTGGACTTGGTAAGTGTAATTTGATCGAATGTTGCCTACCCCTGAAACGAGCATTTTCCCCCCATAGACTATAATAGGATTCGATATTCGATTCGAGTAGTTGAATATTGAGGGGCTACTCGAAACAAATATCGAATCTCGAACATTTTACTGTTCGCTCATCTCTAATTTTTATGTTGCAGATTTTGCTGCGGGTTTTGAGTCAAAGTCAAGAGTGGCTTAAAAAAGAATGGAAAATATAAAGGAAGATCTTAGATGTTTTCCATCTGCTCAATCCACTCCTGACTTTGACTCAAAAAAAGCTGCAAAATCTGCAACAAAAAAAGCTGTGTTTCCACAACGTGGGGCCTCAGCCTACAACTTCAATATATTAGTAATAACACTCTGGGTTTCAAAGCCTTAGATTTTACAGAGGGAGTAAGTATAAATGAGTGAATTTAACAGAGACGCTGCTAATAGTAGGTATCTAATATTCGGCCCCATTACTTTCAGTGCAGCAAACTCACTCGGTTCAGTTCAGTGAGGATCCCTGAACGATCCAATGTTGTCCTAAATGACTGACGATGATAAATAGAATCCACCTGTGTGTAACAAAGTCTCTGTATTAATGCTGCTGCTCTGTGATAGGCTCAGGGTTCTGTTTAAAGCGCAGAGAGCATCATGAAGACCAAGGAACACACCAGGCAGGTTCGAGATACAGTTGTGTAGAAGTTTAAAGCCGGATTTGGATACAAAAAGATTTCCCAAGCTTTAAACATCCCAAGGAGCACTGTGCAAGCAATCATATTGAAATGGAAGGAGTATCAGACCACTGCAAATCTACCAAGACCCGGCCGTCCCTCTAAACTTTCATCTCAAACAAGGAGAAGACTGATCAAAGATGCAGCCAAGAGGCCCATGACCACTCTGGATGAACTGCAGAGATCTACAGCTGAGGTGGGAGAGTCTGTCCATAGGACAACAATCAGTCGTACACTGCACAAATCTGGCCTTTATGGAAGAGTGACATTTCTCAAAGATATCCATAAAAATTATCGTTTAAAGTTTGCCACAAGCCACCTGGGATACACCAAACATGTGGAAGAAGGTGCTCTGGTCAGATGAAACCAAAATCCAACTTTTTGGCCACAATGCAAAACGATATGTTTTGCGTAAAAGCAACACAGCTCATCACCGTGATCACACCATCCCCACTGTCAGACATGGTGGTGGCAGAATCGTGGTCTGGGCCTGCTTTTCTTCATCAGGGACAGGGAAGATGGTTAAAATTGATGGGAAGATGGATGAAGCCAAATACATAGTTACGTAGTCACAAGGTAGATGAGGTTGGATAGAGACACCAGTCCATCAAGTACAACCTATAACCCTACAATCCCCTACAGTGTTGATCCAGAGGAAGGCAAAAAAAAACCATGAGGCTTATGCCAATTTCCCCATTTCAGGGGAAAAAATTCCTTCCCGACTCCAATCTGGCAGTCAGTATAAAAACCCTGGCTCAACATGTCCTTAAAATCTAGAGTCCATAACCCGTAAAATTGTTGGACACCTGTGTACAGATATGTTACAACCTGGAGACAATGCAGAATTTTCCTGAGCATGTCATGATTTCATTTTTTTTCTTGTACAGGCTATGACAGATACAAACCTATACAGTGTATCCATCTATATGATATTGGAGGCATATTGAAGTACAGTAGGGGTATACCTACTCTGTACAAGAACCCATAATATGGCATGAGCCCAAAAGCTATGTCAGAGAATCTGAAAAATTAATGAAATACTTTGATATTGTTGCAGGATCTGAAAACTCTGTTGTTCCTTATTAATTTACAGCATGATCCCATACCCAGCCCGTCCTCATATGTAAACTGCGACATATTGCTCTCCGTCAAGAGAAGGAGAAAATATTCCGCCTATATACAAAAATTGCCTCTTTAATGTGAAACCTTTCTATTGCCAGTCCTCTCTGACTCACTCTCTGCCTTGTTTTTAATGGATTTTTTCCATGGAAACCCACACAGAGCAGCACCGGGAACTGCTTTAAATGTTCTGAATCATTCAGACACTCAGCCAAATGCTGGCAGATGGCAAAAATAACTGATGTGACTTAGTCACATCTCAAAAGCTTCCGACAGAAGAAACACGGGGTTCTTAACATCTTGACTGCCAAGATGTTCCCCTGCCCAGTAGTACCCTCTGGCAGCTTAGGGGTTAAAATACAGAGACTATAAAATGTAGTAACATAGCAACACAAGTCCAAGGTCTACTTCTTTCAGCTTCAAAGTTCAGCCCCATAGTCCTGGAGTGAGTCCATGCGTTGGAGTTTGGATACATTCCCAGCTCTGAGGAAGTCAAACATGTATATTAAGATCTGAAGCACTCATTGTACTTCGAATGGGAAGAAGGGGTATGTGTATCTGTCTGTCCATCAGCTACCTGCTACTAAAGCATCCTCCTTATGACTTGAGGCAAAAACAAAACCGATACTTGGCACAAATCATAATATTTTGCCTTTGGCTGCTATTTTTACTTTGTTTTTATGTATTTTTTTGCTCTAAATTCTAGTTTATTTAAGGAAGTGTATGTTTATAGACAATATAAGGCCCAGTTCATATCTGCATTCAGTATTCCCTTTGGGGAGTCCGCATGGAGACCCCCAGAACGGAATATTGAATGCACTGACAAGCGGTAAGCAATGAAAGCACATGTACCCCATAGACTATAATGGGGTCCGTGTGTCTTCCGCGCGGTGTGCACACGGAACAAGCAGAGGGAAAAGTGCATCATGAACTACTTTCCTCTGATGACTCGTGTGGACCCCGCGTAGAAAACATACGGACCCCATTATAGTCTATGGGGTCTGTGTGCTTTAGGTGCTCACCGCTTGACAATGCATTCAGTATTCCGTTCAGGGGGTCTCCTGATTATTAGGATTTCAAGGTAAAATATAGTCAATAACTGGGATTAACCCCGAAATAATAGAATTGTGCGTTATCATGGTCTTAAAAAACGTCTAAAATGTAAAATTTGCCATAGATTAGAATATCAGAGGTAAGAACAAAGCAGCAAAAGTTGATTAAATTTGTTTCTCGTTTTGACACAAATATTGACAAATATTGTAATTTTCCTGGGGTTTTCTTTTTGTTGTTGTTGCCATTTTTCAAAATTGACAACATGAAATGGTTTTCTTGGTTTTTTTTCTTGGTTTTAATTTTTATAATAAGTTGACCAAGATATTAATTCAAAGGTGACCAATATGACTACATACCCTGTTGGCCACTGCAACAAAACAGAAAAATGTTAATACTGTATGTCCATATGTCAGAGATACATGATTGCCAAATGTCCCCTTATTTATAACATATACGGTCATGGACCACACTGGGAGACATCGGAGCACTGGGGAAAGGTGAATATGATGTTTTACATTATTTTTATTACAAAATGATTTTTGCCAGGACACGCCCTTAAATGTGGTATTTTATATGCCACACTTGTACTGGAATGAGATGCATCAAATTTCCTATGTCAGTCTTAACCCCTTCCCGACATGCGCCGTAATAGTACGGCGCGTGTCGGGTCTGTAACTATGGCGACCGCCCGGGAGCCGGGCGGCCGTCATAGCCGCCGGGTGTCTACTGCTTTAAGCAGTAGACAACCGGCTCTAATGCCTCCGATCGGTCCCCGGACCGATCGGAGGCATTAACCCCTCCGGCGCTGCTGTCAAAGGCGCCGGAGGCGCCATCTTCCCGGCGGCGCATGGGCGCCACCATTTTGGCAGGGATCGCCGGCTCCTGGAGCATGCTCCAGGGCCGACCCCCCGTTGCCATGACAGCCGGGAGCCTTGTTAAGGGCTCCCAGCCAGTCTGCAAATTCTCTCTTTTGCAGGCTGGTGTATACAGCCTGCAAAAGAGATGATGATTTTTTGCAATGCATTACCCCCCTTTCCCTAGAACAAATATAAAAGTAGTTAAAAACTGTGAAACATCTACATGTTAGGTATCCCCGCGTCCGAAATCGCCCGCTCTACAAATCTATAAAAATATTTTTCCTGTTCGGTAAACGCCATAGCGGGAAAAATAGTCAAAAGTGCCAAACCGCCGTTTTTTCACTGTTTTAATTCTGATAAAAATTTGAATAAAAAGTGATCAAAGCAATAACATTTCCCGAAAATGGTAGAACTAAAAATTACACCCGGCCCCGCAAAAAAAGACGCCCTATGCATCCCCGTACACCTATGTATAAAAAAGTTACGGCTGTCGGAATATGGCGACTTTTAGAAAAAAAAAATTTTAACACCGTTTTGGAATTTTTTTTAGGGGTCAAAATGTAAATAAAACCATATAAATTTGGTATCCCTGGAACCGTACCGAAACACAGAATACAGGGGACATGTCATTTTGGCTGCACAGTGAACGCTGTAAAACCAAAGCCCGTAAGAAAGTCGCAGAAATGCATTTTTTCTTCAAATCCACCCCATTCTGAATTTTTTTCCTGCTTCCCAGTACATTATATAGAATAATTAATGGTGGCATCATGAAGAAAAAATTGTCCCGCAAAAATTAAGACCTCATATGACTCTGGGAGCGGAGAAATAAAAAAGTTATGGGGTTTAGAAGGAGGGGAGTCAAAAACGAAAAACGAAAATCAAAAAATGCCATCGGCGGGAAGGGGTTAATAATCCCTGCCCTGCCGGAGTTTGAGTATACCTTGACATAAATTAGGGTAGGAAAACAATGCTTCCTCACACTTTTGTTCATTGGTGGTGCTATGTGGTAGAGTTCTACAACCTACTATACATGTAGAGGAAACCCACACACAAAAGGTTTATTGGAAACTCAATATAGCTAATTTGCTCCAAAATTGTCCACCGCTTGCACGTTAGACATAATGAATTGGTTTCAGATCAAATTGGCAATGTTTCAGTCGCAGCCAGATCTATCTATACAATAAAATACATAGAAAAGTTAAATTTACTGTGGCCAATGGGAGATAAAAATCACACCAACAGTGAATAAATCACACATATACAAAATGTATACACTACCATATCGAAACAACACAAAGGATCTTTGTAAATAGAAAAATATGTGTAAGGAAATTGCTAGTTGTGCAATTCCCTAGTGTTGCTGCTGGAACAATGGAAGAAGGGAAAGACAGAGGCAGTTAGTCCTAAACTCGACCCAGCCCCTGTCCCTACCTAATTGCCACAACTTTCCTAATGACAGGGACAACTGGGTGGTGATCCCTGCTCTGAATATGTGTATACAGAACAATACAAGACAAACAACACAAAAACAGAGTCAGCAAGCTACGGGTCGGTAACTGTCAAGCCACACAGTACAGAATCGAAATTCAAGAGAATGGTCAAAGGGGTAGTGGAGGTCAGAAGTAAAAATATAATAATAGCAGAAAGAGGAGCGTATCAGGGACAAAGTCTCAGGACAGAGTCACAATAGCCAACAAACCTGTGTGGGCTGATGTCCTGTATTTTAGGAAGTCCAGGACCTGCCCCAAGCTTGGATCAGTAAACAGGCTGTCAATCATACAGACAAGGCTAATTAACTATTTGATGAACAGAGGGAAACAAGGTGCAGGAGATGGGTGTGGTGGACATAGAGCTGTATTCAAACAGAGCAACAAAAAACTCTAAGCAAGGAATGAAACTGAGCATGCCTCCTGCAACGCAGAGTATGAGCGGAGGATGACGCAGAGACTCAAACAGGCAGAGATGTTACAATATAGTTCAGATTCACAAGATATAACATCCAAAGAAGCTATTACATACAGTAAGTACGGTAAATGAGTAACAATGAGACATGTACAGAGTAACAGTTATGGTGGATCTAATAGTAATGAGTCATATATGGTACAGCTATATAAGTAGGTCTCTATAGGTATAGCCTAGCGAGGAGTACTAGACATATATATGTTGGGTATATGTAAACATAACATTGCATAGATACACTGAGTATAATGTAACCAATCATCATAAATTAGGTGTATCCTCCAGGGGTCGTGTCATAAACAGAATACTATAGCAACTCCTTGTTGACGTAGAGAATTGCCATCATTTATGCCAAGAAACTGGCATACATGATGAGAAATCTGATCAGCTGATGGCTCCATCACACCCCTGCTGAGAAAAGTGGATGGAGAGGAGCAAAAATAGTGACTTTTTTCATTGCACAAGCCATGGTAAATCAATAAATAAGTGCTTAAAGGGAATCTATCATTGGTGTCAGTGGTTTTGAGATGAAGACATTCCTGGATAGCCTTTAAAAAGGTTAGTCTACTATTACCTTCTATGTTTCGATTCTCCTCGCCATTCCGTTGTAATCCTGGTTAATCACTTTATGTAAATGAGCCCACTGAGCGCCCTGGGCATTCCTCAGGGCCTCCGAGCACCCCGCATGTCATACCTTTATTCACGCCCCCCATTGCTTGTTCTCAGTCTGACCTTCCTCCCCCTGGATGTTCTTCCTGCCATCGCACTGCTGTATTTGAATTCTCGGGCATGCGCGGATCTGCTCTGTTCAGAATGGTACTGCGCATGCCCGAGCAGCATTTTGGTGTAGCTCGTTATAGAACAGTATACTAAGCAGTATGCTGAGTTTTATAGCGAGCTACAACAAAATGGAGCTCGGGCATGCATAGTACCGTTTTGTGTGACAAGTTGTGCTTCAAAATGGTGCCATTGCATTATCTAGTTATATTAGCTTTATTCTCTGAGTTGGTATAATACCAAATTTAGGCTAAGGTCCCACATAGCGAGCTGCAGCCGAAAAAGTGCAGCGGAAATGCCCTAGTATACCTATATGGAAAATGCCAGCGTTTCTGTAGGTGTAATTCACATGTTAAGAGTTATAAAAACGCAACAGTTTCTGAACAGAATTTACGCTGCTGATATTTTTTTGCAATGTGTGGATGGGATAAGCAACTTTGTAACGTATGAGCCTTATATAGATTTTTGCATAGTTTGTTCATTTTCAGACGTAGGGATGACTAATGTGTGTAGGTTTACTTTTATTTACTGATATGTATATGTGATCTAGGGCTGGGGTGATTTAAACTTGTACTTTTTATTTATTTTTTTTTACATTTTTAAAAACTTTTTCGAAATGTTTACATTTTTTCAGCCGCCTTTTGTTAGATTGCCTAGGTAGCTATTGAAGCCTACTGCAGACAGTCCCCATTAATGACGATACCATAGAAAACAAGACTAAAGAAAGATAGGATAGGTCATCAGGGATAAGAATAGGTCATAAAGATGAAAACGGTATTCCTCCCCTCAAACCCCCAGCAAACATATGATCATAATAGGTAAAACGCTAAAGACATCCTGTCTGTAAACCCTATCAGGGTATATGGACATCATAGATGAGGGTTTCCTAATTGTGACCCCCTTCAATAAGGCAGATTGGTGAGTTAGGCCTGGTTCACATCTGCATCGGTAATCTGTTCAGGGGAGTCCGCATGGTGACCCCCCCAAATGGACTACTGAACGCATTGGCAAGCGGTGTGCAGTGAAAGCACACAGACACCATAGACTATAATGGGGTCTGTGTGCTTTCTGCATGGTCTCCGCAAGGAACATGCAGACAGAAAAGTAGTTCACAATTTACTTTCCTGTCCGACTCGTGCGGAGACAGTGCGGAAAGCACATGGACCCCATTATAGTCTATAAGGTCTGTGTGCTTTCACTGCACACCGCTTGTCCATTCGGGGAATCCCCATGCGGACACCCCCGAATGGATTACCGACGCAGATGTGAACCAGGCCTGACTCTGTATGAGCGGCTCTGTCTAGTTCAGGCCAATTAAAGCTGTCATGTGAATGACCATCATGTAAGATTACATTTAATACTGATGCCAGGTTGTCTTTAGTTTCCCCAGCAAAATCAGCTGTTTGCATGGAGCATTACCTTTTTTGTTGCAGATTTTGTTGCGCTTTTTTAAGCCTAAACCAAGCATGTCTACAAAAGGATTGGGAAATATATAAAAAGCTCTTAGACTCTATACCTTCTTCTCAATCCACCCTTGGTTTTGGCTCAAAAAACTGCCACAAAATCTGCAACAACAAAAAAACAACATTTCCGCAATGTGGGAATTTAGCCTATAGAAGACAATGACATCTTGTGCGTTTTTTGCTATATGTCCAAGTCTTCTAAAAAGAAAGGGTCTATTGCGGAGCTTTAGGGCTCTTTCTCAGTTTTTTTACCCCTTTTGAATTCCATTATTCCCTTTTCCATTATCTAAAAAGCCAAAGTCTCGTGACAATAACATTTCACATTATAGAATAAAAAACACAAACTCTGGAATATGCGCGACGATGCTCTTGTGAGCTATGATCACAGATTTCCACTTGACATTTATTTTGTGTCTCTGAATGACTTTTTCAGATGTTCTCCTTAGTACACTGGAAGACAGGAAATGAAAACATATTGTACAGAACTATAACCTAAGAGACATGACAAACCCCAAGCCACTGCTTTAGGCCTTCCACTGGATACATCATGTAGAAAAGTGAAAATAACGTCATCACTTTATCATTGTTACAATGAGTTTATTCTACCATCCATTGGTAACATTATTAACAATAGAACATAGAACACGCATCAGAAAGTGAAAGTTAGGCATTTCTGGATTTTGTTTGAAAAATAAACTCATTTAGAAATTGATGGCAGTCCAGACTTTTCATCAATAGAAAACACTTGGGACATTATGTAGCATAAAATCTGGAAAAGAAAACTCAGGACTGTTTAGCAGCTGGAATTCTACATCAGAAAAGAATGGGACAACATTCCCCTCCCAAAACTCTAGACATGTACAAACAGTTAAAAGAAGAGGAGATGTTACACGGTGGTAGAGATGGCTCTGTCCCAAGTATTTTTAGATGTGTCCTTTTTACCAATGTTTTGGAACCTGTTGTGGTGTGAGTCTAGCCTGTCCTGTACAACTTATTAGGTATAAATTCCTGTATATATGTTTATATGTATGGTGACAAGGTTCAGGGCTCAGGGTCAGTGAGATTTTTTTAAAAATTGTAATGTGTGGGGCCACACGGTGGCTCAGTGGTTAAGCACTGCAGCCCTGCAGTGCTGGAGTCCTGGCGCTCAAATCCCGCCAAGGGCAAAAAAACATCTGCAAGGAGTTTATATGTCCTCCCCGTGTTTGCACAGATTTCCATCCCATATTCCAAAGACATACTGATAGGGAAAAATGTACATTGTGAGCTCTATGTGGGGCTCACAATCTACATTAAAAAATAAAGAAAAAAAATTGTAATGTTTCAGTTAGAACTATCTGTCTTATTCTTCATGTGTTTTATTTCCAGTCATAGGGTGCATTCACACTGAGTAAACGCTAGCTTATTTTGTAGAGTAAAATTACACTTGTAAATTTTGCTATCCCATTGACTTCAATGATATTTTTTTACAAGTGTAAAAATACGCCTGTAAAAAATACGCCTGTAAAAAATACGCCTGTAAAAATACGCCTGTAAAATGTCATTGAAGTCAATGGGATAGCAAAATTTACAAGTGTAATTTTACTCTACAAAATAAGCTAGCGTTTACTCAGTGTGAATGCACCCATAGAACGTTTTCGACTTTTTACATATGTCATGGAGCAAGGGTGGATATACCATTGTGGTGTTCAGCTGTTCAGGGGCCCGGTCGGTCAGGGGACCCTATCACCTTCACAATAGCCTAATGCCTAAACTAATGAACATTATGGCTTCAAGAATTATTTGTTGGATGAGCGAGTATATTCGATGGAATACCTCCGCCGCATAGCTCCTGGCAGGGGTGAACCTGCCCCTTTCGCCGCCCGAGGCGAACTACGGAAAGCCGCCCCCCCCCCCCCCCCGCCGGGAGGAGGGGGCGGAGTGGGGGCGCGACTGAGCGGAGGGGGCGTGGCGAATTGAAGGGGGCGGAGCTTAGCACCGTTCGCCAGCAGAGAGCAGGCACGGAGAGGGCCTACTCTCTGCCTGAGCGTGAGGGGAGGCTGCTGGAGCAGCGCTGCTCCAGTGGCCTCCCCAAACCACCACTCGGTGCTAAGCCAGTCCAGGACAGCTTGTCCTGGACTGGCTTAGGTAACCAAAAATGCCGCCCTCCCTGAGGCCCTGGCATAGCGCCGCCTGAAGCGCTCGCTTCAGGTCGCCTCATGGGAGGTGCAGCGCTGGCTCCTGGTGCAAAAAAGCAGCAGGGAAGATGGGAAGGGCAGCAAAAATTAGATGCCCCAGAAGCTATGCAGCAGAGGTGTTCGATTGAATATACTCGCTCATCTCTAGTTGGTAGTTAAAGAGATGCAAGAAGGGATGGTGCTATGCTGAGATATAAATAGGGGGGGCATATCTACACATGGGCCCTCATCTGTCTGTGTCCAACTTGCTCTGGAGTCTGTATATTCACTGAGGTTATATCTTTTATGTGTTTTCTATGTGTATATATATATATATATATATATATATATATATATATATATATATTCACATAAAGTAAGTATACTTCCTATTCATTACAAATCAGAATGTTATCTATTTGCTATGGCTGATTTTTTGTATCGTTGTTGTTACTTTGTCATTTTCCTGTGTACTTATCCTACCAGGAGGCCTCTGGCTAAGGAGAAGTCAACAAATAGCCATATTCTAGGACACAGTGATATATGACAAGGGATGAACCTAAAACATAACCCTGGTATGAACCATAACAAGAGCCTCGGGAATAGACTGGGTTAACGGTCTCACTTCCTGTTCTTCATCAATGGGACTCTCAGAGGTAGTGAAGCTAAAGAGGTGGGGTGAGGAGGACCATTGCCAGATGGCAGAAAAATCACTCTGTCCCTTGGCACAGCTCTGCTACACATGGTTTTCATAAGTGCAAATAGATCCCAGAAACTTCCTGGACAGCTTTTATTCTTGAAATCTATGCTCCTGACTCCTCTTCTATGGAATTTATTTTTTTTTATATCATTATTTCACAACAGGGTGAATTGTGCAACCTTGTTGACAAAGGGATGTTGGGGCGTAGATTTTTTTTTTATCCACAGCCTGAGCTAGTGCAGCCTCGTCTCTAAATCAGGAAGCCAGAGAAGCTTTCGGCTGAGAGGTGAATTAGGAGGGGGGCATTGTGGTGATACCTGGGAAGTGACAACCAGAGAAAGTGGACAACAAGGACTGGACGAGAAACAGCTGGATAACAATGAGTGGACATCAAGCCCTTGCGTTGTGTGATGCAGAGCCTCCGGGCAGGCGATTATTGGCTGCAAATGTGTTTTTTAGCAGACTGAACTAGTCTAGAGGGAGCCAGAGGTTTATCCCTGTTTGTATCCAGATGTCGTTTCTTCACTATGAACACAACACAGAACTTTGGCCTTACTTGTTATTCAGTTTATGTTCAGCTTTATCAACCTTTTTGATGTGCCATTAAAAGAGAAGATTGTAGCGTTAAGATATTCATGTGATGTTTTTTCTAATCTACAGAAGGAGACGTCTGGAAAAAAGCTACAGGTTACACAGAAGAACAGGACAGCTGGAGCTCATGTGTCCATCATTCATCTCTGCAGGTAACATAGTGATTGTTCTGTAGGTCGGGGGTGGGGATTATATCTCTGCACATACCGGTGCTGCAAATTTATAGGCTGGAATGTGTCCAAAGATTGGCTGGCAAAGCATGCTGAGGCTTCTACGTCTCCACTAAGTAAACATATATACGGTATTTATATGGTACAACTTACGGTAAAATATCATTATATATAAAATATATATATTCTTGCAAAATAGAGTGTATAGATGTCCAGAAATGCGAAGCTGCGTGTTTTTGCCTTATATATGGTCTTTTCTAATAGGTTTATACAAAGCCATAAAAACTATCCAATCCATAGTGTGATGTCTACCTCCCTAGCCTCACATTCACCAGGGTCCAGATAGTATTTTTTGACAGGGTCAACACAATGAAATGCAGATGTTGACTTCCTATTACTATATAGAATACCTGCAGGGTTAAGCAGTCAAAAATAGTCCCTGTTCCACCTGATCTCCAATGTAAAGAACCTGTCCTATAAATGTTGTATATCTTAGCTTCCTGCACCTTGTGAATGTGACATAAGGGAAGGGCAGCACAGCAAGATTTACTGCAGTCACTGATGAAATTTACCTTTGACTTTTTTTTGCTCGCACTACTTATATTCCCACATTAGTATATTTCCTATGACAGGTCAGATGTCCAAGTATTCGCACCGTCCCAAGAGAAATCAGGTAGTTTACCTTAGTCGTGTGGATGGAAAGAACTGTGCGTGAACTTGTAGATTTATATATTTATATTTGTGTATTTATTTTATTATTATTTATTTTATTATTTATTTTATTTACATATTTATTTATTTATTTTATTATTATTTATTTTATTTACATATTTATTTATTTTATTATTATTTATTTTATTATTTATTTTATTTACATGTTTATTTTATTAAATTTATATATATATATATATTTCTAAGAAGTTACAAGAATCATCTATCCAGGATATTCATCTTTTTGACATACTCTTCGGTTCCACCTAGTATTGTTATGTCTCGCTGTATTATAAGCGTCATTCAATCCTTCAGAGGTGACTCATATGTTAGGATAAAGTAATACCATTTACCTTTATGTTAATATTATGATTTGT
Source organism: Leptodactylus fuscus (assembly GCF_031893055.1). NCBI lineage: Eukaryota > Metazoa > Chordata > Amphibia > Anura > Leptodactylidae > Leptodactylus > Leptodactylus fuscus. The sequence goes on along the minus strand of NC_134266.1, from coordinate 38,018,004 downwards.
GCTAAAGTAATAACACCAAGTACTCTACATCTGTATACAGCTATGTACTGAGTGTACAGCACACCGCATATAATAGCCTTCAATAGCAATCCGGAATGCAGCCTTGGTAACAATCACATCAATATGGTGAATGTATTGAGTGTATTAATAAACGCCTAGGATTCTGTAAGACAAATCCTACCGAAACCTGCATGTATGGAAAAATCTGTCTTGGTCCAAACAAGAAGGAATCACTGTTAGGTGGCATCAAAGTGTAAGTTTACTTTTACTTATTTTTTCACAAATCAATAGTTGAGGTGAAGATAACTCACTTTGCAATATAGTCTAATAAAGAAAAGTGTCTGTTTCATCATTTATTTGCCTCCTTCTGTTACTGATCAAATCTATACAGAGGTCTATGGAAACGGGAGAGGAGGGCTCCATAAAGACAGGTATCTGTGCTATAGAGAGACAGTTTACTTTTACAACACAGCTGGGTTATTAGGAATTACTGTCTCCTGATGAGAATGACTCATTTAATGCTGTAGCCAGCCTCATTTCTCTGTCTCTCTCCTGCTCCTCACCCCTCCCCTCTCCATAGACTAACTATTCTGCTTGTTTATGGAGTAGGGGGCAAAAGCGCTCAGATAAGAAGTAAAGACAGGAGTAACAAAGACACAGGCACTTTTCTGTAGTGAAATATATTCTAAAGATTGTTCCTTTAACTTACACTATTGATTTATGAGAAAATAAATTAAGTATACTTACACCCAGCAGGGGGCTCCTGACCTAAGATAATTTGCAAAGATCTTAGTCATTCAGTATACTTTTAACCCTGTGCAAACTAAGGCTTGGTTTACATCTGCGTTTGGTAATCCGTTCAGGGGAGTACGCTTGGGGACCCCCAAACACACTACTGATTGCATTGACAAGCAGTGTGCAGTGAAAGCACACGGACCCCATAGACTATAATGGAGTCCGTGTGCTGAACATGCGGACAGAAAAGTAGTTCAGGATCTTCTTTCCTGTCCGCATGACTCGTGCGGAGACCGCGCAGAGAAAACACGGCCACATTATAGTCTATGGGGTCCGTGTGCTCTCACTGCTCACTGCTTGCCAATGCGTTCGTTAGTCCGTTCGGGGGATCCCTATGTAGACTCCCCCAAACGGATTACTGACACAGATGTGAACCATGCCTAAGAGAATATGGCAGAGAGCCAAGCCTACTACAAACACTATTGGACATTGATGAAACAATATAGCTGTGACTCCTTTGCTTTAGTGCTTTGAAATTTGGCAAAAAGTAAAAAATGAAAATAAAATTTATGTAAAATATCAAAATCCTGAATTCAATTTAAAGTGAAACTTCCTGCCAAGTTATAGAATATTTCTGTTGTTTCTGTTTTGATGATTGACATTAGACATGTCCCTGATCCACTATTTGCTACCAATAGCTAAAAATATTTTCACAGGTTCAAGATGAATTTGACCTAATTGTTAATACAAAAGTTCACTGAATAGAATCATAGATCCCAAAATCCTGCATGTCCACGTTGATAATACCAGCATGCAGTGGCATAACAATCTTTTCTCTGGGGACCCCTACCCCCTCTCTAGAGTGAATTCTCGACAGTGACAGTTACAGGTGCTGCAGCGATATCTCAGATGCTTGAAAGGGGTACAGCTGTAGTACCAACATCTCCAGTTATCAATGGTGAGTGAACAGCGCCAGAAATGTAAACAATACTGGAACATTATAATATGCTCCGAAGTGGCCCCCACGCAGTATTATGTGCTCCAGAGTGGCCCCCAATAGTATTATATGCTCCAGGGTGATCCCTACACAGTTTTATATGCTCCAAAGTGGCCCCAACACAATATTATATGCTCCATAGTGGCTCCCACACAGTATTATATGGTCACAGTGGCCCCCACGCAGTATCATATGCTCATCAGTGGCCTTCACACAGAATTATGTGCTCCAGAGTGGCCACAATAGTATTATATGCTCCAGAGTGGTCCCCACAAAGTATTATATGCTCCGAAATGGCCCCCACACAATATTATATGCTCAGCAGTTGTCCCCACACAGTATTATATGCTCAGCAGTTGTCCCCACACAGTATTATATGCTCGCAGTGGTCCCCACACAGTATGATACGCTCCCCAGTGGCCCTCACACAGTATTATGTTCTCCAGAGTGGTCACACACACAGTATTATATGCTCCAAAATGGCCCCCACACAATATTATATGCTCAGCAGTTGTCCCTGCACAGTATTATATGGTCCCCAGTGGCCCTCACACAGTATTACCTTCTCCAGAGTGGTCCCACACACAGTATTATATGCTCCAAAGTTTCCCCCACACAGTATTATATGCTATCAAGAACCTCCCCTCCTAGATTCGGTGCTATTATTATACTTTGGGGTCTTTTTTCTTTTGAGCACATATTATATTTATGTTTTATTGGCTAATTCAAATAAAGTTAGGTTTTATTATTTTGAGATCTATGACATTGAGACCTATAATTCTATTCAGCGAAGTTTTACGTATGGCTAAAGGCTAATACTGAGGCCGTATTGTTTGGAACACATAATTGTTAATAGTTGCTAGGAATAGTTAGTGTATATTCACATGGCAGAATGTGCAGCGGATATGAAGGTGGATTTCACCCCCTAATCCATGGAAGTTTCTATCCGGAATCTGCCACCCATTGTTTTCAAAGGAAAGCCAAGATCACAGAAGGACGTGGAAAAAATAAGCGTCCTGCTCAGTCTTGCCACAGATTCCATGGCTGATTCATCTGGGCCTAATCAGCAATGGACAGCTGTAACGGAATGGATCAGCCTGCCCTGAACAAGCATCCTGTTGCGGCTAGACCACAGAGGCAAACATACAGTGGCAGAAGAGGAAGAGGAATTCCTCTTCATTTTTACCCGTGTGAACATACCCTTAGCAGCCTATGCAGTTAAGAGTGATAGAAAGTGGAATTTTAAAGGTGATGTACAGGATAAAAAAAACATGGCGGTTTTCTTTCAACAGCAACTCTACACCTGTCCACAAGTTATCTAATTTTTCAATAGAGCTAAGCTTTAAAGGGGCTCTATCATTGGAAAAAGTCATTTTTAACTAATCACATCCTTGCATAGGCTATTTTGCATGTACCTTTAATATGTAAATTGCCACAGTAGATTTTGAATAAGTCTGTTTTTATTCATATGCTAATTAGCTTCTCAGTGCACCCTGTAAGTCTCTTCTGCGTATACAGCACAGGCTGCTGCTGACTCCTCCTCCCTGCTCTCATACACAACACACAGCAGGGAGAGGAGAACTGTCTGACAACTTCCTGTGCACACTGGAGGCTAATTAGCATATGAATAAAAACAGACTTCATCAAACACTACTGAGGTAATTTACATACAAAAGGTACATGTGGAATAGCCTTTCTAAAGTCTATACAAGGATGTGATTAGTTAATAATGACTTTTGCCAATGATAGAGCCCCTTTAAAGCTAGACATGACCCATATACTGGGGTGGTGCTGTACTGGGAAAAAGTAACCATGTTTTCTTCAATTCTAAGGGTGGGTTTACATCTGCGCCCCGGCTTTCAGGTTTCCGTCTTCTGCTGACAGGAGACAGAAACCCAGCAAACAGTGTCCCCCCTTGAGTGTCTTTCAGCATTTTGTGGTCTCTGCGGCAAAACCGTTTTTTTTTTTTAGTCCTGCATGTCTGACTTGACTTTGTGTGTGACTGCCGGTTTCCGTCTCCTGTCCAGTTTCTCAGGCAGAAGATGGAAACCTGAAAGCGGAGACCGAGGTGCAGATGCACTACAGTTCTTACTTTGAAGTGACCATACAAGGAGTTACCATAATGTACATGTTACCGGCAGGGTTTGAAATCCGGAATTCTATAGAATGCCTAAAACTAGCCGACAATGTATGAAAACGATTCATATTTCACAGCTTTCCTAGGCATTCTATATGCCAAATGAGAAAACGACAAAGTATAAAATACATCTCCAATTTGTTTCGGATATCACGTGGCAAGGCTGGGAACTACTGTGTGAGTTCCTATTCCTGATGTCGACAAGGGGCAACGTGATTTGCGCAATATATTGGCAGTTGTAATGAGTGTGACAGAGGATGGTTTCTACCGACTTGGAACTTCTGAAGGAATTTTAAAACAAGTATATGCGAGATCAAAATGTACTTTATACCCTAAGAACCTGCTTCGAATTGAAGATATTCCTGACCATGAAATTCCTCGCCGGCCAATTGCAATTGCTCAGTCCAGTGGAAGCGGCCAAGGATTCGTCAAATGTATGTGTAAAACAAAGTGCCAAAATAGGAAATGTCTTTGCGTGAAAAATGTAATGAAATGTAATTCAAAATGTCATTCAAGTCTACCATGTTGCAACAAGTAGGTTCATTTTAATTTGTTCATTCCCTTAATAAGACATCCATTTTGCTCATTTTTCTTGACATATTTTTTTTTTACGAATTTTAAAAAAAATTTTTTAAATGAATATATTTATTTTTGCACAACTTTCATTTTTCTTTACATTTTGTTTTTATATATTTTAATAATTTTTTTTAAAAATGGCAGTATCTTTTTTTTTTTCCATACTTAGCCAAACCAGTAGATCTATTCCAAAAGGAACAGAATCCCGGCTGTGGACAGCGCTGTTGTTGAAAAAATGAAGGTGATCTCTCCTTAAGGAGTGATAATATGCCCAGAACCTGGTCTAGAAGTCTCTCATCTCTGCCAAACCAGTTTTCCTTACACTGTGCTGATGAGATCCAAACAGATCGAAACAGTGCTGTCCACAACTGGGATTTTGTTCCTTTTGGAATAGCTCTACTGGTTTGGCTAAACCTCGCATCATAGCATCAAGGCTTGTTGAAAAAGTCATGTATGATGTTTAAGGGGGCTTCCCCTGGAGGGCAGCAAACAGAGGCACTGTGTTCCTATTTACATCTTGGAAAACAGATTTGCATATTTTTCCCATAATCCCCCAGTGGAGCTAAAACGGCTTTTGTAAGTCTCCATACGCCTGTGAAGGTGATCTCTCCTTAAGGATTGATAATATCCCCAGAACCTAGGGAAAGTATGTATTGATTCTCACATTTCATACATTGCCTAAAAACACCGGGTGTTATACACAATGCCTGCTTTTCATACATTGCCGGTAACATATATACCAGAACTTTACTTTGAATCTGTTGGTTTTTTACACCAAATACATACAAAGTGGTGCAGTCCCTATGCCACATAGCTGGATAAAGAAGCACTCCTGTAAAAAATAATTTGTCCAGTGCACTTGCAGGTGGATTTGCATATCCATTAAAAAATCGATTATTTCTGCATTTACTAATTCCTCCTACACAACACTGTTATTGGTTTGGGAAACATTTTGCACCTGACAGACCCATTTTAAGATGAATGAGACAGTCTCAGAATTTTCTGCAAGTAATCTGTAAGATCAATGTGTTCATAAGCTGAGTCAATTCTTGTAAGTCTTTCTAATTTTCCATTCTTGGTCTCTGTGTGCTAGAGGAAATCGTGCCTACTTTATTAGAATAAAAGAATATGCAAATCTATTCTCCAGGATGTAATTAGGAGAATAGTGTCTCTGTATGCTGCCCTCTAGAGAGCAGCCTCCTTAACATCATGCATGACTCAGTTAATAAGCCTACTAACATGATGCGGATTTAATTGCCAAATTAGTATTTCTATTCCAAAAGGAACAGATTCCCAGCTATGGACAGCACTGTTTCGGTCTTTTGGACCTCCTCAGCATAGCGCAGGGATACTGATTTGGCAGAGTGAGAGACTATAGACCAGGGTCAGGGGATAATCATACACATTAGGGAGAGTGTGTGCCTACATAGGCAGTACAGAAACTTGCAAGTCATTCCTGCTCCGCTAGGGATTCTGGGTAAAAAATATGCAAATCTATTCTCCAGGATGTAATTAGGAGAACAGTGCCTCTGTATGCTGCCCTCTAAGGGGCAGACTCCTTAACATCATGCATGACTCAGTTAATAAGCCTACTAACATGATGCAGATTTAATTGCCAAATTAGTATTTCTATTCCAAAAGGAACAGATTCCCAGCTATGGACAGCGCATAAATCATTATCAACTTCTTACCTGGTACCTTTTCCATGAAGCAAAAATGTGTAAAATTTGCTATCCTTTGGGGAATACAAGTATTTACAAGTATCTGTCAATAAAAGACAACTATCCATTGACTACGGATTGGAAATATTTGACTTTCACAATGTTTTTAATGAATTATTTTCTTTATTCCCCCTTTCTTCTAAGTTCATGCACCATGGACCTTGCAAGGTGACAGATGAAGTCTCGGCTCTTGTATCCCTGAACAGTAAGAGATTATGTGCTGTTGGATGTCAGGACCAGCACATATCCTTTTACTGCTCAGAGGGACAGGGGAAAACCATTGAAAAAGCTGAAGGTTGTGGATCAACTCCAAGGTTGATGTGTCAGTAAGAATCACACTCCAGGTAATACCCGAACATGATTCTATGTCATGTAGTAATATTTGACTAGAGACAAATGAGTCAATGAGTTAATCTTCAAAAAAATAAAATAAATTTGCATTTGAGTTTAAATTTCAAAATATGAACTAAACTCAATTGTTGCAAATGTAGAACCTATTAAATTTTATTTGACATTTCGTTGTGCATTAACCCCTTCCTGCCACAGGCATTTTTTTTTTATTTTCTATTTTGACCCCCACCTTCCAAACCCCATAATTTGTTATTTTTCCATTTGCAGAACCATAGGAGGGCTTAATGGTTATGGGACATACTGTACTTTGTAAAGGTACCGCTTAAGATTCTGTACAGCATACTGGCAAGCTTAAAAAAAAATTCAGAATAAGGGGAAATTGGAGAAAAACTGTGTATGTGCGACTTTCTTGCAAGCTTTTTTTTTTACAGTGTTCACTGTACAACTAAAATGACATGTCGCCTGTATTCTATGGGTTGGTACGATTCTGGGAATACCAAATTGATATAGTTTTTTATGTTTTAGCCCATTCAAAAAATACAAAAATTAAAAAAAAAAAAATCTTGGAGTTGTTAAAACTTTTTTATATTTCGATGTGCAGGGATTCACAGTTTGTCTTTTTTTGTGGGGCCAGATGTATTTTTCAGTTATATAATTTTGGGGAATGTCTGATGATTTGATTGCTAAATTTTTATGAAAAGTGAAATGGCGCAAAAACTCGTCAATTTGGCTCTTTTGATTATTTTTTTTCGCTACGGCATGCTCCATATGTAAATAATATTTTTTATATATTTGTAGATCAGGAGTTTTTGGTTGTATGGATGTATAATTCATTTATGGTTATTTATCTATATTTCAAATCCAGGTTAATTAAATTTTTTAGGTTTTTATAGTTTTATACTTTTAGAAACTTTTTACAATTTTATTAGCTTTTCCCAGTGGACTTGAACCAGTAGTCTTCTGTATTGTCCTAGACCAGACTCAATAGTTATATTCCTATGGCAGACCTGGGAGCCTTTACGGCATGTTCGCACAGAGTTTTTTGCAGGTGGATTTTGACGCAGTATCCGCCTGCAAAAATGGCTCCCATTGACTTCAATGGGAGCTGCTCGCTTTTTTTTCCCACTAGCTACAGTAGTAGCTGAAAAGAGAAGCGACATGACCTATCTTGGCGCGGATTCGAAACACGCTACTGTTTATTGATTCGGACCTAATCAGGAGCGGGATGCCGCACCAAAATGCCGATGCACTGCATCGGCATCCCGTTGGCTAGCCGCTCCAAGAAACCACATGGCGGAAAAATTTTCTGCTGTGTGAACGAGCCCTTAGAAGGCTTCCAGCTGCCATAGGAACAGGGCAGCTCATGCGACCTCCTTGCGCAAAATCCATCCTGCAACAGAGAAGCCCCAGTAACAGTTTTTCAATTTTTAGGGAACAGGATCAGAGTGGACCTAGTAGCTATGGCAAGCTATTGACTTTCATGAAAAAAAGCTGTAAAAAACATCATCACAATAATAAAAACTGGTGCAGGCTGGATTCAACGGTTCGGATTCTTAGAATGAAATGAATTTTTTACACTTGCACATCATTCAATGTGGGGAAACATTGGGTTATAAGAAGTTATACTGTAGCATAATAGATCTGTATTATCCAAGAAGAATGCCAAAAAAATGAAAATCAAAATGTGAGGATGAAAATGGGTCACATGGCCATACTGCTCTATTTTTAATACCACAAATTCCTTTGCTTTCTGAAAACTTATCCTCCAGGAACACTACTGACCTTGACCACTTTTCTGCCCTAGAACACAAGAAAAAGCACAAAACAGCCTTGCAAAATAGAGTGATATATTAAATGTGTCAAGCAAAATAAGCATCAGTATTCAAGGGGTTTTCCGGGCAAATTTTTATTTTTTTTAAAAAAAGGTCTGTTAGTGCTATTAATAGGTGAATAAATGCACCCTAATACCTTTAGCAGTGTTTTGAGTGATTTCTGGGTTTTCTCTGAGAGCTCCTGGCCTCTGCTCCGTTTACATGGGCATCTTCCTGTTCTGTGTTTTCCTACAAATACCATGACGCCTTAAAGAGGACCTTTCATCAGATCGGGCACATGCAGTTTTATATACTGCTGGAAAGCTGACAGTGCGCTGAATTCAGCGCACTGTCGGCTTTCCCGATCTGTGCCCGGTGTAAAGCGCTATCGGTCCTGGTACCGTAGCGCTTTAGTATCAGAAGGGCGTTTCTGACAGTTAGCCAGGGAATGATAGCGCACTGTCAGCTTTCCAGCAGTATATAAAACTGCCTGTGCCCAATCTGATGAAAGGTCCTCTTTAAGCTTCACTGAGCTGACTCACACCACCTCCCTCTCCTACTCCCTCCCCCTTCCTTTCTCACTCACACCCCTTCCCTGTTACTGAGCATGTTGGCACTCTGGCTCTATTGTGCAGGCATGAGCAGTCGGCAGACATCATGAAGAAGAGGGGCTGACTGTCCAGAAGAAATAACATCCCATACCCAGAAGTTCCAGACCAGAAGACAGGTAAGTATAATGGGGTGGGTTAGTATAGGAGAGGTTCTGTTATTTCCCCTTCTGGAAACGGAACATCAACGGAAAATTGGAAAATGTGACAGCGATCTAGGTAAATATAATTTTTGGAACAATGAGTCATTTAGAAGGGAGGGGAGGGGGTGTTTATCTTAAATTCTGATCATCAGATTATCCTTGACAACCCCTTTAAGTAATGACAGGGTGAGTGCACCAGACACAGAACTAGTTTGCAATTTTTTTTGGTGGGGGGGGGGCAAGAAGGGAGACAAAGTTACACCTCAGTTATGGTGCTACATAGGGAGATGGTGATTCTCTCACCTTCACTTATTTACAGGCCTTGACAGGCCCACAGGTGAGCAGATGAAGCCCCTGGGGGGACCTTATCCATGATGGACCCCAGACTACCCCCTACTGCATAGTGGTACACAATAAAAATTGCTCCTGCCTAAACCCTGTGCTGTGAACCCATATTCCCCGCTCACAGAGCTAAGATGGCCCTAGTACAAGATAATAGCCAGGGCTCCAGGACAGAAACAGTTCAAGGCCAAGGCTAGGCAGCCTATACTGCTGAATAAAGCCACAGATTTAGGAACTGACAAACAAGAGTGGGGTAATATCTGCATATAGGTGTACAGAGGGCCCCAAGAATAATTTTACTAGTGGGAATCCCAGTCCTATACTACTTATTTCAATAGGTTTTGGATCATGGGATACAATCCCTTCTCTTTGACCCCCCCAGCACTGCACAGTTCTCATACAATAAGTAGTCACATAAAATAATGTAAAAATATAGTCAAAAACTTCTATTATGGTGGAGCCCCCACCGAGCAGTACTCACCTGGAGACAGCAAAGATCTTCTTCCATCTGTTCTTCTGGTATAAGATATGGAAAATGTAGAGTGAGCAGGAAAGAAGAACTGCAATGTTAAGGAAGAAAACCACAATCTTTAAGAACAATGCAAATCTGAAATTGACTTTCCCTAGGCTCAGTGCAGGACTTTAGTACTTATAGAAGGGCTCCTATTATAGAATTGTTTTCAGGGTAAAGTTCCAAATGCCAAAATAGTAAAGTGCAAAACAAAATGGTATCCGTGGTGGTAAATGAAAGAAACACAACAAGGGAAACACGCACTGTTATTTTAAGGGAGCGTTCACACTACCGTTGGTGTCTGACGGTAGTGTGAACGCCCCCTTACAGGTCCTGAAGGGTTGGGCCATGGTCTTTGGGGTACTGTCTGTTGTGCCTTACCCCTCCTGCAGAAGGCATAACACCTTGGAGTAGATTTATTATTGTGGTTGCAACTCCATCTTGGTGTAAAATTTTATTGTATTGCATACTAAACGTTTCCAACTCACTTGGAAAGGAAGCATGGTTTGTCAGGGAAGGGGACATGACTGAAAAACTCTGAAATGTGTATATATTGTGCAGTATAATTCTTATGCAAAGAAAGAAAGTAGTATAGCCTAGACCAGGGGTGCCCAATACGTCGATCGCGATTTACCGGTCGATCGCAAAGGACGTATGGGTCGATCGTGGGATGCAGCCAGGGATCCCCGGTGTCTGCTTGTTCACAGTGCAGGCTGAGAGTCGACTCTCAGCCTGCGCTGTGAACAAGCACTCCGGACACTTGCAGGCCAGGCAGCAGCAGCTCCGGGGGATGACGCGCTCCCCGCTCTTAGGGATGCAGGGAGCCGCAGTGCCGCACCTCCCATGAGGCGACCTGAAGCGACCGCTTCAGGCGGCGCTATGCCAGGGCCACGGGGAGGGCGGCATTTTTGCTGACCTAAGCCCGTCTAGGACAAACTGTCCTGGACTGGCTTAGGGTCACCGTTACTGAGCGGTGGATTGGGGGGTCGCTGGAGCAGCGCCGCTCCAGCGGCCGCCCCTCACGCTCAGGCAGAGAGCAGGTCCTCTCCCTGCCTGCTAAAGATGATCACTCTGCTTGGCACCGCCCTCTTCCGCTCGGCCCCGCCCCCTTCCATTCCGCCCCCCTCCTCCGGGGGGGGGGGGGGGTGGCTTTCTGAGGTCCGCTTCAGGCGGCAGAAAGCCATGGTTCACCCCTGGGGAGCCGGGGTGCTGCTTGTTCACAGCGCAGGCTGAGAGTCATCTCCGGACACTGGCAAGCGGGGCTGCTGCAGCCCCAGCCTGTCAGTGTCCGGAGATAACTCTCAGCCTGTGCTGTGAACAAGCAGACACCGGGGATCCCTGGGCAGCCACAGAACGCCGCTGTCTCCTGCTCTCATGCTACGCACGACCCCGCCCACATGCCCGTCCCCATACCACCCATAGGCCCGCCCCGGCCCCACTCACAAGAAGTAGGTAGTAGATCTTTTGCCTTGGTCAGTTTATAAAGTAGCTCACATGCTGAAAAAGTGTGAGCACCCCTGGCCTAGACAGTGGAAAGATGCACCAGCAACTGGTGGATTTTCAGGATGCCTAAGGATATGTTCAAACAGAGTTTTTTTGCTGACAGATTTTGACGCAGAATCCTCTTCAAAATCCACCTGCAAACTTTTTTTTCCACTAGCTAGTAGCAGAAAAAAGAAGCGACATGCTCTATTTTGCCACGGATTCCACGGCTGAGTCAGCCGCGGCGTCCACGGCTCGAGATATGCTCCTGTTTAGGCTCATTCATTCAGGCCTAATCAGGAGCGGGATGCCACAACGGAATGCCAATACTGCATCAGCTTCCCATTCGTGGCTAGCCGCGTGGAAAGTTCACACAGCGGAAAAGGTTTCAACCACCTTTTCCTCCGTGTGAACATACCATAAAAGAGAAAAACTCAGCAAAAGACCCAATGAAAAACGATCTAGGGAAAAAAACCTGATGCATTTCCATTGCATTGTTTTTTACTGCATTCTGCAATGTGGGGCCTTAGGCAGTGGTGTAACTACCACGGTAGCAGTGGTAGCAGCTGCCACAGGGCCCGACACCTTAGGGGGCCCGGGCCCCTTCACTAATGAATATGACAAAAAAATAAACAATAAATTTTACTTTTTGAGGCCTGAGGCCACCTGAGGTGTCAGGTTCCGGTGGTGGAGAGCCTCAGCAGCGTGTGTCCTGACAGTGGGTGAGGGCCGGAGACATCGTGCAGGAAGAAGATAGAGTTGGGGGATGGAGTGAGCAGCGCTGAGGACTTATGGAGAGTGAGTGCTGACTGGTGAGTTTAACCCATGTGTGCAGGGAAGGCTGTCAGCACACAGTACTGTGCTGGCAGCTGCCTGCTGCCTAGGGATGAAGGGGTTATTACAGTACATAGTACTGTGTTCAGGGGCCACTATAGGGTATAATACTGTATACAGGAGCCACTATAGGGTATAATACTGTATACAGGAGCCACTATAGGGTATAATACTGTATACAGGAGCCACTATAGGGTATAATACTGTGTACAGGAGCCACTATAGGGTACAGTACTGTGTACAGGGGGCACTATAGGGTATAATACTGTATACAGGAGCCACTATAGGGTATAATACTGTGTACAGGGGCCACTATGGGGCATAATAGTGCAGGCAGGAATGCGAGGGAAAAGGGTCGGGGTCTTTGGAGGGGGGGCCCCATATCAATGTCAAAGGTTCGCCACGGGGCCCCGCCATTCCTAGTTACGCCACTGGCCTTAAGCTAACGTTAGAAAAAAGTGGCTAAAGATGCTCAATATTTATCATGCAGAATGAGTCACTGTGATAAATCTGGTGCATCCTCAGACTGTATGGCCTAAATTCACTGTATCTAAATATTAGGATTAGTAAATCTGCCCAATGGTGTGCAATACAAAAAAAAAAACTTTTTGTCTCTATACATAAATGTTGTTCATCTTCTGCCTCTTAACACTTTATAACTGATATATGAATTGTCTATGGACATACAGTGCTGTGCAGAGGTCTTAGGCAAATGTAAAAAAAATTCTACAAAGTAAGAATATTTTTATTTAGTTTATTTTTGACAATGAACATAATGCAAAGTGAATGAACAAAAGAGAAATCTAAATCTCTATCTGGCGTGACCTCTTCTCTGCCTTCATAACAGAATCAATTCTTCTAGTTACACTTGGAGACAGATTTTGAAGGAACTCGGCAGGGAGGTTGCTCCGAACATCCTGGAGAAGTAAGTACAGATCTTCTGAGGATATACAGTCCTATGAAAAAGTTTGGGCACCCCTATTAATCTTAATCATTTTTTGTTCTAAATATTTTGGTGTTTGCAACAGCCATTTCAGTTTGATATATCTAATAACTGATGGACACAGTAATATTTCAGGATTGAAATGAGGTTTATTGTACTAACAGAAAATGTGCAATATGCATTAAACCAAAATTTGACCGGTGCAAAAGTATGGGCACCCTTATCATTTTATTGATTTGAATTCCCCTAACTACTTTTTACTGACTTACTGAAGCACAAAATTGGTTTTGTAACCTCAGTGAGCTTTGAACTTCATAGCCAGATGTATCCAATCATAAGAAAAGGTATTTAAGGTGGCCAATTGCAAGTTGATCTCCTATTTGAATCTCCTCTGAAGAGTGGCATCATGGGCTACTCAAAACAACTCTCAAATGATCTGAAAACAAAGATTGTTCAACATAGTTGTTCAGGGGAAGGATACAAAAAGTTGTCTCAGAGATATAACCTGTCAGTTTCCACTGTGAGGAACATAGTAAGGAAATGGAAGACCACAGGGACAGTTCTTGTTAAGCCCAGAAGTGGCAGGCCAAGAAAAATATCAGAAAGGCAGAGAAGAAGAATGGTGAGAACAGTCAAGGACAATCCACAGACCACCTCCAAAGAGCTGCAGCATCATCTTGCTGCAGATGGTGTCACTGTGCATCGGTCAACTATACAGCGCACTTTGCACAAATAGAAACTGTATGGGAGAGTGATGAGAAAGAAGCCGTTTCTGCACGTACGCCACAAATAGAGTTGCCTGAGGTATGAAAAAGCACATTTGGACAAGGCAGCTTCATTTTGGAAACAAAAATTGAGTTGTTTGGTTATAAAAAAAGGCGTTATGCATGGCGTCCAAAAAGAAACAGCATTCCAAGAACAACACTTGCTACCCACTGTAAAATTTGGTGGAGGTTCCATCATGCTTTGGGGCTGTGTGGCCAATGCCGGCACCGGGAATCTTGTTAAAGTTGAGAGTCGCATGGATTCCACTCAGTATCAGCAGATTCTTGAGAATAATGTTCAAGAATCAGTGACGAAGTTGAAGTTACGCCGGGGATGGATATTTCAGCAAGACAATGATCCAAAACACCGCTCCAAATCCTCAGGCATTCATGCAGAGGAACAATTACAATGTTCTGGAATGGCCATCCCAGTCCCCAGACCTGAATATCATTGAACATCTGTGGGATGATTTGAAGCGGGCTGTCCATGCTCGGCGACCATCTAACTTAACTGAACTTGAATTGTTTGTCCAAAATACCTTTATCCAGGATCCAGGAACTGATTAAAAGCTACAGGAAGCGACTAGAGGCTGTTATCTTTGCAAAAGGAGGATCTACTAAATATTAATGTCACTTTTCTGTTGAGGTGCCCATACTTTTGCACCGGTCAAATTTTGGTTTAATGCATATTGCACATTTTCTGTTAGTACAATAAACCTCATTTCAATCCTGAAATATTACTGTGTCCATCAGTTATTAGATATATCAAACTGAAATGGCTGCTGCAAACACCAAAATATTTAGAACTAAAAATGATTAAGATTAATAGGGGTGCCCAAACTTTTTCATAGGACTGTAGGCTTGCTCCAATCCTTCTGTTTCTTCATGTCATCCCAGACAGACTAGAAGATGTTGCGATCAGGGCTCTGTGGGGGCTTTATCATCACTTCCAGGACTCCTCTTCCAAGGGTGCCCACACCATATTCAGCCTTGATTTCGATTTCTCTGTTGTTCATTCACTTTGTCAATTGACAAAATAAAACCATTCACACTTTTATTTTGGAAAGCATTTTTTACTTTGCAGCGCTTTCACCTGCCTAAATCTTTTGCACTGTACCATAACAAGCATTGAAACATTTTGCTGATTGGATATCAGGATCAAGAGAATGGCAAAATGAAGAAAAGAGAAAATAAGGTCAGTTTCATGTGATATAGTTTTAATTTGGGTCTGCAATGTCCAAAATCGAAAACAAGAAAAAAGTTGAAATCCTGTCCCTTCTTTCCCTCTCCAGCTCCCGTGGTTATGTTAGCAATCCTACATTGTGAAGGTCCAAGACACGTCCATATCTTCCAGAGGAGCCATGACAGTTTAGAGGCATAGCATGCCCACCCAAACATAAAATACCTGGGTTGCTTTAGGGATGAATGGAGCCTCAGTAGTGACCATGGTTGCCTTGTAGCACTGTGGTCCTAGGTTTAGATACAAGGTCATCCCTTTATGGAGTTGGTATGGTGTTGCTCTTTCCGACACTCAAAAACATACCGAAATGAAGTACATTGGCTTTCAAGGAATTTGGCCTTAGTTTGTAAGTGTCTAAAATAGATTGGGGTCTCCACTGGGGGCTGATTTAAAGTACATGGTGACAATCCCTGTACAGTATATATATATATATATATATATATATATATATATATATATATATTATATATACAGTATATATAACAAGAATAAATATAATATGTCATTGAGATTTTAAAGTGACAATACCTATTGAATCTTTTCTTTATGTTGCACATACTGGCAGAGGTTACAGGGCGTCCTGCAATCTTAAATCCGGATGCCCACTGTTGTGCCAATCTCATACCAATATCCTAGGTAATTGAAAGTGAAGCTAGACTAAATCGAACAAGGTCAAGCTATGAAGTCCTTATCTGGATGCCATGCTCAATGATGTAGAGTCATGAATTTCATCATTCCTTGCAAAAAACTGTCATGCTTGTTCATGAGCTCTGCAACCATGGACCAGGCAAGGATTGCCGGTATAATGTTCTGTGAAATCAACTGACATTTGGAAGTGAAAGTCAAATAAAAATCCAAATTAAACCTTAATTTGTGAAAAATTTCTCGGGCCACCTGATGTTCTAGTGCTAGAAAATGGCACCGTTCTGGCTTTATTCCTCTAAGAAAATCATCCGCAAGGCTGAGTGGGTTCTAATAACTGGTTACGATGACTGGATGCTTTCTACAGATATCCTAATAGATCTCTATTAGGATTTATAGGCCAACTGTAGAGAAACAGCAAATCTAAGAGCACGGTGCCCTCAAGTACAAGTAATGGCCGCTCCATACCCTGTCCATAATCACACCATGTCTTGCTTCTACATTTACAAAAATATAACTTGCTGTAGCCATTACTGACACGCAAATCTGTAATACAGGGACCACCCATACCATCTTGCAACCTTCAAGAGCCAGCGACAAATGCAGCACAAGTTATAGGGCCATGGGGCTGTATATCAACTTTTTATTTTGATGCATTCCTTTTTTGTCTGGGTCTCCTTTGCATGCACATTTTAGGAACAGGATAAAATTAGGCTATAAGGCTCAGTTCCAGTAGTTACATGTGTACCCTAAATTGATACAGAGGCTTCCATGTGCCAATACCATCCAAAAGCGAAGGAGTCTTATGGGATGGCAGGAATGTACAGACATGCCAAGACAATATAATGGAAGCCGATCACAGTATAACAACATATATTGTATTTTTCCCAAAGATTTCTATAGGGCAAACATATGCTAAAACAGTGTCCCTTTCCCATACACTTGCCAGGTTTCTTTTGGGATACTGTATTTTTTTAAAGACTCAACAGCTTAGACATCTAAATAGTACCGCAAAAAGGTCTGCTGCAGTATATCTCCAAGAGTAAGAATCAGTGGGCAGGCGGACCCAAACACATGCCAATTTTTACATACATTTTTATAAATTTCTATACATTTAAAGGGATTCTATCATTAGAATCCCTTTTTAAAGTAATGCCATGTCGGAATAGCCTTAAGAAAGGTTATTCTTCCCTACCTTTATAATTCTGCTCTGTGCCGCCGTTCTGTTGATATCTAGATTTTACACCATATGCAAATGAGTCTACAGAAAGCACAGGAGATGTTTCCCCTTTGCTGCCTTAAGACTCTCCAACAACGCCTCCATCTTCTTTAGCCACGCCTCTCCGCCTCTTTCTCCGTGTCGTCATCGCCCAGCCGAGCCTGCATGTCTGTTCGGCCATTTTATTGTGGCTGCTTACAGGCACAGTACACTGGCCGAACAGACATGCACAGTTGGCTCTGCCCAAAGCTCAATGGAAGAGCCAACTGAGCATGCGCGGGATTTCAATCCCAAACACAGGCTCGGCAAGGTGATGACCACACGGAGGATGTGGCAGAGAGGCGCGGCTGAAGAATATGAAGGCATCTTTGTCGAGTCTTCAGGCAGCACAGATGATACCCCCCATGCTTTCTGAAGACTCATTTGCATATGGCGAAAAAGTTGGATATCAATGGAACAGTGGCGCAGAGCAGAATTATAAAGGTAGGGATGAATAACCTCAAGGTTATTTTGATGTGGTATTAATTCAAAAAGATGACACTGCCACAGAGATCCAGGCAGCTTGTGACGCTGCCTGGATCTCTGTTGGTCCATCTGGTACATTTCTAGGCTCTTCCACAGTCTACAGACATCCTAAATTAGAGCCAAACAGTAGTCAGGGAGCTCCTAATCCAAATGGTGTGGGGTTCACTGAGGGCGACTATAAATTTTTTTACATTGAGACCCCCATTCTGAGCTTTGTTAAATATATTTAATTAACTGGAAAAAAAAACCCTTTATTGCATTTTTACCTAACATACTGACCTCAAAGTATCACTTAGACATACAAAGAAACAACAAAGACATAGTAATAAGAGGTTACACCAATGTACTTTGATATAACTTGGAATAAATTCAGTAGACCCTGTCCCAACTGGTAAAAGCATTTACATTGCCGAATATATTCACAAACCATCATGCTTGGGTTTCCAGGTGTCAAACAGCATTTTACAGTGAAACTTTTCTTAGGTTACACCTTAAGGGCCCATTCACTTGGGCACAGAGGAGGTGGATTATGGCGCGGAATCCATGTCATAATCCGCGCCCTCACAATGGTGGTCTATGGAGACCGCTCGTGATCTTTTTTCCACTAGCGGCATGTTGCTGCCCTTTCTTCAGACGGATTTCGTGGCTAGTTTAGCCTCGGCGTCCGCCTCGCAGAAGCAACCTCCGGAGTCGGCCCATTCATTTTAGCCTACTCCGGAGGGAAAAGCCGTGACTGTCGGAAACTGCGACAGTCATGGCAGATGGATTTTGACCCGAGAGTGACACGGCATCACTCTCGGTGCCAAAATCTGCCCTTCCTCTCCCCATGTGAACGGGGCCTTAATAATTTGTTTGTTTGTAGAAACTTATTTTCAGACATTAAAGATGTTAGACTTAGGTATCTCTTAGCTGGAATAGAGAGTAGATGCCAAAAGTATTTCTCATTTTTCAAGGACTTGGCATGTCTACGCATCACAATGGGATCAGCGTAATGCATGAATATAACAAGTCCTCCAGAATGGGAATAGTTTAATTCTTAATTTTCTCTGTAGCAACTTTTGTTACGACACATTGTTACTCTGTTATCTGCTACTTACATATTGTAGTCAAGGAACTAAATCTGACACATTTTCCAATAATAGCGCAGATAAAAGGACATTTAAATTAATAATATATTAGAAAATTAATTAAGGGAGTCTATCACTACCCCTGGCTACTTTAAACTGATCCCATAATGCTGTAGATGCTGTTAGCAGAATAAAAACCATACCTTTCTTATGTTTCAGAGCCCCAGGGATGCATAGAAAAAAGTACTTTTATTCTCTATTCAAGTGAGGATCTTGGAGCACAGGGGGAGTTTTCTTCTATTACTGAGTACTGCTGCATCATCACTAAACACACCTATCCTGTATTCAACTCCTCCCCCTGAGCAGCGTGAGGATCAATTGACATTGGGAGGATCAACTCACACTGCCAGGGAGACAAGCTGAATGCAGGTTTAATGATGATGCAGCAGTACTCCGTAACGGTATGTTCATACAGATTTTTTTGCAGGCTGATTCTGAGGTGGAATCCGAATCTGAAATTTTATTAAGAGTCAGCAGCAGTTTGTTTCCTCTAGATGCTCTTTTTCAGAGGTAGCAACATAATCTATCTTCGTACCTAGCTTCTGCCTTGAAAAACCCATTGCAGTCAATTTAAGGCATTAAAAAATGCAATGCGGTTTTTGATGTGTTTTTTTTAAAAAAAAAAAAAAGCATCAAAAATGTTGTGTCTTTTTAAAGGTAAGTTTCCAGGTCCATTTCCTAATTCCTAAAGCAGATTTTTTCAACCTGTGTGAACATAACCTAATAGAAGAAAACTCCCCCTGTGATCCAAGATCTTCATTTGAATAAACAATAAAAGTGTTTTCTTTTCCGCATCCCTGGGGCTCTGAAACATAAGAAAGGTATGGTTTTTATTCTGCGAACAGCATCTACAGCACTATGGAAGCAGTTTAAAGTAGTCAGGGCCGTGATAGACTCCCTTTCATGAACCTCCTTGCTACAATTTTTCAAGATTTTCTAATGGTGGACCTTTTCTGCATATTAAAATGTCCAAAAGTGTCCCATGCTTTATATGCAAACATATAAATTAATCTAAAAAAAACTGTTGGTACTTTATTAACTACCAAAAAAGCAAAAAGTTAAATAAATGACAGGCAACTAAATAAACCTAACACAGTCAAGTCCTTTTAATGCCCAACTAACCATCAGCTAATCTCTATTCCGGGGCTACATGTACAATCACAATTGAATAACTTGCAGACTTTATAAAATGGATTATTTATTTTGCATATTTGCATTTTCAACAGCGGTTAAATCTCACCCTTAAAGGCAGTGGGCATGTAAATCGTGACACTTGTTGGCTACTTAAAATTCCAGCCAAGAGTACAAAGAATGATTTGCTGCCTGAGAACGAGAAGGAGGCATTTAAATACATGCACATTACACAAAGCATAAAATACAGACAATGTTCGGTTGTTAACGTCATATTTGACATTTACAGGAACAAAACAGACTATGCCTGCTATGCCTGGAATCAATGGAAAACCAGATATCATAACTATTTCATGACAGATACCATATGCAAGGTTATAAGCTGCCTCCATGTTAGTGAAGGGCTAGTTAATCATAGCGGTGGCATCAATGTACCAGTCATGAAATATATTGTAGCTCTAGAATGGAATATGATCAATTCCTGCAACTCTTTATGAGCCTACAGGTGGCAGCAATGGCTTTTGCTAGTTATGAGCAAACCAGTTTGCAAAGAATTTTCAAAATTTTTTTAGAAAATTTCTGAAATTATTGTGGTTCATCATTCACAAATCAGTATTATACTCTGTGATCTCCTCAGACTCCAAAGTATTATAAGCGGAGGCCCAAGAGAGATGCGGAAACATAATAAACATTGATATTCACCTTCTCTTCCCACTCCGTTGCTCCATTACGATCCTCTTCAATTGTCTTCTGGCTTCCTGGGTAAAGTCATGGGGACAACTTAGGCCTGTGATTGGGCCCATGATGTCTCTGAGCATGTCAGAAGACAACCACAGAGGTCTGTGTTTATTTTAGTTCCCCACCTTTATTCATAGGGTTCCAGAACAGACAAAATCTGACATTACAGAATAATAAATGAGTCAACAATTCAAACAACAGGAGTAAGAATCCTGCTCACAAGAGCTTACAATCTAACAATGGTTCAGCCAGGACGGCTTTACCCATAAGGCTAATGGTGTACTTTCACTGTGCCCTATAGTAACAGGGATACCCTTATAACAGTGGGACAGTCCTGCAATGTTCCAGGCAGTGGGGTGGACTGCCCAAATTTCATCGGCATTCTCAGTACTCTGGTGAGTTGAAGATAATCAGTTGTCCGCTCCCTGCTTAACCATTAGGCCTGTCACTGCTTCAGGAGCTGCAGGCACGTTGTGATGATGTCACTTACATTGCACCTGCAGTTACTTGAAGACTCTGGACCAAAGGCAGCAGGGAGGCAAGGAGAGGTGAGTATTACTGTTTTTTCTAGGTTTAATGTTGTGGGAGAAACTGCAGTAAACCATGAGAGCAACTGCAGGGGGCAATTATATTGTGGGCGTAGTGGAGGGTGACATTAAACTGTGGGTATAGCTGAAAGGGGTCAATAAACTGTGGATCAGGTATTTCTAAGTGGTGGTTATGGGGGGCCCCACTGATGAAACCCTTGCACACCACTAATGTGTTAATATTAGAGATGAGCGAACAGTAAAATGTTCGAAGTTCGATATTCGTTTCGACTACTCAAATCGAATATCGAACCCTATTATAGTCTATGGGGGAAAATGCTCGTTTCAGGGGTAGGCAACGTTCGATCAAATTATACTTACCAAGTCCACGAGTGAGGGTTGTGCTGGATCCTCCGAGCAGTCTTCTCCTTGCAGCATCCCCGCGGCGTCTTCCAGCTCTTCATTCACTCTGCCAGGCATCGGGCCTGGGCAGAGCTGACTGCGCATGCCCGCACTACAAGCGATGCCTGCAGAGTGAATTCAGAGCCGGAAGACGCCGCGGGGAAGCTGCACGGAGAAGACTTCTAAAGGTAGGAGAAGAACCAGCGTTGACTGGCCGACTGTATAGCATTCGGCCAATCAACGCTGGTTCTGCATTGAACTTTTACATTCGAACAGCGAGTGGTACTCGATCGAGTACGAGTATTTCGAATACCGTAGTATTCAA
Source organism: Leptodactylus fuscus (assembly GCF_031893055.1). Taxonomy (NCBI): domain Eukaryota; kingdom Metazoa; phylum Chordata; class Amphibia; order Anura; family Leptodactylidae; genus Leptodactylus; species Leptodactylus fuscus. The sequence continues at coordinate 37,996,173 of NC_134266.1, read as the reverse complement.
TCGAATACCTACTCGATTGAATACTACTCGCTCATCTCTAGTTAATATGGCCCTAGGTTCAGCCATCTCTTTGGGTAAGGTAGTGCATATAAAAAACTGCATGAGCCAACAACTATAAGGTATCAATGTGTGTACAGATACAAAGCACTTTTAAGTGCAATCAGTATGGGGGATACTGTAGGAGAAAATGATCAGGTTCTGAGGAATAATGGAAAATAGAGGGGGTATATAGGGAAAAGCTAGCTTAGAGAGAATACACATAGAAGATTTGTAATGCATGCAAAAATAGAAGAAATAAGGATGGCACTGCTGAGCCTCTGTATAATATGGACTGCTGGTAGGCCGGAGGCAAATAGAAGGAATATAACCTCTTATAGATAGAGCCGTGGGGGTGCTCGACAACCAATGAGCAGCATTAATGAACAGTAGCAAAAAGAAAGAAAATAGGAAGGGCACTCACCCACAAAAAGGCTCATCTTCATAAAAAAACTTCCTTTATTAGGGTATCACATCTTAAAAACAGAATCTTCTCGGGAGGGAAGTACAGCATCAATGGCAAGAAAGGCCTTTTTTTATGAAGATGAGCCTTTTTGTGGGTGAGTGCCCTTCCTATTTTCTTTCTTTTTGCTACTATACACATAGAAGAGTTGTATTAGGGAATATGATAGGCTTCTCTAAATGCTATGTTTAGAGGATACGTTTGGAAGCATCAAAGTTGGGTATTAACCTGACTATAAAGTGTAGAACATTCCAGAGAACTGGTGCAGCTCAAGAAAAGTTTTAGAATGGAAGGTTTGGATTGCAGAACTTATGTTAAGGTAAGAACATTAGCAGAATGGAGAGCATGGCTGGACTGGTAGACATAGATGTAGGGAGATATAATAGTGTGAAGGCCTTTTCGGATGAGGGTGATAAATAAAATTGTATTCTATGGTGTCAGACACCTACTACAGTCACTGGCACAGGCTGGAATTATCAGTTTAGCAGCTAGAAAGAAAAACTAACCTGTCTTCTGTGTTCATTGTAGATTATAGAAGGGAGAGTTTAGCAAGTGGATTAGTAGGCAAATACAGTAACCAAGACAAGAATGAATCAGAGCAACAGGGGTTTAGTTGTTTCCAAGTTAATAAGAGGGTGAATTCTGGAGATGTTATTGAAGTGCAAACAGTGACGTAACTAAAGTCTTGTGGGCCCCGGTGTATAATATGCTCCACGGTGGCCCCTACATAGTATCATATGCTCCACGGTGGCTCCAATATAGTATCATATGCTCCACAGTGGCCCCTACATGGTATCATATGCTCCACAGTGGCCCACACACAGTATTATATACTCCACAGTGGCCCCTACCCAGTATTACATGCTCCCAACAGCCCCCCTCTGCTTCAATGCTATTATACTCTGGGTCTCCTCAGATCCCAGAGTATAATAATCGAAGGCCCAGGGAAGGAATGAAATAAAAATAACAAAAACTTACACTTACCTTGCCTCACCTTTCCTGGGCATCCTTGCTCTGTCCTGCTGTCTTCAGTGACTTTGGCACTCTTCAGACGTCACTGCTGAGACCTGTGACTGGGCCTCAGTGGTCACATGGGGTGCACTAACGTCATTACGCCACTGCGCCCCATGTAACCGCTGGGGCCTACTCACAGGCCTCAGTCACATAACAGAAGAGCACCGGAGAGGACGCTGAGCCCAGGAGAGGTGAGGATATGTATTAATTATTTTCAGTCATCTCCCTCAGGCTGCCATTTATTGGAAAGGGGTCTATCAATATGCCAGGACCCCTTTCCAATAACAGCATGTATAGCAGTTGAGGAACCAGGCTTTCCCCAACCGTTATCATAGTGGTCCGAAGCTCTGGCCAGCTCCAGCTGGCCACGGGCTCATACCCCACCAGGCCCAGTTACGGTGACATCCCCTGCAACCGCGATTGCTATGCCACTGGATGTAAGGGGCATGAGTGTGCAAGTGATTGAATATGCGGGGTAAAAGAACCCCACATGTAACCTTAAAGTAGTAGAGTAACTGTAGCACAATGGGATGGAAATATTGGATTTAGATGAATTAGTAGACAGTTAAGTTTTATAAAAATTCAGTTTGAGATAGAAGACATGATGTTAGAGATGGTGGAAAATCACTGATGTTTGTAATGATGCAGAGGAGGTATCAAAAAGGACAGGTATAAAATTGGGTGCCAACTGTGAAATGATGGTACTAAAAGTCAAATCTGTGGATAGTTTGGCCAATGGGAGGCCATGAAAAGACAGAGGAGGAGAGGACAAAAGACTGAGCTCAGAGGAGCCCTGACAGCAAGTGGAGAAGAGGTAGAGGAGGCCAATAGAGATGAGCGAACACTTTTCGAAACAGCCGTTTTGAATAGCCCGCTCCCTTAGAAATGAATGGACGTAGCCACCTCCATTCATTACTATGGGAGCGTGCTATTCGAAACGGCTGTTTCGAATAGTGTTCGCTCATCTCTAGAGGCCAATAATATGCTGAACAAGCAGAGAGGTAAAAAAGAAACCTAGAAAAACAGAAAGCAGAAACCTTGACACCAATAGTGTATAGCATACTAAGTTAGTGATTTGCAGTGTCAAATACTGCCGAAAGATTCAGAAGAATGAATAAAGAATAGCTGCCATTAGATTTAGCTGTAAGGATATTATCTGAGACCTATGTAGTGCAGTACTTGTACAATCTAATATGTAAAAAAAAAACTGTAAGGGTGCATTCACACGGAGGAAAATGGCGCTGAATTTGGTGTGGAATCTGCTAGCAGAAAAAGGAACCCATTGGAGTCATTGGGAAGTTTTTCATTTTCCTCCATGTGAATGCACCCTAAGGGGTCGAGAAGATAGCAGAGAGAGAGTCTACTATATACTAGTAGAAAGCAGTTGTATAGGGTATATAATATGTAAACATATGGTCATAATAAGAGAACTGAAATGGTTAAGCCTTCTGGTACAATTCATGCGGTTTCCAATCTCTTTATATCTGTAAATTGGTAACAGCTTCTTAGACTAATCTATTCTACGCACTCTGTAGTCTGTGCTTTGGTAATCTTAGAAACTTTCTCCTTTTTGGCAGGTCCATCCAAGACCTGAGGACTGTCACAGACTACCAGTTCTTATAGTCGCCTGATAAGCTGATGGCCATTTTACAGAAATGTCTTCCATCTAAGTTCTGCATGTATATATTGAATCAAGATATTTTCTTAGGATAGAAACAAAACTGCATAGTATAGGAATTTTAACTCAATGTAACTTCATGGAATACAGCGTGATCTATGTGAAGAAAAAAGCAAACTCTGCCAGATACTGTCTGAGACTCTTTTGGCCTCTGTTAGGTGAATGGTGGTCTATGGATCCACCTGATTTAATACCTATGGTCAGCTTTGCAGATTGCTTATGGTGATCACATCAAGGAAATATACACATAGCCATTATTGCTACAATTGACTTTATTAGATAATAAGAAAAATAATTCCTTGTAATCTTAAAGAGGACCTTTCACCATATCTGGGCACATGCAGTTCTATATACTGCCGGAAAGCTAACAGTGCGCTGAGTTCAGCGCACTGTCGGCTTTCCCGATCTGTGCCCGGTGTGAAGAGCTTACGGTCCGGTACCGTAGCTCTTCTATGGTCAGAAGGGCGTTTCTGACCATTAGCCAGAGACGTCCTTCTGCCTCGCGGCACCTATCGGCGTTCCTCCCCGCTCCACAGCACAGCGCGATAGGCGCCGCGAGGCAGAAGGACGTCTCTGGCTAATGGTCAGAAACGCCCTTCTGCCCATAGAAGAGCTACGGTACCGGACCGTAAGCTCTTCACACCGGCCCCTGTGCAAAATCTGTTGTTATTGTGGCAGAGAACTTTGGGACCCCCTAAGGATCCAGTATTGGTCTGGTACTCTCAATGTATTGCTACACCACCTATAGCTATGCCCCTGCTACTTCTTAACCCCTTTTGAAATATTTGTTGCAGTCATTTCTGTGACTCAAAAACCTAAGGATAGTTCATGAATATCAGATCAGTGGAGATCCAATACTCAACACTCCTACCTATCATCTGTTCTCAGTCATTGTTACACAAAGAATGGAGCAGGAAGCAGATGAGTCTCTTCCGTAAACCAAATCCCATTCAAGTGAATAGTATATGGGATGAAGACCTGGTCTGGCCACTACACAGAGAATGGAGCTACTTTCCTCCTGCTCTATTTTTATGTATCAGCTGCTGAAAACAGCAATCCAGATCTCAGACCCCCATTGATCTGATAACTAGGGTTGATCCGATCTTGAGATTTCAGGATCGATTTTAAAATCCGATTTCCAGCTGTTCCCGATCACGATCAGAAATCTGCTCGATTGCGGATCAGTATCCAATCTTTCCCAATTCCGATTGCTCAACCCTATTAATGATATATACATGGATAGGGTTGAGCCAATGTTGAGATAACCTCCAACCTCGATCTGCCGAAAAAGATTGGGATCGGAATTTCGATCGCGATCGTGAAATTTACTCGATCGCCCATCGGTATCCGATCTTTTCCAGTCCTGATCGCTCGACTCTAGTGATAACTTATCCTTAGGATGCATCACCAATATTTTTAGCCCAGAAAACCGCTTTTATGTCTATTGAACGGCATTCTGTCATGCAACAATAGAGTTATAGGGTTGTCCCAAGTATATAACCTCTTCTTAAGAGTAAGCCATCCATTAGCTGAGCCCCTTCAATCAGCCAATATTGCTGCAGGAAGGTGAGAATGGGGTTATGTAGTTTTATACTTGTGACTAAGTTAGCATGTAATACATGATGAGACTCACCAGAGCAGCAGACGATCTCCAGCAGCTCTCTGCTCTGAGTAATACGGGTGTCTTGTAAGCTCCTTCTGCCGCCAGAATATAATTATATGGCTATGTAAAGGGTGTAAGAGATTAAGAGCTCTGTATCAGAAAAACCAAGAACAAAATAAAATTCCGAATATTGGTGTTTGGCTTTATGTTCTAGGATGGGATTTTTCCATCATAGAATTTCAAAGTTTGTTGATAATGGTCACATTTATTAATGATACCTAATAGAATAAATTTCGACCCTGCATTCACAAAATACATCAAATTTAACCCATTAGCACAAGCTTTGTGCTAGATCTGGTCCCATTAATGGGCTTCTTCTTTTTACACCAACTCCTAGTTGACGTACATCAGATCATTGCTTTGGATCAGGAATTCGGCTCTCACCTATAATAAATATGGGCCAATTTAAGACTTGGTAAATCCACCCAAGTTGTCTCAAAATTTTTGACAAGTCATTGTACGCCATAGTCATTTTTATTTTCCCTATCAGTATGTCTTTGTAGAATGGGAGGAAATCCACGCAAACACGGGGAGAACATACAAACTCCTTGCAGATGTTGTTCCTGGCGGGATTCAAACCCAGGACTCCAGTGCTGCAAGACTGCAGTGCTAACCACTGAGCCACCGTGTAGTCCTTTTTTGAGCAAATCAGTAATATATTTGTCTAAACTGATTTGCACCATAAAGGAGGTAGAATTTCCATCAGTATTCTGGTGCAGGCACCTTAGTAGATGAGGGTCAATGTTCTAATATCATAACATAAGTATCTTAGAATTACTTACCTTGACCTTACCTTTTATCTTTACATGCAACCAACTCCGCGCCCACAAGCAGTTGTATTAGTCTTGACCCAGGTCCTCTATTTGACAACCTTGCTGCCTGCGTCTTGCCCGAGCGACCATGGCTGTAGACTGTTACCAAATGCAGAATGACAGTAACAATCTAAAGCCACGGTTGCCCTGGAAACAGCGAATTGGGCTGACAGATATACCTGTTAGTAGGGATAGGACTGTATAATCCCACCAGAAAAAATATTGGTCCATGCAAATTATTAATTCATTTTTACAAAATATGACAATGTGCCAACTTTTTGGTTGAATTATTTAAAGAAAACGATATACAACAACTAAAATTGCAACATATAATATTTTAGGGTAAACTATGGCGTAAAAGAGCATTCGGGTGATTTATCGTTTCATAAAAGTGTCTGGGGCCAGATCATGAGGATGTCAATAATGCTGAAGGATGGATGACCGCGGTCTTACGTTACAGTTCAGGATGCCAAATCTCTTTAGAAAAGGCATCAACATTATTAACCTTGCAATGTCTTTTCATGTCAAGAATAATACCTGAAAGCGAATCTCCACCTTGTATCATCATGTCATTTTTAGATCCCGCGTTTCGCGCCGATTAATCTTCTACTATATCGTTATAGCAGTCGCAGCTCCATTTTAGATACACAGAAATGTAAAGGTAAAAGTAAGCCAAGCGATAAGTGATATAAAGACAAAAGTGTCTCATAATCCACCAAACTTATCATATACCATGAGATCTAAATGTACACTATGCAATTATTATCCAGGATTAGTAAATCAGCCCCTTTCTTGTTGGAGTAGATTTGCTGCAAAGTTATATTAAGGCTACGGCCCCACGTGGTGTCCCGTAGTAAAAAAAAATTACCACGGCAGCAAAGCATCGCGGTCCTTCTCATAGTGCTTTGCACAAAAAGTTCACAAAGGTTTCCATTACGGACTTTCTGTTTTAATGATATCTATAGGGAAACCGCCGGCATTGCCGTAGATATAATTGGCATGCTGCGATTTCCACAACGGTTTTGGAAATCGCACCACGGATTTTCCTGCAAAGTGGTGAAGGGAGTTACTAGAATCCCATGCATTATGCTCTGACTGTAAAACGCAGTGTTGACGCCACATGGGGCCACGGCCTAAGAGAGGAGTCTGTCCAAAACTTACAGTAAGTACAAAAAAATATTAAGTGCAACCATGCACATTCACTTTAGGATAGGTCCTTAGCATAAAAGTCCTCTATATTACATTGTCTGACATCCGACACCCCTACCAATCCGCTGCGGCACCAGCAAAAGCAGGCAACTCTATACACTATGGTCCAGATTTACTAATAGTTAGTGTAAATTTAGACAAGTAGTCAGAAAATATATCAGATTTATTCATACCAACTTTTTCTTGGCTTACCTTGAGCCAGAATTTTTGATACAATCTTGGAACCTTTTGCTTGAACTAGATACACCAAATATGTGCCGCATTGTACCATATTGCACCAATGATGTACCACATTAAAGACAGGATACATAAGATCAGCTCACATTCCCAAGTCAGTATAGTTTTTAGAAATATTGATATATAGCCTATGTGACTGTTATCCTGTATGATACATGACACAATTTTTGGGTTGCTTTGCCTCTACCCCAGGTACTTACATCATTGAGTATTAGATGAACAGTCTGAAAAGTTATTATCCCTTCCATGAATATCACTCAACGTCTATACAATGTAAGTGAATTGGTTGTAACACCTTTCTAGTAATAGTCTTTTTTTTAGCATTTTTCATTTACATGATACATCTATTTGAGATACGTGTCTATCTCTTGTTATGTAATGTTAGTGATATACTCAATGCTAGATGTGTTGTCTTTTCGCTTTTTATTGCCTTCTGTCATTACATTCATGCTTGGGAAGTTTTCTCCTCCCATCCATATGTGCCATCTGTTTCCTTCCTTCTATTTGATAAAAACATGTAGCATGGAGCCGATGCCTTCTGAAAATGCCCTATTTAATCTGCTCTGATAAAAACAGGATCATTAAACCTTGTAATATGGCACAAAAATTACCATGAAAAGGGACAATGTATCAGCCTTATATCTTACATTCTCTTACATTCATTGTATCCTAACTTGAAATATACTTACTATACCATAGTAAAGTTGTTTTATCCAACTCCCTCAAGTCAATGTCAAGGAGTATGACCAGGGATAATCTGATCACAGATGATCCCAATAATATGAGAACCGACATGGTGGTCAGCTGACCATCGCAGGGAAAATAGTCTTACATGTGGCCAATAAAGTGGTTGGCTTCCCATCTATTCCCATGGACAGCCCAGGTCTGCCAGAGGGGTAACACTGCTTACTGGTCACTGGCTCTCCAGTAGGGGGCCTTACTAGGGGGGCCCTTTATTACCTCCATATGCCCCAATACACTAAATACCATCAGAATGATTGGCTGTCCATTAATTATCATGGACAGCCCAGGTCTGCCAGAGGGGTAACACTGCTTACTGATTACTGGCTCTCCGGTAGGAGGCCTGACTAGGGGGGCCCCTATTACCTCCATATGTCCCAATACACTAAATACCATCAGAGTGATTGGCTGTCTATCAATTATCATGGACAGCCCAGGTCTGCCAGAGAGGTAACACTGCTTACTGGTCACTGGCTCTCCAGTAGGGGGCCCTCTATTACCTCCATATGCCCCAATACACTAAATACCATCAGAATGATTGGCTGTCCATCAATTATCATGGACAGCCCAGGTCTGCCAGAGAGGTAACACTGCTTACTGATCACTGGCTCTCCGGTAGGGGGCCTGAGTAGTGGGGCCCTCTATTACCTCCATATGCCCCAATACACTAAATACCATCAGAATGATTGGCTGTCCATCAATTATCATGGACAGCCCAGGTCTGCCAGAGAGGTAACACTGCTTACTGATCACTGGCTCTCCGGTAGGGGGCCTGAGTAGTGGGGCCCTCTATTACCTCCATATGCCCCAATACACTAAATACCATCACAGTGATCGGCTGTCCATCAATTCTGATGGACACCCCAGGTCTGCTAACAGGGGCATCACTGCTTACTGATCACTGGCTCTACATTCTTTCTCATTGGGGTAGTCCAGATTAGGGGACCCCCTCTATGACCTCCATATATCCTAATACACTAAGTGATGGCTGAGTAATTGAAGGCATAAGTTAAAAAACAAGACTAATCCATCATGGGATACCTAATATGATTCTGATTGTGGTATATGTTTGCCTGGGCTGTGCTTGCCTAAAACAAACCTACAATACGCTAAGTGGCATGCGGACTATACAAGGAGTTTGACAACTTTGCTCAACTCAAATGTAATACTTCCCTCGATAATATTTAATATTTTACTTATAACCCTTTTATCAGGAGTATCTATACACAGTATAAGATAATAAGAGTCCTACAACATCATGATATCAGGTAGCGTCATGCTGCATGGGGTACAAAGGTAAATGCCTCGTTTCCATACCTATATCATAAGAATACGTCCTTCTTTAGAGAGTTCTGTTTGCTCATAAGAACCCAATGTCAGTATAAAAGAAAATAATTGTCTATGTGATGTAGCAGGAAATTTATAATCACTACATGAAGAGCTGAATTACTTGGTACTGGAAAGGGACGAATCTTATCTGGTGTGAGTCAGGGAGCCGTTGCTTTTTGTAATCCTTCCATTACCAAATGCCAGTGATGTCATCACCAAATACAAATTCCAAATCAATTAGACAAATATAGACATGTGTTTGATAATACTGATTATATCATAACTAGCATGCTATGAGCACATTGTATGACCTTTAGGCAGACTTGACAACACAACCATTGCTGGCTCACTTCATCAAAATATAAATGAGATCAAGGAAAAGTCTATTTACCACCTAATATTATCTCTGCCCCTTATTTAAGCTATATCCTGTATTTTGTACATGTTTCCTCCTCTGTAGACTTCATCTTCAATTATCACATTTCCTACAGTTATTGGAGACTAGCTGCCATGATGTCTCCCATGCACTGCACACAGAACGAAGAGGGGATCCTGCCTCTCTCTGCATCCTCCTCCTTCCCATTCCCCTTCCATAGAGTCCTAAAGGCAGCCACTGTAATATAATCTCTGTGTAGTGACTCCTGTATACAGATTTTACCAGTGAACTAAGAGTGAATGGCCAGTACATGAGGAAGGAGAGGAGCATAATAAGTGAAGAAAGAAGCATTTTTCTCTAGAGTGATATGCTTCCTAGTTACTAATATTCGCTTATATTATCGATTTATGAAAGCAGTATGATGATATTGTGTATGTCTATTCTTCCTGAATACAGTAAGCTACATGTATATACTGTATGTTGGAATGCCAATCTGGGATGTCATCTCAAAGAAGTAAGGTTATCTTGCCTTTCAACAAAGCGTTGCAGTTTACACTGGTTAATTTATTTGCCTTTCATTTATTAAATCTTAAAGAGGTTTTTCGATTGAAACATATTATCCCCTATCTGTGGGTTAGGGGATAACTTGCAGATCAATTGGGTCTAGCCGCTCAGACCCCCACTGATCAAGAGAACAGGGGACATATCCATGGGAGAACCGGAGGATCTGAGTGCTGTACTTGGGCTATTTCTGACACTCCCATCGAAATAAAATGGAGTGATGCTAGCCTTGTCTGATTACTACTCTATGTTCTCTGTTCCACTGATCAGTGAGGGTCTGGGTGGTCAAACCCCCACTGATCTGCATGTTATCTCCTATCCTATGGATAGTGTATAACTTACTTACTTGGGAAAACCTTGTCTGTTTTTGATGCCCCTATTAACCCTTCCCCAAAACAGCATTAAGTAATTGGGATAATTGTTTCATTCTCCTGCAACACCATGTTAGGGAAAATAAATTTCACTGTGAACTCAATGGACCATCTGTATAGTGTATGGCTATACCAGGCCTTCCAGAATTTTTGCATTTTTCAATCTGGGGTCTCGAATGGGGGTCCTTCTCTATTAAAGTGCTTTTTAACATGTGTTTTCTAAGCCAGACAGCCCCTTTAAGAATGTCAAGTATTGACAAGTATTTAATAAAGCATAATAATTCAGTATGAATTAAAATACACTGTCTCATAATTATGTTTATGTTTTTGGATTGTATGTAAACAATGTATGCCAAAAACAGAATGAAAAGAAATGCCAACATTCCGTGACCAGAACTTTGAGATAGAATCGTATCAGCACAATAATCTATTGCTGCCAATTTACACATGTAGCAGATGCATTTGTCATATAAGGGTGAATTCACACTGAGTAAACGCTAGCTTATTCTGAACGTAAAACACGTTCAGAATAAGCGGCGTCTAAAGCAGCTCCATTCATTTCTATGGGAGCGGGGATACGAGCGCTCCCCATAGAAATGAATGGGCTGCTTCTTTCACTCCGTGCAGTCCCATTGAAGTGAATGGGGAGTGCCGGCGTATACGGCAAGCTCTGCTCATGCCAGAGCGTACACGCCGGCACTCCCCATTCACTTCAATGGGACTGCACGGAGTGAAAGAAGCAGCCCATTCATTTCTATGGGGAGCGCTCGTATCCCCGCTCCCATAGAAATGAATGGAGCTGCTTTAGACGCCGCTTATTCTGAACGTGTTTTACGTTCAGAATAAGCTAGCGTTTACTCAGTGTGAATGCACCCTAACTCTGCATTATTGTGCAATGTAAAAACCTACCGATAACTTAATAGGTTTTAGATGCAGCCCTATATAAAACCACCCACAACATTGCATGAGAATATAATAATTCATTGAATTAAAACCTACTTTTTCCATCTACTTTTTTCACTTCTTCACCTAACCTGAAGAGGCAGAGCCAACAGCGCGTGCTCGGCGGCCATCTTTATTCTATTCCTACATGAGTGCATTGCGCTTGTGTACAGCACATGTGCGACTCAATCAAGACAGCGTCAAGAGGACGACCAGGACATCTCAGGGGCCGTGATCAAATAGCCCAGGAGGTGGCATTCATGGTATCACAAAGCTGTTCTCGGAGCACAGGGGGAAACATGGAAAAAAATCATCAAAAAAAATATCTTAATATGCTTAACAAAAAGTTGGTTTAAAAATAGGTAATTTTCTGGTGACAGATTCCCTTTACAACTTCCCAGTTTCTCTTAGAGCCATTTTCAGCACCATGGAGAGTATAGCACTAGTATACGCCATATTACTATTTTCAGTACCACAGATATTTGTACTACTAGAACTACTACCTATTGTGAGCACACTGTCCTATACGCCATTACGCAGTTTACTCATGCACCCATATTCAACACCATGGACTTTCTTTAATACTCTTTTATATAACTTTATGAATTTGTATATAACTCCCTGCTATTGACTTTGTGATTCATACACCCTACAGTAGTTTGATATTATGTGTACGATTTCCAGGTCAAATAACTATTGTCCTTCCAAATTGTCTGTTCCATCTGTATAGCTGATTTTACACTCCCCAGTGGCTGTAGCAGAGAAGTGACAGTCATACGTCAGTAGCCATGACTGTAGACTGTTACTGTTCCTATAGAACAGTTTCACAGTAAGCAGTCTAGAGCCAAGGTGCCGATGCAATGACCGATGGATGAGCAGCATCACTGGTGCAGGGGAACCTCCAGCCTCCTGGATGAAGCAGAGCTCATGACAACAGCAAGGAGGCGTGTATATGGGCAGAACGTGGGTGGATATAGCACTGGCTCTGCAGTAGTTATGACTTAGATGAGCGTGGGAGCTTTCCAGTGAAATGTAATCACATATACTGTGGATTCGGTGACTATTTAAGCACAATATCACATATGAGTTGCAATCTTTCTATGGATGCTTATCCAATGTATAGGAAAAAATGAACATTAGCTAATGGGAAAATGAGAAATTTGCTACTGAAGATGCATTGTTTACTTGTTTGCTTCAGTCTCTAATTTTTAGGTAGTAAAGTTGCAGATGTCTAGAGAAAATAATCACCGGGGGGGGGGGGGGGGGGAGATGGGATTCATATTAAGTTTGCTAATGCTGGCTAGGTGACAGGTGTGTGTCTCTCCAAAAGACATCTTTCCTGTGATAGATTTTCAGTCCTACCATATATTATACATATGTGCCATCTTTTTTGTGAACAATTTTCAATGCAATTTTGGGTGGTCATCTCAAAAGGGATTTGCTATGTATGCATAACATCAAATATTAGCAATATCTAAAGCGAGATCAATTCTATAGTGAATATTGCTTATACAACTTTACTATAGTACTATATCCCCAGATATTCAATAAAATTAGAACTTAAATTTGAGCTTACTCCATACATGCAGATAACCGGGGGAAATATCCACAGCAACTAATGAATCTGGTGCTAAATATACCCACAAGACTACGGCTGTTACTAACAGAGCATGAAAGAAATAGAGATAGGGTAGAGAAGAGAGCGATCAGGTATAAAGTGAATCTGCCTGCCCCTTTAAGAGCAGGTTGCAGCAGGTGAATGGAAGGGCTGCATTGACGCAGAGATGAATTTCTCATCCCCACAAACACGTCAGAGCAGAAATCTATAGGGAGGAGAAGAGCTGCAATCCGAATGGGAGAGTGCAAGTAAATGGGGAGAGAAATGACTGGCATGAGAGGGAGAGGGAATGCTGGAGGGAGGGTGCAGAAAGATGAATTAGAAGGAGGGAGAGTGGAATGGATCTGCTGTATTATGAGTCACACAAAAAAGACCGCCCATCATACACACCGAACACACACACATCAGCAGCAGCTGGGCTATTCGCAGGCTAGCTAGCCTTCCATACTGCAAGCACTTATGCACATGATAACTTTAGGCTGCACTCTGCTATATATGAGCGTGCATATAAGTGTGTGTGTGGCAAGTATAGGGAAAGAGTGGGTGCACAGACAGAGGGGAGCTTAGAAAAGAATGCGTGGATCAGAAGTGGGTGGAATTCAAGAGAACAGAATGATCCTGTGAGTGGGTGGCTGTGATAAGGGTACAGAGGACTGGTGCAGATTGTGGGGTGATGGGTTTGCATTGGAGCTCTGATTGTTATTCTGTTCACTCTGCAAGCCAGCATGTGGGGGCTCTGATTACCGAGCGCTGGGCATATGCAATTGGCATCAGTAATAGCCACCCTCCTGAATAACACAGTATGCTGCTTACAGTCTATCAGCCATAAGGAACAAATACTGATGAAGGATTTTAGGGCAGAATAATATATCCAATTACTGAAGATATGGAAATACATGTAGATTTTAGAGAGACAGAAAATACATAGATTGCAAGATACTATAGATTCTGCAGAGGGCAATGCACATGGGTTCTGCAGATGCATGTATTTTAGGTACATATATGAATTACTCATATACATGCTAGATGTGCATATTACAATAAACCAAGTTATGTATCTATCTCATATCCATCTCACATCTATCTATCCCTTACAATGGCACTTGTACATACGTAGGCAACATATATTTAACATTGTTTTCAATGCTTTAAGGTTAGTTCACAATATAAAAGATCCTGAGAGTACCTATTAGGATGGAAATGGGATGTTTAACCAAACTATCAACTTACAAGTACAGACTTGAATGTTATTATATAGGCACAATATAGAAAGGGTATACTTGAAATGTGGACATCTTAGGTATACATGGCAGTATACAGAGCACTACATTAAGTTATATAGATTACTATATCAAGGATATGCTGGGCACTATAGTGGGGTATACACGACACTCTACTGGGGTATACAGGACACTCTATTGGGGTATACAGGGCACTCTATTGGGGTATAGAGGACACTGTACTGGGGTATACAGGACACTCTACTGGGGTATATAGAACACTACTGGGGTATACAGGACACTCTACTGGGGTATACAGGACACTCTATTGGGGTATACAGGGCACTCTATTGGGGTATAGAGGACACTGTACTGGGGTATAAAGAACACTATTGGGGTATACAGGGCACTCTATTGGGGTATAGAGGACACTGTACTGGGGTATACAGGACACTACTGGGGTATACAGAACACTCTACTGGGTTATACAGGGCACTCTACTAAGGTATACAGGACACACTACTTGGTTATACAGGGCAGTGCACTGGGGTATACAGGACACTACTGGAGTATACAGGACACTACTTGGGTATACAGGACACTGCTAGGGTATACAGGACACTACTGGGGTATACAGGACACTGCTGGGGTATACAGGACACTACTAGGGTATACAGGACACTGCTAGGGTATACAGGACACTACTCGGGTATACAGGACACTACTCGGGAATACAGGACACTACTAGGGTATACAGGACACTACTCGGGTATACAGGACACTACTAGTGTATACAGGACACTACTCGGATATATAGGAGACTACTAGGGTATACAGGACACTACTAGGGTATACAGGACACTACTAGGGTATACAGGACACTACTAGGGTATACAGGACACTACTAGGGTATACAGGACAGTGTACAGTGCAGGGTCTGCAGGGCTCTAGTTGCAGTCTGATCTCAGCAGCTCTGCACGTGTTACTCCGGATCTACCGTAATTCTTCCAATACAAGGCGCACTGGACTAGAGTACTTCACATGCCTCATCCTTCCCAGCACCATATAAGTGCCCCACGTAGGGGTATGAAGGCTGGGGATTAGCACTTACCTGCCCCGGATCGTTGTCATCCCCGGCAGCCTGCTTTCAGCACTGGACAGCTCCCCGGCATCTCCTGCCCAGACTCCGAGCTCCATCCAGCCAGTGGCCGGCTCTGCTTTTATACACAGCCTGTAGTACTAGCAGAGCAGGCTCCTCATTCATTCACAAGCAGCACCTACACATTTACGTGGCTCCGACGTCATCCGGACACCATGTAGGAAATGGGAAGATGTTACTATTTATATCAGCAGGGAGCAGGCTCAGGAGAGAGGGGGAAAGGGAGGAAGAGAGAGGGAGAGAAGAGGGGAGAGGGCAGCGGAAGAGGGAGCCAGGAGACACAGGGCACCCACGAAAGGGTTACTCCACAAAGACGGCTCCCAGCTCCTGTCAAGATTGGGGGTCTCCCTTAAAGCTGACACATGCACATATATGTAATATGACTATAGGAGCCTGTACATAATGTGCAATAGAGACATATATAGGTTATTACATGGACTATAGGAGCCTGCACATAATGTGCAATAGAGACATACCCCAAGTTCTGCACACTGCACATATATGTAATATAGGGACTATAGGAGCCTGAACATACTGTGTAATAGAGACATACCCTCAGTCCTACACATATAGGTAATATGTCTATAGGAGCCTGTAAATAATGTGCAACAGAGACATAGCCCCAGATGTGCAGATGCATATAATGTGTCTATAGGAGCCTGAACGTAATGTGTAATATAGACGTATACCCCTAGTCCTGCACATATATGTAATATGACTGTACATAATGTGTAATATAGACATACCCCCAGTCCTGCACATACATGTAACATGACTAGTGTAAGAGAGAGATGTCTCCAGTCCTGGGGTACAAGGTGAGATGACATAGAGGAGAAACCAGACAGAGTGCTGAAAGTAGATAGCAAAACCTAGAAAAGACATAGAAGGATGGAAACACAAGCCCAATAGCAACACAGACATAAGGGCATGCATGGGAAGAGATGACAGGTGAGGGCATGTATAGGAAGGGCAGATAGAGGGATGGGTCTACTAAAGAGAAGGGGATGAGTAGGATGAGGTGAATGCTAGAGGTTTCAGCAGAGTCACCCACCTCCTGCACATTGCAGTATAATGCAGCCTGGGATCCTTGGGTTTGCAAGTTGTTGGTGTTCAAAGGAGGGAGGCATGAGGAGGTGAGGAGGGAGGCTGTTTTGTAGAGTTGCTGGGGGGTGGAGAGTCCTCAAAAGCAGGAGCTGTATGCACTAGAACTTGGTTGGAGTTTGTCAAGACAGATATTCAGATATAGAATGTACAGTACTTTAAAGGGTTAATATTAGGGGGAGACTTGGCAAAAAGCATACAATGAAGAGGAGAAGCAAGTGTCTTGGTCCATAGGACACAGCATGTGTATCAGCATAGGGTATATATAACCACAGGACACTGAAGATTCATTGCTTGTGTCAGGGATCAGAAGTACCACAGGACTGATTTGTGTAGATATTCTGTGTAGAAGCAATGGGTTACTGTCAGCAGCCCCATATAATGTGATGAGCGGTCCCCTAGCTGAGCTGTACACAGCTTCATCCTACGCAGACCATTACAATCACCTTGTGCTGGAGGGAAAAGGAACATTGTACCAAATAATGATCTATAGCCATATGCTGCTTCATTCTGAGTAGTCCTGAACTCCATCTATGCCTAATACTGCTACAGACAGTTCCCCATTTCTGCAATAAGATGGTCAATGACCTAATTGGGTCCAAATATCCAGAATATCTCTGGGACATGAAGAAAAGGAACTGTAAGTGGGACCGTTCATAATGTACATGTAGTTACAGCAAGCTATAGGAGCAGGAGGAGCTGAGCAGATTCATATGTTGTTTAGTAGGAGTCCAGTAGGTGGCCCTTGGGATTGCAATTAATAAAATACAAGTTATACTCAAGCTTTTACTATAACACTATATATCAATCTACTTGCCACCCACAAACAGGATTTCTTCAAACAGGAAACTCAGAGCAACAAGGAGTTAATATCCTAATAAATCTTTCTAGGAATCTGCATTTTTCTTTTCTAGAGTTCCTCACCTAGAGATATATGAAACAATTCTGGGTAACTGCATTGACCACCAGGTGGCGCTCATCCGTGACTTTATACAGCTTGCATGTGGGAGCTGTCAAAATCTGTATGACTTGAGTCCTGTAGTGACAACGATAAACCACAAACTTCTCAACTG